>NW_024429188.1:7930923-8530923 GCF_017639785.1 Mesocricetus auratus
CTTGAACTTGCTCTACAGACCAGACTGGCCCTTAAGTCACAAAGATCTGCCTGCCTCTGCCTTCCCATATCTGGGATTAAAGGTGTGCACCATCAAAACCTGGTCAAGGGAATGGTATTACTGGAATTTCATCTGTCATGGTACTTTTGTGGAGCTATACAAGATAAGCTTTGGGGGTGTAATTTATTTGGTTTGGTGTAGTCATGTGCAGAAAAAAATGATATGTGTTGTAGAATGTTATAGAAAAGGAGTACCATGAGGAGGCTGGTAATAAGTTTTCCTAAGAATGTCCCCTTACATTTAGACCTGATGATTGTTCTCCATTCTTTCTTAAATTCTTATGCATTATTACTTGGCATATTTGACGCCACCATGAGAATAACTATAGTCAAAATTGATGTATTAATAGAAAGAGTAACAGGTAACCTGAAAGTAAAGACAGATATATTTTTATTTGTAAACTCCCGTCTTGCCATCCTTTTCAAACAGATGTTATCTGAACTGTGGTCAGGGAAAGGGACTAAAGATACCACTGTTGTAGAATATACTGCTGCCACAATGTGTTGTTCAAATGGCTAGCTCTTTGAGGAAGAGAAAACAGTGGATGTGTCTGTGTTGCCTAAATCAGTTTAAGCTCAATGTCTTTTTTACACAGAAATATCCACCCAGCGCAACCACACTACACTTTGAATTCTATGCAGACCCTGGAGCTGAGGTCAAAATTGAGAAAAGGGTAAGTCCTGATTGTTTTCTTATTGTTTGTAGAATCTCTTAGTTTAAATGATGGAATGTTTTGACCTATATCACTGTCCTGTCAAACTAGATGTACCTAAGAAACTTTTTAGAAATAAGTATTAAATATATGCCTACTGATTTTCATACACAATTAGGTTTTATCTTGGAATCTGCCAAAAGATAGAGTCCCTTTTGTTGGTCACTGCCATATTTGTATATTTTGCTCATAGTCTCAGGTAGGTGGTCTTTAGGGTTCTGTATTTAAGCCAGCCTGTAACAAAGAAGCTCTATATGTTGCCAGTAAAATCTTGCTTAAATGATGTGGTTGTCATGTTCCTGGGTGAGCTGCAAAGATTATGCAAAGAAATTGACTAATAAATCAGATCTTTCTTCCATTTTTGTTACTAAATAATATTTTTAGATTAAAGTTGCATTTAAATCATGTGAAATAATTCTTACGGATTCAGTCTTTGGTATGAATATTGACACAGTGGAGGCTTTTAGACAAGGATTAAAAAGGAGCACACAATTTGGGATGTGTCTGGCTAATAGTACTATAGTTTCTTACTGGTGGTTTCAAGAAATGACTATGTGTGGAAAATAGATGGCTCTGAAATTACCTTGAGTTTAAAAGGTTGGCTTAATGAAAAGGATGGCATTTTGTTCTCAGGTGGCTCTTAAAGGATATTTAGTGACCCCTAACAACTCTTTTAACTTTTTAATTTCAGACAACTAGTAATACACTACATTATATTCACATAGAACAACTTGACAAGGTAAGAATGTTCTTTGATAATTGGTTCAGTTTGCTTAATTCTTTGGTTGAAGTTTTGTTCCTAACTAATTTTTTCTAATACAGATTTCAGAAAGCCCTTCTGAAATAATGGAATCTCTTACCAAAATGTACAGCATTCCTAAGGATAAGCAGGTACAATGTGTCTGAAAAATACCCCCAGCATATGTTGGTTTTTGAAATATACTAATGTGGGCAAGCAGAAAACATAGCAAACTTGATATACACTGGATTCTAGCCATGGGAAATAAGCTAACTAGGTGTTTGTTTCCTCTTCTCTGGTCAATACTTAGTTCCTAGTACCTTAGGAGAATTTGGAAACATAAACTTGCAAGCCAACTCAAATGATTATCTAGTAGTGGTGGTAGCTTTCTCAAACAAATTTGGATACATTTACGAGAATTTAATTGTGTTATCTTCTGATCTTTTTGCCAATTGTCAAATTCTTGATTAATTAAAAATGAGGGTTTTTTTCCCCTTCAAGACAGGGTTTGTGTCTAGTTTTAGAGCCTGCCTTGGAACTTGCTTTATAGACCAGGCGGGCCTCAAACGCACAGGATTAAAGGCATGCACCACCGTGAGCCAGCAAAAATTAGAATTTGTATTAGATTATTATCTATCAGTATAGTAACTATTCTTGGCTAACTTGAAATATTAGGATACTGGGTAGCCCTTTTTTGTCACTCTGGGTTTGTCAACTAATCTCACAGTAGGTAATAGTAGTTCAGTTTGATAGCCTGGCAAATAGCAACAAACCATTTTACCAAGCAGCCTAAAAGGTAAGAGCTCCCGCCCCCACAGCAACAACAAACCCTTTGTAATGATTTCCTAATATAAGTTATATCTCTACAGATGCTGTTATTTACTCATATACGGCTGGCCCATGGCTTTTCTAATCACAGGAAACGATTACAAGCTGTTCAGGCCAGACTGCATGCAATATCTATATTAGGTAAGGAAACAATAATTAGCTGTTCCTAATTAGGCAGTTTAAACTTGATTTTAATGAACGTCATATGTCTTTACCATTATGAGGCTTTATTTTGCCAATCTAAATCATAAAATTACTTGCATTTTCAGTCTTCGCTGTCGTCATTTATCATTCATTAGCTCCTTTGTGTATCAGAAAACCTAAAGCCTTTATTGCCATGTCACATGGCCTTGGTTGTCATCATCAAACTCTGTGAGTTTGAGGCCAGCATGGTCTACAAGAGCTAGTTCCAGGACAGGCTCCAAAGCCACAGAGAAACCCTGTCTCAAAAAAAAAAAAAAAAATCGAAAGAAAGCCTGGAAATCAACCTGTCACATGATATGCACATTAGAGGGTATTAAACGACAAACTTGGTTGTTACTACCTATCCTCATTTAGCTGCCCTTTTTGGGGGGGGGGGTGTGGATACAGGGTTTCTCTGTGTTAACTGATGCTTGTCCTGAAACTAGCTCTGTAGACCAAGCTGGCCTTGAACTCACAGAGATCCGCCTGCCTCTGCCTCCGGAGTGCTGGGATTAAAGGCATGCACCACCACCGCCCAGCTTTGCTTAGGTAGTCTTAAAGCTGAGTACCTTGCCCTCAAATCCTTTCTTGTGTTTGTGTGTGTGTGCCTAGTATAACTTCTGGCATGACAATGATTACCCGGAAATGTTAATTATTTCAGCCAGTTTTTACTTCTGACTATATGTCCACTATCACCTCAGTGTACAATTTGGCAAAAGTATATTTTGAGACAAGTTCTCACCATATGGCTCTTACCTGTTTTGGAACAGGCTGTCCTTGAAGTCACCAAATCCTAGGATTCAAGACGTACGCCACTACACCTACCTGGCTAGATTATACACATCCTTAGCTTTTGGTAGGATCATCAAACTTATGATTCAGTCTACTACAGTCCATAAACACTCTTTTATGGTGAAGTGAAATAGGAAGAAGCTAAAATACAATTCTATACCTCTATATCCACAGCATAGTTACAATTCTATAAGGTAGTATTGTTAGAAAAATGAATTTGTTGTTCTTTTTTCCTACAAAACTCTGGCCCTCCAATTTTCTGTTAAGACTCCTGATAATTTGAGTAAGGAAATAATGTGAGTATCTTGGTTTTACCACAATTTGTTATAATTTAGTAAATTTTACCCTTTGGTACAAATTGGAAAGTATACTATTCAGTGGTTGCTTAATAACTGCATTTCTGTCAATGTTTTTTCTTCTCTTTTGCAGTTTATTCCAATGCCTTGCAGGAGTCAGCAAATAGTATCTTGTATAATGGGTTGATAGAGGAGTTGGTGGATGTCCTTCAAATAACAGATAAGCAGCTTATGGTAAGAATGTATTTTGTAATACCTGTACGTAAAGGTTATACTTATTTACCTTTTGTTTTTCCTAAAGAGTTAGAAAATTCCTCAGAAGGGAAGCTTTGACCTTTTGCTTCTTTCTCTTTGAATATTAAACTGTGAAATCAATAAATGCCAGATTCACAGTTTTTTCTGAAACATTTTTCAGTAAAATTACTTAAATTTTCTATCTTGAGATATTTGTGCCTTGGTTCCATTATGCATGTAGTTTTGACAGTTGTTTGCTTTGTATGTTATTTTCATAGGAAATTAAAGCTGCTTCTTTGCGAACATTGACATCAATTGTGCATTTGGAGAGAACTCCCAAGCTCAGCAGTATTATTGACTGTACTGGAACTGCGTCCTACCATGGATTTTTGCCTGTCCTTGTACGGAACTGCATCCAGGCCATGATTGGTAGGTTTAGCTCATAATTATTTATCCTGGGAACAAGAGGATCCTGATAGTGTCATTTTTTCAATGACTTGCTACCTTACTTCCAAATTCTGATTTTTCTATCCCTATACTAATTTCCTTTGTAGATCCTTCCATGGACCCATACCCCCACCAGTTTGCTACTGCTCTCTTCTCCTTTTTATACCATCTGGCCAGTTACGATGCTGGTGGTGAAGCATTGGTCTCCTGTGGAATGATGGAAGCCTTACTAAAGGTACTCTACTTCTTTTCCAATATTAGAGTACAGGTTTTAAGTGTTTTATAGTGTGCAGATAGAGTAGAGATCTTGTCCTAGAAGCGCTATTCTTATAGTTTGAGTGGTAGTTGCCCCATTAACAAAAATGTGTCTGTTAATATTAAGATGCTTATAATCCAGCACAATTTTTTAGTCTGCAGGCTAAACAATGCTACCTGTTAGCATGACTTTAAGTATGACCCTTAAGAAAAATGTATATAAAGATAATTGTAAAGTTTTGCTTTGATATTAAGTCTTTGCTTTGCTTTGGTTGTTTAGTTGGAATTTGAATGCAACGGCTCTTGCAGTGTATTGTTGGCTAAAATTAAACTTACCAGAAATTTTA
Source organism: Mesocricetus auratus (assembly GCF_017639785.1). Classification (NCBI taxonomy): domain Eukaryota; kingdom Metazoa; phylum Chordata; class Mammalia; order Rodentia; family Cricetidae; genus Mesocricetus; species Mesocricetus auratus. The sequence continues at coordinate 7,935,817 of NW_024429188.1, forward strand.
TTTAATCCTGTTTGTGTTTCCCTGTGGCCTCAAAAGATCTTGAGTCCAGTCATATGTTAGCACTGTTATATGATAAGCACAAAATATCAGGCATGTGTCCTCTCCTTCCCTTTGCATACCATGCTATCTCACAGGGACTCCCATCCATTTCTTTGCAATATATATATTTTACAATATAGATACAATTTTATAGTTTTATTCAGTAATTGTGTTTGCCTCTCTTTTTCTTGTAGGTCATAAAATTTCTTGGTGATGAACAAGACCAGATAACATTTGTCACCAGAGCTGTTAGAGTGGTTGACCTCATTACCAACCTTGACATGGCAGCTTTTCAATCCCATAGTGGTCTTTCTATCTTCATCTATAGACTTGAGGTATCAATTATCCAAGGATCACTTTTCATAGACTTAATAGCATTCCATTGAATGCTGAGTGTAGTAACTGTCCTAACTATCTTAATCTTAAATATTTTCCCCTTAATTGTAGCATGAAGTAGATTTATGCCGAAAAGAATGTCCATTTGTGATCAAGCCAAAGATCCAAAGACCTAGTACCACTCAAGAAGGAGAAGAAATGGAGACTGATATGGATGGTAATTAACAAGTTATTAAATCAATATTTTTGTTTATGAGATTTTTCTATTTACCAGAATTTTAATTCTTCCTCAGAAAATATGAGGTACACAGGTTGTTTTAAACAATTTTTTTGTATGGGTGGTGATGAATTCTTCGAAATAGACCTGGGAGGTAAAGCAGATGGTAGAGCTTCAGTAGACCAGAGTCACTAAAGTCTAAAGTCACTACAAATCAATCATTTAATAATTGATGTTTCCTAATGTGTTGGTTCATTATTTTATTCATACTATGAAAATATAATAAGCTCTCTGGAGTCATAATATTGTCTATTTTACTACTCAAGTCCTGTATATCTTTGGTGTTTCATGTAAGACAGGCAAATTCCCTATGAACTCTTTAATGGGATCTTGAAAACATAAGGTCAGAAATACAAAACCGTATCATCCTAGTTTTTAACTGTGAATTGTGTCTTTTTTTTTTTGTTGGTTGCAACCCCCTCGAAATACATAAAGAATAAAACTGCCTCCCCAAATATAAATCTGTTAGAATTTACAATAGTCTTGTCTTAATGACTCAGCTTATTACTGCATGTGTCCACTATTCTTTCTGATGAAGATAATAGAACGATAAATAGCATATTGTTCCTTTTTTCTGACTTTGTCTTTGGGCATATTTATCTGTGAATGTTGGTGTCCCTAGAAACATTTCTGCTCAGTTTCTGTTTTATATGGAACACTGACATATAAGTGCACAGGTGAGATCCTAAAATGTTGGGTAAAATGTGTAACTATCCACTATAAATTAGTAATGTCAATATTTAATAAGCAGAACAGTAAGTGTTCAGTAAAGTTTCTGACATCTGAAATGGTTGATTCAGTTAAGTTTGCCAACTGATGACCAGGAAACAAGTTTTTAAAACTAATCCAAGTGGTTATGTTGTATTCTTAAAGAAATTGTGTATTCATTGTAGTATAAGTAGGTACATACATGCACAAAAATTATTCAAGATTATAACATGTAAACAACAAAGGGTATTTCACTACATTTCATAACTTGAAGAGACTAAGTATTTGCTTTTAGACAATTAAAATTATTTTATTCAAGGGTATAAAGGAAATACTCATGCTCACTTTTGACCTTAATACATAGCATAGCTATTAGTTTGTGACTCTTTCCAGCCTTATTAATAACCTTTCTACGTTCACATTTACATGTAAATAGGTTTTAGAACACAAAGACACTTGCATTGTTCATTATGTATCAGAAATCCTTCCCTATGAGCACTGAGATTAAACTTTCAGTGTTTTTTATTTATATTTGTTAATTGACCTCCTTTATTAGGCTCTACTTACTACCTACCACCTACCAACAGTATACAAAGTTGCATGTTTTTGCATCGTTCATCTCTCCTCGGTGGAAGAAGTTTTCTCAGAAATCTTTCTTTTCTTAGTACCTTTTATTCTAATTAGTTTCTTTATCATAACTTGTACTTTAGTTGCAGATGTAACTATGGAAAGCAGTCCAGGCTCGTCCATATCTATGGAGCACCGGCTGGATGTTGAATTAAGGGCATCAAGTTCCAACAGCAGCACTAGCATCTCTGGCACTGGCCCGGGTCCTGGCCCTGGCCTGGGCCCTGGCCCCGGCCCCGGCCCTGGTCCTGGCCCTGGCCCTGGCCTTGGCCCTGGCCCTGGACCCCGTCCTGGTGCGTAGACACATAGATACACAGTCTTTCACAGTGACTGACTTATTAAACTCGTGAAGAAGAGAGCTTTAGGAGGCACTTATTGGTACATTTGAGGTTATCTTATAAGAACATGTCCTGTAACATTTTATGGTCTTCTGGCAGTTCACACATTTATTATCAAAACAGACATTTTGGAGGGCAGATAATAATATCCCAGGGAGGAACAGAGTAAATTTGGAAGTTGAATCTTTTTTACTTTATATTTTTTTTTTACTTAGGTCTCTAATTTTATTATTGGTCTTGTGCCGTCCTTGGTGATTTAATTTCCACTTTCAAAATACTCTTTCCAACGTCCAGAGATTTCACTTGAAATGTCTGCTAGTTTTGCTTTTGTAGATATAGACGGGTCTCTATGTGTTTTGTGTACCTATTTATTGTGATGTAATGGTGAACCCAATATGATATTTTTGCCTTTTTCTCCTGTGCCAGGAGTCCAGTGTATTCCACAACGAGCAGCACTTCTCAAATCAATGTTGAATTTCCTTAAGAAGGCCATTCAAGACCCTGCTTTCTCTGATGGCATACGGCATGGTATTTTGATTCTGTATACTGCATTCTAAGACCATTTGATTATCAAGATTTTTTTCCATGTTCTTCAGTTTACCTTTTTATAAAGCGTACTTAGTAAATTTATTATTTTAACGTGATGGCTATTTATACTTTCCCAGCTTTGCACTCTGTTCACTTCTATTACCACTTCTTTCCGCAGTCTCCATATCTGTTCTTAAAGCTTCCTACACGAACAAAATAAAGTGTTAGGAGGGTGTCAAGTAGAGGCCACTAGATTGGACTCAATACAGATTATTAATTTACCATGGTTGACACACTGCTACCTATCACTCTTGATCCTCATGCCTCTCCCAGACTGATCATATCTTTGTACATATTTCTCTTAGTAATGGATGGTTCTCTGCCTACCTCTTTGAAACACATCATCAGCAATGCAGAATACTATGGCCCATCACTCTTCCTCTTAGGTAAGTAGGGTTGAAACTTGGGTCTAGGCTGGCATACATGTATAATCTTAGCATTTGGAGTCAAAGACAGACAGATTTGTGAGTATAAGACCAGTCTGTTTTACATGAAAACTTTTAGACCTCCTTAAAAGCTTGTAATATAGCACTAAAGTATTGTCCCACTTTGACAAAGTCTTCCATTCCATCCCACTGTGGATCATAAAAGCAAATTGGAATTCTACTCAGAATTCTAGAAAGGAATTTAGTGGGAGATGTAGAAGTGGCACATTGTTTGAACCTAGTAGAATAAGCATTTTACAGACATACAGTTTTTGGGCAGTTAGAGATTTTAACTATTATGACTTCCTTACCTCTTTGTTTCTGTCTTGTGATCTTGGAAATTTCTCTTGTTATTGGGTACTTAGGATAATTCTATGTATTATTGCTATCTGCAAATAACGTCTTCTTTATTACCTTTAGCCTTTTTTTGGATTTTTCAGGACAGGGTTTCTCTGTGTAGTACTGGGTGGAACTTGCTCTGTAGACAAGGCTGGCCTCGACCTCACAGGGATCTGCCTGCCTTTGCCTCCTAAGAGCTGGGACTTAAGGTGTGGACCACCACTGCTGGGCTATCATTTTTTCCCCCACATGTGACTACACAAAGATGTTGTGGTTGAATACAAGTGGATAGGACCTCTTTGACTTGTCCTTCTTTGTGAATTTAGAAGGGAAAACATTTAGTATTTTAACACTACGCATGATGTTATCCAGTTATGAAATTTTCTTACCGGAATTATATCAGATTAGGTTAGATTGGGAGAATAGAACTTTTAAGTGATAGGACATAAAAGTTAGGGGATGAGAATGTGGCACTCTAGAAGAAGTAAGCTCAGAATGGAGCAAGTACATAGGTAGTAGTTATTTTGTTTGTTTGGGGACAGATTGGTTAGAGTGATGGAGCTGGGGGTGATGGTAAGTGCCCTTCACATTTTTTGTAGCCGGTCTAATGTTGGTCCTGTGCTTAATAGCCTGCTTAACCTGAAGAAATGAACAATCAGTTTGAATATTGAATGCACAGAGAGACAAACTAAGTTGTATAAGTGGCTGTTAATCACTGCTGGAAGTTTAGCATTGTGGTGTATTGTGTAGGTATTTTGTGAGTAGTGATTATGGAATAGTGATATACGGACTGGCTGACAAACAAGTGGAAACCAGAGCTGACTGTTCTGTGGAGTTAAATGAGTGATTAGTCAATATGTTGTACGTTCTTGGTTGTGTATCATGTAAGGTACAGTGGTGGATTGATAATCCTGTGCTAGCCACCAAATCTTGACTTCATATTCTGCTCTTGAAACTACGAAAGGCAGTATTCTTTTGTTCACAAGAGATTGTTTTTGAGGTGTAACCTCATGTTTTTAGCTGATTTTAAACTGGTTATGTAGCACAGGATGATCTTGTGTTCCTAATCCTTATGCGTTTACTTCCTTAGTGCTAGGAATGGAGGCCTTCATCACCACGCTCAGTTGATAGTGTTCAGGTTGGGTCTTAGGCTTAGATGCAGGTTAGACACTCTACCAATTGAGCTACATCTCCAGCATCTAAAATAATTTCTCAAGGGAAATGACCCAAGCAAGTAAGGTCACACTATATAAACCAAAAGGAATCCTCTTCTCAGATCATGATTCAAATTATGCATAGTCAGGTCACCTGAAGTCAAAATACTGGACAGTAATGGCTGGAGTTTTTTTAATGGGTGTCAGCCATCCTAGATCTTAAAAAAGACCTTTCCTTCAATAGTTCAGGAGATCAACATCTGTTACTGGAAACTAAGATTTTTTTTTCTTCCTGTTTGAAAGTACTATTTTTAGGTGTCTCACCAAACAATAGACCTCTTTCTCATGAAATGGAACGTCTAGTTATCAGATCTTTAAACTCTTATAATAGTACAAAAATATTTGAGGTTAGCCCTTTCTTGATACATATAGAATAGTCTAGACAGGGAAAGACCCCCATTTTCAGTGGATCCCATTATGTTTTCACTCTTAATCCAGGCTTCAGTACACCATGGTTTGTTCATATCAAAAGTCATGGTCATGTTAGGTCTTTAGACTCATTTGTGTGAAATCTTTCCCTGTGTGACCATAAAGGGGAATAAAGAAACACAAGTTATATTTTGTTAGGATTTCATGCCACTTAAAGGTTTTGCATTCATGGTAACTAAGGCAGTGAGAAAAATTGGAGCCCTTTCAGGAAATTTTTGTCCCTTTTTCTGTTTGAGGTGATGTTTAGTATGCCATTATGTCTGTATTAGTCCTTCTGCCTGGTATAAGACTTCTCTGCTCTGCTCTGATCAGTTTGTGTCACTGGGAATCCTAAAGGAGACTTAACGTATTCTGAGGTCTATAATTGTGTTGGTAGTAGCATGGTATAAATCACAGCTTACAAAAAAGGCTTGTTAGTGTTCAGTTGATGTCCCTGGAAGGACTACTCTTTTCTGAAAGCAAACTGGAGGAGGACTGGATCTTGGAGCAAAGGGAGGTGGCAGGGGCACCTAGAGAGAGTGGAAGGAGGGGAAACTGGGCAGGATATGATGTATGGAAGAAGGAGAAATTAAAAAATAACAAGAAATTACCCATTACAAACACACACACATACAAAGGCTTGTATAGTTGTTAAGACAGGTTTTGCTACTGTATTAAGAGAAGGATGCAATATTATTCATTTGACAATATAAAGGGTGTTTTTACTTGTTGGAGATTCCCAATGGCAATGAGTCTAGAAGGTTAGAGTTGAGGTAGGAGCAACATTGAAAATTTATGGCATTTATCCAAGATTTTAATGGCCCAAAGATCTATAGTGACTAGGAAGGAAGTTTCAATGAAAGAATAAAAATGTGTTTAATTGAATTGCAAAATAAGAGGATTCAGGGTCATCCTAGACTATCTGAGACCCAAGCCAAAAACAACAACAAAAAAATACGGTATTAGTTGCTTTCTTGAATTTAATAAAGGAATGTTAAATTACTTTTCACTTGGGATTACGACAGCATTACCAGCAACTGCTAAAATTGTCCTAAACATTCTTATAGCATTTTGTACTTCACATTTACAGAAATCAGCATTCTTAGCACTGAAGATTATAACTCAAAAGATATATCAGTTCTGGAAAACATTGTCGATGTTCTGTGGTTTTACCAACTGTTTGGTCAGGATTGAATTACCGTTTTAAACAGACACAATCCAAAAAAGGACTTAGTTTTTTTTTTTTTCAAAACCTTTAGCCAGTAAAAAAAAAAACTCTTTATGTCGAGGTTTGAAGGATGGTATTCAATGGTTAAAAGCACTTGCTGTTCTGGTTCCAGCTCCCAGGTCAAGTGTTTCACAACTATTTGTAACTCCAGATTGAGGAGATTCAGTACCCTCTTCTGGTCTCTGTCAGTAACAACACACTTGGCATATATTTACACACACACACACACACACACACACACACACACACACACACACACACACACACACACACACACACACACACACACACCTTTACAAAGGAATTCTATATGCCATTGAGAGCTGCTGTTGGTCCCAAATAATTGTCACATATTTGCCATGTCACTGCTGTTAAGTATAAATATGAAACGTTCACTCAACATGTTTAATTTTTTTGGCATTAGAAATTACCTTAGCAGGTTTGTTCTTAGATGGTTTATAGACATTATATATCTTTTGTCAGATTATCAGAATTTTAAGAATTTGTTACTTTTGAGTACGAATATCTGAATATTAAGGATGTTAAAGTGGTCAGATGGTTATTTTTATGTATTATTGATACATACTTTTTGTTCCCTCTTTCCAATTTAAATTTAATAATATTTCTGCTAAACACTTTTATCTGCATTTATCAGTTACAGCTGTGTTTACCCCAGAAAACCTGCATCCTAAGTACGTGTCGTCAAGTTATGTATTAAGAGACATCAATTTTTGCCAGAAAGAATGATAAATATGCATAGTGGTATGCATATTTAATGGAATACTATACAGCCATTCAAAAAAGATAACAAGTTATGTAATAGCGTAACTTCAGTTATAAATATGTTCTGGAAAAATGTAAAATATTCTACTGTACTATTCTTGGTATTCTGTTGGAATATTAGTTTTCATTTCATAATCACAAGAGTCTAAATTCTTAAATTGAATATATGTCTTCTGACCTTTTTGTTTGCTTTTAATTCCTGGAATTTCTCAGTTTCCCTTAATTTTGTTTTTAGCTACTGAAGTGGTGACTGTGTTTGTATTTCAAGAGCCATCACTATTGTCCTCACTCCAGGACAATGGGCTGACAGATGTCATGCTGCATGCACTGCTCATCAAAGATGTGAGTTCATTCTACCACTTTTTAAATATTACTCCATGTGTATCTCTTCCTGCACTTGCACACGCTCAAGAGTTAAGTGCAAAATAAGTTAATGTGTGAAAAACAATTATCTCTTTTGTTTGTATTGTTTAATCCAATTGGAACCTGCTTGTCAGAATCTCTTATATTCCTATTTTTCAGCATGGTACCATTAAATATGTTTTCCTTGCATATGTATTTGACCTTTTATGTGTTGCATTCAAATCCTGTTTGTCTTCTCTAGGTTCCTGCCACAAGAGAAGTCCTAGGTTCCCTCCCAAATGTATTCAGTGCACTTTGCTTGAACGCCCGAGGTCTTCAGTCTTTTGTACAATGTCAGCCATTTGAACGTCTCTTCAAAGTTCTTCTGTCTCCTGATTACCTCCCAGCCATGCGGAGGAGGAGGAGTTCTGATCCCCTTGGTTAGTTGCTACTGTTCATTTTATAATAGAAAGTTGGCTTTTGCAAGGAAAATTTTCCTTGACTGTACATCGTTTCTCTGGCTAGGTATGCTCAGCTTAACTGGAATTATCACCATATATTCTATTACGGGTAGGAAGGAATACTTCATCCTTAGCCTCCTCATAGTATTTCCAATCTTCTGAATAATTCACTGTCCTGAGGTTGGTAACAGGTACAGGGACCAGTGGTGTATTCCAACCCATCATCTATAGTCTACAAAAGTGAGAAATGTGGAATCTGATATTGTGAACACATGTTCTCATTCTCTAAAATAGTCACAGATGTTTTTCTCTGTGTTTGAGTCTGGATTGGTGAGGAGCATGAAAGTAAGAGTTGGAATAATACTGTAGTTACAAAAGTGTACTTTCTTAATTAGGAGGCTTTGTTAAGATAATCACTTGAGTCTGGGAAGCATAGTGAAGAAAGAACACAACAACCCTCACCCCTGATCCCCTAATCCCCATCTCAAAAATCCATCACTGCAGCATTCTAGTCATGATAATTCTTCACAAATGCAGCCACAGAGTAGTATGCTTCTATTTTTCCTACTTATCTATTTTTCCTACTCATGTCTCCATTAGACCTTGTCAGTGGAGTTTGATAGACTTAACTGTTTACTCCTCCACAATGATTTAGAGGAGTAAGGCTTATGTGTGAATTCATTCACAAATGTGTGGTGCTAGACAATCACAAGAAACATTTCAGATTCTTGTTTCCGTCTTAAGGTTGGCAACAAATTGTATGGACTTTATATATTATTTAGTCTAAACATTGTTTTTTCTTTTTTGCTTTAAGGGGATACTGCATCTAACTTGGGGAGTGCTGTCGATGAGCTCATGAGACATCAGCCCACCCTCAAAACAGATGCAACAACTGCCATCATTAAGGTAGGGATTAATAATGGCCGTGACTTTGACCTTTTAGAAAGCTTTTAGGAAGTATCTGTCTAATTTCTAAATCTTCCTTTATAGCTGCTTCTTTGTAAAACCAAGTGGTTAAAATAATTGGTTCAGATCTTATGAGGAAGAATGTTTTGTTAATTCTTTTCATTTTAAGAATAATTTTCTGGATTACCGCACTACCTCTCTTTAGTTCTCTCTATTGATTTCTTATGAGATTAACAAGTACACAAATGTTTTACTTCTGTCTGTCTGTATGAGTATATTTCTGTTTCTAGCCAGTTTTTCTTGGATTTTGACCGTCTTTAGCTAGTCGTGCCAGTGGATTGTTGGAGTCATTATGAGTTACTGATACTTGGGCAACGACTTGACCTTGAAATATTTTTACTTTTACACTACTTCTGTTCTCTTATTTCTAAAAATGGGTCTAATGACTACATTTCCACAGCGTGTGTGTGTATCACATAGAATATCCTTATAGAATGTTATTCATTGCATACAAATGATCTTTTTCTCTTGTAGTTACTTGAAGAAATCTGTAATCTTGGAAGAGATCCAAAATACATTTGTCAAAAGCCGTCCATCCAGAAAGCAGATGGTACTGCTAGTGCCCCTCCGCCAAGGTCTAATCATGCTGCAGAAGAAGCTTCTAGTGAAGATGAGGAAGAAGAGGAAGTACAGGCCATGCAGAGTTTTAATTCTACTCAGCAGAATGAAACTGAGCCTAATCAGCAGTAAGTGTTTACAAGACAAATTCTGTGACCTTAGGCTGTTACTTAATTCTTAGTATCACTTAAGAGTTTTATTTTTTGTTTACTTGTGGTTAGAGGGATGTAACTCCTGGCCTTGTTCTAACAAGGCAACTGTATTGGTACTGAGCTACACCCTTATCCTTTGCTTCCAATATCACTTCAGTCTACAAAAAATTAAAATCATTTTGAGATTCTTTCTGGCTTTTTCATGTTTTGTTCCTCTGTTGTGTCATAGTGCTGTGTATGTAATAGCAATGGTTGCCTTAGGAAACTATTTTTCTTAAAACTTTAGTTCATGATATTAAATCAGTTTAGTGTGCCAAGTTCGTAGATTTTTTCCCCTTTGTTGCTTGATTCAAACACACATGTAATAGTGTTTTATGTCAGAAGTGAAAGTGATGTTTCTAGACAGTAGCCATGCATTCATACATAATAATATTCCTTTGATCTGTAGATTGTTTTGAGAAAGACATGAATGTTTTATCTGTTATTATGAGTTGGAGTTAGGAAATAGTTTGGTAGAGTATGGTTATTCCAGGAACAGCAGACATTTTTGCAACTATAGATTGCAATGTGCTTGCTGGTGTCAGTAGTATTGGAAAGGAGGCATTACTTAATCTCTGTCTGCCTGAAAAAGCAAGCCTACCTTTCTTCTAGTTCTATCTTCTTTCTACTTTAAAAAATCATATTTTTAAAAGGTGGAGACTTACCCTGATTGTCAGTAACACTGCAGGGTTGAGTTACTCTTTCTGTCTACAAATGAGAAAAGATTTGTTGAGTGTTTCTCTTTCCCTGGATGTCTCAGATCTAATATGCTCAAAATTCAAGCCAGTGTTAGAGTAAGTTAACATTTCCCAACTGCACTTAATGCTATAGTACTTACTTGAGATAAATATGTGTCATTATCCACATTTGTTACCCCCTCCAAAACATCTTTCAGTTAAGAAAGCAAGCTTACATTCTCCCAATAATTGTTTATGCTAGTTCTTTTGTGTAGTAATCCATACATTCCTATTTAATTCAGCAACGACTCCTTATCTGTTATCAAAGGGCTTTAGATTAAATGGGTCACTTTCCTAGTTCAAACATTCCTCTTTCTTTACCTTTGTCTATCTTCCAATGCCATACATACATATCCAAATGGAATATTCCAGTATATATATTCTGTACAGTAAACCACAGTTTCAGGATTTTCATTTTCAGGTTTTTCCATACCAAATGAGGTCGCTATTGATGCTATTTCTATTGTGCATGAAATAATTTTGCATATTCAAGAATAACTCAATACAAATGTATTTCTGGTGTATAGTTTCTTGTATTTGGCATCACTCGTGTTTCAGGGTTTGTCCATGTTATTAACATGTATCAATTGTCACTGATAATCCGTTGTATAATTAAGGTTTCATTTATTTTGTCTTCATGTTGATGAACTTGGCTTTTTTTTTTTTTGGTTGGCTGACTCCCTCCCTGCTTCCCTCCCTCCCTTGACTAATACAGTGCTTTTTTCTTCTTAAGATGGATGATCCTGGAATAGAATTTTATCTTATATCATATCTAGAATAAAAAAACCTAGACACTATAATCTACACCGAATTCTTATATTTTGCTAGTCTACATTCAGAAACTACAATCTTGCTATTTATATAAGTATAGCCTTCATTCATTGTACACTGTCTTTAGACTCAGGGTCTTCCTCCTTCAGTCTCCTAAATACTAGGGATTACATTTAGCCACTATTAGTAATTCTTATGGGGTCTAGGCTTCTCCCTACTAAATTGTTTATCTCAGAAAATCTGATACTGCTGGGGAAGAATATATAAGTAGCCAGGTTTGGTTTGTAATTGATGCTGATAGTTAATTTTGTACTTGGTTCCATTCAGTAGGGGCTTACCACTCACACCTGAGTGTTAGTTAGAAATCAGTGCAGGTTTCTGGGAAGGAACTGACATGAGATTACAGAAGAGTTTTTTTTAGGAGGTAGATCCAAAGAGGAGATTTAGGAGAGTTAGCTACCACGTGCAGTATGAAGGGTGTTGGAGGGAGAATGGCCACAAAACCAAGACAGAGTCTTCCAATCATGCCAAAGGGGCTTTCTGATTCTTAAAGGTTTTAAGGGCCTAGTGGGACATGCTGCCACATGACATTAGGTAGTCACTATCAGAGACCATAGTTCAAAGTTGCCTTGGTCCAGGACTGCAGGGAGAAGGAGGGACTGGATTTGATTTTGCAGCCACGGCCTATGTTCTCAAAGTCTCAGCAAGCATCTGTTAATTCTAAATGATGGGCTGGAATGTGGGGTGTGACCTGATCCTCACTCTCTTCCAGGCTATTGTAGGTCCGTGATGTAACACTAAGGAACTCTAAAATTACATTTATAAGTCAATGTGGTTTTCGCAACTCAATACCAATTGTTTGCTTTTAAAGATAGTGCATGTAGAGAGCTTTTGTTGCCTTAAATGTGACCCATTGAGCCAGAGTGTACAAATATGACTTGGGCAGGTAAAAATTGACAGATGTGATTCATTTACTAAGATAATAGAAATTTTTGTTGTTCAGAGATTTGGCTTTTTCAAATAAGGTTAAACTTAGGTTGACATTTCTGAGACCAGTTTGTAGGTGGAGTTCTCTGTTAGAGATAACGGATGACTAAGAAGTACGTTGTGTGAAGAGTAATACTGTTGGTTGGCCTTTCTGTTCTTTTCTCCAACTCCACGAAACAATGAAGGTGTTCTCCGTTCTGTTTCTTTGTATCAACTAATCTCTGTATTATCATATTTGGAATCTACAAAGAGACAATTGCATCACTGAGTGCTATCTGGACTTCTTAGTTATAGAGGTAGATGGATCTTTGGGGTTTTTTCCAATGAAATGAGGTGGAACGGGAAGGAAAAATGGTCAAGTAATAGAATGCTGCAGTTGTTTTAAGGAGGAAGGAACATTATGGTTAAGGAAAGGGATTCTTTTTGTTCTTTTTTTGAAATCTTTTCAGTATTGTGGGGCTAGCAAAATGGGCGACTCAATATGCATGTTGGGTGACTTACAACCCCCGCCCCCCGGTGACTCTTAACTCCATATCACCCAATGCCTCTGGCTTCTCCCATTATCTACACTCACATGTACATGCCCACATATATGCACAACTAAAAAAGTATATCTTTAAAACAACATTCTTTTGCAAGTTTACTTTTCATTTATTTACTATACATGTGTGTACATTCAAATACACAGTGTGGAATATCAGAGGACAACATTCATGAGTTGATCTCTACTTCCTGGATTTTGAGGATTAAACTCCAGTTTTAAAACATTCATAATGAGTGTCTTTACCTGCTATGTCATCTCACCATCGCTTTTATAAGTTTTTATTGAGACCTAAACAAACATTAGCCTTGGATGTTCTGCCTCTCTGTTTGCTTGCTCTCAACTATCGCTTCATTGCTATCTCTGTTGCTCCTCTGCCACCTCTTGTTCATACCTGATCCAAGGACCCATATCCAGAGCATTGTATTTTCTACTAAGGTTTTTTTCTTTGATAGATTTTTATCTTTGACATACATTTTCTGTTCTTGTCAACTCTGTGTGATTCTTTCCCCCTGTCATTTCCTTGTAAAATGTAATTTAAAGATGTCTTTTCTAACCCTAACCTCATTTAGCATAGTGTTCAAGCATTTGAAAAACCAAAAAACTTTATCAATTGTATAATTCATGAAATTGCATCCTGCAAGTAACAAATTAATAGGAAAGGAGGCCTTAGTAATTTTACCAGATTTTACTGTGATGAGGATTCCTCGATCTTAAACCATTTTTAAACAAAAGTAAAAGTCTCCTTTCTAAGCTCTAAACCTAGCATAATGGATAATTTTGACTATGTTTTATGTTTTCTTCTTTATCTGGTTCTTGCCAGTAAGCCAGTATTTGGTCTTTTAATTAAAATTTATTTTGAATATTTTCATGTTGTTGAAGTTATATAGCATAAGTTTGTCTTAGATGGGATAATGTCATTTGTGCCATGGACATTTATGCTACATTTTTAAAGCTTAATTATTTTTCATTTTATACTCTGAACTCTATCTGCATTATCATTTTCAGTTTTTTTTCGCACTCTGAGTCTTAACATATATACACTAAATGATAGAAGTATGACTTGGACTAAAATTTTACTGTCAAATTTCATCACATTGTTCTATTTCACTGGTATTATGAATTTCTGTGTAACTTGCTCTTTTCTTCTTAACAGGGTTGTTGGTACAGAGGAACGTATTCCTATTCCCCTCATGGATTACATCCTTAATGTGGTAAGATTGTAAATAAAGATGTATACTTTTCAGAAATATGTTTCATGTTGTCAGAGCACAGTCTCTGGGGCCTTTTTAAAGTACACAGGGTAAGATGTAAAAAACTGAAAATGCCAGTACTCTCAAGCTTTTTTATATTTCTGTTCACACATTTGGAGTGTTAGACCAGTATTATGTCTGAGTTTGTCCAATATCCTCCTCACACCCCATTTTACTTCTTTCATTAAAAGAACTACATGGGCCTTTTGATTTCCTATGTTATAGGAAAATATGGAGTGCTAATTTTTCCATAATTCAAAAAAATCCCCTTATCATGTATTCTATACTATTAAGCACTACCAAGATGGATAGTTTCTCTTGTGTCTATGTCTTTGTTGCTGCATTCTACTTTCTATCTCTTAAATTTTTCTTTTAGTTAACAGCCCAATTCCTGATGTTGGTATTGTATTTGTAGAACTCTTTTGTATGACACGGAAACAATTAAGTATTAGACCTGTTTCTGCCATTAGTTCTGAGCATGCCTCTGAACAAGTTTTTTTTTTTTTTTAGCTTCTTTGCTTACAAATTATTTGACTCCTGGTATGGTTGAAAAGGTAGATTTGGGGTTGTAATCCCTCATTTTTCTGGATGATTTGAGTGCGTACCATTTATCCCTTTTTACTAGAAGTTGTGGTACTACAGAAAATACTGATTTTCTTGACTATAAGGCTGCCTTTGTCCTGATGCCAAACTGACCTTTTACTTCTGAGCAGTAACTTTGAAACAAAAACTTTTTCATTGCCTAGATGAAATTTGTGGAATCTATTCTGAGCAACAATACAACAGATGACCACTGCCAAGAATTTGTGAATCAGAAAGGACTCTTACCTTTGGTTACCATTTTGGGTCTTCCCAATCTGCCCATTGACTTTCCCACATCTGCTGCCTGTCAGGCTGTTGCAGGTGTCTGCAAATCCATATTGGTAAGACATACCTAGCCAAGTATTTTCCTCTTAGAATGAGTTTTGTAATACATCTGTGATTGTATTTTAATGTGTTCTCCTTACCTATAGCTAAAAATTGATAAAAAATGTATTTCATACTATTTCTCATAGAAGAATATCATTTTTCTTTTTCTTTTTTTGCATTTGCTGTGTAGTTGTCATTTGAGTTCATACGAGTGTAAAGTGTATTTTCAAGAAAGTGTTTTAGCTTAATTCATGCTTTGTTACGGTAGCTTTTTTGGTTTTAGTATGCTATATTCATTTTGCAATGCACTTTGCTTTTCACCTAGCTTTATTAATCCTGAATTGCTCAAATTTTGCCCACCCCCCCAAAAAAACCCACAAAGCTCATTCATTTCAAAAATAACCTTGCCAAACTATTTGCTTCCCCTGATGCCTTAATCTTGGCAGTTATCATTCTACTTTCTCTAATCTGGAGATTTTAGGTAACTTACGTAATGGCATTGTACAGTACTTTAGATTGTTACAGAGTTTATCAGATTTTGTCCGTTTTATCAGTTTTTCTTAAAAAGCTAAATTATATTTTACTATATAGACATTGGTACCTTTTGTCCATTCATGGGCTTTTAGGTTGCTTCCATTTTTGCACCTGATGAATACTGTTAACTCCGGTATATAAATACCTCTTCAAGATTTGCCTTTTGATTCTTTTTGATGTATACTAGAAGGGAAGTAGCTCAATAATAATTTTTACTTTTTGTTTGTGTGAAACCTTCAAACCACTTTTCTAAGAAGCACTTACCATTCCTGCTAGCTGCACACAAGGATTGTAATTTCGGTATCACCATAATAGATCTGTCTGGCTTTTCTTTTTTATAACTATTCTAGAGAATATAAAGTAGTATTTCATTTTCATTTTGACTTGCATTCCAAGTGGTGATGTTGAGCATCGCTTACTTTGTGTACTTGAGTTATTGTCTATGTGTACATCTTGCTAAATGTGTATTCGTGTTCTTTATTCTAATTTTATTGAATTGAGGTGTTTTGCTGTTGATTATAGAATATTCGTGTATACATTGGGTATCATATTTTTTCAGATACATGACTTACAAATATCCTCATTCTGTGGTTTGTCTTTTGACTTCATTGACAATACCTTTGACATAAAAAGTTTTCATGCTAACCGAGCTCATTTTACATTTTGTGATGGCTGTCATTGTTTTCTGTGCTTTTAGTGGTGTTTATCCAAGAAATCATTGCCAAGAAATTTTAGACAGTTTTGCTCCTACAATTTAATCTAGGAATTGTATGATTTTAGTCCTTAGGTCTGGTAACATTTGGAGATCCGGAAAGTTCGACTTCATGTTTTTGTGTATGCATACCACATTTACCACCATTATCATTTATTGAAAAGACTGTCATTTTATTCAAACATCACCAATCACTCTTTTCAATTACCCCTTAACTATAGATTGTGAAGTTGTCTTCCTGAGCTCTATTCTTTTCCATTGGTTGTTATGGGCCCGTACCATTATTTTGATTACTACTATTTTTTTGATAAGGTTGGAAACCAGGAAGTATGAGAACTCCAAATTCAATTGTGTTCCTGTACTGCCAGACTATTGGCTTTTGGGGGTCCCTCAAAACGTTGTATGTGAATTATAGGGGTAATTTTAATTTTATATCTGCCTCCCATCCAACAAAAAAAAATTGGAATTTTGATACTAATTACAATAAAGCTCCTCTGTCAGCTGTTTTGTGCCCTGATAAATAATTTCTAGAAACTGCAATTTAATGTTTTATTTTGTTTCACTTTTTGCAGGTGTAAAGTGCTTTCATAAGAGAACATGGGGAAAGGACTGATCTAACTACCCCACCTCTAAGATGCTCTGTGAGGAGGGATAGATTTATTTCAAGCCATAGGAAGGCAAATAATTTCTAGCTTTGCATAACAAGTGGTAATCTTTAATTGCCAAATTTTTCTTCCCTAACTTGAAACGAACTGTATTATTTGGGTTGTCTATTAAAATAATTTGCCTTCCTGATGCCAATCTCATAGTCTTCGATCTTTTGGAAAGAAAACAGCATTATAGCTGTGAAAGTACTTCTTTACCTGAGAATATAATTCATTTATTAGTTTAACTAGTCAATAGCTTTTATAATATTTGCTTTCTACTTTATTTCCCTCTGTATGATTTGTACTATTAGGGATGGATACAACTGTATGATTTATGTAACATTGTATGAGGTGAGGGTTGAGGTTCACATGCTACCTTAGCCTCCTTACTCAACAATGTTTGTTTGCATTTTATTAAAACATCACCTTAATCCTTAGAATTAAATGGAAATAAACATCGTAATATGCTTCATTTTCTAGATTTTAAACTTTACCTAACATTGCTCCTTTCTAAGCAAAATTTGAAACTAACCTCTCATACAACAATACAAAAGACAGTCCTGTTTGACATTCACATTAAGTGTGATTGGCTCATCAAATCTAAAAATAGTCTGCTATTACACAAAAGTAGTGAAATATCTCATACCTGGCTTTCTATTTGGTACTACCATTTATAAAGTGAGAGACATGACTAAAATTTGGGAGAGTTCAATTACTAGTCATTTCCACTGTGAATATTAAAAAGACATGGTGTATAAATGATTTGTTATATGTATTGGCACATTCATTATTATTCTTTCAGACCCTGTCACATGAACCCAAAGTTCTTCAAGAAGGTCTCCTTCAGTTGGATTCAATTCTTTCCTCCTTGGAACCTTTACACCGTCCCATTGAATCCCCAGGGGGTTCAGTGTTACTACGAGAACTGGCATGTGCAGGCAATGTTGCTGATGCTACTCTCTCAGCTCAGGCGACACCTCTGTTGCATGCACTCACTGCTGCCCATGCATACATCATGATGTTTGTTCACACTTGCAGAGTTGGACAGGTAAGAATAATCTTTTATGGTTTAAACTTAATGCCAAAATCTTACACCTGTCAGTTTACTGTGCTTAGGAACAAATCTACCTAGAATAGCAACTGAAAGAATAGCCTGGTTTAGGATTGGGATTTTTTTGGACCGTATATCTGATGTGTGATACGGGCTCATACTATGTAGTTTAATTCTCAGTTTTTACTTTTTCTGGGTATCTCTGTGTAGCTTTGGATACTTTTCTGGAATTAGCTAATCTCAAACACACAGAGATGAACTTGCCTCTGCCTTCTGAATGCTGAGATTAAAGGCATGCACCATCACTGCCTGGCTTAGTTCTTATTATTGCATTTGTGTGTCCATATAATTTATCATTATGAGTGGCAATTTTAAGAAGAGCAATCATTGTCATTAACTATTCATAAAGGGTTGGATTTATTTTTTGGGGGGTGGGCAAGACAAACATTGATTTGGGAGTTCATTGCATCTTAGCACTGTCATTTTTAACAGCAATTGGGAAACTCAGAGAGGTTAAGGCCTCCCCTAGGAAGACTACTAAGTCTGTCCCATCACCTCCTTGAGGCAGGACCAAGGCACCTGTCCACCCCACCACACCCATGTCTAGGCTGAGCAAGGTATCTGTCCATATAGAATGTACTTCACTAAGTCAGTTTGTGCATTAGTCTTAGATCTTTGAACCACTGCCAGTAGCCTCATACATTGTCCCAGTCACGTCATTGTCACCTATATTAAGGTTGTCTAGTGCTTTTGGTTCATGTTATCACTCCTCCCTCACTTCGATTGTACTCCAGGGGCTTGACCCAATGGTTAGTAGTAGATATCTGCATCTTCTTCTGTTTCTACAAGAGGGTTCAAGGTTCTCTGGGGTTATGGATTGTAGGCTCGTATGTTTTGCTTTATGTCTGGTATCCACTTACAAGTGACTACATACTTTATCTGTCTTTCTGGTTTTGGGCTACCTCACTGAGGATTGTTTTTTCTAGTTCTGTCCATTTGCCTGCAAATTTTAGGATGTCATTCTTACCACTACTAATATAGTGCAAATATCCCACATTTTCTTTATTCATTCTTCAGTTGAGGGGCATCTAGGTTGTTTCCAAGATCTGGCTATTATAATGTTATTACGGTCATAGTTGAGCAACTGTCCTTGTGGTCTGACTGTTCCTCCTTTGGGTATATGCCCAACAGTGTTACTGCAGGGTCTTGAGGTAGGTTAATCCCTAATTTTCTGACAAATCGCCATACTGATTTTCACAGCGGCTGTACAAGTTTGCACTCTGACCAGCTGTCATTGGTGTTTTTGATCTTAGACATTCTAATCTGTATAAGATGGAATTTTAGAGTGGTTTTGATTTGCATTTACTTAAGTGTCTTTCTGCCATTTGTTTAGATCTGTGCCCCGGTTTTTTAATTGGATCATTTGGCTGTTTGATTGCTAGTTTCTTGATTTCTTTTGTATATTTTGGAGATCAGCCCACTGTCAGATGTGGGGTTGGTGAAGACCTCTTCCCATTTTGTAGACAGCTGTTTTGTTTTTCAGTTTCAGGAGGTCCCATTTATTAATTAATACTCTCAGAGTGTGTGCTAGTGGTATTCTATCTTAGTAATTGAATTACTGTGCCTATGCATTCAAGGGTTTTTCCCACCCTTTGTTCTCCCTGAGGTTCAGTTTGGATGGATTTATGTTGAGGTACTTGATCCATTTGCACTTGAATTTTGTGCATGTCTGTAGATATGGATTTATTTGAATTCTTCTACTACATGTTATACCATGTTTCTTTTTTCCATTTTATGAATCTCACATTTTTACATTTTTGTTTACTATGGTGTGTGCTTGATGTCAGGATGGGTTGTGAGAATACCACAGTGCTCACGGGGAAGTCACAGGAGAATTTTATGAAGTCAATTCTCTCCTTTCACTTTTATATAGGTTCTGAGATTCTGAGTTTGAATGGCAAGTGTCTTTATCCCTGAGCCATCCCAAAAGCATTTAGGACTAACTAATCTGTAACATGTAGACTTGACAATGGGATGGCAAAAGATATTTAGCCATAAAACATTTAAATTAATAGTTAACATACAAAAAGAAGAAAATGTGTCAAATGCTGTGTCTCCAATCTGTGGTCTTTTTCCATAAAGAAAATGTCGTGGTTCGGGAGATGACTCAGTTAGAAAATGCCTGTCATATAAATCTGAGGACCTGAGTTTCAATCTTCAGAAATTATATAAAAATGCCTGTCCAAAAGGTGCATACTTACTTTGTAATCGCAGCAGTATAAAACAGAGACAGGTGGATTTGTGGGGCTTATGAGCTCGTCAACAAGGCCAAATGCCAGGTTACGAAGATACCTCAGTAATAGAATCTAAGATTGTTTTCTGGACTCTACAAGCATAGCCACCCAAATGCACACAATAAAAGAAGGTGCCCTATCTCTGTATATGTGTTGTCACCAAATGTGAAAATACTTATCTTTTGGTTGCAGAGTGAAATTCGTTCAATCTCAGTAAATCAATGGGGTTCTCAATTGGGTTTGAGTGTTCTGAGCAAGCTAAGCCAGTTATACTGTTCTCTGGTGTGGGAAAGCACTGTCCTCCTCTCTCTGTGTACCCCAAACAGGTAAGAGAATAGTCATTTTAATATCTCGCAATATTCACTTAGCTTTTCTAACAATGTTAACAAAGCTTGCAAGGTTCCTTTCAATGAATGGAAGTTGAATCCAAAAGTTCTTGTGCTCCTTTGTCCTTCCCACTTTCTAGTTTAAGGACTTAACTGAAAAATCTTGTGCATGCTTGATGGTTGTGTCAACATGATACAAATCCTGTCACTTCAGGAATTATAGGTTTTTTAAAATTATGTTTAGGATAATAACATAACTGCTCTGAGCTGTATTGGCCAAGCAAATCAGAGGCAACGTAGATTACTAGTAGAATCTAAGAGGACTTTTGTTCGGCTTGGGTTTTTATTTGTTGGTTTACTATTTGCCTTGTTGTAGCCTTCCATCTGGATGTGAATTTGGCCAGGCGGACATGCAGAAACTGGTTCCAAAGGATGAGAAGGCAGGTACGACCCAGGGCGGAAAAAGATCAGGTAACTCTAAGAAACTAAAACCTTGGTCACTACTTCTCCTAAGTTCTGTTCCTGTGACTTCATAGGCTTACTGTGAAACTTAGTCAACTCTGTCATTCTTACCCCTCAGTTTTTATTGTTTTCCTGAATTTTAGTTATTAAATTTAGATTTTAACAAAACATACTCATAGTAAAATTAGTATAACAGGAGAACACATATTTCTAACACCAAATAACACACATCATGTCAGAAGTATCTGCCTTATCTTTTCCTTAGGATATTTAAGAGTGTCTTAAAAGAAACATATATATCTTCTTAACTGCCAAGAGCTGACTGTTCCCAGCTTAATTTCTAGTGTACTATTTTGGGAAATGAAAGTCTTTCATTGTAGTTTTATATAAATATCAGATTGAGTTATTCTATCAAAGGATATGATATTTTGATTTATTGTATAAATTCTCTAAACTGTTGGAAGAAGCAATTGTTTCTCAGTTTTCTGAATAACAATTTCTATCATACTGGATTAAATGATGTGTTTATTGACAACTTTCATCTATTTTTACTTTTTAATTTGGGTTAAAATTGGATACATGACACACATATTTCTTACAGTGTTGCTTTAAAATTTATCATTTTCTGATATTTGGTTTAATTACGGTAAGTTCTAAAACAGTGTAATTAGAAATCACACACAGTTCTCTGACCTTGATGCAGCAAACACGAAAGTGATTTTTTTTAGAAACATGAATTTGACCTAAAGTAAATAAAAACTGAAAATTAATTAAGACAATTCTATTTATGAAAATCTATCAAGATATCCTTTAAAATGCATTTAAATTTCTTGATAGGGAAATTTGATGATGTTAAATTGAAGAAAGCCGATATATATTAATAAATAAGTACTTACAGCCAGTGGTTGTTATGGGAGTGGAAAAGACTCTGAGGTTAATTTTGGAGAAAATGTATATCTCAAATTTAATTCAGGGAATAAAATTATTCACAAGGAACTTTTTTGAGGGTAAATTTGTCAAAGAATTGCTTCTCCCAACTGTTTAGAGACTTATTCTTTAGGGTTTTTTTTTTTCTTTGTCAGTCTTCACATGTACCACAACCCCATTGCTAGCTAGCAGTTAGTTTAGTAAAGAAGTCACAATTCTTTAACAATGAATAAAACAAAGCCATGTGATCTCACCATTTTAGGCAAGGGCAGAAGGATCAGGAGTTAAGTGTAGTTTTTGACTACATAGTTAACTTAAGAGGGAAGGGGCTGGAGATAATGCTCAGTCCTTAAGAACACTTTGCTCCATAATTATGAGAAAACGAAGCTTGGATATCAGAGCCTGGCATTTCAGGCATGACTGTAATCTCAGGTTCAAGGGGAGCAGGGTGAAGATAAGTGGATCGTTGGGGCTTAATGACTTCCAGCTTAGCTTCTGGCCTCTGCACACCTGCACAGATACACATAAGTAAGTAAATCTTTTTCAAAGATGGGTTTTGGCAAGACTGCTCAGTAGTAGACGAAAACCCTTGCTTGCAATCCTGAGGACTTTAGTTTAATTCCTTAGGCCCATATAGAGAACTGACTCCTAGAAGATGTCTTCTGACTTCTACACCCATACTCCACATGCATGTACTAAATAGGTAAAATATAGTTTAATTTTCAAAAGAAATCATACACACTGGGGGATGGAGAGAAATGACTCAGCAGTTTAAGAGCAGTGGCTGTTCTTTTATGGGACACAGGTTTGATTCCCAGTACCCACATAGTACTCAAAACCATCTATAACTCCAGTGTGTATGGTCCTCAGACATGTACATAAGTGTACAGGCATAGATTCTGGCAAAGCACCCATAATTTTAATCTTCCTACATAATTCCTGCTCATGTGCACATTATAAATTCCCAAAAATAAAACCATCCCCCTGTCCAATTTGAATTTGAACTAGCTCTAAGATTCTGTAAGAGCCAGGGCATCTTCAGTGACAACTTCAAATATGACACAACACTTTACTGTGTGTTAAGATTATTCATCATGTGCTTTCATTTGAAGATGCCACCAAGTATTTACGTGGTAGAACTCCAAACAGAAAAGCGCATTGCTTCAATTTTTAGTTGATATTTGTTTTTGTTTGGTTCTTCTGCTGCTGCTTTTGATTTGGAGGCTGGTTTGGTTTGATTTCCTAAACTTAGGAAGTAACACTATTTACGAACAAACACTATTTCTTGGAACTCTTCAAAACATGGACCCAGGTAAGTGCTGTGTTTACATGATCTTACTACTACTTTCTTAAACTCTGCAGATGGAGAACAGGATGGAGCAGCTGGAGGTATGGATGCTTCTACCCAGGGCTTATTGGAAGGAATTGAGCTAGATGGTGAGACGTTGGCTCCCATGGAGACAGATGAACCTTCTTCGGATTCTAAGGGCAAATCTAAAATCACACCAGCCATGGCTGCCAGGATTAAACAGATCAAGCCACTGCTGTCAGGTTAGCAATTTTCCATTCTTTTTTTTTTTTACGAGACAGGGTTTCTCTGTATTGTGTTGGAGGCTGTTGCTCCAGCCTGGCCTCAAACTCACAGAGATCTGCCTGCCTCTGCCTCCCTAGTGCTGGGATTAAAGGCGTGCGCCACCACCGCCAGGCTGCAATTCTCCATTCTTAAGAAAAGTCCTTTCTGGCTTTCAGAACAGTCCCCAAACAAATTAAATTGGAATAAGAAAAAGTAGTAAAAATGTTGTGACTTTCACGTGTATTTTATTGAATCACAATATGTGATGTGCTTTCTAAAAGGAGAAAACTCCTTCCTGAATTAATAGCTACCCTCCTTTTTAAAAATCCTTACCTCTTATTCATCCTTCAGTTGTTTCAAGTGGTGTCTCCCACAATTCCACTGAAATGTTCCTGTGACTTCCCTTATTACTGAGTGTACTGGATGCTTTTACTTGTTTGCAGTGTGATAGTTGGCCCACTTTCTGCCTCTAGAAACAACTCCTGGGTTTTTTTATATGACTAAGCATTCAAAATTGTCACTAGTATCTTTTTGCTTTGGTTATCCAGTAACATGTTTTCTTGTGCTTCAAGGAGACTGGATTAGCAGGATACAAAGCTGTATTCAAGATGTGAAATGAATTGTCTGACATCTTTTGTTCCTTAGTATGATACCAGTATTTGGACAACATATTTAGTATATTTGGGGATAGTTGCGACTTTCTAGTACTTTAAGATAGAAGAAAATGAAGACCTATCTCCTAAAAGCAAAAAAGCATAAGGTTGACCTTCTGTATTTCTATTTGATCTTAAATCCATAAAATGTTACCTATTATTCGTGTTTGTTTTGATCTGGGAGTCTGTAGTGGCATCTTGTTTCTCCAGTGGATTAGGGGTGGTGGCCTCATCCTAGAAATCAACCTTCAGAAGTCTACTAATTAATTATCCCAAAATTTAAGTGAAATTTGACAATGTTTGTGTTTCTTTTTGTTTTATTATACTTGAGTTGCTGTGCAGACCCTATGTTTTCCTTGTCTGCTTCTTTACTGATTATGCATTTTGTTTTCTTGTCTTTGAAATACCTTTGAGCAGGTTCACTATCTGTTCATCTAAGAGTAATGAAATCAAGTGTATATTTTCCTGTTGATTTAAATTCATTGGGTTTTCAGAATCTGAGTATGTCAGACCTTCTTAAAAGGTAGTGCATGTATGTATAGCCTCTTCCATATTTAAAATTATGAAATATTAATGTATATAGAATAGAAAGATAAAATGACTTTTATTTCTGTGTTGTATGCCTTATCACACAAGTTTTGAGAGAGATATTTCAGACAAGCTTGATTGGAACACAAGTCTATTTGTATTTTTCTATTTATAGCCTGTGTTCTGTTTGTGCTTGCATGTATATACTCTCTCTCACACACACACACACACACACACACGGGGGGGGTGGCTAATGAGGTGACTCACTAAAGTGCTGTGCAAGCAAGCGTCCTCAGTTCAGATCCACAATACCCAGTGCTAGCAAACACAGATATGAAGGAAAATCGTGATAGTCGTTGTCCATTTAGTCAAACCAATCCGTAGGCTCCAGATTTATTGAATCAGGTTTTAAAAAAACCCTTTTTGGGTTTAATGACCCTTTCACAAGTGTTTCTTAAGATCACCAGAAAACAGATATTCACATTTTAGTTCATAACAGCAAAATTATAGTTATGAAGCAACATCAAAACAATTATATGGCTGGTGGTTACGTCAACCTGAAGAAATGTATTTAAGGGTCACAGCATTATGAAGGTTGAGAACCACTGAATTAATTAAACATATTTTTGCTATTTACAGTTCTGTAAGCATTTTAAATGACTATTTAAATCTAGCAAATTCACTGCTGTAATGTTCCAACAGAGACTGTTGATTTATTCTTAATTTGGCATTATAAGTCCTTATCTTACTGCCATCTGTTCCTCGTGAAACTTCCTATTTGGATTATCACATGAAGAGGGAGGTCTTAGACTTTCTTTACTATTGTCCAGAAGAAGGCAAACAAAAAAAAGGGGGGCCTGGTAGGTAAAGGCACTTTGTACGCAAACCTGATGACCTAAGATCAGTTCCCAGAGAACTGGCTCCCCAGGGTTGTCCTGTGACCGCCAAATGATAATCATACTTATGGTTATAATAATTTCATTAAGAAGTGGGAAACGTGAGATGTCATGAAATCATGTGAATATTTTATAGCATTATCCTGGCTTCTGGGTTCCAGCTTCTTCCAGATTAGGTCGAGCACTTGCTGAACTGTTTGGACTCCTTGTTAAACTTTGTGTTGGTTCTCCTGTTCGCCAAAGAAGAAGCCATCATGCTGCCAGTACCACTACTGCACCAACACCTGCCGCTAGGTCAACAGCCTCAGCCCTTACTAAGCTACTCACAAAAGGCTTATCATGGCAGCCCCCACCATATACACCTACTCCCCGCTTCAGGTGAGTTCCTAGTTAAAATATAGAGTTGAACGTGGCAAAATAATGTATGTCTGTTGCTATTCTACTTAGTGAAAAGTTGGAAATCTCTTGTATTCCATATGAAGTATTTTATTGTACCTATTGTAATTGCTAGTGGGTTTACAGTTAAACTGCATTTCAATAAGTTAGAAATGGTTGGGTTTTTTGTTTGTTTGTTTGTTTTTTAGGCTGACATTCTTCATTTGCTCAGTTGGATTCACATCTCCAATGCTGTTTGATGAGAGAAAGTATCCTTACCACCTTATGCTTCAGAAGTTTCTCTGCTCTGGCGGTCACAATGCTCTTTTTGAGTAAGGATTATTTGTTTAATAGAGAATCATTTCTTGCACTTTAACCTTTCCTATATATGTGCCTTAGCAGCTCCCAGTGATGGTTGTATATATAGACAAAGTCATTAGTTATTCCATTTTATGTTCTAGGAATAAGCCATGTATGTCTTTATTTCTCTAAGAAGGAGGGAAATTCAATAGTAATATAGTAAGAGTCTCTACTTTGGGGCTAGGCAGGTGGTTCACCAGATAAGAGCACCTACAGCTTTTTTAGGCGACCCAAGCTCTAGTACAAACACCTATTTGGTAACACACCTATGTGTAACTATAATTCTAGTGCATCTGTCCTCCATTTGGAATAGGCATGCACCTGTATGAACAGAGAATATGAGGGTTAACATTCAAAACATTAAACATGAGTGCATTAAAAAATATCTCTGCTTTTTCATATTTGGCTTCCCATTTCTTATACGTCCTTTTTTTGGGTTGTTTTGTTTGTTTTTTTTTTCCAGATAGGGTTTCTCTGTGTTAACAGACGTCAATCCCTCATAGATATACCTGCCTCTGCGCACCCCCCTTCCCCCCACCAGTGCTGGGATTAAAGACATGCTGCACTACCTCCTGGGTTATTTTTAATAGACATACATTTATTTGTTGCTTTTAATTCCATAAGTTTGTTTTTGTTGTCTGTTTTGCTTTGTTTGACTAAAAGATTTTAAGATAAACTTTAACCAGTTACGGTCTTTGTTTTTACTTCTTTAATAAGTTCATGAATGGCATTTTAGAAGTAATAACAGGGTCTCCTTAGTCTAACCCAATGTATGTGGTCCTCACCCATCATCAAGGAATCTTCAGAAAACCACAACCAATCAAAATCCAGAGTCATGGGACACAGTCGCATTAGATACATCTATAAAACATAATTGTATTAAATCTCAGAAGCAAAAAAAAAAAGTAATACCAAGAGGAGAGAGTATGGTACCAGTGCCAGTAGTATTGTGTAAGCATTTAAGTGTAAGTTCTTCCATAAATGCAGTTAATATTTTATCCACATGCTTTGTCTTACTTGAATTAGAACTTTCAACTGGGCTCTGTCCATGGGAGGAAAAGTTCCTGTTGCCGAGGGACTGGAACATTCAGATTTACCCGATGGCACTGGAGAATTCCTAGATGCCTGGCTTATGCTTGTAGAAAAGATGGTGAATCCCACCACGGTGCTTGAATCTCCACATTCACTGCCTGCCAAATTGCCTGGAGGTGTCCAGAGTTTTCCACAATTCAGTGCCCTCCGCTTTCTTGTAGTAACTCAAAAAGTAAGTATTCTGCATTCTAAAACCAAAAGAGAAAAATTTCTCAGGCTATCTGAATAGTTCCCGCTATGTTTTGCCTGTAACATTACTGTTGAAAAACAAGTCATTTTGATTCTCACAAAAGCTTGTTTGCAATAAGGTATAGAGACTCTGGTTAGTTTTTATGCTGTAAACGAGCTATGAGCTTCTGATTGGTACTTGGTACTTCTGTATGAGTTAAATGTCCCCACTCTACTTTGTTAAACTACTTCAGTGCCTCAATTATTGGGGCTCACTCATCTTTGTCAAGGAGTGTCTGACTCTTTCGCTTATTCCTGCTGAGGATTTGAATTGAGGGGGGAAATCTCAATACATTTTTTAATGATTTACAGGCAGCCTTTACTTGCATCAAGAACCTGTGGAACCGGAAACCCCTCAAGGTTTATGGGGGACGAATGGCTGAGTCTATGCTGGCCATTCTGTGCCACATTCTCCGAGGAGAACCTGTGATTCGAGAGAGACTGAGCAAAGAGAAGGAAGGATCTCGAGGAGAAGAGGATACAGGCCAAGAAGAAGGTGGCTCCCGCAGAGAACCTCAAGTCAACCAGCAACAACTACAACAGGTAGATTGCTAGCTTAACATTCCAAGACCTGTGCTTTGCACATTATAGAATCTAATGCTGATAAATTTTGTTTTATTTTATAACCATGTCTAGCTGTGTAGGCAAGATTTATATATTAAACTAAGAATCCTGCTTCAGCCTCTCACATGCTGAGATTATCTGCCACTGATCTTGCCTGTGAATTTTCTTAAGCTTTTATATACTTAAGTGCTTGGTTCTATTAGCCTGGAAATCTTTTTCTCAAAAGATTCATTTTTTTCCTCATGATGAAAGATGAAGGCTATGGCACTAGTACTATGTGGAAGTAATTCATTGGAATCCTCATAAGCATATTGATCATATTCTCAGGAGTCTGCAAAGAATACTTTTGGTTTATCAAACTCACTTCACTACTTTTCTGGTTAAATTATGAGGCAAAAATTGTTGTTTAATTTATTCTCTAACAAAAGCTGTTTGAAACTGGTTCACCTCTAAATCCTATGGCTTTGAAATGATTATATTTTGAAAATTAGATCCTAGAAGGGAGAAGCTTCAAAGAATATTGTAACATTGTTTTCCTCAAAAAATTTTTTTTTGCTCTTTGCAATTGTATACGTGTAGTTTGATCATAGTCACCCCCTTCAGCCTCCTTGTCAAGTCTCCTGAGGCCATTTCCCTCCTGCCTTCATTTCCTCTTTTTATTTATGTGTTTATATATCCTGTTAGTGTTGCATATATATATGAACATGGGTACATGGCCACCCACTAAAACATGTCCAGACCCTGAATTACTCTCTGCTCACTAGCAGCTAGAGGTGTGCATTTGTGAGTCCCTCACCATTGATAGCTGAATGTTTTCTGGCTTCATCTTCAGGTAACCATAATTATTGCGAGTTTATGAGTTGTAAAGGTCATGGATATTCAGAAAGGAGTTTTTGAGAAGCATTCCATCCCTTCTTCCATGTTAAGATCTTTATGATCCCTCTTCCATAATATTTTCTGAGCCTTTGGAAAGTGGGTTTAATATGGGCTGAGCACTTGAAGTTACTTATTCTCTCAGCATTGGGAGGAGTTACAAGTATCTGTATTAACTATTGCTTGTAGCAAAACAAAAGTTCTGATGGATGCTGAAAATAGCATTAATCTATAGGTAAAATTTTTTTAGAATTTTTAGAATTTAGCTTGACAAGATGACTTCCCCTGGTATACATTACCAGGTAGGAATGCCTTCCTGTAGAGCAGGCCTCAAATGCAATGAGAAAGCACTTAATTACCTTCATAATAATCATGCCACCATTGCAAGAGGTTTTACTATAGGGTCTGTTAATTATTTTTCTGTCTAATTGACCTACATAGGAGTTTCTGGTACTATGCAAGGTAGACAGCAGGGAGGAGTATTCTAGCCCCATTAGAATTTGATTTTTCTGTATCCTGAAACTAAAGTGTGTTGTGTCTTCAGCATTAGGGTATTTAATCACCTAGCACAACACTGGCAACCAAGAATAAAGGTAATATCCTATGTTGTTTAAAGGGACACTGGACTCCTTGAATAGTAACTCTTAGGGCCCTATCTCAGGCCTGGCATTGAGATTTTCATTTATTGATCCATGTCTTTTGGAAACTGTTTCCACCCATTCTTGGTACTTGGCATTTGTCTTCCTCAAATTTTTATGTGTGAAGATTATCTCATTCAAATCAGTTACACACACAAACACACACACCTCCTTTTTATTAAAGGTTGTGGCCCATGCCTTTAATCCCAGCTCTGGGGGGGGGGCAGAGGCAAGTGGATCTCTGGGAGTTTGAGGCCAGCATGGTTCTAGGGTAGCCTGCAAAACAATACAGAGAAACCCTGCCTTTAAAAAAAAGAAAACAATAAGTAAAAATTCTGTTTAGAAAGTTTGATATTTCATATCTTCTTGTATATAATTGTCTTCTTCTGTAATTATAAAGCAAAGCAATCTAACCTGGCCTCCGTTTAAGAGAGGATGAAGTTGAGAAGTAGATTGGCTCTTTGCACCAACATTTAACTTTAGTGTTTAAATGTTATAAAACAAAGATAAAGGAACTTTCATGATTCATTACTGCCCTGTATTATAAATACTTAGGTCATGTAAAGTTAGAAAAACTTTGTTGAATTTTGAAGCTTTTTTTTACTTACCTGTTAATGTGGTTCTAAACTCAAACTGTCATGTGGATGCTGGGAATTGAACCTGGGTTCTCTGGAAGAGTGGTCGGCGCTCTTAACCGCTGAGCGATTTCTCCAGCCCGTTCTTACATTTTTTTAATAGCTCATGGACATGGGTTTCACAAGAGAACATGCCATGGAGGCCCTATTGAACACCAGCACAATGGAACAAGCAACAGAATACCTTTTA
The DNA here is from genome assembly GCF_017639785.1 of Mesocricetus auratus. Taxonomy (NCBI): domain Eukaryota; kingdom Metazoa; phylum Chordata; class Mammalia; order Rodentia; family Cricetidae; genus Mesocricetus; species Mesocricetus auratus. The sequence continues at coordinate 7,966,401 of NW_024429188.1, forward strand.
ACCCATCCTCCTCCGATCATAGGAGGAGTTGTTCGGGTGAGTTAACACGGAAAGTCTTACATTTGCACGCCTTAGTTTGGCTGCTGATAACCTTTTTTTTTTCCATGTCCTGTGCCAGTGTTTTATTTATTAACACTGTAAGCTTCAGAATATATTACCTAGTCATGCTGCATTTGTTGACCTTTGTTTGTGGAAGAACTGTTTCTGTACATAGTTTTCATTTTAATTTTCACCACTGTCCTTGTACTGGTAACCAGGTAAGCCTTAGTTGACTTTAATAAGAGAGAGCAACATTCTGGGCTCGGTCCCTTTCTTTGTGAGTTCGGGTTGCCTATTTAGGTTTCTATTGATTTTTGTATGTGTGTTTTTATTAGATTCTCTGTTGTCACTCTGTAGGATCTTAGCATGTCTGAAGAAGACCAGATGATGAGAGCAATTGCCATGTCTCTGGGACAGGATATTCCAATGGATCAAAGGGCAGAGTCACCTGAGGTATCTAAAATCTTATATCCAAAAGTATCTCTGTGAACACTGTAATTCTTTGTTCTGTGATGTGGTGGGGGAAGTCAAAGGAGTACTTTTTCATTTCAACCTTTTGGTCTATCCTTAAGCTACCTTGTATAGACCTGATTGAAGCTTTAGGTGATCCAAACTTAGCTGTGTTCCTCGGTATTATTACTTAAATTTACCATACTGGAAGGCAACATCTAATAAGATCTTAAAATGAGTTTTCTGAATTTTATTATATAAGATGCTTGAGATAACAACTGTGACAGTGCTTTTGGGTACTGGCAGTCTGTTTTCCCTATCTTGGCATTAACCTATATTACTACTGTTACATTCATTACTGTATCCTCTTAAAAGTTTCAACTGTTTGAGAAGGTATATGGTACTTAAGTATCCTTTACCTCTGGCATATGAAATCACACTTCTTTCCTGCCTCCAGGAAGTTGCTTGCCGGAAGGAGGAAGAAGAACGTAAAGCCCGAGAAAAACAAGAAGAGGAAGAAGCTAAATGTCTGGAAAAGTTTCAAGATGCTGACCCATTGGAACAAGATGAACTCCATACTTTCACAGATACAATGTTACCAGGCTGCTTCCATCTTCTTGATGAACTGCCTGATACGGTATACCGAGTTTGTGATCTGATCATGACAGCTATCAAACGTAATGGAGCAGACTACCGTGATATGATTTTGAAGCAGGTTGTCAATCAGGTAAGTTTTCAAGGTACCATATGCTGGAAATATTTAAAGTTGTTTTCCCGCTGTCTATCAAAACTACATTTTGAAAAGCCTTCATTCTACCTGACATTTATATTCTGGGTCTGAATTCTTTTGGTTGGAGTCTAGGTCTGGGTGGTTGTCTGAATTTATTCATTTCATAAAAATAGAACATAGAAAGAAAGGAAAAGTGAGGTTTACCATAAGACTTTTTGATGAATGCCAATAACCCAGTTTTGATACTTGGTGTTTGTTTCCTCTACCATTATAAAATCAACATGTTCTAATTGTTGAGATAGGATAAGAAGCAAATTATCTCAAATACCCACATCAGGAGATAGTCCTAAAGCATTTGTTTGAATTTCTTTGTAATTTTTTATCATTGTATTATTTAAATCATTAAGATTTTGTTTTATAAAATCTTTTAGACGATTTGGGAAATTTAAAAGAGGTAACCTGTTTTGGGGACAATGGAAACCTAAGGTGTTTTGTGTTTTCTATAAACCAATGAGTTTTTCTGTTTTTCTAGGTGTGGGAAGCTGCTGATGTATTGATCAAAGCTGCTCTTCCTCTAACAACAAGTGACACAAAAACAGTGTCAGAATGGATCAGTCAGATGGCCACCCTGCCACAGGCCTCTAATTTGGCTACTAGAATCTTGCTTTTAACACTACTTTTTGAGGTAACATATCTTTTGGCCCTAATTTCATTTATTGAAGAATTAGCACATAAGAATATATTGAATTGGGGAAAATTACAAAGCATGATCCCTGTTACTTCATGTGAGTCCACAATTCCCCTGTATGCTAAAACATCTATAACGAAGTACAAAGTAGAAGGCTCTGAGTTTGGAAAGTTTATGTGCATCTGGATTGCAAGAAGAGCTTCTTAGAACAACTCAAAGGATAATGAATGAGGTCGATGTCTGTATCTGGCCTCTAAACACATGCATGCTCAACTGCATACACACAAGAGTGTCAGATGTCACTTTAGAAGGGCATTTAAATGATAAATCACTGTAGTTGTGACATACTGAGATCCTAACTAGCAAGTTAGGTTTAAGGTAGTTAGAATTAGTCTCCTTTCCCTACCTGATCAACTAGCAGATTATTCAGGGAAAAGGGTAGTTCGGGGAAGATACATTACATTATTGTTCTTAATATAAAAACTAGAAAGTAGTTGACCTTGGAGAAGTGGTTCTTAATTGTTTTTGATTTTGTCTAAATAACTACCTATTATTGAACAATCACTTGCATTGCTTTTCTGTTAATTTCAACAGTTTAGTGGAACTTATATTAAGAACCATTGCTTGAACTATAAAGCTCTGTAAATCAAAAACTTTACTATTAAAACTGCATACTCACCTGTGGTGCTGGTGGTGCATTCTAATCCCAGCACTTGGAAAGCAAAAGGCAAGCAGATTTCTGAGTTCAAGGCTAGTCTTGTCTATAGAATTAATTCATTCCAGGAAAGCCAGTGCTAAATGAGAAACACTCTTGAAAAACAAAACGACTGCACAGCCTACATGACTCTCCCTAATTATATAAGAACCTATTTCCATATTAAACATATTAATATGCCTGATGCTGTGTTTTGGGTGCTTTTTTGGGGGGGTTTTACGAGACAGGGTTTCTCTATATTGTTTTGGAGGCTGTCAGTCCAGCCTGGCCTTGAACTCACAGAGATCCGCCTGCCTCTGCCTCCCGAGTGCTGGGATTAAAGTCGTGTGCCACCACCGCCCGGCTGTTTTGGGTGCTTTTATACTTCTTATTTAATCAGTACTATTGCCCTAGAGTTAAACATATCACATGAAGAGACCAAAATGTAGAGAGCTGATGTAACTCGTCTGAAATTGCATAGCTGAAGAAATAGAATTTGTATTTTAAACAGTTGTGTAAATGTTAACCTCCCTATGATCGTTTCTTTTAAAATCAGGAGTTGAAGTTACCTTGTGCCTGGGTGGTTGAATCAAGTGGCATCCTTAATGTCCTAATCAAGCTCTTAGAAGTGGTTCAACCCTGCTTACAGGCTGCCAAGGAGCAAAAGGAGGTTCAGACCCCAAAGTGAGTGGCCTTTTATCTATCCTGGTTTTGATTCTGTTTCTTAGGGATTTGTCCCTTGAGTTTAGGCTCTGAATCATTTTCCTGAAGTATATATGAAGTAAATCTTGAGGGTTTTATGGTTATGCAATTGCAAAATGCCTGGCATTTTTCCAATTTATGCATGTTTCTGGCTTGACCTAAATAAAAATTTCTTTTTAGGTGGATCACTCCAGTGTTGCTCCTTATTGATTTTTATGAAAAGACAGCCATCTCATCAAAAAGAAGAGCCCAAATGACTAAGGTGTGTGAAGTACAATGTCTTTGTTTTAACATGATGGTTTCATTTCTTGAGGCAAAAATAGATCAGAAGAGAAAGTAGGAAGGGAGAAATGAAAAATTAAAATTATCCAACCAAAATACAACTCTTGAGGGATTGTAAAAGGGAGAGTTCTTATAATTTTGTTTTGGAGCTATTTCTTAAAGGCCTCAAATGGCTCTTTGACCACTTAGTAACAGAATTTTTTCAGTGTATTTTTCACAATCATGCTCATAGTGTTCAAAGCAAGTACATGGTGGCAAAACAGACAGATTATTAGGTTTTTGAATTAGAAAGAGATCCCCCATGAAGGGATTGGGTAGGGGGTTGAGTGGCTGGGGGAGGAGGGGAGTGAGAGGGAGCTGGGATTGACATGTGAAGCAAACTTGTTTTTAATTTTAATAAAAGGTAAAAATATATCTGTTGGCAAGATGCTTGTTAAATTTTGTCAGCTGAAATATTAAAATTCATAATTAATTAACAACAAAAAAGTGAAAGACTCTTAGCCAGGAGCTGGTGTCACACACCTTTAATCCCACCACTTGGGAGGCAGAGGCAGGCAGGTCTCTGAATTCCAGGCCATTCTGTTCTACAAAGCTATACAGAGAAACCATGTCTTGAAAAAGCCGAAAGGTAGGGTGGGTGGGTGGGTGGGTAGGTAGGTAGAATAAAGGCCTCTTAGTGATTCATTAAATGTCTACCATACCTTTTTCCTGCAGTAACTTTATACTATAGATGCCTGTTGATTGTCTTGACAGAAAATAAAACTTGCAGGAAATAAAAAGAAACCTTATATGTTTCATTTTGTTTAGTACCTACAGTCCAACAGCAACAACTGGCGCTGGTTTGATGACCGCTCTGGACGTTGGTGTAGTTACAGTGCTAGCAACAACAGCACCATTGATTCTGCCTGGAAATCTGGAGAAACAAGTGTAAGATTCACTGCAGGCCGACGAAGATACACTGTTCAGTTCACTACAATGGTGCAGGTACATGCTCAACTAGTAATGTAATCTTTATTGAAGGTGGTACTGTACTTAATATGCATTTTACCTTGTTTTTTCTGAATCAGGAATCTTGTCATGTTAAGGAATAGGATGCCCACTTGTAAATCGAGTTTTAAATTTTCAGTCTTTCTAATAATCCTTGGCTAGGCCATAGGTCTGTGGCAAATTGATCTTTTTTGTTTTGTTTAGGAAAGGTTTATAGTAGTGTTGGAAATTTCAAAATTGATTATAGGTCTATATGTGTACTATTCTGTAGACTTTGATCACTGTATATTGTAGAGATGGGATAGATTTTCAAAGTTCCTTTCTATTGCCACATCTTCTCTAAAAGAACTCCCCAGACTCCTTTTTATGTACAGATTTTTGTTTTGTCTGTTTGAATTCTAGGTTAATGAAGAAACAGGGAACCGACGCCCTGTGATGCTAACTCTCCTCAGGGTACCAAGACTGAATAAAAATTCAAAAAGCAGCAATGGACAGGAACTAGAGAAGACACTGGAAGAAAGCAAAGAAACGGATATCAAACGTAAAGAAAGTAAAGGCACTGGTATGGTCTTAGTTTTTTTCAAGTCATTTTTGTTCTCCTTCAATTTCCTAGATAATTGGAATTATAGGGTTGCAGTTGTGTATACAGCATTCGATTTGAATCCTTTTTTTTAAAGTTTATGTTTTTAACTGTGTGTGAGAGAATTTAAGATAGTAAGCAGCCCCATATTGGTACTGGGAACCAAACTCAGATCTTCTGCCAGAGTAGTATACAGTCTTAATTTAATTGCTGAGCCATATCTCCAGTCCACACGTTTTGAATATTTCAAAAAGTTTTACCCAAAGATAGTGTGCCTTTATATGTATAGCTTAAGATCTAGCCCCTTTTGCGACCAATTATTTCCTTTCCAAGAACAGTAAGAGATATATGGTCTTCTGCTAATCTTAGTCATAGAATTGGCTGTGTTTTTCAGCCCAAGAGATGGCTGGTTGCTTCAGAACGAGAGGTATGGAATAAAATGTCTTAATTGTATACATTCTTCTTCTCCCCCTGCCCCCCCTCCATTTGTAGATATTCCCTTGGCCCTAGAAAGTACAAATACTGAAAAAGAGGCAAGCCTGGAAGAAACAAAAATTGGGGACATCCTAATCCAGGGCCTGACAGAAGATATGGTGACTGTTTTAATAAGAGCCTGTGTGAGCATGCTGGGAGTCCCTGTGGACCCAGACACATTGCATGCCACCCTTCGCCTATGCCTGAGGCTCACCCGGGACCACAAATATGCCATGATGTTTGCAGAGCTGAAGAGTACACGAATGATCTTGAATTTGACCCAAAGCTCAGGCTTCAGTGGCTTTACCCCCCTAGTCACCCTTCTCTTAAGACATATCATTGAGGATCCTTGCACTCTTCGCCATACTATGGAAAAGGTCAGTAGTTTTGGTATCATGTGCGGCTTTTCATACCTTTGTTCCAGTTTTTTTCCCCCAAACATTCCTGGTTTGTGTTGGGAATTTAACAATTACCCAATGTAAAGATCAGAAAAATGGGTTCATATGTTTTAAACTAAATGAGTAAATCAGGAAAAGATGAAAAATAATTGTGAAAATGTTTACATTAAGACTACAGCAAATAATTAAAAGACAAATATCTTAATCGGTAAAGCTTTTTTTTCCTCCATACTTTTGTATAATTCTCAATCTGCCTACTAAATCTCTTTAGTAGTCATCGTGAATATTACTAGACTTTACCTCCATCCCTGTCTATTTTGTTTCACACATAAAACCTAGTGTTGTAATACTTGTTTTTATACCTGGCTTTGTTCATGTTTTGGGATTCCTAGAATTAGGAATCAAATCAAAATGGATCAAAAGATGTGCATTTTTCACTTACTAGAAAAGTATTACCAGTTTGTACCCAGATTTCTTTTACTTTTGTCTGGTTTGGCTTTGCCTACCATATACCAAATCAGGAAACTAACTGATAGCTAACAGAGTAGTCCTGGTTCCAGGACTATAACACAGTCATCAACAAACAAAAAAACTTTATTTTTTTCTGTTTGTGGGTATGTGCACAAAGGTACAGTGTCCTCAAAGTCCAGAGGAACTGACTTCAGTGTCTCTACAAGAACAGTACATTCGCTTTGGTTTTTTGAGACAGGGTTTCTCTGTATTGTTTTGGAGGCTTTCCTGGAACTGGCTCTGTATAAAGAAAATGTTATATTTTGTTCCATCAAACTGTGGGTGTCTGTTATATATTTTGAACCCTTGTAGCTTAAAATTGCAACATTTGGGGAGGCTGGAGGTGACAGTTAAAATAAGCTATGTGGCATCTGATCAGATGTACTTTCCAATTAATACAGTCAGATATGGAAGGTATATGGCATCTGTGATATGATTTGCTTTCCAAATAATGTAATTATGTAATAATATTGCTTTGAAATGTGTTATAACTTATATATTTTACACATTATTTAATTGTAAAGGGGCATAAAGACCAAGAGTATCTTTCTCTCAAATATCTAGAGCTGTCACCTATTGTTTCAGACAAAGCTTGGTTAGCATTTTAATCTTTAATAACATTTTTGTTTGCAACTATATATCTAGAAATTTAAATGGGCAATGCTTTTTCCTAGGTTGTTCGCTCGGCAGCTACAAGTGGAGCTGGAAGTACTACCTCTGGTGTTGTATCTGGCAGCCTCGGCTCCAGGGAGATCAACTACATCCTTCGAGTTCTTGGACCAGCTGCCTGCCGCAATCCAGACATATTCACAGAAGTAGCCAATTGCTGTATCCGCATTGCGCTTCCAGCCCCTCGAGGCTCAGGGACTGGTCAGTTTCATTTGCTGTTATTCTTTAAGACCCCGGAGTCTGGCCTTTTTCTTTTTGAAGAGATCTATAACTTGAAAATAATCTTTAGGCAGCTATTAAGACATTGGTTAATCATTTGGGTCAGGAAATTCTGTGGGTAATTCTCAGTTACTTCTCTAGGCCTTTCCACAGTTACCAAGGACACATTCTTTCATTATAGACTGACTCTATGTGGCAGTAGAATTATATCCAATGAGCTGATTAAAGAACAAATATTTATGTGGCTCATGGCATGCAGTGACAAGCTTGCCAAAAAGATAATAGCTTTATTAGAAAGTAATTAGATTAATATCAAATTTAGGATACCTGTCCTAAATTCATGATAAATATTAATATGAAACGAAAACTACAAGTTTCTCTTCTTTGTAAGAGGATACTAGTGAGATAATGACTTGGGTTGGGTTCTGGATCAATTTCGTCAACATTTGGGGATATATGATAGATGAACTTCCTCAGAAGCTCGTATAGACATGTTTAAAAGTTTGAGGTTGCTTATTGAAGTATACCCTAAGTTTCTAAACATAATTTCTTTATTTTATAAAAGTCAGATTTTTATTTTTTTTAGATTAAGACCTGAACCTATTTTTAAAATTATTGTATTTCCCAAGTTTTTACGTAGTATACAATCCTTATCTGGATACTTTTTGTAGAGGCTGGTACGCTATTTCTGATTTTTCTGTTTGATTTTGGCCTAGCTTCAGATGATGAATTTGAGAATCTTAGAATTAAAGGCCCTAATGCTGTACAGCTGGTAAAAACCACACCTTTGAAGCCTTCATCTCTTCCTGTCATTCCTGATACTATTAAGGAAGTTATTTATGATATGCTGAATGCTTTGGCTGCATACCATGCTCCAGAAGAAGGTACGTGTCTATCCACCTCTTGGAAACAGGCTTCTAAAGGATATGTTGTCTTGCCTAGGTCATTTCAAATAGCACATGCCTTAGTAAGTACTATGTCCCCAGTCCTCGAGTAAAAAAAGTGAGTATTACAGGGATGAGATGGTTCAGAAATTGTTACTTGTTACTCTTGTAGAGGACCTCAATTCAGTTTCTAAAATCCAATCCCTTAACCACTTGTGACTTTGGCTTCACCCTTTCCTGAGTTCTGCATATAATGCATACACATAGACACACACATATTAATAATAAATGATTTTTGTTGCTTTTTGTTTTTTGAGACAGCTCTGGCTGTCCTGGAATTCACTCTGTAGACCATGCTGGTCTTAAACTCACAGAGATCAACCTGCCACTGCCTCTCTTATTTTTTTTTTAAAACAAACTATGATGCTGAATGGTGGTGCACACCGTTAGTCACGGCTCCAGGGAGGCATTGGATCACTTTGAGTTCAGGGCCATGAATAAATACCAAGAATTTGTTTTAAACTCAATGTCTTTATAACTTATATTAAAGACCTAAGGATATTATTGTGAAATGGCTTTCTCAGTTTTCAGACACCATTAGAATTCTTCTGACACATTTTATAATTAGTGAAATGAGTAGTAACAGAAATAACTGAAGAGAAATACGAGACTTTCTGAGCTTCTCAACCGTACACTATTCTGATCCTTTGAGTTTCTTGCTTTTCCTCCTATCACAGTATCATTACCCCATCTCCTAGTCTCCTGTCCATACAGTGATTTTAGCTCTAATTTTAATAGATTGGACTAGTTACTGGCCTCCCATTGTACAAGCATTTTACACTAAACGGCAATTTAAGAATGTAAGACTTTGGTCATAAAATTGGTTAATGTTAGAAAAACAACCATGCTCTATCAAGTGGGATAGACATGTATCACTTAACGACAGGCATACGTTCTGAGAAAGGCATTAACTGATGTTGTGGAATAAGGTGCATTTGCACAAAACATTCTACATACCTAGGTTATATTATGTGTAATTATTTGTTATACAGCGTAATTACTACACTGGAGCTCTTAGGTTCATTCCCAGCAAAAATGCACTAATATTGTACAATTAAAGGACCCTACTTTAGTTTAGATATTTGTTTATATTTATCTAGCAGACAAATCTGATCCTAAACCTGGCGGAATGACTCAAGAGGTTGGCCAGCTCCTGCAAGACATGGGTGATGATGTATACCAGCAGTACCGGTCACTTACTCGTCAAAGCAGTGACTTTGATACACAGCCAGGTTTTTCCTTAAATGTAAGTCAATTCCAGCTGTCTTCTGCTTTTCTTGTCTTCCCATTGCCCCTATTTTCTCAGTATCTAAGATTATCCAAAGGGGGAAAAGTAATAATTTTTTCAGACACGTTTAATTAATCCCAGAATTCAGCAGACAGAAACAGGGCCACCCAGGACTACATAATGAGACCCTGTTTGGAAAAAAAGCATTAATTTTAATATATATTGCCTTAAAATGAAGATAAACTTAGTGTATCTCTGGCATTTTACTTTTCTTTGGGTTGGAAATGTTTCTTTTTCCTCTTTGACTATCCTCATCACCGTGATAGCTTGCTTCCTATAGATTGTAGAAACCAAAAAGAACCTATAGCAGTATTAACCATTGTTCTCAAAAGGAATCTTAACCTTTGTAGAATGTTTTTACAATTCATGACACCTCACATGTGTCCATCTTCCAGAGTCAGGTCTTTGCTGCAGATGGTGCTCCTGCTGAGACATCCACAACTGGAACCTCCCAAGGAGAGGGTAACAATTTGCCTTTTTCCCATTTTGTAGTATCTGTTGGGAAGATAACTTACAAAAGCTGGTTGTCTCTGACTTAGAATAGAGTAACAGGTGTTTTTACATTTACTTGTCTAGCTAATTTTTTTCAAGGCTGCTAAAGCTAATAGAACTGTAATTTTCATTGACTTGTTGATAATTGCTATAGTGATATCCTTCAGTTGTACTGTTTGTATCAGCCTATATTCTTTTTGATAGACTTTATAAGCTGGCTTATAGTGTTTGTCCTAGTGATATTAAAGCTGTATGCTTTTTGTTGTTGATTTCTTTAATATAGAGTTTAAAAATAAAATTTAGGGGATACTTTGGTCAATGCTAGTTCCAAGAGATTAAAATGAGAGAATGTAAGGGTTGGAGATATGTCTCAGTAGTTAAGAACCATCTTAACTTCCAGAAGACTGGAGTTCAGTTCTTAACAGCCACATTTCAGACAACTTATAGCCACCTAGAATAACTCCACTTTTCAGTGCCCTGCCATCTGGCTGCCTCAATCACCTGTACATTCTGGTGTGCATGCTCCCACACCATACACACTATTAAAAATAATGAAAATTTTTCTAAATTAGGCTAATTTGGGATCTATTCTTGCAGAAGACCCAATTCTTTTCCCAGCACAATATTTGGTGGCTCACAGCTTCTGTGGATATCTGAACTTGTGCACATATCTGTATATACTTAAAACTAATATAAATAAAACAATGGTTAATTCATCTTAATGTCCTTACTGCTCAAATAGAGTATGGACAACAGCATATTAGTCAAACAAAATGCCCATGCCTTTACTATGTGGCAGACTGTATTGAGTGCCTATAGTTAAAGAATTTTCTCTAATGGGGGATATTGTAGTAATTACAAGATAACTGATATAAATAATATGCGTATAGTTCCATGAGATACAGTGGGCATATAATATTTCCATGTATCAGATCAACATTTGAATTGTATTACCTGAGTGTATGCTATGCAAGTATATATTTAGAGGATTACTACACTATTTCTAAGGCATAAAATTGCATAAGCCTCAGGAAGTTTGGGTGAATGGATGATTGTTCCAAGCCTTCTCTACTTTGTTTTATCCTTGTTCATAAACTTTGTCATTCAACTACAGTGGCAATCAGAGTGTTTGATGTGTACAAGTGCCCAAAAATAGAGGAAATACTGTTGTATTTCTACCTGTGACTTGACTTTGAATGTTTGGCAATGTGAAAGTAAGCAAGTATTTGACTTTTTCTCAGGAGTTTCAACTCCAGAGGAGACTCGAGAAGGGAAGAAAGATAAAGAAGGGGACCGGACCTCTGAGGAAGGCAAGCAGAAAGGCAAGGGCAGCAAACCTTTAATGCCTACCTCTACTATCCTCCGTCTTCTGGCAGAGTTGGTGAGGTCCTATGTTGGTATTGCTACCCTGATTGCAAACTACAGCTATACCGTGGGCCAGTCTGAGCTGATCAAAGAGGTAATATTTCTAGTTTCTCCTTTCAGTGTTATACTTTGAACATTTGGGTACCTCAGATATAGACTGTTGGAAACTTATTAATGCTAAGTATTTACCTAATGTTGAAAGAAAGGCTAAACTTTTCTCTGTGATGTGAAGCAGTCAGGGTAACTAGGGAAATCGTTGATGAAATGTTTTGTATCTTACATGTTTTGCTTAACAAATTTTGAGATTTGTTTTTGTGTTTTTAAAGTTTTATCACATGGTTGGACTTATTGTATGAATCTGCCATAATGTTTTTATCTTTTCTATTGTAATAGACATTAGAATCATTTTTCTGTTTGGAGCTATTGTGATGCCGCTGTGAACCATACAGATGCATATCTCTTGGGTGATAAATTGCCTGAGAATATTATGACTAAACTATGATGCATGAATTTGTATAGCTTTAACAGGCTAATTATCAAAGTGTTGGTTGGTCCGAGTGTGTATTACCAGAAATATATGAAAATTATAATTGTTTCATGTTATGCCATCACATGATAGATAGTCCATTCAACTTATTCCAGTAAGTTTGTCAATGGTTTTGTGGTTCTGATGTGCATTTCCTTGCTGACAATATTTTCATGTTTATTGGATATTTGGGTAGTATCTGTTAAAGGTGCCTGCTATCTGGGTGGGCTGTTTGTGTGTTGTGAGACTCTTTGTTGTTCAAACTTGCTGGGCTCAATCTGCCTGTCCTCGACCAGTCTCTGGAATAGCTGGAACTACACTTGAATGCCCATAACACTTGGCTTTTCGTTAGATTCTTTACATACTTACATGTAAGCCATTTTTGACACATCTCTCTCTCTGTCTCTCTCTCTCACACACACAAAGTTTTTATTTATGAATTACACTCACAATTTGTGGGTCATGACATTAAACTAAATATACTGAGTATCTTGCCTATTAAATAACCATGCATCTTACATTTATGGAAAGGGGTTTTACAAATACTATTACTAATCCTCCCTCCACATCAGACTTATTAGTAGTATCTCTTCACAGTGGGAGAAAAGGCTCATAGCCACAAGTAAAGACAAACTGTATGGTGACAGAAGTAAAATTGAAACCCTTGTCTTTGATTCCAAGCTAAGTGCTTGCTACTTGGTCACATTACTTTATATATGACATTGCTTAGATTCAAAAATCAAATTTCACTTTGTATTTCATTGGTGGGAGTTAACTTTTTTTGTTCTAAGCTTACTTTGTCCATTTCCAAGCCCCAGAATTCTAATGAGTTCTAATTACAGATATCAATTTGATGTGAAATTCAATATGAATTGGGTGGCATTTTAGTACATTTACAGTGTAGTGCAGTCATCACTTCTTCCAAAATCTGCCTGAATCAAATCTAATTTCACACACACACCCCAATGTCAGTGCAGACCTAATAGAAAAAAGAAATTGTCTGTTTTAACTTCTTTGTTGTTGGACCTTTTTGCTATTTTTAAGTAATCCTGTATTGAGTTTTTCTTTATATGTATCTCTATTCTTTTTGTTTGTCATTGTGTTCTTGCCAGTATCCAGCACAGGGTCTTAGACACATTGCAAGTGTCAAAAGGGAGTAGCACTCAATAATGGATATTTGATTCATTCATCCTTGACTAAAATTCTTAAAGCAAGCTTCTTTTCTTTAGGTCTAGATTAGTCATTTAGATAGTTGGAATATATGCTTGATTTTCTTCAATTCTTTTGGCTTTTCTGTAAACAATTCCATTAAAGTCACACAAAATTTTAAGAATCCAGTGCAGTTAGCTCTCATCTCATCCAGTATTCTGGAAGTAGAGACAAGTATTCCAAGTTTCAGATTTGGCTAGATTATATGAGACCCAATCTCAAAAATATATTTTAAAAATACCAAATATCAGCCGGGTGTTGGTGGCGCAAGAGGCAGAGGCTGGCGATCTCTGTGAGTTCAAGGCCAGCCTGGTCTACAGAACAAGTTCCAGGACAGCCTCCAAAACTATATAGAGAAACCCTGTCTCAAAAAAGGAAAAAAAAACCAAATATAGCTAGAACACATCTTCAATCCCAGCACGAGGAATAGTTAATGGCCATAATGATCTATATGGCAAATTCCAGGGCTACATGGTGTGAGGCTATGTCTCAAACATAAAAAATAGAGAGCAAGTGAGCACCTCCATGACGGTCTGTACTATATGGTAAGAAACAGATAGGATCTGGAAACTTTATAAAACCCTATTTGGTTCACTATATACTCAGCTTGTATCTTGGATGATTTGAAAGAAAAACTGTCTACCTTGCTGCTATATGAATTTACTTGTAAATAATATCACAATTGATGACTTTTCAGGACTGCAGTGTGCTAGCTTTTGTCCTGGACCACCTCCTCCCACATACCCAGAATGCAGAAGACAAAGACACACCTGCCCTGGCCCGTCTGTTCCTTGCAAGTCTGGCTGCTGCGGGGAGTGGCACAGATGCTCAGGTGGCCCTAGTGAATGAAGTAAAAGCAGCCCTGGGACGGGCACTTGCTATGGCTGAGAGCACAGAGAAACATGCCAGGTAAAGCTTATCCATGCCTGGCCTAATGCTGCAAGGGCATCTCTTATTCCATGGTCCAGAGATTACTTGCATTTGATCAAGAGTTCTGGTTATACCAACAATGTACATACAGTCTATTTCCCCACAGTGAACTGGTTATATTTGGAGGAAGGAAATACACAACTTTGTACTATATTTCTTAAAACACAAAATTGAGCATGTTCTATCATTTCTGTAGTAAACAAAGAGTACTAATGAGAAGGTCAATTCTCTGTGTAGATATTATTTCCTGAAGAAATGTAAAAAGCAGGTTAGTGAAGCCATCATTTAAATATGGGCTATATTCACTTGACAGAAGTATCAAACTTTTCTCGCAGACTTCAGGCTGTGATGTGTATCATTAGTACTATCATGGAGTCCTGCCCATCCACCTCCAGCTTCTACAGTAGTGCCACAGCCAAGACTCAGCATAATGGCATGAACAACATCATTCGACTCTTCCTGAAGAAGGGACTGGTCAATGACCTGGCCAGAGTTCCTCACAGCCTAGACCTGTCCAGGTAAAGTAATGCTCTGTCCCACATGTTTGGTGACAGTGTCTTCTCTTAAAAGAAAACTTCAGATGTAGGGAAAGTTCAGATGTGGGGAAAGTTCTGATGTACCATCTAAATGGATGGACTCGAATTGTTTTAATGTTATTCTTCATACTTTCTGAAATTATAGGGCCTGCTTCCTATAAAAAATTGCCTTCTAAATTTGGTACAGTTGCTTCCTTGGAGAGATAGACATCCCATAATAATGTCATGTGGAAATAGTTTGTTGAACCTGCTATCAGTAATCTTTATATATCAAGCTCAGTTATATAATACTATATGTCTGAATTTATGTCTTGGTAATGTTTTTGCTTTTTCTGGAGCTTAATTGCTGAAAATTATTTTTTAAAAACATAGATTTAACTTTCAAATACTAAGTAAATTGAAACATTTACATTCACATACTCCCAGTTATTTTAATTATGCTGTTATAGCCTAGGAATGTGTTCTGATCCAGGGTCCAGTGAAGATCAAACATGACACTTGGATGTCAAAAAGTCATATTTCTTGGCAGGATACATCTTGGTAGGCTTGGCTAGCTTGCATAAATGACTGTAACATCAGCATACAGAAAATGGGAAAAGGAGGGCCAGGGAGGAATTCAAGGCCATCTTGGCCAGCATGAAACACTATTTCAAAAAAAACAGAACAAAAAAAAACTGTCATGTTTCTTGACATTTCAGGGTAAATGTATTACAAATGATCCCTGAGTCTATGTTTACATGATTTTCCCCCTTTATGGAAATATCTCTGGTTAAACATTTTATCAAAATATTAACATAATTTACTTTTCACGTCATCTATGGAGACATTTAGATCAGCTGGCATTCTTAAGTGATGAAAAAATCCTGCTTTTAGCTGGTTATGGTGGCAGATGCCTTTAATCTCAGTAGCAGATACAGAGGTATCTCTGAGTTCAAGGCTAGCTTGGTCTACAGAGTGAGTTCCAGGACAGCCTCCAAAGTTACAGACAAACCCTGTCTAGAAAAAAAAATCCTCCATAATACATGATTAAATGTGATCATCATGTTCTTTTAAACTCTTTAATAGCCGGGCATGTGGTAACACACACCTATAATCCTTGCGCTTGGAAGTTGGAAGAGAATCAGAAGTTCAGGGTCATCCTCAATTACATAGAGACTTTGACTAGCCTTAGCTAACTACTTGAGACTGTGAAGAAAAAATGATTTTTGTTTTGGTTGTTTGGTTTTGCTTTTGTTTTTCCTTGGTAGTCTGTGATGTAGTTTGCTATTTGTATGTGGTCATCTAGAATTTTTGTTTTTGCACGAGAATCTTTCATGTGCTTACATAGCTTCGTAAAATAGGACATTGATTTAACCTTTGCTTTACTTGGCTGCGTTCTTTGAAAGTCTTCAAAGCAAATAGTGTTTTCTTCTAAATGCTGAATTGAAAGTTCTGGACTTTGCACCCATTTCTCTCTAAGTAGCTTCTATTATAAGAACCTTAGTTATACAGCAGAAACATCTACTATTTCTGTACTCAGCTCATCTCTGTATTTTTCTTTATCTCAGTCCCAATATGGCCAACACGGTCAATGCTGCTCTAAAACCGTTGGAAACACTTTCCCGGATTGTAAACCAGCCCAGTAGCCTGTTTGGCAGCAAGAGTGCTTCTAGCAAGAGCAAGTCTGAGCAGGATGCCCAAGGGGCCTCTCAGGATTCAAATAACCATCAGCAAGATCCAGGTAGGGACTGGAAAGCTGGGTAGGTGGGAGTTGTTACTTTGTAGGCTTGAAATTAAACTGTTCTAACTTTTATGTTTCCCTGGGAAGTTGCTGGGCTTGCAGATATCTGTATTAGTGATATGGGAATCTGCCCCACAAGCAATTCCTTCACAGTGCAGTCTTGTTTGGCTATCCCCAACACCTAGCCTTGTTTTTTGTCACCCATTCATTTATACTCTGGGAATTTGTAAACTTGCCTAAGGAAGGGGCCTTATTGTGTTCATGCTTCCCTCATGGTGCCCAGTATATAAGCACCCTTTGATTATTATGCCGGTTGGTTGATTGTTTCAGGCGAGCCTGGGGAAGCAGAAGTACAGGAGGAAGATCATGATGTCTCTCAGACAGAAGTTGCAGATGGGGATATCATGGATGGGGAGGCTGAAACCGACTCAGTGGTGATTGCTGGGCAACCTGAGGTGCTCAGTTCACAAGAGATGCAGGTAGGGAGGCAGATCATTTCAGCAATCTTCTGTTGCAATGCTGAACCCAAATCCCCGGGTGGGTGGGTGGGTGGGTGAGTACTGTAGATCTTTGCCTCAATGCTATCTTCAGAGGAACACAGATGGTATGATTAGTAGTTGCTCAGTAAAAGGAGGGCTGGGGGCAGAGCCAGAGTGACGTGCTGTGAAATGCTATAGATCCCAACCAGACACAGCTGAGCTCTGAGGCCTTTGGGCCCAGTATTTTTGGTTTACTTGGCTCTTATCATTATTGAAAGCTATTTAGCTCCATTTTATGCCATACCACCAGGTCTCCCTGGGGTATTTCAGTATCAGTCTTCTAAAGATGCTGAAGAAAGCATGGTGATTTGGTAGCAGTGGCTAAGAAACTGCCTATGTACCTTACCTGCTGGCTCTAAATTGATCTTGGTGTCAGTAAGCCTGGATAGTAACCCTATTTTGAAAGGCAGTCTGAGGGTGGATTATTGGAAGCAATGGTAGTCTCTGTGTTAATAGCACCATGTATATGTTTTTTTATGTAACATCCTGTGGTTTCAGTGCTAACACAATGATAGACTTATGTGCATCCATACATATGTTCTATTTCTCTTCAGGTTGAGAATGAACTGGAGGACCTGATAGATGAGTTGCTTGAGAGGGATGGCGGATCTGGGAACAGTACAATTATAGGTGAGAGCCCCAGAACTGAGTATAACTTCTTCCTTTGTCTGTCTTTCTTGGGAGGACCCCTTTTCTCACCATCTGCTTGCTCAGCTCTGCCTAAGGGCTCATAGCCAGCCTAGATTGCTGCTTGTCTTGATGTTGGTGGTCTTAACAGAAGAGAAATTTACAAAGTGTCAACAGGCCTGTGTCAGGTCTGAACTATTGCCTGTGTTGGGTGGTGGTAGGGTGTGACCATCAGTATAGATGATAACACCAGGCACATCAAAAGAGTGTTTATTCATGGAGCCCTAGAAGAGGCTGTAGGTTGAGAAAATGTTTTTCTTTCAGTTCTTCAATGAAGTCCAGGGGCTTTCTGCCTCTGTCTCGATAATGTAAACAAAAGTGGTCACTCCTTAAGGATGGCCCCCTTTAAATCGCAAATGGAAAAATGACAGAGGTAACCAGCTGCCACCTCACTGTGAAGGTGCTTATGTTTTTATTATACTGATCAAGAAAACCAAAGGATAAATGGAAGTAGACATTTTCTTAAAGATACAAAGCTTTTCCACACCCATCGTACTCTGTGATTGCACAATTAGTGGGATTGGCAAGACAGATCTGATCGTTCCATTTTACAGATGAGGAAACTGAGACTCAGACAGGTAAAGTGACTGGCCAAGCTCACCTAGATAGTTGACAGCAGAGAATCGAGGTATTCTCCCTCATCGGAAAAAGAAAAAGGAGGAAAAGGAAAAAAAAAAAAAACCAAACGTGGATATCTGTTAGGTGTACATAGCTACTTAGACGCACCCAGTCTGGAAAGGGAAGTCCTCTGTTGTTCAGTGAAGGCTCTGCTCTGTAACCTTCAGTGAGCAGAAGTGGAGAGGATGAATCACAAGAGGACGTGCTGATGGATGAAGCTCCTTCCAACCTCAGCCAAGCTTCCACCTTGCAGGCCAACCGAGAAGGTGAGAGTGCCGAGGCCAGAAAGGCCTCCCTTCTTGCCCTGCACGTCTGACAGACACTATACTAGGGTTTTCCTGGAGGCAGCTGCCCACATGTGCAGAATAAGGAAGCATCTGTCTGCATGCGCTGACATATACCATCCACTTTATCCTCAGCCAGTTTTTCAAATAACGTGTTACTACTGCTTGCCCAAAGTTTGTCACTTCTTATTTGGTTCGCTTTCTTCTCACCCACCTGCTGTCATCGCTCCAGATTCCCTCTTATCAACAGGATGCAGTCAGTAGCAAAATAGGACTGGAAAGGCAAGGGGGCACCGACAGACTTGGCCAAGTCCTACACCGTGCCTCCTCAAGCACCACCCTGGAGCCAGCTTCCACATTCAGCAACCCTGCTCAGCGTGTTGATGCATTGATTGGCACTCTCAGGAAATCTGGGCTGGCTCACTAAGTCTGTACATCACCCTAGATCTGATTCTTCCTCTCTTAGAGTCAGATACCCCATCGCCTTCCCACTCAGTCTGCGGGCCTGCACAGTGGCCTGTTTTCTAGCTACTCAGTATAGTCCTCCAATGTGCTCCCTTTGTTTTAGATTCCATGAATATCCTGGACCCAGAGGATGAGGAGGAGCACACTCAGGAAGAGGACAGCAGTGGCAGTAACGAGGATGAGGATGATAGTCAGGATGAAGAGGAGGAGGAGGAGGAAGATGAGGAAGATGATCAGGTGAGGGGGGACTGTGTTTGGGTTGGTTCAGTGACCTCTTCCATGGGAACACAGAACTACAGAAAAACGGACAATCTGGGTTACTAGCTAGCCTCGTCTCCTCCCTCCCTCATGTGCTCATGTGGCCATGGCACCAGGCTTCAGAAAACACTTACCTCCAGCAATTCTCCATCTCGTATTTTCCCTTAAGGAGGATGATGAAGGTGAAGAAGGAGATGAAGATGACGACGACGATGGTTCTGAGATGGAATTGGATGAGGATTACCCTGATATGAACGCTTCTCCCTTGGTCCGATTTGAGCGCTTTGACCGGGAGGATGATCTCATCATTGAGTTTGACAACATGTTCTCCAGTGCTAGTAAGATACAGGGGCTCAGCTGGGTTTTATCTATTGATTTTTATACCCTTCTCTAGGGTAAGCCAAGCAGTGAATTAAAGCAGCCATCGATCTGATACAGGACAACATTTCTTTTACTGTCCTGACACCCTGGGGCAAGGGGTGTCGGAATCCATCTCTCTGGATAGCATATCCTTGCAAGAAGGAATCGGAGGAGACTGCTCTTGCTCTCTCCAACTCAGTAAACAGGGAGCTATTAGAGCCCGGACAACTTGATGTTTTGATTAGGGAAAAAAAATGAGACCAAGTCTGACTACATCAGGCACCTGAATGTACACTGCAGTGACAGGGCAACCAATAATTTTTAATTCTGTTAACGCTGGATCTCAAGGGTTTGGATGGACACCGCTGAGCCTGGCATTAGGGAGTGAATTTTAATAGATTCAATGTTCATCACGGATGCATCTGTTCAGGAGAGAGAGAAGGAATCTCTCCTCTCCTTTCCTATCAACATCAACGGTCCCTTGTACAATCTGTCTTCATGGGACAGGCCTTACCTCAAATCACAAGCATAATATAGCTGAAAACACTTAACAGTTCTGGTCTGTTGTCTTGGCCATAATCTTTTACCTCTGAGCCTCAGTTTGTCACCTGTAAATGAAAAGCATGAAGAGAAAAGCAAAATGAGCAGTAGATAATTTTCAAGATATCTTCTATTTATACTCATAGTATTTTTGCAGTTTTTCTCTCAAAAGTATTTGAGCCTTTGTCCATTCAACAAATTGAACGAATATTTGAGATGTGCCTACTGGTCCATGGTACTTAGATAAGGTTGTTTTAGAAATGCAGTTTTTACCCTTTATAAGAGCTTATAGTTCGTTAGAATTTATTTATAAGTAAGCAGATGCTGCATTATAGTATGGTAAGCACAGAGTAATAGTATATCTAACCCAACCTATTAGACTTTAGAAGAAGTAACATCTTGGTCTGAAATCAAAAGAACAGGTGAGGAAGGAAAGCAGTCTTTTAGGTAAAGGGGCCAATATTTACATTTAGGAATGAAGGAAAAAGGAAAAAGTTTAGGTTTTCACGTGAGTAAATAAGGCCCAGGAGACACGGTTCTACTTAAACAGCCATGGGAGAAACTTATTTTTGGGACTGACCCCCTTTGCATATTATCCTTGCAGCAGACATCCCTCCATCCCCAGGAAATATCCCAACCACCCACCCATTGATGGTACGGCATGCTGATCACAGTTCCCTGACACTGGGCAGTGGCTCTTCTACAACTCGTCTCACCCAGGGCATCGGTCGCAGTCAGAGGACCCTAAGACAGCTGACAGCCAATACAGGCCATACAATTCATGTTCACTACCCTGGGAACCGCCAGCCTAACCCTCCTCTTATACTTCAAAGGTGAGTTAAAAGCAGAATCTATTGGACTCAGTGGAGCTCTTGAGAATTTTAACGGAGCTTCAACATTGTTTTGACAATAAGGATAAGCAGTTCCTTACAAATAAGGTACGTGTGCTACATGTACAGTTTTTGGGGAAAGAATACCAAGCTTCTATAACATTTACATTAAAGTATTGCCCAACCCCGTGTGATGGGACACACCTACTATCCCAGCACTCAGGAAGCTTAGGCAAGATTACAAGGTTAAAGCCAGCCTTGGCCACTACATACAAAATAAGACTAGCAAGCATCTCATCTAACAGTTTGATATAATGGATAGCAGGCTTTTGTGCTATAGCTTAGAATTTAGTTAACTGAAACAATTTTAAAATGAAAGAATGGATATAAGTGGCTTAAGGGTATGTAGAACAGAGGCTTTATACCTAACACTAACTGAGGTAGTCAAGGACCCATAGAATAATATGCAGTTTAAGTTCAAAGTTCTCAAACTAGTGTGCTAATCAGAATGGTAGTAAAGGTTTACATGAAGTATGATAAAGTTCATCCATAATCCTATAAGTTTAGTACATCTACATATACCATCCCATGGTAACAGGGTCTGTGGGCTTAAAAATGACAGTGGTACCTAACCATTACCCTACAGGTTGCTTGGTCCCTCAGCTGCTGCTGACATCCTTCAGCTGAGCAGCAGCCTTCCCTTACAAAGCCGAGGTCGGGCCCGCCTCCTAGTGGGCAATGATGATGTCCATATTATCGCCAGGTCCGATGATGAGCTGCTGGATGACTTTTTCCATGACCAGAGCACAGCTACTAGCCAAGCAGGCAAGTTTATGCAGTAAGAGGGAGGATAGAGTTAATGGGTTCTGGTTCACTCCTAAGAAGAGCATTATCTTTCCTGGAGAAACTACATTTTATAGAAGTCAAAACCACTTGGTAACTTAGCCAAGGGTACCAACCTTGTGACAGACGTTGGGTCTTCTTAGGAAAATACTGTGATTTTTAGGTTAATTAAGACTACATAAAACCAAGACTTTCTTTCATTTCATTTTATTCTCCTATAGGAACCCTGTCCAGCATCCCCACAGCTCTGACCCGATGGACAGAAGAATGCAAAGTTCTTGATGCTGAGAGCATGCATGACTGTGTTTCAGGTGTGTGTTAGCTTGGTCATCGGGAGTAATGAGCCTTCCAGTGCTAAAATGAATATTTAGAGAGATGTTTTTGATTCTCTGAGTGCAAGCTCTGCCTCTGAACTTCTCAGCCTTCCCAAGCAGCCTCTAATCTTTGCCTTTTTCTTGTAGTGGTTAAAGTACCCATTGTCAATCACCTGGAATTCTTGAGAGATGAGGAGCTAGAAGAGAGAAGGGAGAAACGCAGGAAACAACTGGCTGAGGAAGAAACAAAAATAATAGACAAAGGCAAAGAAGACAAGGAGAACAGAGATCAGAGTGCACAGGTGACTCCAAAGAGCTATAAGAAATGCACCATTACCTATGTTTTTATTTAGGTTTTGTCATGCCCATAGTATTAAATCACTAAATAATTCTAAAATACTACATTGAACCTGGGAAATGATTCATTCCAGATTGACTCTGAATTCATCTGGTTTTCCGCCCCCCCCCCCAAAAAAAAGAAAAAAATTCATACCCAGAGGTAAATTATTATCCATTACCTTGCTGGGGAAAAGCTAACAACAGAATCAAAATGGTTCCTTGCATAACCGTCTGTCTTTGTAGTTTCTCTCTAAGGCCCATGTTCTCATTTCCATTTCATAGTGGACTTCTAGTATGGAGAACCTTACTTTAGATAGCCACATTCTAGCATTTAAAATAAGTTTGGCTTAGGTGTTAGATTTTGTTACCACTTAACTAAATGTTTATGCATAAAAGCTAATAGAAACACAAAGAAGTTAAGAATGAGCAGAAGGCTGTAGTATGCCCCCTTCGGCAGTTAGGTATTAGGTAGATTATAAACAAGGACGTGAGGAACTAGAGATAACCTTGGTTTGGTTCCCAGCACTCACGTGAAAATTTAAAACTGTAACTCTAGTTCTCGGTGATTCAACATTCTCTTTTGGTGCCTGAGGACACCAGGCATACATGAAGTGCACATATGTACATGCAGACACATGCTCCTACAAAAAGGAATTAAGGACCCTGGTGAAAGGGGGGGGAGCTTTAAATGTTGAGGATGTAGCTTAGTGATACAACACTCCCAGTCTGTACAAGAGCCCATGCTTAATTTGTAACACTGCCCACTAAATTGATTAACACATTGAAGGATTTGTTTATAACAAACTTGCTCTAACATACCTTTATATAAAACTTGGCTAAAAAATGATAACATTGTATATAACTGATGGAGCTAAAATGGGTATTGATTATAGCTCAATCTTAGAATGCTTCCCTGGCATGTGCAAGGCCCCTGGGTTTGATCCAGAGTAACGCCCCAAAACAAAGCTAGAGTGGAAAAAATAATAAACCCAAGGAAGGGAAATAGATGGAGCTAAGAATTTCTTGTCTCACACAAGTACCAATTTCTTTCTTTTTTTCTTTTTCTTTCTTTTTTTTGTTTGTTTTTTGTTTTGTTTTGTTTTTTTCCGAGACAGGGTTTCTCTGTATTGTTTTGGGGCTGTCCTGGAACTCACTCTGTAGACCAGGCTGGCCTTGAACTCACAGAGATCTGCCTGCATCTGCCTCCCGAGTGCTGGGATTAAAGGTGTGCGCCACCACTGCCCGGCTCGAGTACCCATTTCTAATGTGTTCTTTTTTTAATTCTCTCGTCCATTTCCTGCCCAGACCCATTCTTTTGTCTTTATGTAATCTAATCCATTTTTCTTGTGTGTTGGGAGATAAAACCAGGACCTCACACGTGGTAAACTTGAACTCTCTTGCTGAGCTATATCCGTAAGTCCTTTCCAAAGCTGGGAGACAGAGGCAGGTATCAAGGCTAGCCTGGTGTACAAAGTAAATTCCAGGACAGCCAAGGCTTATTATACAGACACAAAACCACAAAAAAAGAAATAGATTGGATGAATTTTTGGGTTCTGAAATGGCCACACTGTCAGGTCACTGAATTCCTGGGTGGTGAAGTTGAGGGATTATGTATGACTCTCATATTTGACTTTTCTCGTGTGCTTATAAGTCTCCCAATGTCTGTCTTCTCTTTGCAGTGTACTGTATCTAAGACAAATGACTCCACTGAACAGAATGTCTCAGGTAACTTTTCTTCCCTTCCACTCTTGCTTATTAATCAGTGAATTCTTTCCAAATAGCTGGCCACGTGGACTGAAGATGGACACTGGTGCTCTGTGGGATGAGGTAGTAGATTGTATAGTTTTAGGGTCATACCCCATCTTGGAGATAACTATACAGTCTACTGTCTTTCCCACGGTAGTACACATCCCATCCAACTAGCCATATTCAGGTTCCTGTTGTGATTATGCTATGTTTCGTTCTGACATATACACGGGTCATGTATCTTGTTCTTTTTCCCCCAAACTAGGCATGTACATCTTTGAGGTGGTTGATCCTTGGGGATGGCACTTCTTTAGAACACCTAATGACGGTAGTTCTCAGTTGCCAGTCCTTGGTGAAAATTAACACAGGGAAGTCTAATATGTGTTTCAGAGCTAGTTTTATTCCACTCAAAAGACTTATCCTTTTTATTCTTTGGTCTATAAAAGTCTAAAGAACATTGTCTTGAGCAATCTGGTTTTAGGCATCATAACTTTTGGGCTAAATGGTCTAAGTATATGCCTTCTATTCTAATTATCTTAACAATCATCAGTGACTATTTTTGCCATTAGCCCATAAGGTATCATGTTTCTCCCATCCCTATTTATTCAGAACTTCCTTCTAGAAGCTTCTCTAAATCTGCTGGCCTTGAATTGGGAGACTCATTTTACCAAAGCCTACATGATATTTTTAAAGCATTGAAAAGAGAATAGATGTCCCTGTGCTCTTAACCTAGCAAAAGGTATATGAAAGGGTCTGCTACAAGGTAAAATGGCCTTTTGCCTATTGCCCTTACTTCTGCACATGCCGGGGTGAGGTAGTAAGTTGTATTGTTGTGGGGTAGGGATTTTGGGCCCCAATAAGATGATAACTATACACCTTACTACTTTCCCTGGTGTGTGGTATATTCACATAAGTCTTGGCAATGTAGCCTCCCTTAGAGAAAAGCTGTAGATGCTTACTGGAAAAAAACCAAACAAAAGACAAAAAAAAAACAGGACTATGAGAAAGAGTGGTGCTTATTCATGCATTAGAACGTACTAATTATTAACTGGTTGTTTTACCATTGGGTATAAACTCGTTGTTCTGCTACTTTTTGGTTCTATGATAACTAAGTAATAGAATAAGAATTTGAAGACAAGAATGGGAACTGTACTTTTAAGAATTTTGAATAAGAGGCCAAATGTGTGGGCTCATGCTTGCAATTCCAAAACTTAAGAGGCAGAGGCAGGAAAAGCAAGAGTTCAAGGACAGCCTCAGCTTTATAGCAAGCTCATTACAAGCCTGGGCTGCATGAGACCCTGCCTCCAAACAATAAGAAAGAATTGTGACTCAGTTATAACCATTTCTTACTCCAAGTGAATAAGGAAATAATGAGGATCTCTATGTGCTATACAATTGTTCTCTTCCACCTGGGACACAAAAAAGATGCTATTCTCTAGATCCTCAGAGTCAGTTCTGTTTCTTGAGACACAGACAGCACTGTTTTAGCCCTTACCACCATTATGTTATACCAGCTAAGAGTTGTTTCTGGGAACAGTTTGTTTGGAGAGAGATACTTGGTGAAAGGGTCCTTACCAAACTGCATGTGCTGATTAGGATGCTTCCCATGGCTGATTTTCCCTTAACTTCCAATATCATTCTTTCTGATAAAGATGGGACTCCTATGCCTGACAGCTATCCAACAACCCCCTCTTCAACTGATGCAGCTACATCTGAGTCCAAGGAAACACATGGTACTTTGCAACCCTCCCAGCAGCAGCCAGCACTCCCACCCCCACCAGCCTTAGGAGAGATTCCTCAGGAACTGCAGTCCCCTGCTGAAGAAGTAGGGAACTCTACCCAGCTCTTGATGCCTATAGAATTAGAGGAATTGGGTCCCACAAGGCCAAGTGGAGAAGCAGAAACAACTCAAATGGAGTTATCCCCAGCTCCTACCATAAGTGAGTAGAATTTTAACTTTAAAGGGGCATAAAAGAGAAGGGGAGAATTGCTGTCTTTTGTAGCTTTTCTCTGCTTTATCACTTTAAAGAATTAGGACCTGGAATCCTCAATTTCCACTTCAGCTTTCTTAGTTGAAACCAGGATTTCTTCTCTGTGTCCTCAGTTAATTATTGTTGAGTCTTTTAATGATTGTAACATACTCATTTCTGAACTATCATGTTATGTTAGCTTCTCTGTATTGTTTTGGAGCCTGTCCTGGAACTCGCTTGGTAGACCAGGCTGGTCTCGAACTCACAGAGATCCGCCTGCCTCTGCCTCCCGAGTGCTGGGATTAAAGGCGTGCGCCACCACCGCCTGGCGGAGTTTTGTTTTTTGTCAAGAACTATCACAGTTTCTTTTCCTGTTGCTGTGATAAAGTAATCTGACAAAAGTTATTTTAAGGGAGGAAAGGTCTTTTTTGACTCAACAGCTCCAGATTATAATCTGTCGTAGCAGAGGAAGTCACAGCAGAAGTGTATCATTGTGCGTTAAACAATGAATGCATGTATGCTGTTCAGTGCTCCTTATCCAGTTAATCAGACCTGGGTCCCTGTCATGGAGTGCTACCACTCACAGTGGGTGTGTCTTCCCACCTCAATGAAAGCAGGGTCTATAATTCCCAAAAGATGTTTGTAGATGCTCATCTCCTAGGTTATATTAGATTCTATGTAGTTGGCAGTAGCCATCACAGGTGCCTTGTCTTTTTTAGATAACTGGAACCCCTGACTGACAAATAGTGGCTGCAGGAAAACAGAGTAACAAATCCTTGCTTGAGATGTCTTAGGGACATTAACAAACTAAATATTAAATAGAAGTCTGGAGCAAAATTTGAAAGGGCAGTTGAGATGGAGGAGTGAGCAATAGATTAGCAAGTGGTAATGGTAGAGAAGTGAAAACTCTGTGCTGTTGCAAAGGAAAAAACCCTACCAAAAGACATTTGTCATACTGCCTTGATTCCAAATAACTGTCTAAATTGTCACTCTGACTTCTTTCTAGCCTCTCTTTCCCCAGAGAGAGCTGAAGATTCGGATGCATTAACAGCTGTCAGCAGTCAACTGGAGGGTTCTCCCATGGACACCAGCAGCCTGGCTTCCTGTACGTTAGAAGAGGCTGTAGGTGACACTCCAGCAGCTGGTGGTTCTGAGCAGCCCACAGCAGGCAGCTCCACTCCTGGGGATGCTCCATCAGTTGTGGCAGAAGTGCAAGGCAGACCTGATGTGTCAGGAGAACCTACCCAGCAACCTGAGGACAGGTAAACACTGCAGCTAAGGGAGTAGGAATGTGTTTCGAGCTGAAATCATACTTGTTCACTATTGGGCGTGGTTGTTGCACTGTGATCAATCTGGCTTATTTGAGAAATTGGTGTTAGGTGTGTTTTTGTTGTTCAGTTTCTTTTTTGTTTGCTTTTTATGGGAAAACAGTATAAAGAACAACCTGAGAATTTCTTTCCCTCAGCTCTCCCCCTGCATCCTCTGAGAGTTCTTCCACCAGAGATTCTGCTGTGGCCATCTCTGGAGCAGATTCTCGGGGAATCCTAGAAGAGCCACTGCCTTCAACAAGCAGTGAAGATGATGATCCCCTTGCAGGTGAGTTCATGCATGTTTGGGCCATGATGGTATTTTTAAAAATAACTCTTTGCATGGACATATCCACCAAGCATTTCCCTCCGGATTTGGGGCCTTGTGTGTTAAAAATGACTAGCAATAAGAGGATACTGCTATACATTCTCCATCTGTACCACCTCCTACGTTTATAAACTAGGACCATTATTTAATATCTCTAATCCTCATTGACCCCGTGTTAGTCAACTTTCCATTGCTGAATCAAATATCAAATACTATTTTAAATCACCTTTTAAAAGATAGGAATATCTTAACTCACAGTTGTTGAGTTTTTTGGACTTGTCAGTTGACTACCCACAATTTATGTGGGAGAATCTTCGTAAAGGATGAATGGCAACATAAACTACTATTGGAACTATTTGAAGCTTAGGAAGATGGGTTGTGCGGCTTCTCCATATCCTTGCCAGCAGGGAATTATTTTCTTTGAGTGTATCTTTCAACACTCATGATGATATAGATCTCTTTACAATTTTTATTTCTCTTCAGGTATCAGTCTCCCCGAAGGTGTGGATCCCTCCTTTCTAGCTGCTCTCCCTGATGATATTCGTCGGGAAGTCCTACAGAACCAGTTGGGCATCCGTCCACCAACCCGGAGTGCTCCCTCTACAAATAGCTCGGCTCCTGCAGTAGTAGGAAATCCTGGTGTGACTGAAGTGAGCCCTGAGTTCCTGGCTGCCTTACCTCCAGCCATTCAAGAGGAAGTATGTGAGCGGGAAGATGGTGAGACCACACCACCTGGAAAAGAAAAGCTATATTCTTACTGATTTGTTTTGTTCCATAGGTGCTAGCCCAGCAGAGAGCTGAGCAGCAGCGACGGGAACTGGCCCAGAATGCCAGCTCAGACACTCCCATGGATCCTGTAACCTTCATCCAGACTCTGCCTTCAGATCTGCGCCGTAGTGTCCTAGAGGACATGGAAGACAGTGTGTTGGCTGTGATGCCACCTGACATTGCAGCAGAGGCTCAAGCCCTAAGACGAGAACAAGAAGCCCGACAGCGGCAGCTCATGCACGAGCGCCTTTTTGGACACAGTAGTACCTCGGCACTCTCTGCCATTCTCCGAAGCCCAGGTACAGAGGGAGGCAAGTGAAAGAACTCTGGAACATGTTGGCTTTGTTTTAATTAGCCTCTTTTTATTACCTGTTGTATTGTTTAACCCAGCTTCTCCCTACTTCAACAAATTCAGTTTCCCTTTTCTTTCTTTGTAGCTTTTACCAGTCGCCTGAGTGGCAACCGTGGGGTCCAGTATACTCGCCTTGCTGTACAGAGGGGTGGTACCTTCCAGATGGGGGGTAGCAGCAGCCATAATAGGTACCTTTGTCTTTTTTATTTTTAACCTTGCCATACTACACTCTGGGTTCCCTAATTTTATAGGTAGAGAAGCTAAAAGCTCTTCAGGTAGGTTGAATGAATGACTATTCTGATCTCTTTGCCTTGAAATGCATAGACAAGCACAATCCTTTTAACAGTTTAGAATAAGTCTAGCTAAAAGACCAGACTCAAAAAGTCAGGCTGAAAACAGACACTAGTTATAAAAGGTGGGAACCTACTTGGTCTTAGGCTACAGGAGTGGAGGGGAGTTACTTGTTAACTAGGGTAAGGTATAATAGATTTAACATTCTAAAACAATAGTAGAAGAGATCAGTCCTTATAAAAGAGTAAAAGCCCCTTAATCTATACGAGGCAACAACAAACATTAGCTCATACACCTTGGATTTTTGCCACTTATTAAATGATAAAAAGAGGAATCCTTCTCCATTGTCATGTGATTAGGAGCAAGTTACCTGATTTCTTTGAGCATCTTGTTTACAATTTCAATAATGATCATCATCATCTTCCAAGGACAGAAATTAAAGACATTGTAAAGTACTTAATATACAGTAGATAATACAAGAGGGTCATGGTTGTGGATAGTCTATCTTCCTTTTACACTCTCCCTGGTTATCCCACTTGTTCTCTCTTACGTATATATATTTATTTATTATGTATACACCGTTCTGTCTGCATATATGCCTGCAGACCAGAAGAGGGCACCAGATTTCCGTACAGATGGTTGTGAGCCACCATGTGGTTGCTGGGAACTGAACTCAGGACCTCTGGAAGGACAGCCAGTGTTCTTAACCTCTGAGCCATCTCTCCAGCCCCTTTCTCTTGTATTTATACATCATCCTAGTGCTTTAGCTAGTGTTACCCATAAACCTTGCTCTGTTTCTAGGCCTTCTGGCAGTAATGTGGACACACTTCTCCGCCTCCGAGGACGTCTCCTTCTAGACCATGAAGCCCTGTCTTGCCTCTTGGTCTTACTTTTTGTGGATGAGCCAAAGCTCAATACTAGCCGTCTACACCGAGTACTGAGAAATCTCTGCTATCATGCCCAGACCCGCCACTGGGTCATCCGCAGCCTCCTGTCCATTTTGCAGCGCAGCAGTGAGAGTGAGTTATGCATTGAGACACCCAAGCTCTCCACAAGTGAAGAAAGGGGCAAGAAGTCAAGCAAGAGCTGTGCATCAAGCAGCCATGAGAACCGTCCCTTGGATCTACTCCACAAGATGGAGTCCAAAAGTTCGAACCAGCTATCCTGGCTCTCAGTATCTATGGATGCTGCCTTAGGCTGTAGGACTAACATATTCCAGATCCAACGTTCTGGAGGGCGTAAACATACAGAGAAGCATGCAAGCAGTGGTTCCACTGTCCACATCCACCCCCAGGCTGCTCCTGTTGTTTGCAGACATGTTCTGGATACACTTATTCAATTGGCCAAGGTGAGGAGCTTGAAGGAAGTAATCTTTGACTTAAAGGGTAGAAGGGGGTGGTAGAAATACCCTTGGTGATATCTGGACAATAAATGAGTTAACAAGTCTCTTTGCTTTTATTTTGTATTGCACCATATGCTGTTTTTGGTAAAATTTCCCCAATAAATAACTTGATTTTTATCATTGTTCTTTGCAATTTTTAATGTACTCAATTCATCAAACAACTGTTTGCCCTCTATGATTCTTATTTTACAGATAAACTGAGACTTTAATGGCTTTGTCTTGTGACTAGAAAGTGACAAGCTTAGGATTCTTTGAATAATAAATGATGCTACTGTGTATTTGGGGCCCACCTTGTGCTAGTCACTTGGCAAAATGCATTGTCTCATTTATTACCAACAACTTTGCCAAGCTATTGCCTTCCCTGTTTCATAAGTGCAGAGAGACTTTTCCAGAAAAGTAAAAGTCATTGCCTTGTTTTAAAGCCCTCATTTCTCTGGATTGCTTCACCATCTACTAGACAAAACTCATAATCCATCTGCCCTATGTTACCAGAGCTGTCCAATGAAAAGCAGTCTGAGAAGCATTTGTTTCTTCCTATCAGAAAGGTTTTATCTCCAAGGAAACCATTTAGATCAAGCCTGTTTTTCTTTTCCCGGCAGGTGTTTCCCAGCCACTTCACACAGCAGCGGACCAAAGAAACAAACTGCGA
Organism: Mesocricetus auratus; assembly: GCF_017639785.1. Lineage (NCBI taxonomy): Eukaryota > Metazoa > Chordata > Mammalia > Rodentia > Cricetidae > Mesocricetus > Mesocricetus auratus. The sequence continues at coordinate 7,997,723 of NW_024429188.1, forward strand.
GAGTGATCGGGAAAGGGGCAGTAAGCAGAGCTGCAGCCCGTGCTCCTCACAGTCCTCCAGCAGTGGCATTTGTACAGACTTCTGGGACTTACTGGTAAAACTGGACAACATGAATGTTAGCCGGAAAGGCAAGAACTCCGTGAAGTCAGTACCAGTGAGCACTGGTGGTGAAGGGGAAACTTCCCTACACAGCCTTGAAGCCTCTCCACTGGGGCAGCTCATGAACATGTTGTCACATCCAGTCATCCGCCGGAGTTCTCTCTTAACCGAGAAACTCCTGAGACTCCTCTCTCTCATCTCAATTGCTCTCCCCGAAAACAAAGTATCGGAAGCACAAACTAACTCTGGCAACAGTACCTCCTCCACCACTGCTGCCATTTCAACCACATCCTCCACCACCACCGCCACCGCCACTACCGCCGCAATCCCTGTGCCCACACTCCCTGCTGCAAGCACCCCTGCCACTTCTGCTCCAGCTCTGGTTGTTGCCACAGCTATTTCTACCATTACTGTAGCTGCTTCTACCGCAGTGACTACCCCCACAACTGCTACCACTACTATTACAAGTAAGTGTTGTCAACTCAGAGCTATGGGGTGTGTGCTATGGCTACTACCTTATTCCCACTTCCCAATCCAGGTAGTCTTCCCTAAATGATAATTATTCTATTGTGAGAACAGGATGTGTTCATTCTTACCCTATCTGTCGGTTTTCTCTTTGTCCTTTCCCCTCACCATATCTCCCACCCCTCGTGTCTGGTGTATGTACATGTACACACCTGTCAAAAGCTGAGCCTCTGGCTAGGCACCAAAGAGGGTGGAGTTAAGTCCTAATCTTCAAGGATTTCCAGGCTAAACAATAATATGCTGAATAAATGCAATGTGATTTAAGGTAGCAGACCATCTAAGGAAATGGAGAAAATAAGCCAGGTAGCAGATGATTAAGGAACTGTCTGCAAGAGTAGATTTTAAAGAATAAGTTAGAAGGCTTATAATATAGGGGAACAATTTGGAGTAATACCTAGGATTCTTGGTCACCTTGCAGGGCACAGTTAAGAATTTGCTCTGGGGGCTAGGAGTATAGCTAAGTGGTAGAGTGCTTCCATAGTATGTGTAACACTCTTCAGTTTCCGGCATACAAAATATATTTTGCTTTGAGGGGTAAATTGTTGCTTTAATGTGTTCTATTTCTTAAAGCTTCTACTACTAAGGGCAGCAAATCTCCAGCAAAGGTGAGTGAAGGAGGCAGCAGTGGTATAGACTTGAAAATGGTATCCTCTGGCCTCACTGAAAACCAGCTACAGCTCTCTGTGGAGGTGAGTCTAAGTTCTTGATACCTTTTGAAGTTGAAGGGAAGGGGTAGACATTTCAGTTCTCAGCTTAGGGCTTATTCTATATTTTACCTAGGTATTGACATCCCACTCTTGTTCTGAAGAGGGGTTGGAAGATGCGGCCAATGTGTTACTGCAGCTCTCTCGGGGAGATTCTGGGACCCGAGACACGGTTCTTAAGCTGCTACTGAATGGAGCCCGTCATCTGGGTTATACCCTTTGTAAACAGATAGGTAATAATAGTATTAATGCATTTTTACTCTCTTATTGTAGGCATTCCCCAACACGCACCCCCATCCATGTGTGTGTGCATGCACACACTGACTGAGTAACTGAATTAGACCATGCTTCTCTAGAGCAAAGCTCTTGTTTTCCTCTGCTGGATTGTTTGAGACTAAGGCTGACTGAATCTCTGGTCATCTGTGCTTAATGAAGACATAAGTGAATATAGTTCACAAAAAATAAAAGCCCTTCTTTTCCCCCTCTTCCTTTCTTCCCTCCCCCCCTCTCTCTCCCTCCCTCCCTCCCTCTCTCCCTCTCTCCCTAATGAGTGCCTGCAAGAGCTCTGTGATAATGTTGCAGAGATCACATTTCTCATCTAAAAGATATTTACACTATGGTCAGGTTCAAGAATTATAGTCAGAATAAATGGTCTCTTTTGTTTGGTTTTGATGATGCACTTGGATGTTGTCCAGTTTCATTGGTTTTTTTTTTTTTTGGTCCAGTAGAAACTGGACCCAGTGTGAGAAAATGATTGAACCAAGGAATAGAAATGCATTTTCTTTCTGTGTGGAATGTTTGTGTTCTCTACCACCCTCGTCCTAATCATATATCTCCCTTGATCTTCTTTTTTTTTTTTTTTTTTTTTTTTTTTTTACGTGACAGGGTTTCTCTGTATTGTTTTGGAGGCTATCGGTCCAGCCTGGCCTCGAACTCACAGAGATCCACCTGCCTCTGCCTCCCGAGTGCTGGGATTAAAGGCGTGCGCCACCAACGCCCGGCTATCTCCCTTGATCTTAACTCCCTGCTTGTATCATCCCACGAATAGCCAGCCCAGAAAGGTTAGTATAGGAAAGTGAAATGGTCTGTATTGTGTAGGTATTTCTTTGCATGAGAATTACAAGATTTTTTTCTGAAAGAATTGGCCTCTTGTCTGAATTCCTTTCTGCTACCAGTTATTTAGAACCCTTGAGTTGAGCACTGGATTGTGATTATCTCATAGTTCTCACAGTGACCCTGGGGTCAAAAATGGGATTAAGAAACTTAATACCATAAAACCTGAGTAAGTTTAAGAACTACATAGGACTCAGATTATGGTCTATCTGGCCCCAGAGAAGATCCCTTTTCTTTTCTACACCAAACTGCTTTTCATGTAGAGTTTATAGAACAGTTATAATTCATTAGTCCCTGAGTGGTTAGTCCATAAGCACAAATAATAAGTCAAATAACAAATTCACTCAAATTTCCTGTGAAGATTTCCTGGTAAGGTTCAGCTTTCTGCTACTGCATTATAAAGAAATCTCTGAACAATTGACACCTGTAACTACTACCCAGGTACCCTACTTGCTGAGCTAAGGGAATACAATCTGGAACAGCAGCGGCGAGCCCAATGTGAGATCCTCTCTCCTGATGGCCTACCTGAAGAACAGCCACAGACTACCAAACTGAAAGGGAAAATGCAGAGCAGGTGGGTGGTAACTCTCACTTGGCTGTGGGCTAGTATCTAGGACATTTAAAAAAGGGATTTTTTGCTGGTTTTCCTCTTCTGTTTCATTTCTGTTAGGTGATTTTTCTATAAAATACTTGACCTGGTAGTTTTCAAATTCTTCCCGCTTGTGATACTATCTTTTGAGGTTATTTTCTCTCGTTAATATCAGAAACCCTCCTTACTCTGAGTATTTATACTTAGATGTTTTCAATATACACAAGCCACCTCTACACTATCCAGGTTTGACATGGCTGAGAATGTGGTAATTGTGGCATCTCAGAAGCGACCCTTGGGTGGCCGGGAGCTCCAGCTGCCTTCTATGTCCATGTTGACATCCAAGACATCTACTCAGAAGTTCTTCTTGAGGGTACTACAGGTCATCATCCAGCTGCGGGATGACACCCGACGAGCTAACAAGAAAGCCAAGCAGACAGGCAGGCTAGGTATGGAACTAGAGTGTCCAATTGAGGAGCCTGATGATGGTCGTACTGGTACTGCTGCTGGTGCTGTGGGTGGTGCTGGTGCTGTGGGTGGTGCTGGTGCTGTGGGGTTGGGGTGCATGGGGGTGGTAGTGGTGGATCCAGAGTCTCTGGGGGAGCAGGGCTAAAATGTCCTATTTTGTTTGTGGTTGACATTTCAAAAAACAAAACTTTCCCCCTTTTTTAAAAATACTAAATGTTGATGGCTACATTGTATAACCCATTCAAGTTGTCTACCTGAGATTGAGTAGATCAAGTTACAATTAAAGGGTAACAGAATTCTGGCAAGGAAATTGGGAGACCAGCATTTGACTTATGGGTGTGTGCTTTCTGCCTCCTTGAATACTCCTAACTAAAACATTAGCCATGTTCTCAGACATTGGCCTGCCAAGTCATTTTTCTGCCCTTTTCCCTGTTATCCATAGGACATTCTAACATACCACAATCCATTTGTCTAGCATCATTCTCCCTACTTCTCCCTACCTTGGGGCTTGGTTATGAGTATACAAAACTGCCTGAATTCAAACTCAACAAGATGCCCTATGGTATCCATGGAGAGAGGAGAGAATTTTGGGCATTCCCGCTTCCTGCATTTTATATTGTGCCTTCCTTTTTTTTTCTCTCCCTCCCAGGTTCCTCCAGTTTAGGCTCAGCTAGCAGCATCCAGGCAGCTGTTCGGCAGCTGGAGGCTGAGGCTGATGCCATTATACAAATGGTACGTGAGGGTCAAAGGGCGCGGAGACAGCAACAAGCAGCAACGGTTAGCATGATGCCTGTGGCCCCTCATTCATTTCTCTACCCTCTTTCTTGCACCATGCCATCAGTGGGGTTTCATTGCCCATACTTTGTATGCTTTTGCATTAAGTTTGCTAAATGAATGCCTCTATAGACAACAGGATTACTTTTTGTTGGTGTTTCTTTTACTGGTTTGTATTGACATCTGGTTGATTTAAAGCTTGGCCATAATACCCCACTCCCAGATCTCCAGTTAGTAGTGTTTTGTAAATTGCCTAATGCTCTGCTTGGGTTCTAATGGGATGTGGGGCTAAAAAATTTTTAGTGTCATGAAATAATGCAGAGACAACTCATCTTACCCTTGAAAGTTCCCCAAGCTTGGTATATATCCCATATGGCTGCTATTATCTATAGTTAATCCCCCCACCCTGGCCTCTGCCTCTTCATAATTTCCTGGCATGTAGGAAATGATGTACAGTAGGAGAAAGATTTTGGGAACTCAAGTAGTTACCTCAATATTAAAATTCCATTTCAGAATGGCTGTAATAAAAGCTGTGGCACTCTCTCATTGCCTTCCTGTTCTTAGAATATGCAAATAACTTTCCTAAGATAGCTCTTAAATAGCCCACCTATGGGAGATAGTAAGTACTAAGTTCCATTTTAACAAATAGAAATAGCCAGCAAGCCCAAGATATGGAAGTGGAATGGGGTCTCAGTGGAAATTGGGTGTGGGCAGCTTATAGAATATACAGGCTTCCAGGGAGCTCTTGAGGAAATCTGCAAGCTCAGAGTAGAAAGGAAGCATGCATGTCATTCTTTTGACCTGAAGAGCTATAGACTTTCAAATCAGGTAGGAGAAAGTATCTTCTAAGCTCAATGTGTGAGACATTCAAGGGTCAACCTCTAGTCTGTCCCAGAGGAAAGCACAGTTGCACCTTTTTTGTGACCTTATCTCCTTTTATCTAGTCGGAGTCTAGCCAGTCAGAGGCATCTGTCCGGAGAGAGGAATCACCCATGGATGTGGACCAGCCATCTCCCAATACTCAAGATACTCAGTCCATTGGTCAGTACTACTGTTTATTGCTCAACAAAAGAGAGAGATTCTAGTGAATTCTCTGTTTCCAAAATACATACTCAGTGAACTCTGCTTTCTATAAATGATAACAGGATTTTGATTCCTATAGTAAAGAAACACTGAGATATGGTAGCATGTATCTGGAGAGCTAAAACAGGATTATTATAACAGCCTGGACAACATACGGAGAATCTGTCTTTGAAGTAGCAAATTAGAGCCTAGCAAGGTGACTCAGTGAATAAAGGGCATCTGTGCTTGCCACTAAGCTTGACAACCTGAATTTGAACCCCAGAAACCTCCATGGTCAAAGGGGAGAGTACTAACCTCCCATAAGTTTTCCTCTGATCTTTATGTGCTCTGTGTTCTCTAAATAAATACATGAAGCCACCGAGGCAACCATATAGTGAGACTCTCGTCTCAAAAGAGAGGTGGGTAAGCTGGCTTAGCAGATAAGGGTACTTGCTACAGAGCATGGTAATCAAGATTAACCCCATGGGACCTAAATGAGAGAAGGGAAAAAATGAACTTCATATTTGTCTTCTAATCTCCACACAATATGCCATGGCACACATGCACAAAAAAGCCGAAATAAGTGGCAAAATGTTAATATAATAAGAAAAGGAGCCAGGCGTGGTGGTATGTGCCTTTAATCCTAGTGCTTAGAAGGCAGAAGTGGCATATGGCTGAGTTCAAGACCTACCTGATCTACATAGCATATTTCAAGACAGCCAGCGCTACATAGTGAGACTATGTCTCAAAAAGGAGAAAAGGGAAGTGTAGTATATTGTGCATGAATATGGCACGTGATTCAAGTCTGGGCCTCCCCCATTTACTAGCTCTGGGTTATAAGGTATAATTTATTTAGAACAGGACTGTTCAGGATGGGGAAACAGCCCAGTGTAGTTAAATTGCTTGCCATCCAGACATGAGTTCACTTCCAGGTCAAAAACACCAGCTCTGGGTTATAAGGTATAATTTATTTATAGCAGGACTGTTCAGGATGGGGAAACAGCCCAGTGTAGTTAAATTGCTTGCCATCCAGACATGAGTTCACTTCCAGGTCAAAAACACCAGACATAGTGACACACTCTTATAATCCCAGTGCTGAAGAAAGCTCAGATAGGCAGATCCCTGAGTTTAGTTTAGATTTGAGCTTGCTGACCAGCCGGCCTACCCTGGTCAGTGAGAGACCCTATTTCAAAAAATATGATGTATGGCTCTAGAGCAGTGGTTCTCAGCCTGTGGGTCATGACCCATTTGGGAGTCAGGAGGCCCTTTACAGGGGTCACCTAAAACCACTAGAAACACATTACAATTCACAACACCAGCAAAATTAGAGTTATAAAACAGTAAATAAAATAATTTTGTGGTTGTGGGCAGTACCATGACATGCAGTATTATGAAGGTTGAGGAACAACACCCAAAGTTGGCCTTTGTTCATATACATACAATTTTTTAAATTAAAATAGGGATATTCATAGCTATTAGAATTTAAATATTTGAGCATGTATGTAATACGTAGCCAAGCACCTGACACATGGTAAGTGGCATTTTTAGTAAACACACAGAATGCTTTTGATACCCCTTAAACACATTACTTTAAAGTAGTGTTCTCATAGGACACCCAGTTTTGAAATGTTTTATTGAGTCATTTGGACTTTTGAAGGTAAATATTATTTCCATCTTCTCTATCCTAATCTCCTTTTACCCAAAGTCACACAATCTGCAAGTGCCACAGGCAGGATTTAACCGTAGGGCTATCAGAGCTTTGAGGAATAGTCAGGGTTTTGGTAGAGGGAAGCAAAGCAGGGGTCTGAAGGAGGTCAGCTGTAGAGTAGGGAGGTGGGGAAAGAGCTAGTGAGGAAGCAGTTGAGAATAAACTCTCAAGGCAACTAGGAAAAATAACCAACCATGGAGTGGGGGTGTCGTCCTTTCTCTAAGGCTTCTTGGGGGGCTTTAAACTGCTGAGACAGACAAGTTGTCTAATTTAAAAGGCGTGAGACTTAAGTCAAAATATCTGGTTTGTGTCCTAGCCTTATCTCTTAGAAAAGAAAATGGGCAGCCTGATTACAAGGACAGCTATCAATTTGATTGATATAATATTCTAAAACATACTTGTACTTGAAGGCAACTGTCAGAAGTTCTGTTGTGGCACATTGCCCTTAAATAACTTAAACGAGAGGTTCCTTGTAGGCTAAGGAGACAATGAGACTACACAGTATGTGGCTTTTGAACAATTAAAAAGAGACGAGAATAATTGAGTAGCCAAACTTGTTATTTTATCTAATGCCGTCCAGTGCAATACTTGGGCCTTTTAGATGTTGTTCAGTGAGTAATACTCTTTGACCAGTGAGCCCACTCTGAAAGATTTCTGACTGTCCTTTGTGTATCTAGCTGCCTCAGATGGAACACCACAGGGGGAGAAGGAGAAAGAGGAGAGGCCACCTGAGTTACCACTGCTCAGTGAGCAGCTGAGCCTAGATGAGCTTTGGGACATGCTAGGGGAATGTTTAAAGGAACTGGAAGAATCCCATGACCAGCATGCAGTGCTAGGTGAGTTGCTCTCTCAGGACACAGATTCCGAATCTCTTGTTCTATTCTGGGACACTTTTTGACTTTTTGGTGGTGGTGGTGGTGGTAGTGGTGTCTTTTTCAGTTTGTGCTATGTGTCTGTAACAAAAATTCATAAGAATTGCCTTCTCGGTAACACTGGTACATACTGCTTTTTAGGCCGAGTTTTGTCTTTATTACTGATTGCCTGTCCCACTTTCCTGACTTCCTCTTTGACTTTGTCTACCATTCTATTTCCTACAAGTTTTCATTATTCTTTCATGTTATATTTTTGTGACATGGTTATGGAAGGGTTGGGGTGTTTGCATGTGAAAGTTTGTAAAGTGTCATTTTGCTGTTATTGCTATCCCCTAGTGCTACAGCCTGCTGTCGAGGCCTTCTTTTTGGTTCATGCCACAGAGCGGGAGAGCAAGCCTCCTGTCCGAGACACCCGTGAGAGCCAGCTGGCACACATCAAGGATGAACCTCCTCCGCTCTCCCCTGCCCCTTTAACGCCAGCCACTCCTTCCTCCCTTGACCCATTCTTCTCCAGGGAGCCCTCGTCTATGCACATCTCCTCAAGCCTGCCCCCTGATACACAGAAGTTCCTTCGCTTTGCAGGTACAGGGAACTCTTAGACGCACAAATACAGAAAGTATTTTAGCCCTAGCTGATTCAGCAGAATGAGAAAGAGTGCAACTATGTTTGCAGAGACACACTGTCTCGTTGCAAAAAAGAAAGTAGGTCTAATATAGAAGCTCTTTTAAGTGCTGCCACACCAAGGGTTTTGGTTTTATATGAAGCCAGGTGTTATAAAAGTACCCAGATTTCACAAAGCTTTAACTAATTCCTTATTTAGGCCCCTAGAACAATTAAAAGCAAGTTGGTAACTAGTAGATTGTTATGTAGCTTCTTAGGACCTGTAGAATATGCTGATTCCTGCTGTTGTCTTCTCTTCTCAGAGACTCACCGCACTGTGTTAAACCAGATACTACGGCAGTCCACCACTCACCTTGCTGATGGCCCTTTTGCTGTCTTAGTAGATTATATTCGTGTCCTCGACTTTGATGTCAAGCGCAAGTATGTGCCCTGGTCATGGGGTGTGTTGGGGTGAAGAACTGCACGAGTGATACCTGACTTCCCCTCTCAGAAAAAAAAAAAGCCATAGTTGCTCCTAGAGCCATGAGTGTTTTATATCCAGTTTCATCCTTTAGAGTCATGGTAGTACAGTCAAAACCAGGCTAAAGACTCCTTGTCATCCCTACTCCTCTCCTTCCTGTACATGTAAATTGCTTCCTTGCTTTTTACAGAAATATAATACAATAGTCTCAGATCCCTTATTCTGTAGAAATAAGAAAAAACTTCATTTTAATTCGTAATAAATGATCTCTCCCAGCTGCTGTGTGCTTTCCAAGGGCAGGGTCATCGAGTTTTCCTTCCAAACAGACAAATTTGAGTTTGCCCTGCCACCCCCAATCCTACTTCCCTTCCTTTTCTACCTCCTAAGATACTTCCGCCAAGAGCTGGAACGTTTGGATGAAGGGCTCCGGAAGGAAGACATGGCAGTGCATGTTCGCCGTGACCATGTATTTGAAGACTCCTATCGGGAGCTGCATCGCAAATCTCCTGAAGAAATGAAGAATCGATTGTAAGAACTTTGGGAGAGAGAACAGCTGAGCTGGTTTGGGGCAGGGAGCTCTTTGTATGTGGTAGCAGTGGCCTCAAATTTAGGGCCAATGGTTAAAAAACTCCCTGGTAGCATTCTAGCTTTGATATGTTAATTGAGCAGTCTTCCTACTTTTGGATTTAGCCTGCTGGCTGGCCCTTTGGCTGACTTTCTTACCACCTCCTAGGCAGACAAGGATGTCTTTATTTATAAGGATACACTTGAATTGTTTGCAATGAGTACTTGTACCATTGTTAGGTTAGAAATGCTGAGCAGATGGTAACTGTGGGATGGGAGGTACCATGTACATGAGTACCCCTGCCAAGTGAGTAACTATTTACTTGTGGATTATGAAGCCACCTAGAAGAAATTGGCAGCTTGCAACACTGTATCACAGTAGCTGATGAGACAGATCAAAATCGTGGTGTATTTTTCCAGAGCTCTCCTGCTATTCACTTCTTCATCTGACAATGAACTCTCTCAAAGTCAGACTCACAGAATCTTTCTTGCTTACATGGTACTAAATGAATGGTCAGGTCTGGTCTGGCTTTCTGCACACCTCTCTTATTTCTGTTCTTTTATGCAGGTATATAGTGTTTGAAGGAGAAGAAGGGCAGGATGCTGGGGGACTCCTGCGAGAGTGGTACATGATCATCTCTCGAGAGATGTTCAACCCTATGTATGCCTTGTTCCGTACCTCACCTGGTGACCGGGTCACCTACACGATCAATCCATCTTCCCACTGTAATCCCAACCACCTCAGCTACTTCAAGTTTGTTGGACGCATTGTAGCCAAAGCTGTATATGACAACCGTCTCCTAGAGTGCTACTTTACACGGTCCTTCTACAAACACATCTTGGGCAAATCTGTCAGGTGAGATCGTGGTAGTGTTTGGACTGCCCTTAGCCCTAGGACTTAGTTCCTTACTTCCTTGTCCTATCTGCCTCCACCAAGGCATGACCCTATCTAATTACATATTTCTAGGTATACAGATATGGAGAGTGAAGATTACCACTTCTACCAGGGCCTAGTTTATCTGCTGGAAAATGATGTCTCCACACTAGGCTATGACCTCACCTTCAGCACTGAGGTAGGTTTGAGGGATCACCTTGGAACTGACTCTTGAGTCTCAACAGTTCTGAGGAAGTACTTTGACTTCATCAAGCAGAGATATCATGAACAGAAAATAGAATTGGTAAAATAATCCAAGCTATTTCCTAGTTTCTCCTTCTGAAAAATGTCCTATCTAGAACAAAAGAAGAGATGGCTTTGTTTTATAAGCTTTAGGACCTGAGTTCAGATCTCACCCGTATAGAAAACGAGGTATGGCCACAATTGAGTGCTTGGAACTTGGAGTGGGTGTGTGCAGCACACAGCATCATTGGAGATAGGCTGACTGCCAGTCTAATTTCAGGGAGAAACCTTGTCTAAGGAATAATAGTGCAGGGCATACAGACAGTATCATCCCATAGCCTCTTTACAAGTGCATATTATCATGTGTACCTACATTCATACACACATGAAATAGTTTTATTTATGTATGTGTATATGCCAAATGTGTTCAGGTACACAGAGGCCAAAAGTGGGGATTGGATCTCATGGAGCTGGAGTTACAGGGTTGTAAGCAAAAGTTGAGTCTTCTGGAAGAGTGAGCACCAAACACTCTTAATACTGAGCTTTCTCTCACTAACCCTTAAATTTTTTTTTCAATAAGAGTTTCAGAGCCAGCAAGATGGCTTAGCAGGTAAGGGTGCTTGCCCCCAATCTGATAGTTCAATCCCAAGGCTCAGTGTGGTGGAAGGAGAGAACTGACTTGTGCAAGTTGTCCTCTATCTCCACATGACATGCACACCCCCAAAAAATATAAGGGAAAAATTAGAGGGGTAAGAAAACATGTTGCAGGAGGGGCTAGGCATAGCAGCTTGCATGTATAATGCCAGCACTGGAAGTGTAAAGATAATAGATCCCTGAAACAGCTGGTCATAGCCAAGTCAGTGAGCTTCAAGTTCATTGAGCAACAAGTTTTCAAAAAGTAAGGTGGACTGATAGAGAAAGACACTTGTCATTGATTGATCTGCCTCCCCTCTCCCGCCACACACACACACACACACAATATGTTCGAGTACATAATTCATTCCTGAAAACAGTTCATTATAGGGGGAAATTAGACAGATAGAGGTACCCTTTCTTCACTTGTTTAGGGCCAAAGACTAATTTCCTTTGTTCTGTTGTTCAGCTATTTCCTATGCAGAAGAGCTCTAGGTTAATACATAGTGAAAAATGGCAGTCAGCTATGGATATACCCCATCTCCCTGTCTGAGACTTAGCAAGGAATTAGGGTGTGTTCTGCACCTTTGTGTTAGTTGCAAGCTAGACCTAACCTGATACATATATATATGATTGGTGTCTTGGATATTCTAGGTTCAAGAGTTTGGAGTGTGTGAAGTTCGTGACCTCAAACCCAATGGAGCCAATATCTTGGTAACAGAGGAGAATAAGAAGGAATACGTACACCTGGTGTGCCAGATGAGAATGACAGGTAGGAACAATGTCCTTTGGATAGACCTCTGCTTGTTCAAGCAAAGAGGTCAGCCATTTATTTCACATTTTTTGTTCTTCCTATGACAAAGCCACAAAAGGAGTCAGAATACTTGACCAAAATAGTTAGGGGCCTAGAAAGAGCGGTAGGTGAGGCAGGCAGATCTGTCAGTATCAGGTGTCCAGTTGAGGCTCTCTTACCTCTATTCAGTTGTATGAGTTCTGATTCTTTGTTACTTTTTTCATTGTCTTACTAGGAGCCATCCGCAAACAGCTAGCAGCCTTCTTGGAAGGCTTCTATGAAATCATTCCAAAGCGCCTCATTTCCATCTTTACTGAGCAGGAGCTAGAGCTGCTTATATCAGGGCTGCCCACCATCGACATTGATGATCTAAAATCTAACACTGAGTACCACAAGTACCAATCCAACTCTATTCAGGTGAGCTGCTGCTGGCAGAGGTATCCCCATATTTTCCTTTTACACTAATCGGTGCTGGCTTATAAAAGACAATATACCTATGCCTCTTGGTTCTTTTGAAGATTTTTTCAGTTGATGTTCTCACTCATCCTGTGAAGGAACTGAAGCCCTTTCTACAAAAGAGACTTGCCTAATATTTCAAGTCCATTGCCATTTCCTGATCTTTGCAAGTTCTCTTATGTAGGTCCTCCTGTCCTCCCACCCCCAGACAGGGTTTCTCTGTGTAAAACCCAGGCTTTCCTTTTACTCACAGAGATCCACCTGCCTCTGCCTTCCAAGTGCTGGGATTTAAAGGCATGCGCCTCTGCCACCCAGCTTACATTCTAACATTGGGTTTTTGTGTGTCTCTTCCTACAGATCCAGTGGTTCTGGAGAGCATTGCGTTCCTTTGACCAAGCAGACCGTGCCAAGTTCCTCCAGTTTGTCACGGGTACTTCCAAGGTGCCCCTACAAGGATTTGCTGCCCTTGAAGGCATGAATGGCATCCAGAAGTTTCAGATTCATCGAGATGACAGATCCACAGATCGCCTGCCTTCAGCTCACACATGGTAAAAAAAATGACTATTTCCTCTTCAGTGATTATATTGAAATTGTAGGCTTGATAAACTTCTAGACATAAGTATTGCCTCGTCCATGACTTTTGAAGCCTCTCAGTTTGTTGGGTCTACAGAAGTGACTGGGAAGACATTTGGAAATAGCACTTTAGGAAATCATGGTGTATTCCAAAGGGTTAGCCTGACTGGAACAAGAAATGACTGAGCAGGGGGTTGGATAGCTGGCTCAGTGGTTAAGAGCTTTTACTGCTTTTTCTCAGATGATCTTAATTTAGTTCCCAGTACCTAAACAGTACAGCTTGCAACCAGTGCAGGTTCTCTTAATACCCCCGTCTTCTGAACTTCACAGGCACCTCTACTAACATGCATATACCCACACACATACAGCACCAATGACCCTGAATGCCACCTTAAGGGCATTTGTTTCTCAACTAACCTAGATGCTTAGGAGTTCACAGACTCTAGACCAGTGGCTAGGGAGCCTGCATGGGACCAACCCTGGTCCTCTATATTTGTGTGACAGTTGTGTAGCTTGGTCTGTTTGTGGGACTCCTAGCAGTGGGATCAGGACCTTGAGCTGGCTTTTGGGAAACTATTCCCCATACTGAGTTATCTCACCCAACCTTAATATAAAGGGAGGAGCTTAGTCATACCTCAACTTGGTATACCTTGTTTTGTTAACACCCATGGGGGACGCAGAGGGGAGGTGGGGAGGGAGAATGGGAGGCGAGCAGGGAGGGGAACCCACAGTTTAATTAATAAAAGGGGCATTTGTTTCTTAGAAAATGTCATCACTGGAGACATAGTTTAGTTGGTTAGAGTACTTGCTTGCTAGCACAACACTGTGGTCCCACTCCTCATATCACATAAATTAGTTGTAGTAGTGTATGCCTGTAGTCTGTCCTGTCAGAAGTTCAGGGTCATTAGTACAGTGAATTTGAGGCCAACCTGGGATACACATGGCCCTGTCTCAAAAGTAATAGAAAATGTTAAAAATCAGTAGATGAGGGACTGGAGAGATGGCTCAGCAGATAAGATTGTGTCCTGCTTTTGCTGAAGACTTACCACCCACGTGATGGCTCCAGTTCTCAGTGTTCTGGTGCTCTCTTGACCTCAGCATGCACTCACTGTGCTGCGCATACTCATAAAATCTTTTTACATGGTAAAAAAGTAAATGAATAAATGAGATTTAATAATGTAATATATATGTGTCTCCCAGGTGTCTCTTCTCTTCTCCAATGCTTATTATACTTTATCCTGTAGGTAAGGCTGTGGTATAAAAGTTGCAGCAAGACCAAATTTATGTTGCCAATGAATGGCCAATGTTGAGGACAGATGACGTTAGGTTTGACTACTGAAAAAAATAATGGGAGAGTCAGCAAAGAAGCAGGGGGATAGATTGGCACAGAAAGAAACAGGTCAGTGACACTGGGATTCATTTGTCTTTTCTCATGAACTAATCTTTATCCTTTCAGTTTTAATCAACTGGACCTGCCTGCCTATGAGAGCTTTGAGAAGCTCCGCCACATGCTACTATTGGCCATCCAGGAGTGCTCTGAAGGCTTTGGGCTGGCCTAGTTAGGCTCTGCCTACTTCTGTGGGGTTTTTCTACCATTGTTGGACCTGGGGAGGGGGGATTTAAAAAGATCCAGAAAGAAAATGTCAAAATCCAATAAATGAACTTCACCAACTCACCATGTGTGTGTCCCAGCTGCCCATCTTCCCTAGTGCATACCTGTTCCCTTCTCATTCTCTGGCCTCTTCCCCTTTCCTCGCCTCTCCTTTTCCATGCCGTCCATGATCCTCACCCCATGTGTTAAGGCTCACTAGCCTTTGAAGGGACCTGTTTGTCCCAACTGAACAGTGTGCTCCTCAGATTCTGTGTTCAGAAGGATTTGCTGCATTGAGACTTGAAACCTTTGGATAGGGGAAAAATTATATATATATATATTTTTTTGTTCTGTTTGCATTTCTTAATTTGTGCTTGGAATGTGTTGATGTGCACAGCTAATGATTCAATGCGAGACAAGATTGGCATCTGTGTTGTGGAGGTTTCAAATAAAGAGCACTCTTCATAACTCACTTTTCACAACGGAGTTTTTTTCAAGCTTAAAAAATTTTGAAAAAAGAAAACCTCTTACACACATACTAGACACATGAACTTGCCAGACAATTATCTGCCCTTCCTGCTCACCCAGCCACCTCCACTTCTGGTACAAATTCTTTCCTCAGTCAGTTTCCCCAGAGAAGAAACTGACAGCCACCAGGATTTGGGATTTACCTTGAGTGTTTGGAAACATACTGCAGCAGGTTGTATCAAAACCTTCAGAGTTCATTCAACCCATGCAGTGTTTCATTTGATGAGCATTTATGGTAGTTTAAATTTTAGTTTCCTTGGAAGTTTTGGTTCCTTTCTAGTAAATTTTAATAAGCAAAACATTTGACTAACTCTCTGCAAAACCACCCTTTTTGTTTTTGTCTGTCTTGTCATTTGTCTGTGAGTCTTAACAGAGTATCTAGTAGTCTCTTGTGGTTTTTACTATATCTAGCTGATCAGACTTTGATGGTTCCAGCCTTGAACAACATCAAAAAATTTAATAAAAGTTTAGTTAGAAAAACAATCCCAAGTAGTACTTTCTTTGTGTGGTTTTTCTTATTCACTGAGGCATTACAGCTTAAATATTTTCCCTGTTGACATCACCTTGATTCTATGGGCCTGGTAAGTTGGCTGGCAGCCATTTTCTTTATACTCAACATTTGCTCTCTTGTATCTAACCTTGCTCTGTCAACTGAAAAGACTATTCAGTGAATTGCCCCTACCTCTGAACATCTAGTCTGGGAGGAAGCAGTCACTTCTCTTGACACATGCAGTATATAAAGGTGTCTCTGAGTTGACAGGACAGAACTAATGGACAACCTTGCAAGTTAGTGACCAGCATAGCACAAAAGAATTGAAAAGACTGTGGGTTGGAGTTTGAGATGGGCTACAGGAATGGAAAATACAGGTAGGATCCTAATGAAGGAAAGAATGAATAGATAAATTTACTGGGCTTCAATCCAGCAAAAGACCTAGTTCTAGCCATATAAACTGATATCCAGAAGATGTAAAAATCAGAATGTATTCATAAAGTGGGGTCATCTGTAGTGTAAAAAAAAATTTTGTATTAAAATGCAGTGTCCATGATAACCAAAAAAGTCAAATGACTCAACATACAATGAGTCCTGTTCAAATGTTAAATGTACCTACCTATAGTTCCAGCTGCTTGGGAGACTAAGGCAAGAAGGAAGATTGCTTGAGCCTAACAGTTTGAGAACACCCTGAGCCAATAAGTTGCAAAATAGTCCAACCATGGTTGCATATGCTTGTAGTTCCAGCTTTCATTATGACCCAGCGATACCACTCTAAGGGGTCTATCAACAAGGTATATTACCCCCATGTTTATTGTTGAAGAAAGATCTTAAGGGGATGAAAGGGGGTTAATAGAATGCATGGGTAACAGTAAGGTTGAGCATTAACTTGTCATAAATCAGAATCACCTGAGCTTAGCTGAATTGTCCTGATTGGTATGAGAAGACCCACCCCACTCCCTAACAATCTCCTAGTTGTTTTGATAAAACACTGAACAAAAGCAAACCTGGGGGCGAATGGTTTTATTTCATCTTGCAGGTTATGTTCTAGCATCAAGGGAAGCAAGCCAATAAACAGGTGTTCCTCTGGATTCTGCTCCAAGTGCCTGACTTGAGTTCCTGCCTGTAATTTTTAAAATGAAGCAAACCCTTTTATCAAGTTGTTTTTGGTCTTTTGTTTCGAGACAGGGTTTTCTCTTAACAGTACTGGCTGCCCTGGAACTCAATTTATAGACCAGGCTGGCCTCGAACTAGCAGAGATCTGCCTGCTTCTGCCTCCCGAGTGCTGAGACTAAAGGCGTGTGCCATGACCAGTGCCTGGCGTGGTCAATGTTTTATCACAGCAATAAAAGGGAAACTGGGACATGTGATATGAAAGCAGAAGAGGGGAGGTTGGGGAATAAGGTAGAATAATTAAGAAAATATAGTGTATGCATGGAAATGCCATAATAAGCTCCATTGCGCTTTGTATGGTAACTTTAAAATTAATAATAGAAATAAGTTCTGCAGCATAGAAAATATAGTGCGTATGTAGAATTTTAATTCATAGAGAAGTATGAAATTATGACATTGACAGAAAAATGGAACTGCAAATCATATGTTTAACAAAATAAGCCAGACTCAGACAATGTCGTTTTCTCATGTAGAAATGAGAATATATACTTAAGTTTACATGTATAAGTCGACATGAAAATAGAGGAGAAACGGGATTCCATGGTGTAATGGTTAGCGTTCCGGACTCTGAAAATAGAGGAACAGAGAGTAATAGGTCATGAAAGCAGAAAGGGTAGGAAGGAGGCCAAGAAGAGGGATAGAGTGAATAGGGAAGCACAGAAGGGGGTGAATAAAGACAAAGCATGATCATTTGTATGCATGAGAATGTCACAAGAAAATCATTTTTATGTTAACCACAAAATAATCCCCTGCTGGAGAGACTCAGTGCTTAAAAGAATTGGCTGGTCTTCCAGTCACAGCACCCACATGGCAGCTCACAACCATCTCTAACTGCAGTTCTACAGGACAGACAGGCGGACACACACACACAATGAAAATAAATATTCAGGGCTGGATATATATTAAATATTCCAGGGGACAAAACTATATAGTTTGTGAATGTCAGTCAACCTCTTTCATCCCAGTATTTGCTCACTAGGTACATGAACAAATTTGCTATAATAACAGGGATGGAAGTTGGGCTAAGGCTTAACAACATTACCTGTCCCTTATCATGGATGACATAGTTAATTGTATTACTATGTGCCTAAACTACCTACCAGGAGAGAGAATTTAGTTCCTGATGTATTATTTCCAATAAGACCCACCAGCCAGTCACTTGATGGTAGTTTGATCACTATTGCACTTCTAGCATCATTAAAGGGACCAGAGATGTACCCTCAAAGGAATAGAGAAATATTCTAGATAAGTTTTCCCTTCCCTGCCCATAGTACTTTTGCCAGCGCAAGTACCAGAATGTGTGAACTCTTCTGCACAGCATTGCCCCAGATCCACAAACTCATCTCGGAGCAAAGCAAGTGCTGCAATGGGTTCATGAATAACCGAAACTGGTTTTATCACACACCACAACTAACTGAAAGGATCAATTGCTAAGTAGTCAATTGTGATCCCAGTGGGGAACCAACTTAGGAGTGTGTTTTTTAAAGATATATACTTCAATCTAGAGAAAATTATGTAGTACTGTCTATTTCATAGCCAAAATTTATTCCTAGAATCAAGAGGTATAAATGGGAGTAGCAACTCTCAATATTACTATCAGTAGCCCCACTCAGAGTTTTTGCTTCATGGCTCAGCAACTTTGAGCTCTACCAGTTTGGAAATCTTAGTCCCCAAGGAACTAGATGTTTCCTACAAAAAGGCACAAAAATGATTCTACCAACATGGAAAGACAAACATTTTGGACATTTAGGGTTCCTTATGCCAGTGAAACTACAGGCAAAAGAAGGAGATCTGAAAATTAATTCAGCCTGGCATGGTGGCACACGCGTCAAATCTCAGCACTCTGGAGACAGAAGCAGAAGGATCTCTCTGAGTTTGAAGCAAACCGGGCTAAATAGCAAGTTCAGGCCAGCCAGGGCTACATAGTAAGATCCTGTCTCAAAACCCAGTTATTTCACTGGTTTCAGGTGCTGATCTTAATTATCAAGAGGAAATTGACCAGTTGCTACACAGAGGAAGCAAGGAGCAGTTGTGCAGCCCAAAAGCTTAGTTTGCTGTTTAGTACTTCAGTGCCCAGGGGTAAAGGTTAAAAACTACACAAACCAACAGCAGGCAGAATGGTCAAGGCCCTTTAGTAATGGGAGTTCGAGTGGCTCATCAAGTACAAAAGAGCTTTTGAGGTTCTGTGTGCAAACAGGACAAATGTAGAATGGATATTAGAGAAAAGAAGATATAGATGTTAATCATAACATCATGATCAAACAGAGAACCAAGTGCTATAGTAGTTTTGCTTATTTTTACATATATTTAGACATGCTAATCATTTTCTTTTTCTCTTTATTTCCATTTTATGTACAAGTTGTTGGAAGCTGATTTTATAATTGATTCTCTAGATAATGGGTGATCAGTGCAACTAATTAAATTTGAGGAATAACTAATATAGGTAATGATGAGCCAAATGTAATTTTTTAAAAATTCATTTCCCATAGTAAACAACTTTATTTCTATCTACTAAGATATATCTAGCATAGCATAGTAGCACATTCCTGTAATCCCAACACTTGGGAGGCTGAGACAGGAAGATTATGAGTTTGAGGCCAGCCTATGCTGTGTCTTGCATGGCTTTGTCCTAGAAACCTGGCTAGGGGAATGAAGGAATGAAGGAAAGGACACACAGATCTACAAATGGAGAAATTGGCATCAAGTGGGCTGTACTCCCTTTGATGGAGCAGCACCAACTATGCACAACCAGGAACCTTGGTGGGTTTATTGTACAGCATGAAAAGGAAGACTTAGCCTCAATGGGAGGCCTCTGTAGGGGAGCTCTCTTGGGTTGCAGTTATCTGCAAAGAGGAGGCTGTGGTTGCCACACAATGCCAACATCTACACATGGACCAGAGGAGGACTTTGCCAGTTCTGAGCCTTACCTGAGGAAGGCTTTGCCAATTCCCATGGATCTGAGGCCTTGGTCCTTGTCAATAATACACATTCACTCAAGGCTTCATTTACCCCTTACACATTTACTCAAGGCTTCCTCTACTTCCCACAGGCCTAGGCTACATAGTGAGAGAGATCTTGTTTCAAAAAATTGAGAAGCTTCTTGGCTTCTTGCTGTGGTGGAGCACACAAATCTTCAATCCCAGCACTCAAGAGACAAAGATAGGCAGAGCTTGATGAATTCAAGACCATCCAGGTCTACATAGTGAATTCCAAGCCAGCTAGACCTGTATTGAGAGGGTATGGAGGTGTAACTCTGTTGGAAGAGTGTCTGCTTATCTAATACATGAAGCCTTTGGTTGGATCTCTAGCTCCTCATAAACCGGGAATGGTGGTACAGGCATAACACTGAGGAGATGGTGGCAGGAGGTTCAAAAGTTCATCGCCTAGCAAGCCTGAATACATGGGACTTTAAAATAATAATAGAGCAGTGGTGAGTTCAATCTCCATGACCCACATGGTGGAGGGGAAGTACAACAAGCACTTGGTTACTGTGGCACACCCTCCTCAACATACACACACACACACACACACACACACACACACACACACACACACGTAACTAATTTCATTAAATGGAGATATGAGAATAGAGAATTAATGAGAAAGAAGAATACAATGATTCCTAGGTCTTGTCTCTCATTTGGTAAAAAGATTAATTCTTGCTTTGTGCTTTGTTTGTTTGTTTATTTAAGACAGATGTCTCTGTCCCCAGCACTTGGGATGCAAAGGCAGATGTATCTCTGTGATTTAAGGCCAGCGTGGTCTGTAAATTGAGTTACAAGACAGTCAGGAGAGCCGGGCGTTGGTGGCGCACGCCTTTAATCCCAGCACTCGGGAGGCAGAGGCAGGCGGATCTCTGTGAGTTCGAGGCCAGGCTAGAACGACAGCCTCCAAAACAGAGAAGCCCTGTCTCGTAAAAAAAAAAAAAAAAAAACAAGACAGAGCTACACAGTGAAACCCTGACTTGGGGAGAAAAAAGACAGGGTCTCATAATGCAGGCTAGCCTCAAACTCTGTGTAGTGAGGCAACTGACCTTAAACTCCCACTTTTCCCACGTTCTGGGATTCCAGGAGTATTATGCTATGCACTGTCAGATATATTTTATGCCTTAGCTACGTTTTTGTTAAAAAACACCATGACCAAGGCAACTTATAGAAGAAAAAGCTGAGAGCTCACATCTTGATCCACAAACAGGAGGCACACAGAGATACTGGGAATGGCACTAGTCGTTTGAAAGTTCAAAACCTGCTCCCAATGACACACTTCCTCCAAAGTGTTCACACCTCCTAATCCTTCCCAGACAGTTCTACCAACTGGGCCCAAATATTCAAACATCTGAATCATTTAAACCACCATATCTTGTTAAGTAGAAATAAAATTGTTTTATATACTATGAGAAAGTTTTCTTTTTAACACAAAGATAATTAGCCTGGCAAAGGACTCATAGTTCCCAAACCTTCCCCTCTCCAATGAGTGAGACTGTGAAACCTCACCTATGTCAGAAAATTAAAGACAGAAGCCATGCTGTTACTAGTCTCATTTTCATTCTCCTTTTTTCCATATTCATTCTTTACAACCCTTTTTAGAAAAAGAATTGCCTGGATCGAGGCCGGGCTGGTCAGACAGCCTCAAAAACAATACAGAGAAACTCTGTCTCATAAAAACCAAAAAAAAAAAAAAAAAGAATTGCCAGCTGGGCAGTGGTGGCACACATCTTTAATCCCAGAACTCAGGAGGCAGAGGCTGTGAGTTTGAGGCCAGCCTGGTCTATTGAGGGAGTTCCAGTATAACCTCCAAAGCTATGGAGAAACCCTGTATCAAAAAAAAAAAAAAGGAATTGCCTTAGCAAGACACTTTTGCTTTGCTTTTGTGTGACACTGAAAATATTCATTTTGTCCAAGAATTTGGAGGTTCATCCTGGGTTTCAAAACCATGTAGTGTTCAGATTTCCCTCCCTTGGGAGATAGGTTTCCCCTTCTGAGTTGCAGTGACTCCCAAGGTCTTGGGTGAACTAATTCCTAAGGGAGGGAAATCTGAACATCACCAATCCCTGACTTCAAGCTCTACTATAGAGCTATAGTGATGAAAACAGCTTGGTATTGGCACAAAAATAGACAGGTAGACCAACAGAATTGAATTGAAAACCCTGAATTTAACCCACACACTTACAAACACCTGATTTTTGACAAAGAAGCTAAAACTATACAATGGCAAAAAGAAAGTATCTGAGCGAGCCCAGCTTCAGGTGAGATTGGGTCTCCAGCTGGGATCCTCCCCCCACTCCCATCCCTTGATCTTCCGGGCCACTCCTGGCATCCAGAAGACCCACCCACACAGGAAAGACATCACCTCTTCCCAGCCCCAAACCCCAGCGAGTCCAGCTTCAGCGAGCCCAGCTTCAGAAGACCCGCCCACACAGGATAGACATCAGCTCTTCCAAGCCCCAAACCCCAGCGAGTCCAGCTTCAGGAAAGACATCAGCTCTTCCAAGCCCCAAGCCCCAAACCCCAGCGAATCCAGCTTCAGAAGACCCGCCCACACAGGAAAGACATCAGCTCTACAAACCCCAAACCCCAGCGAGTCCAGCTTCAGGAACGACATCAGCTCTTCCAAGCCCCAAACCCCAGCTAGTCCAGCTTCAGCTTCAGGAAGGAAGGAGACCAGTGGAGACAGAAAGACCCCACCAGCATCCACTGGAAGAAGAGATGGGAAGAAGACCGAATAAGAGCTCACTCAGCAATAGAAAGACCAACATGACCCCACCAGAATCTAGGGATCCAACACCAGCAAGACCCGAAAAGGACTACATAGACGAAGGAGAGGAGACAGACCTTAAAAATTATTTCATGAAGATGATGGAGACCCTCAAAGAAGAAACGAGGAAATCCATTAAAGAAATTGAAGAAAAAACAAACAAAAAAATTTATGAAATGGGGGAAGAAATTCAAGAAATAAACAAATCTCTCAAAGAATCTAAAGAGCACCAAGAAAAAACAACCAAAAAAATTAAGGAAACAACTCAAACAGTTGAAGGATTGAAAGCTGAAATAGAAACGATAAAGAAAACACAGAATGAAGGGATGCTGGAAATAGAAAAGCTGGGTAAACGATCAGGAACTACAGATGCAAGTATCACCAATAGAATACAAGAGATAGAAGAGAGAATCTCAGGTGTTGAAGACTCATTAGAGGATATAGAGTCGTCAACCAAAGAAAATCTCAAAACCAACTAATCCTTAACACAAAATATCCAGGAAATATGGGACACCGTGAAGAAGCCAAACCTGAGAATAATAGGTATAGAAGAAAGTGAAGAAATACAACTCAAAGGTACAGAAAACATATTCAACAAAATCATAGAAGGAAACTTCCCTAACCTAAAGAAAGATATGCCTATGAAAATACAAGAATCTTATAGAACACCAAATAGGCTGGACCAGAAAAAGAAGTCACCTCGCCATATACTAATCAAAACATCAAACCTACAGAGTAAAGAAAAAATATTAAGAGCAGCTAAAGAAAAAGGCCAAGTAACATACAAAGGCAGACCTATCCGAATTACACCTGACTTCTCAATCAAAACGATGAAAGCCAGAAGATCATGGGCAGATGTCCTACAAACGCTAAGGGAACAAGGATGCCAGCCCAGACTACTATATCCAGCAAAGCTCTCAATTATCATAGATGGAGAAAACAAAATATTCCATGACAAAGCCAGATTTAAACAATACGTATCCATGAATCCAGCTCTACAGAAAGTGCTAGAAGGAAAACCTAGATCCAAGGAAGATAACTACATTCACAAAGACACAGGCAAGATATAATCTCACTTTACAAAACACCAAAAGAAAAAGGGAGGAGAAGCTACACAAAATAACTTCACTAACAATAAATCAAGCACAAACAAGAATCATCAATCAATGGTCATTAATATCCCTCAATGTCAACGGCCTCAACTTGCCTATAAAAAGACACAGACTAGCAGAATGGATACGAAGACAGAACCCTTCCTTCTGCTGCATACAAGAAACTCATCTCAACATCAAAGACAGACGTTACCTCAGAGTAAAGGGTTGGGAAAAGATCTCCCAATCAAATGGTCCCAAGAAACAAGCGGGTGTAGCAATCCTAATATCTAACAAACTAGACTTCAAATTAAAATCAATCAAAAGAGATGAAGAAGGACACTTCATATTCATCAAAGGAAAAGTACATCAAGATGAAGTCTCAATTTTAAACATCTATGCCCCAAATACAAAGGCACCTACATTCGTGAAAGAAACACTACTAAAGCTCAAAATGCACATAAAATCTCACACACTAATAGTAGGAGACTTCCACACTCCGCTCTCACCGCTAGACAGGACCTCCAGACAGAAACTTAACAAAGAAGCAAAAGAACTAATAGAAGTTATGACCCAACTGGGTTTAACAGATATCTATAGAACATTCCACCCAAATACAAAGGGATATACCTTCTTCTCGGCACCACATGGAACCTTCTCTAAAATTGACCACATAATAGGAAACATTGCTAATCTCCACAGATACAAAAAAAATTGGAATAACCCCCTGTATCTTATCAGACCACCATGCATTAAAATTAGAATTCAGCAATAACACAAATCGCAGAAACCCTACAAACTCATGGAGATTGAACAATGCACAATTGCACCATCCCTGGGTAAAGGAAGAAATAAAAAAAGAAATTAAAGACTTCCTCGATTTCAATGAGAATGAAGACACAACATACACAAACTTATGGGACACTTTGAAAGAAGTGCTGAGAGGAAAGTTTATAGCACTAAGTGCCCACATGAAAAAACTGGAGAACAATACTAGAGAATTAATAGCACAGCTGAATGTTCTAGAACAAAAAGAAGCAAACTCACCCAGGAGGAGCAGACGCCAGGAAATAATCAAATTGAGGGAGGAAATCAATCAAGTAGAAACCAGGAAAACACTGAGAAGAATCAATGAAACAAAGAGTTGGTTCTTTGAGAAAATCAACAAAATAGATAAACCTCTGTCCAAACTAACCAAAAGACAGAGAGAGAGCATGCTAATTAACAAAATCAGAAATGAAAAAGGGTACATAACAATGGACTCTGAGGAAATCCAGAGAATCATCAGGGCATACTTTGAAAATCTGTACTCCACAAAATTTGAAAATGTAAAGGAAATGGACAATTTCCTGGATAGATATCACTTGCCAAAACTAAATCAAGAGGAGATAAACAATCTAAACCCACCTATAACCCCTAATGAAATAGAAGCAGTCATCAAAAGTCTCCCAAACAAAAAAAGCCCAGGCCCAGATGGCTTCAGTGCAGAATTCTACCAGAAATTCAAAGAAGAGCTAATTCCAATACTCCTCAAAGTATTCCACACAATAGAAGCAGGAGGCTCACTGCCACACTCTTTTTACGAGGCTACAATTACCTTGATACCCAAGCCACACAAAGACACAACTAAGAAAGAGAACTATAGACCAATTTCCCTCATGAACATCGATGCAAAAATACTCAATAAAATACTCACAAACCGGATTCAAGAATACATCAGAAAACTCATCCACCATGATCAAGTAGGCTTCATCCCAGGAATGCAGGGATGGTTCAACATTAGAAAATCTATCATGTAATCCACCATATAAACAAACTGCGAAAGAAAAACCACATGATCATCTCACTAGATACTGAAAAAGCCTTTGACAAAATCCAGCACCCCTTTATGATAAAGGTCCTAGAGAGATCAGGGATAACAGGAACATACCTAAATATAATAAAAGCAATATAAAGTAAACCAACAGCCAACATCAAACTAAATGGTGAGAAACTCAAAGCAATTCCTCTAAAATCAGGAACAAGACAAGGCTGTCCACTCTCTCCATATCTATTCAATATTGTACTTGAAGTTCTAGCTACAGCAATAAGACAACAAAAGGAGATAAAGGGGATACAAATAGGAAAAGAAGAAGTCAAACTTTCACTATTTGCAGATGATATGATTGTTTACATAAGTGACCCAAAAAACTCCGCAAGGGAACTCCTAGAGCTTATAGACACCTTCCAGCAATGTGGCAGGATACAAGGTAAACTCAAAAAAATCAGTGGCCCTATTATATACAGATGATGAAGTGACTGAGAAAGAAATCAGAGAAACATCACCCTTTACAATAGCCAAAAACAGCATCAAATATCTGGGGATAATGTTAACCAAGGAAGTGAAAGACATGTATATCAAGAACTTTGTGTCTTTAAAGAAAGAAAAGAAAGAAATCAAAGAGGATACCAGAAAATGGAAAGATCTTCCATGCTCTTGGATTGGTAGGATCAACATAATAAAAATGGCAATCTTGCCAAAAGCAGTCTACAGATTCAATGCAATCCCTATCAAAATTCCATCACAATTCTTCAAGGACCTGGAAAGAACATTAATCAACTTTATATGGAAAAACAAAAGGCCCAGGATAGCCAAAACCATCCTATACAATAAAGGAACTTCAGGAGGCATCACCATACCTGACTTCAAGCTCTATTATAGAGCTATAGTCCTGAAAACAGCTTGGTATTGGCACAAAAATAGGCAGGTAGACCAATGGAACCGAATTGAAAACCCTAATTTTAACCCACACACCTATGAACACTTGATTTTTGACAAAGAAGCTAAAACTGTACAATGGAAAAAAGAAAGCATCTTCAACAAATGGTGCTGGCATAACTGGGTACTGGTATGCAGAAGACTGCAGATAGATCCATGTTTATCGCCTTGTACAAAACTTAAGTCCAAATGGATCAAAGATCTCAACATAAATCTAGCCACACTGAAACTTTTAGAAGAGAAAGTGGGAGATACTCTTCAACGAGTTGGTACAGGAGACCACTTCCTAAACATAACACCAGTGGCGCAAACACTGAGATCAACAATTAACAAATGGGACCTCCTGAAACTAAAAAGCTTCTGTAAGGCAAAGGACACAGTCAACAAGACAAAAAGGCAATCCACAGAATGGGAAAAGATATTCACTAACCCCACATCTGACAGAGGGCTAATCTCCAAAATTTACAAGGAACTCAAGAAACAAGTCTCCAAAACACCAAAGGATCCAATTAAAAGGTGGGGTACAGATCTAAATAGAGAATTCTCAACAGAGGAGGCTAAAATGGCCAAGAGACACTTAAGAAAGTGCTCAACATCCTTAGCTATCAGGGAAATGCAAATCAAAACAACTCTGAGATACCACCTTACTCCTGTCAGAATGGCTAAAATCAAAAACACTGAAGACAATTTATGCTGGAGAGGATGCGGAGAGAGGGGAGCATTCCTCCACTGCTGGTGGGAGTGCCAACTCGTACAGCCTCTTTGGAAATCAGTGTTGAGATTCCTCAGGAAAATGGGAATTAATCTACTGCAAGACCCAGCAATTGCACTCTTGGGCATATACCCAAATGAGGCAAATTCATACAACAAGGGCATCTGCTCCACTATATTCATAGCAGCATTATTTGTAATAGCCAGAACCTGGAAGCAACCTAGATGCCCCTCAACTGAAGAGTGGGTAGAGAAAATGTGGTACATTTACACAATGGAGTATTACTCAGCAGAAAAAAACAATGGAATCTTAAAATTCGCAGGTAAATGGATGGCACTGGAGTAAGCCATCCTGAGTGAGGTAACCCAGTCGCAAAAAGACAAACATGGCATGTACTCACTCATATATGGTGTCTAGAGAGTCTGGGAAACAGGAAAGAACCTAAAAGATATGCATATATGCATAGTACCCAAGAGAAGAGGATTGAGACAAGATCCTCTGAATGGATGGGGAACACGGTGAGGGGTAAGGGGGAGTGGGAGCTGGGAAGAAGAGAGGGGAGAAGAGAAAGACAGAGTAGGTCATGGGGGAACAGGAAGTTGAGTGGGTGGGGGTAGAATAGGGGGAAGAGGGAATCATAGGTTAGAAGACAGACCAGGCACCAGAGTGACCTCTAGTGATCTAAAGGGATAACACCAATTGGCAAGCTATGTAATAGTGGAGAGACCACCTCGAATGCCCATTACTGATAGTGAACTTGATGTCTATAACCATCTGGGAGCCTTCATCCAGTGGCTGATGGAAGCAGAGGCAAACACACAGTTAAACACTGAACTGAACCCAAGGAACCCAGTGGCAGAGAGAGAGGAGTGATGAGCAAATTGGCAAAGAATGGGCTGGCAAAACCAGCAGAGACAGCTGATCTGAACAGGGGAGAGCTCTTGGACCCCAGACTGTCAGCGGGGAGGCTAACATGGGACTGATCTGGACCTCCCCCAAATGTGAGTGTCAGTGAGAAGGCCTGGACAACCTATGGGGCCCTGAGCAGTGGATCAGTGTCTATCCCTGGAATACAAACAGTCATTGTGTGCCCATAGCACAAAGAGGGATGCTCTCTCAGCCTGGACTCTTAGGGGAATGCCTGGACCCTACCCGGAGTGAAACGACAGACTCTAGATATCCCCTATGTGGAAGGAATTGGCAATAGGGTGGGAGGCTGGGGGGGAAGGGGAGTGCGGGAGGAGGGGAGGGAGAGGGAACTGGGATTGACATGTAAAACAAGCTATTTAAAATTAAAATAAAAAATGATATAAAAAAGAAAGTATCTTCAACAAATGTTGCTGTCATGTAGCAGACTGCAGATAGATCCATATCTATCACCATACACAAAACTTAAGTCCAAATGGATCAAAGACCTCAACATAAATCCAGCCACACTGAACCTCTTAGAAGAGAAAGTGGGAAGTACCCTTAAACGAACTGGTACAGGAGACTTCTTCCTAAACATAACACCAGTAACACAGACACTGAAATCGACAATTAATACATGGGACCTCCTGAAACTGAGAAGCTTCTGTAAAACAAAGGACACAGTTAACAAGAAAAAACGACAGCCCACAGAATGGAAAAAGATATTCACCAAACCCACATCTAACAGAGAGTTGATTTCCAAAAAATACAAAGAATTCAAGAAACTAGTCACCAAAACACCAAATAATACAATTAAAAAGTGGGGTACTGGGGCTGGAGAGATGGCTCAGAGGTTAAAAACACTGGCTGTTCTTCCAGAGGTCCTGAGTTCAATTCCCAGCAACCACATGGTGGCTCACAACCATCTGTAATGAAATCTGGTGCTCTCTTCTGGCTTGAAGGTGTACATGGAGGCAGAGTGTTGTATACATAATAAATAAATAAAATCTTTTTTAAAAAAGACTTAAGACTTATCTCAAGCCGGGCGTTGGTGGCGCACGCCTTTAATCCCAGCACTCGGGAGGCAGAGGCAGGTTGATGTCTGTGAGTTTGAGGCCAGCTTGGTCTAAAGAGCTAGTTCCAGGACAGGCTCCAAAACAATACAGAGAAACCCTGCCTCAAAAAAACAAAAACAAAAAACAAAACAAAACAACAACAACAAAAAAGACCTATCTCAGACTTAGAAGCACTCAGAAAGGACAGCCGACATCTCTTGGCATCCCTTCTGTTTTTCTTTGGCTTCCTTCATTCTCTTGGCAAAAAGTTTAGCATATTCTGCAGTCTCCTCCTTGTTTTCCTTAGTGTGCTGTTTCTTCAGAGCAATAGGTCAGCATTTGTGTCATAGGGCATGTGGAGTAACAAGACGCTGAATCTTGGACGTAATGGTCCTGGGATTCTGACCTTCTTTGTTTAAGGGCTTTCTCACAACATATTGGTGGACATCATCTTCTTTAGAGAGATTGAAAAACTTTCAGATTCTGCTAGTCCTTTTGGGCCCCAACTGTCCAGGCACAGTAGTATTTATCAGGCCTGGCATATCCTCCACCCGCCCTCTCTCTCTGTAGTAACCAAGCTGAGAACACTCAGATTGGCATCCATAATGAATCTTCAAAAAGACATGGGCTTCTTCTCTCCAGTTCTCCTTGGTCTATAACAGGCATGCTCCTTACTCAATAGCAGGCACACTCTGCCATGAGTAAAGACCACTGATTCAGACCATATAACCCTTCCACTCTTCACTTAGAACATCAGCAGCTACTTCTGTGACCTCACACTGAACTCATAGAAAGCTTGCATTCGTCATCTAGTTCAACGAGTTTCTGACAGCCATTGTTATATTTACTGGTTTCCAGGGGGGAATCAAGACTTTTCCCAGCCATGTGTCTCCAACACTAGGCAGGTATCAAAGGGAGCTGATCCTTTGAAATAGCTTAAACTGGAAAGTTTGTGTGAATTTACAGTAGGCCAGAGAAAACTTAGGTGTTACAGAATTTCCCACCCAGTTCCGCAGATGTGTCAGCCCCAAATGAACACCCAGAGACTTATATTAATTATAATACTGTTGATCAATGACTAGGGCTTCTTATTGGCTATCTCTGTATAAATTATTAACCCATTTCTATTAACCTATGTATTTACTTATGGTCTTATCTTACCGGAGAATGCCTCACTCTCGTCCTCTCTTTCCTGGGTTAACATGATGACTCCCCTCTGTCTACACCTCCTAGAATTCTCATCTCCTAGACCTACCAGTCTTGCTGCCCTTTTGGCCACAGTGTTTTATTCATCAATCAATAAGAGAAACATATATGTACAGAAGGCATCCCCATCACTTAGAAAGTCATGTCCCAACCAGCACCTGAAGTATGGATTGCCATGTGCTAGACTTGCTTCTGCTACGCATCAGCTATAAATCTTGGAAGCAAGAACTCCTGCTTGGGTGGGGGCTGGAGATGTGAGTGGGGCTGGGTTGTAATGCCAGCTCCTTCTCCGTTGTTTCTCTAACTGTGAACACTCTTCACTTCTTGAGATGCTTTTGCTCCATTCTTGTTTTGTGCTTTTGTTTCTATCCTTGCCAAGCCCTGGGAGCATTTGCTTTGCTACTGTTTTCACTTTCCAGTTACAATGACATTGACAGGCTAAGGAAAAGAACAGGCCAGTGCCATCCTTTCCAGGTTCTTTTAGGTTGCATTATTTTCTGGGTTCCTTTAAGTTACAGGTACTTAATCCAAGACTGCCTGTGGTAAGTTATAATGTAGCTTTTCATATCCACGTTGCCTGACTGGTAGACCTCTTTTTTTTTTCGAGACAGGGTTTCTCTGTAGCTTTGGAGGCTGTCCTGGAACTCACTTTGTAGACCAGGCTGGTCACAGAGATCCACCTGCCTCTGCCTCCCAAGTGCTGGGATTAAAGGCTTGTGCCACCAACGCCCGGCCTGGTGGACCTCTTTAAAAAAGGGAAATGCACAATCTGGGCATGGGGGTGTATGCCTTTAAATTCAACACTCTAGAGTCAGAAGCAGGCAGATCTCTGTGAGTTTGAGGCCAGCTGGTCTACAAAGTGAGTTCCAGAACAGCCTCAAAAAAGAAAAAAGGAAATTCACTCTGCTATCATGCTTGCCTCCCTATCTAGAGTGAGAAATGTAATATGTACTGACAGATTATAAATTTGAGAAAAGTGGCCAAAGGGGATGTTTAAAGGGGAATACTGAAAGTTCAACCCACAAAAGAACCAAGATTTTCTTGCCTCATATAATCATTATATTATCCTACAACTTGATCCCTTTTAGGAGGGAAAGTACTTAATAAGTTTTTCTTGTCGTCTACCTCCATTAGCAGGCACACCCAAAATAATTTTGGGTACATGCTTCCAAGCAGTTGATTATCCCAAGTCTATCTTTGGAGGGTCGCAGATTGTTAAAGGCAAACTCCTCGGTCATCTTGATATTCCTTGACCTTGGGTGCAGACTGCCACTCATCCATGACCTTATAAAGTTTAAAAGTATCAAGGGGTGACCCTTCAACATCAAATGTTTTGTCTCACATAGGACTCTAATTATGTATGTATGTGTGTTCTCTCTCTTATTAATCTCACTTTCCCGTGCATGACCCAACAGATGATAAGACAAATCTATAGAGTTTGTAATAAAGATAGGTGCTTTGAGTCCACCAGTTATCAAAGGACTCAGCTGCAAGCCTTCTATCCAGTGTAAACCAATGGGTTTCAGGTTTATAAAGGGACAATACCTTTTTTTGTACACCAACATTTATCTCATAATAGAAAGATGTGTATGATTTTAAAAAGACAGCTAATGCAGTGCTTGTGCATGGAGAGGGTAGAAAGGACCCTCTGTCTAACAATTTCTCAATAGTGACTTCAGCATCATAGCTTTGGCAGAGATTTCTTGGTTGAGTCTCTTTTTTTTTGAGACAGGGTTTCAAACAACTCACTCTGTAGATCAGGCTGGCCTTGATCTCACAGAGATTCACCTGCCTCTGCCTCCCAAGCTCTGGAACTAAAGGCATGCGCCACCACCGCCCAGCCTTAGTTGAGACTTGATGAATGCTGTAAACAATTATACTTTGCTATAGCTTTGCTGCTTCTGTGTGTCTGTTACATACTCTCATCAAAAACCAACAGAAGCAGGTGGATCTCTGAGATCAAGGCCAGCATGGTCCACATAGTGAAATCCAAAATAGCCAGGGTTATATAGAGAGAGACCCTGTCTCAACAATTATAAGACAAAAAGCATAGTTATAGTATATGATTCTATGAACTGTATAAAGAGTTTTTTTATTTCTCTAAGGTTTACAAAGACTTATAGTTCAATAGTATATACACAAGTAATATTAATTTATTACATTAGCCTATGTATGTGGTTTGGATTTAACTTCTCATATTAAGCCTATTTGCTAAACAATTTCGATCTTCATAAGATCAGCTGCGGCTTGTTGATTGCAAATGTTCATTCATAGAAGAAGAGGGTAAGGAGGACCATTGGATTTTCACTTGAGTATAAGCCTTCTCCTCTAAGCCACACACACAGCCTCATGGTTTGGGGTAGGAGCCAGAGGATACAGACTGGGAAAAAGTAGAAAGAGGGCAGCTCTGCCTATGTGGCTATGGGGAAATCATCGTACATACTGGATGAAGACTTTCCAGTGTGGCTGCTTTTAGGTCATCCTTGCTCCTGTCAGGGGCCCCTGCCCATGTTCTGTAAGGGTCTCACATGGAGAGGATAGACGTGTCTTAGTTCCCTCCACAGGGAGAAAATTCCCACAAGAAATGATAAATTTATCTGTTAATGTTTTTATGCCTCATGGTAATAAATAAGAAAGAAACCCAGTAAATAAAGAAAATGTTAGCAGGATGCAAAACTGTAAGCAGTTTTTGTCAAGAATGTGGGTACAAAGATTAAGATGTCTGGATGTTTCCAGAATGGAAAAAGAAAAGTAGAGAGTTATAAAGGTCTGAGTAAGTTATTTAAGGTATGTAAAGGACGAGACTTAGAGATGATGCTTATGACTATGCTCGTCCCTGTAGGGAGAGACTACCTGCAGCTTTAGCCACGGTGTGGCCACAGGTACGTGAGGGACAGGGGAATAAACAGAGAGAAAGGCCGCCTGGCTCTCTCTCTTGGATCCTGGCCACACCTCTGGAGGGGTACTCCCAAACTACCACACCCAATGCCCCAAATTCAACTGGAAGAAGCCAGATCAGTCACCACTCCAATCCTATAATGTCAGTAAGGGTTACCTCTTCAGAGGCGGGACATGGAAAATTGACTAGGGTGTTTAGGGTAAAAGTACCCCAAAGAAAACCAACCAATTTCTTTCTTGAATAAAAGCCAAAAATGTCCTTGGTACTGTTAGCATCCCCATCTTGCCAGAAGCCAAAGATGCCAAAATTGTTTTGAGGACTCCGATTATTAATCTGGTTCGTAAACTCCTATGGGTTACTTTTTCAGAAGGAAAAATAGTAAAATGGTAGTAAAGGCCTGTTAAGACAAAACTCCTTCTGGTCAAGAGAATAGAATTTCTGGCCAGGATAAAAACCTCACATTTCAGTTGAGCAATATCAATGGCTTGGTTAAGGGACCACATTAAGCCAGGTTTAAGCTATCCTTTATCACAACAATAATTTACTGTTACTAGAGACTTCAAACAATCAACATATGCTAGCAATATGTTATATTAAAGAGGGGAACAAGCCAGGCGGTGGTGGCGCACGCCTTTAATCCCAGTACTTGGGAGGCAGAGGCAGGTGGATCTCTGTGAGTTCAAGGCCAGCCTGGTCTACAAAGTGAGTTCCAGGACAGCCTCCAAAGCCACAGAGAACCCCTGTCTCGAACCCCTCCCCACAAAAAAAGAGAGGAATAGTGAGAAACACTTCTTTAAAAAGAATCAAAGGTACTTAGCCTGGCAAGGACTCATATTTCTCGAGCCTTCTCCTTTCTCTTTGTGCCAATTAGCCAGTCACATCAGTTTGTGAAGTCAAAAACCCACCAATGGGATCTGATGCAGTTACCAGCTACTTGAGGGAGAAAACACAGGAGCCCTGTTGGCCCGTGCGTTGGTAGCCCCATTTGGATTTAGGCTCACTCTTTTTTTTTAAAAGATTTATTTATTTATTACATACACAGTGTTCTGCCTACCTGCCAGAATAGGGCACCAGATTGAATTGTAGATGGTTGTGAGCCACCATGTGGTTGCTGAGAATTGAACTCAGGACCCCTGGAAGAGCAATCACTCAGTGCTCTTAACCTCTGAGCCATCGCTCCAGCTCCCAAGGCTCACTCTTTTTGAAAAGAGAATTGCCTTACAAAAGTCATTTCGCTTTGTGTGCCCCTTTGTGCAGCACTGAGACAATTCGTTGTTTATGAGAATACAAATCCAAATGCGTGTAGAACAGTGTGCATGAGAGCCGGTCGGCCAAAAGGGTAGATTACCATCTGCCAGTCTCCCCACTCCCCAACTCCCCTCCCCCGCCCCCATTCCCGGTTGTCAAATTCTACTCTGTGAAAATGGATCTGGTTCTTTAAAGTATTTTTCGCTTTGTCAGGTGGCACTGAAGCCTTACCAGTAGAGGGCAGCAGAGAGAAAGGTGAGGAAGGAGTTTGCTTTTGTGTGTGTGCCCTTTTAGCAGATGCCTGCAGCGCGGCTTCTCCAGTGTCCGGCTAAACCGGGAAGCTTCACATTGCCAGTATAGAAACGAGTGCACCAACCGTCGTGAGCTCAGTGCAGGAGGGGAAGGAGGCTAGGAGGGAGGGAAGAAACAGGGTATTATCACCTCCCCACCCACAAAAAAAGGCTGTGGGCAGGGGTAATTTCACATTGCACGTTTAGAAGCTAGACTGAGTTTAGGCGCTAACCCTCCTGAGTTCAAGTGAGGACAGGAGGGAGGGGAGGAGGGAGAGGGAAGGGGAAGGAGTGGGGTGGTACTTTCACCAAAAGGGGGCTAAGCGGTCTGCAGAGATGGCTCAAAAGTTGAGAGCACTTGCTACTCTTGCAGAAGACCTGAGTTCTGTTCCAAGCACACAACCGTGCATAACTCCAGTTCTAGGGGGATCCAAAACCCTCTTCTGAACTCCATGTGTACCTGGTGCACATACATACATGCGAACAAAACATTCATACACAGAAACAAACAAATCTAAAAGTAGCTTTTATAAGAAAAGGCTGGAGATGTTATCTCAGTGCTAGAGTATGTGCAAAGAATGCCATGGTCCCAACCCCAGCACTGGAAAGAAGGGAAAGGAGAGTGGAGGAAGAGAGGGAAGAAAAAGAAACTGACTAGGGTCCCAGCATCCCTGTGCACCCCTTTCTGATGCATGGTTACCAACAGCACCTAGTAGCCAACTGCATGCGATTTGTCTCTGGATCAGAGCGTGCACAGCCTCTCCGTTTCCCAGCGCTCGCACTGCATGGCTAACAGCACCAGTTGCCAGCAACTTTCCCTGGCACAGCAGTGTTGAGGCAGAAAGCCTCCAGTTAGACTCCTTCTGCTATGGTTTGAATGTCTTCCAAAAATTCACATGTTGGGGACTTGGTCCCCACCCAGGGTACTGGTGGTATTGTGAGGTTGTGGGATATTCCACAGGGAGCCAATTCATATAGTAGAATATGCCTATTGAGAGCCTGTGGTTCAGCACACTGGCTTCTCTTCCAGAGGACCCTGGTTCAATCCCCAACACGAACGTGGTAGCTTACAACTGTAATTCCGGTACCAAGAGATCCAACCCCCTTTTCTGGTCTCCTTGGGTACCAGGCATCCACAATGGTACACAGACACACATTCAGGCAAAATATCCATACACAGAAAGAAAAATAAGATGTGGACTTTTTAGTCCAGCACTCTGCAGGCAAAGGCCTTCAGAACTTTATCTACTCAAGGCCAGTCTGCCCTACATAATGAGTTCCAGGACTGCTAGGGCTACACTGTGAGAACCTGTCTCAAAAACAAAACAAACAAAAAGAGGTGGGTAGGAAACCCTAAGGTTAATTGATGGGGTACCATTGGAAGGGCTTGGGGAAGCTTAGTCTCTTTCTTCCTTCTTATGTAGCAATATATTGGCTTGCTACCACGTAGACTTGCCATAGGTCAGGATCACCGTGAG
Organism: Mesocricetus auratus; assembly: GCF_017639785.1. Taxonomy (NCBI): domain Eukaryota; kingdom Metazoa; phylum Chordata; class Mammalia; order Rodentia; family Cricetidae; genus Mesocricetus; species Mesocricetus auratus. The sequence continues at coordinate 8,034,036 of NW_024429188.1, forward strand.
TGACAAGCTAAAGAGGAGTCCTCACTGGAGTCTGTCTTATGCTGTTTAGACTGTCACCTTCAAAAATGTGAGCTAAATAAGCCTTTAGAAAATGTTTATTTACTCTCTCTCTCTCTCTCTCTCTCTCTGTGTGTGTGTGTGTGTGTGTGTGTGTGTGTGTGTGTGTGTGTGCCTGTATGTATGTGTACCACACGTGTGCAGGTGCCTTTGGAGCCAGAAGGTGTCAGTTCCTGTAGAACTGGAGTCACAAGCTGCCTGGTGTGGTTGCTAGAAACAGAACCTATATCCTCTGCATGAGCAGAAGGTACTCAGGACTGCTGAGACCTGTGTTAGCCTCCCTCAGGTAGTTCATTAGAGTAGCAAAACAACTGACTAATAAACCTCCCATGAATTGCTTTCTTTAACATCCTAGAGAGTGGCTTTCTGGCAAGTTTCAAAAAGCAGATTTCCAACAAGTTCTACCATTTGATGAATCATAGCCATGTTGTCTCCAACAAAGACTGGGTCTCAGTCATAAGTAGAAGCGGCAAAAGTCTGTGTGGAAGTTTCCCTTGAGTGTTGTTATTTCAACTGTGTTTGTACTTTTCAGTGCTTTCCAGAATATATGTCATATATTTTCAAACAGGGTCTCACTATGTAGCCCATGATGGCTTGGAATTCAGTATGTAGCCCAAGCTGGTCTTGAACTCAGAGATCTGTCTGTTTCTGCTTCATGAGTGCTGGAATTAAAGGTAACTGCCAGCACTCCCGGCTATGACATTTAGCAATAATAGTGCAACGTCCTTTTCTTCCTATTCTGTCTTCTGGATCATTTTCCTGTGTTTTCCCCTATTGGTGGTTTTATTTTTCTGCTTCTTTGCTTGTCTGACAATTTTCATTTGCATTATAGTTTATCTTTTATAATTACTAATAATTATTTGTTTTGCTGAAAATGGAACCTATGAACTTTTAAATTTTTTTATTACAAATAGTTATTTACCTGCGTGTGTGCATGCATGAATTCACGTGTGTCTGCCAAGTCTCTCTTCCCCGCCATGTAGGTCCCAGAGATCAAACTTGAGTCATCGGGATTGGCCAGGCACCGTATCTGCTGAGCCACCTCACCAGCCTGGGCATACTAGGCAAATCCTCTGCTGCTGAACCTCGTCCCGAGCCACGTGTCTATAACTGTTGTTGGATGGAATCTACCTTTTTAGTGGCGAATTTGTCATATTTAAATTTTTGCCTTTTTTTCTGGGACCCTGATTCACACATTGGGAGCTTGATTTCAACCAGGCTAATGAAGATTATTCTTCTTGAGTTTGACACCTAGTCCTTGTGAGATTTCCTCACATGTGAGTGCTCACCAAAATCCAACTGGAGACGTGAAAGTCACCCACCCACTGGAAGTCTCCATGGCTTTCTTTGTCTGTGTAAAAGTTAGCTCTGTGTTAGTCTGCATTGCCCTGTGAGTACTACCTGCCATTATCTCCAAATCCAAACTGTGTCTTCTAAACTCAGGGGGACAGCCAAGTACCAATTCATTTTGAGTATTAGTCAGAAATCTCCTAAGGAACAGAACTAGGAGGGAGCGAGGAGAGAGGAAGAGAGAGGAAGAGGGAGAGAGGGGGGGAGGAGGGAGAGAGGGAGAGAGAGAGGAGAGTATGATCCATTATCTACACAATTACTCAATCCTAAAAGGGAACTTATTAGATTGTCTGGCATGATCTAATGGACAGTCCCATATTGTCAATCTCAGAGTGGAAAAAACTCAGTAGCTACTCAGTCCAGGAAACTGGAAGCCTTAGAACGAGTGGGACCAATGATGCAGTTTGAGTCTTAAAGCTGAGGGCTTACTGGGTACCCGGGTGGTGGCGCACGCCTTTAATCCCAGCACTGGGGAGCCAGAGGCAGGAGGATCTCTGTGAGTTCAAGATCAGCCTGGTCTACAAGAGCTAGATCCAGGACAGCCTCCAAAGATGTAGAGAAACCCTGCCTCAAAAAAAAAAAGAAGCCAAATTAAAAAAAAAAGCTGACGGCTTGCCACCCCACTCTCCCCCCACCCCACCCCCGCAGGGTTCGCTACTGCCAATTCTTCTTTTCAAGGCTGAGCCATCTGAGCCTGCTGTCTATGGGAGGAGGGATGGAAGCAGCAGCAAAAATAAAATGGTCCCATTCAAGCAAGGTCAAGGGCATGTATGTGCATGCTTCCCCTCGTACTTTTTCAAAAAGTTTCCTTTTGTTCTTTGACAGTATCTGAAATGTATACAGTGCATTCTGATTACTCTCACTCTCCACTTTCTCATCTCCTGCCTACCATTGCCAACCCCCCTCAGTGAGTTCCCTTTCTGACATTCATTTCTCTCTTTAAAAGGATTGTGACCTGAGCCGGGCGTTGGTGGCACATGCCTTTAATCCCAGCACTCGGGAGGCAGAGGCAGGCGGATCTCTGTGAGTTCGAGACCAGCCTGGACTACCAAGCGAGTTCCAGGACAGCCTCCAAAGCCACAGAGAAACCCTGTCTCGAAAAAAGAAAAAAAAAAAAAAAGGATTGTGACCTGTTTAGTATAACTGGGGTCGTCTGTGGGACCACGGGTGTGGAACTATGTCCGTTGGAGTCTGGTGGTCTTTCCAGTAGGTACACAACAGAAGACAATGACAACCCCCTGCAAGAAACTGTCAGCTGTGACCTCAGGCCTCGCTATAGATCAGCTGACCTCCAACTTAGAGCAATCCTCCTGCCTCCACCTTCTCAGTACTAGGATTACAGGGTGTGCCGCTATGCCTGCCTCCTTTCCACTATGCTTTGGATGGTGCTGTCCACATTTAGGGCAGGTCTTCCTGACTGCATGACAATTACTTCTCGGGAGACACCCAGAAGGATACTTTACCAATTTTCAAGGTGTCTCTCACTGCAGTAAGGTTGACAGCCAGGATTAATCATCGCAGCCTCCCTGCAGCACTTGTGGGAACTCTCTAGACAATTATGATTCATCCACTTAGTTTTCTTCTCGGAGGTAGCATGATAGCACCCTTCCTGCGGCTCCACATCTGGAAGCGTTTGTTTCACAGATATCACCTGTTTGTTTTTTTTTCTTATTAAGGCAATAGAATAATATGATCTCTGTTACTTCATCATGCACGGAAACGAAATTTCCCCTTCTAATCTGCATCCTGAGCTCCTGTCTTCTGGAACACAATATTCACATAAAGCCCCTGTGTCACAACATCTCTGAAGGTAGGGGTCACTTTGCTGTTCCGATGGAAACATAGGTGGCTCTTTTTTGACAATACTGCAGCTCCCTCAAACCATGACCATTTTTCTCTCCCATCAGTGATTCTAAAGACACAAGTCCTTCTGGCACTTCATGGATGACCCCCTCCCAAGACCATGCTCTCTCCCTCCTAGGGAAATCCCACAGCTCTGACTCTTCTTTTTTATCATTTTTTATTTTAATTTTAAATAGCTTGTTTTACATGTCAATCCCAGTTCCCTCTCCCTCCCCTCTTCCCGCACTCCCCTTCCCCCCCCAGCCTCCCACCCTATTGCCAAATCCTTCCACATAGGGGATATCTAGAGTCTGTCATTTTACTCTGGGTAGGGTCCAGGCACTCCCCTAAGAGTCCAGGCTGAGAGAGCATCTCTCTTTGTGCTATGGGCACACGATGACTGTTTGTATTCCAGGGATAAACACTGATCCACAGCTCAGGGCCCCATAGGTTGCCCAGACCTTCTCACTGACACTCACATTTGGGGGGTCCAGATCAGTCCCATGCTGGCCTCCCCACTGTCGGTCTGGGGTCCAAGAGCTCTCCCCTGTTCAGATCAGCTGTCTCTGCTGGTTTTGCCAGCCCATTCTTTGCCAATTTGCTCATCACTCCTCTCTCTCTGTCACTGGGTTCCTTGGGTTCAGTTCAGTGATTAATTGTGTGTTTGCCTCTGCTTCCATCAGTCACAGGATGAAGGCTCCCGGATGGTTATAGACATCAAGTTCTGACTCTTCTTTATTACTCCCGCCCTCCAGGCTCCTTCTCATTCCCCTTCAGTTTTTGAGGACTTTATTCATGAGTCACTACCACACTATGCCTCACTTGTCCAGGCTTTTTGTTTTATACACGTGTGCGTGTGTGGACATGTTTTTGTGGATACATGTGCATGTGTGTGGTACATGTGCACATACGCACACATGGAAAAAAAAACCAGAGGTTAATATCAGGTGTTTTCCTTGATTACTCTCTATCTCCGCTCCCACCCCCAAGACAGGGTTTCTCTGTGCATCTCTAGCTGTCCTAGAACTTGCTCTGTAGACCAGGCTGGCCTTGAGCTCACAGAGATCCACCAGCCTCTGCTTCCCAGGTGCATGGATTAAAGTGCGCACCACCAGGCTCGGCTCCATCTTAATTTTTGAGATAGGATCTCTCACTGGAACTGGAACTCACTGATCGACTATGCTGACTGACCAATCAACCCCACAGATCCTCCTATTGGTATCTCTCAACCCCCAGCACTGGGCTCTTGGAGGCCCTGCTCAGTTTTGTTTTGGGGTTTTTGTTTTGTTTTGAGACCAGGTTTCTCTGTGTGACAGCCCTGGCTGTCCTGCTCAGTTTTTCTGTGAGTGCTGGGGATCCAAACTCAGGCCCTTACGCTTCTGCAGGAGGTACTTTACCAAGGGCCATCATGCTCAGGGTTTGATTATGGACTCAAAATCCACTTTCTAATCGTCTGGCCTCTCTGCTTATATTGTATTACTCTACATCTGCCACCAACTACCTCTGTTATATTGTAGGCTTTGTGGTTAACAATATTGTCAATCCCTCAATTTAATTCATTGACAGTTACACCTCCACTCCGCCTAGCTTAGCTCACCTTTCTTTTATTAATGATAGTTCTTGAGACAAATAGAAGGAATACATGCATGTAAATACAGACAGATGCCTCTTAACATATAGTGAGATTGCATTCTAGTAAACTCAGAATCAGTTGAAAATATCATAGATGAAGAGGCATTTAATATACTTCAGCTACTAAATGACACAGCTTAGTATAATAGTGTGCTTAGAGCATTGGCTATTTCCCCTCATGACTGGAAGCTACAGTTAACTGGCTGATAATACCGAGCATGAGAAAGATCATACTGCATATTGCTAACCCAGAAAAAGGCCAAAATTTAAAATCCCAAATAAAGTTCAAGTGAGTGTGTATTACTTTCACACCATAGTAAAGTAGAAAAATAGTAAATTAGACCTTCATAATTTTGACACACACACATACACATAAAGAGAGAGAGAATGGGAGAAAGAGTATAAGGAATTGGCTACCATAATTAATGGGGAGAAAGCTCCGAGATCTACAGATGGAGTCAACAAGCTGGAAACTTAAGTTTGAAGGCCTATGACCCAAGAGAATCACTGATGTAAGGCCCAGACACAGAATGGCAGGCTCGAGTTCTAGGAAGAGCTAATGTTTCAGTGTGAGTGCAAAGGCAGGGGGAAATCAATACCCCAATTCAAGAGCAGTCATGTACGTGTTCTGTACTTTGGAAGAGTCAGTCTGTTTATTCTAGTAGGGCCTTCAACTCGCTGATCAAATGAGGCCCACCTACTAGGAATAGCGACCTCCTTCATTTAGACTACTCATTTAACTGTTAGTCTCATCTCAACATTCTATCATCATAACACTAAAAAGAATGTTTGACCAAATATTTGGGCATCCTATGGCCCAATCCAGTTAACACAGAAAATTCATCATCACACACCTGTCCATTAGCAACTCAACAGCCATACACATCCTTAAACCATATGTAATCTTCAAATGAAGATAATAAGAATTGGGTGTGGCTCCACCTCATCCCCCCCAAAGGTAACAGCTTAGACAGAAAGCCATTAAGAGAACTCTTAAAAACTGTGACAAGGATGCTGATGTGTAGCTCTCCATAATTGATGGCTTCTGGAATGGGTGCAGGTGTGGAAGGACTCAGTTACATTTAAGGGGCTGGTCACTGGGAATTTGACCATGGGCAACACAAATTGGATTGTTTTCCTTTTTTTCTCTTTTCTGGAATGGGGGAAGTTTCAAAGGGGAGAATACCTGGGAGGATTGGGAAGTGAGTGTGCTTGGGGGCATGATGTGACACTCCCAAATAATCAATAAAATATTATGGAATAAAGAACTGGGTGTGGTTGCACACACCTGTAAAAATACCACTGGGGGACCAAAGAAGAATGAATAGTTTGAAATCAGTCTGTGCTGCATAATAAGGCCATAAGCCCTACCCTCCAAAATAAAGAGGACAAAAAAGGACAAGGACACTAACAACCTAACCACCTGCAATGGCTAACATTGGTTATCAACTTGACACACCTGTGCAAAGGGACCCTCTATCACATTGGCCTGTGGGTATGCCTGTGGGCATTCTCTTGCTTGCTAATGATGTAGGAGGCCCTAGGTCACTGTGGGCAATGCCATCCCTAGACAGGGCTGTATAAGAACGGTAGCTGAAGCCGGGCGTTGGTGGCGCACGCCTTTAATCCCAGCACTCAGGAGGCAGAGGCAGGCGGATCTCTGTGAGTTTGAGGCCGGGTTGGACCGATAGCCTCCAAAACAATACAGAGAAACCCTGTCTTGTAACCCCCCCCCAAAAAAGAACAGTAGCTGAATGTGAGTAAAGGAGCAAGTCATAAACAGGGCTCCTCCACAGCCTCCCCTTCAGTCCTTTCCTCCGGGTTCCTGCTTGAACTCTTGCCTTGGCTTCTGTTCCCTCGCCGTGCTGCTTTTGGTCAGTGTTTGCTCGTGTAACTGTTCTATTACAAACACTTGCCCTCTCCCTAGAAGAAAAGGAAAAGTTCTCAAATGGTTCCTCTTCTTTTTAACAAAAAATAGTTTTATTACATTTTATGTGCATGAATGTTTTGCATGCATGCATACATGTCTGTGCACCGTGTGTCCGATGAAGTCATGGGAGGGTGTCAGATCTCCTGGAACTGGAGTTACAGACAGTTATGAACTACCATGTGGGCACTGGGAATTGACCCTGGGTCCCCTGGAAGAGCAACCTGTTCTCTTAATTTCTGAGCCATCTCTCCAGTCCCTGTTTCCTCTTCTTAATATCCTATAACAAGTACTGACATAAAATGAAATCAGATAATGGCAAGGAAAGAAAACAAAGATACCCGATTCATAGATATACTCTTTTTTTTAAGATTTTATTTATTTATTACATATACACCAGATTGAATTGTAGATGGTTGTCAGCCACCATGTGGTTGCTGGGAATTGAACTCAAGACCTCTGGAACAGCAGTCAGTGCTCTTAACCTCTGAGCCATCTCTCCAGCCCCCATAACACAATGAAGGGGAAATATGATTAAAAGCCTTGTTTCTGTAACTAAACTCCTAGTTATATGTAGTGTTGTAGAATATTAGTTTAACATGTGTTACTTTCATTTATTCTGTGGAATATTTATTTAATGATGCAAAGTTGTGTTGCATTCTTTTATATTGCACTTGTTTAACTCTGGAAAGCTGTGTTACTTTGCATGTTTAAAACACCTGATTGATTAATTGGTCTAATAAAGAGCTGATGGCCAATAGCGAGGCAGGAAAAAAGAATAGGAGGAGAAATCTAGGCTTGAGAAAAGGAGAGGAGGAGGACGCCAGTCTCACAGTTACGGAGTAAGAAGGAAACAAAGATACATAGAATAAAAAAAGATAAAAAGCCCAGAGGCAAAATGTAGTTAAAGAGAAACACGGTAATTTAAGTTAAAAAAAAAAACTGGCTAGAAACAAGCCAAGCTAAGGCTAGGCAAACATAAGTAAGAATAAGTCTCAGTGTATTTATTTGGGAGCTGGGTGACGGGCCCCCAAAGAGTAAACACACACACACACACACACACACACACACACACACACACACACACACACACACAAAAACTACAATGCAGTACTTACTCATAACTATCATCTTTCTTCTACTCATTCTTTCAACTGTTCCCAGTTCTTTACCTAGAGCCATTCAAACCTTCATTTCTGAAGCATGTGGGCCATGGGTAGTCCTGTCTGGATTAAGCTGTCATAGTTTTCCATTGACCTTAGTCACAAGTCATGTAAATACTTACAGATGCTCTAAGCCTTAGAGTCAAAGGGATCCCCTGTGTTTCAGAATACTCTTCCTTACCTCCCTTTAGTGGTCAGGACCAACCACTCCAGCCCACACTATAATTTCTTTCCTTGTCTATTGGCTCAGGCACAAGGAGCCCTAAGTGACTGGGTGCCGTTCTTCACTGCTAGGGCAAAGGAATCACCATTCTGTCTCTAGAATTCATTCCTCTAAAAGAAAGACTTCTAGGCAGCAAGAATGGGAAGCACCTTATGACTCAGGCAAGCCAACAGGTGGAATTAGCCATTTATACCTGGAAATTTATATTAGAACTGACTGGTTTTGTGTGCTTGTTTAGCTTTTGATATTTTCGTATGTACTTATGATGCACTCTGATTATGTTCTCTCAGTCCTCTCTTATCTTCCTCCCATTCCTATTATTCCCCTCCCCATCTCTACCAGTCCCTTTCCCAGATTCATGTCTTTGGGTTTTGTTTAACGACTCCTTTAGTTTAACCAGGGCCATTTGTGTGGCCATTGGATGGAAACTATCTATTAGAGCCTGATGGGATCACCAAGGGGTAAACAGCTGAATGTAATGCCCACCCCTGCCACTGAATCTATCAGCATATAGATCAGCAGTGGGAGGTAAGATTCCCCAGAGCCTCTCCTCCACCCATGCCTGCAGTCATGTGCAGTTGCTGTCAGACTGTGATTGCAATAGCTGGGGCCTGCCCAGAACACGCCATTTCATAGCACTTCTCCACATCTTCTGGAACTCACTTTGTAGCCCAGACTGGCCTTGAACTCACAGAGATCCACTTACCTCTGCCTCCTGAGTGCTGGGATTAAAGACGTGCACTGCCATCCCCCACCCCCTGACGAGTAGTACACATTCTTAACCATTGAGCCAGGCATGGATTTCTGCCTATGGATTGAATTTCAAGTCCAATTCATAGCAGTAGTGCCACTATTGCTCATGTCAGAGTACCTTGCCTGGCAGGTTGATATTGGTGTGTATGACTCATAGCTGGGCAAGACTATTTTGCTACCTTGTCTCCCCCGACAACTTGCATAGCACTTTATGGCACTATGAAAGCCAACTGGTAATGAGGAAGCTTCCAGATTAGTGGAACCAACTATTTTGAAGATGTTTTAGGACTTTAGTGATCTTTTTAAAATAAATTTTTATTTAAATTAGAAACAATCTTATTTTACATATCAATCCCAGTTCCCTCTCCCTCCCATCCTCCCATATGCCCTCACCTAATTCCCCATTCCATCCCCCATCTACTCCCCAGGGAGGGTGAGGCCTTCCATGGGGTAATCATCAAAGTTGTGACATCATTTGAGGAAGGGCTTAGGCCCTCCCCATGTGTCTAGGCTGAGAGAGTATCCCTCCATAGGGAATGGGCTCCTAAAGTTCCTTCATACACTAGGGATAAATACTGGTTCCACTGCCAGAGGCCCCATAGACTGCCCAGACCTCCTAACGTTCAGGGGGCCTGATTTGGTCGTATGCTGGTTCCCCAGCTGTCAGTCTGGAGTCCAGGAGCTCCCACTTGCTCAGGTCAGCTGTTTTTGTGGGTTTCTCCAGTATGGTCTTGACCCCTTTATACAACTGAATTCCAGGAGTTCAGCTCAGTGTTTAGCTGTGGGTGTCTGCTCCTGCTTCCATCAGCTACTGGATGAAGACTCTAGGATGGCATATAAGACAGTCATCAATCTCATTATCAGGGAAGGGAGTTTAAAGTAGCCCCACCACTATTGCTTAGAGTCTTAGTTGGAGTCATCCTTGTGGATCTCTGGACATTTCCCTAGTGTCAGGTTTCTCTTTAAACCTATAATGACTCCCTCTATTAAGGTATCTCTTTTCTTGCTCTCCTCTATTCTTCCCCGACTCAATCTTCCTGATCTCTCATGTTCTCTTGAACATAAGATACTAACAACAGAAAAACAATAGAAAAGATGTTTGTTTACTCTTATACTTTTGAGAGGGGATTTCACATAGATCAGGTTGGCCTCAAACTTTCTATGTAGCTGAGGCTGACCTCGAACTCCTAATCCTCCTGTCTTCACCTCCCAACTGCTGGAATTACAGATGTGTGCAACCACACCTGACCTCTTCAACAAAAATCTAAGCACTACAAGAAAAATAGTTAAGGCTGGTTAGAGAATTCTCAGAAGAAACACAAAAGACCAATAGTTTTTGGGGTACTCAGAATCCTTAGCCATCAGCCGGGCGTTGGTGGCGCACGCCTTTAATCCCAGCACTCAGGAGGCAGAGGCAGGTGGATCTCTGTGAGTTCGAGGCCAGCCTGGTCTACAGAGCGAGTTCTAGGACAGCCTCCAAAGCTACAGAGAAACCCTGTCTTGAAAAACCAAAAAAAAAAAAAAAAAAAGAATCCTTAGCCATCAGAAAAATGCAAATTAAAACTACTTTGAGATTGTGTCTCGCCCCCATCAGAATGGCTGTCATCAAGAAAACAAATACTAGTGAGGATATAGGGATAGAAGACCCCACAAATACACCGTTGGCTGGCAAACTGGTCCAGCTATCATGGAAACCAGCATGGAAGCCTCGCAAAAAGCTAAAAATAGAAATTCTGTATGACCCAGCTATAGCACTTCTGGGCTTGTACCCGAAGGCTTTATATTCTACAGAAATGCTTGCATGCCCATGTCTACCACTACTCTTTTCATGGTATGTATACACAATGGACTTTTTTGAGGCAGGGTATCTTGTAGCTCAGATTGGCCAGAAACTTACTATGTCGATATGTAGCTAAGGATGACCATGAACTTTTGATCCATCCACCTCTATCTCTCAAGTTCTGGGCTTACAGGCATGTGTCATCACTCCTGGTTTCATGTGGTGGTGGGGTTCAAACCCAGAGCTTCATGCATGATAGGTAAGAACTTTATCAACTGAGTCCACAAGAGAATTTTATTGAACCATAAAGAAAAATGAAATTTGGAGGAAAACAGATGGGAAAGATTATATTAAGTGAGGTAATTCAGGCTCAGAAAGACAAACACCACATGTTCTCTCTTATATGTAGATCCTAGCTTCTGGCTTTTATATGCGCATTTATGTAGGAGTGGGTGTGAATAGATCCCAGAAAACTATAAAGGAGCCCATGGGAGGAGAAAATATTCTTTTAGAGGGAGTAGTGGAACACATGTGCTATGATCGTGGAAAGGAGGATACTGGTACTGGGGGGGTTCATGCCAGGGGGAGCGGGTAGAGAAGTGGGGGAGGGGCAACCAAAACTAATGCTATATGAAATGGCCATAAGGAAATCTCATACTTGATAAGCTAATCAAGAAATACATTCTTTAAAGACCTTGAGCAGAAGTACTGTACCCTGTATGGATGGGTACAGCAACTCTCAAAAGTTATAGGTTATTTAACAAAAACCTCAGTGCCAAAGGTGGGCTACTTCTTTTTTTTTTTTTTTTTTTTTTTGGTTTTTCGAGACAGGGTTTCTCTGTGGCTTTGGAGGCTGTCCTGGAACTAGCTCTGTAGACTAGTCTGGTCTCGAACTCACAGAGATGCGCCTGCCTCTGCCTCCCAAGTGCTGGGATTAAAGGCGTGCGCCACCAACGCCCGGCTAAAGGTGGGCTACTTCTTATGAGTTGTTATGAAGGTTTCTGAGGCCCCCAAAACAACATAAGTAATTGCCATTGTTGTTGGTTGCCCACCAGAACTAGATAGTAAGGCCCTGTTGCTCGAGACAGGACACTGGGCACAGCTGCAAGTGTCTTCCCTGCTGATTAACCCGCAGTGCCAGAAGATGCTACACAGACTGCTGAGTGAGAATTCTCAGGCAAGAGGAGGCCATTGATGTAATAGCACCAAGTGTGTGACAAGCTTTCTCTCTGGGTTTGATATTGTCTTCACAGGAAAGAACTCCTGTCTAGTACTATAAACCTGGTCAAAAGCCTGTGGCTTGGAGGTTCATAGGTCCTAATGGGGAAGCTACTGCTGCTACTTGCTAAGTGGACAATGATGGCCCTATCAGTTGCCTTCTAAATAACTGTTTGTTGCTTGATCTGCTACTTTGTCCCATTGGACTTCCTCTTGGGGGAGGGGGTGAGTAGGCGCAGAATCAAAGGCAGACCTCCAGAGACATGCAGGATGTAGCAAGCTCAGTTTCTTTCAGGAAGTGAAAGCCTTATATACTGCCACCCACACAGAGGAAGGGGAAGCTGCCATCAAGGTCTTTTTGTGGCGCCTGGAGACTGGTTCTGGTCACCTTGTCTCATGGCATGCCAGCTGTTGCTGGAGGCTCCATTGGCAGACCTAGGTTGGGTCAGTTTGGGAAAGTTACTACTGCATGCTCAGTTAGCTGGTTTAGCCCAGCATAGGCCCACAAAGGCCTGTTGGCCCCCGGGTCCTTTGTGCCTAGGCAAATATCCCCCACAACTGTTTATGCCTATAGCAGTGATGCTGTCAGCTTTATCAGGGAAGCTTCAGTAGGGACCGCAGAGAGTCATAACTAGTCAAAGTACTGAGAATAAATGGCTGTTGGATACCCAACTATCAATGGGATATCATTCTTTCTAAGGCTCAGGGAACATTAAAGAAGGAACAGTGTTCTGGCTAATTTTATGTCAACTTGACATAACCTAGAGCCATTTGTGAAAAGTGACTCTCGATTGAGAAAATGCCTCCATAAGATTGGCCTGTAGGCAAGCCTGAAGTGAAGCATTTATCTAATTATTTTTTTTAAAGATTTATTTATTTATTATGTATACAGTGTTCTGTCTGCATGTATCCCTGAAGGCCAGAAGAGGGACCGGATCTCATTATGAATGGTTGTGAGCCATCATGTGGTTGATGGGCATTGAACTCAGGACCTCTGGAAGAGCAACCAGTGCTCTTAATCTCTGAGGCAGCATCTCTCCAGTCCCCTATCTAATTATTCTTTATCAATAAAAACTTGGGAGTCAGATATCAGGTAAGAACCTGAATGATCAGAGAAGCAGTAGAAAAGTGACTAGTGACCTCCTCTCTTTCTCCTCTATCCAAAAGGGCCAAGAATCTTTTTTGAGGGGAAGGGTTCCTCTGTGGCTTTGGAGGCTGTCCTGGAACTAGCTCTTGTAGACCAATCTGGTCTCTAACTCACAGAGATCTGCCTGCCTCTGCCTCCCGAATGCCAGGATTAAAGGTGTGCGTCACCACGGCCGGGCAGGGTCAAGACTCTTTCTAAGCCTTACCATACAACTTCCTGTGTCTCTCTATAAGTCCTCAGTCCCCCAAAACCTCTCTGTCTAGTTTTGGTCGACTAGTAACTATCTCTACTGTCTAATTCAAAATGATCTTTATTGGCAGTCTCAAAAGTGTCAGAGTGCTATCAAAATATCCCCCAATATTGTAGGGCATATTTTTCTTTTTAAAAATTTCTGTTTGGGGCTGGAGAGATGGGTCAGAGTTTAAGAGAGCTGACTGTTCTTCCAGAGGTCCTGAGTTCAATTCCTGGCAACCACATGGTGGCTCACAACCACCTCGAATGAGATCTGGTGCCCTCTGCTGGCATGCAGGCAGAAGATTGTATACATAATAAATAAATAAAATATTTTTAAAAATTGTTTGTTGTTTTGTTTTGCTTTTTTTTTTCTGAGGCAGGGTTTCTCTGTGTAACCCTTGCTGTCTTGGAACTCACTATGTAGACCAGACTGTCTTCAAAGTCATAGAGATCTGCTTGTGTTTGTCTTCTCTGCTGGGATTAAGGGCATGAGCCACCACTGCCTAGCAGCATTTTGTTAATTTTAGTAATTGATATGGAAGGGCCTAGGCCATTGTAGGTGGTGTCATCCCTGGGCTGGTGGTTCTGGGTTCTATAAGAAAGCAGGCTGAGCAAGCCATGGAAGCAAGCCAGTAAGCAAAACCCCTCCATGGCCTCTGCATCAGATCCTACCTCCAGGATCCTGCCCTGTTTGAGTTCATGTCCTGACTTCCCTCAGTGACAGATTCTAGTGTGGAAGCATTGGCTAAAACAAATGCTTTTCTTCCCAAATTGTTTTTGGTCATGGTGTTTTATCCCAGCAATAGAAATGGTAACTAAGACACACAGAAAGAATGTGAGAACTGGAGAAACAGGGAGAGAAATGTGAATTTATGATTTCCAGGCAAGATATGGCTGTTGAACCCACAGCAACTATGGATTATCTGTACAAGATCTGCATAATATTGGGCCAGTCGGGCTGGAGAGATGGCTCAGAGGTTAAGAGCACTGGCTGCTCTTCCAGAGGTTCTGAGTTCAATTCCCAGTAACCACATGGTGGCTTACAACCATCTGTAACAAGATCTGGTGCCCTCTTCTGGCCTGCAGGCAGAACACTGAATACTTATTAATAATAAATAAATAAAATTTTAAAAGATTGAGCTAATTAACACCCTGTCACAGAAGGGGATGGCATCCCACTCCTTCTCCAAGGCTTTATATGTAGTTAATGGTTGATAGGATCTGAGGGGCAAGTGAAATTATCTCGGTACTTTCCACTTGCCACCAAAGAGGATACTGAGAATGGCTGGAATCTTTTGAAACCTCAAAGCTTGCCCCCAGTGACACATCTCCTCCAACAAGGCCACATCTCTCAATCCTTCCCAAACAGTTCCACCAGCTAGGGACCAAGTATTGAATATATGAACCTGGAAGGCCATTCTCGTTCAAACCACCACAGTTAGCATCTGTGGTCTTTCAGAACTTGTGGAGCATCAGTATGAACCTTTCTAGCTTTTAAAAACTCCATTGTAAAATAAGCTGATCATGGTACTGGCATAAAAACAGATATATCCATCAGTAGACTAGAACTGAAGCCTCACATATAATTTCACACACCTACAGACACCTGATCTTTGATAAAACAAAAAAATCAGCTTCTTCAAAACAACAAAAATCGGTGCCAGTGAGACTGTATAGCTGCATGTAGAAGAATGAAAGTAGATCACTATCACTCTGCACCAAACCCAACTCCAAATGGGTCAAGGATCTAAGCATGAGACCAGATACACTGACCCTGGTAGAAGAGAAAGTAGGGAATAGGCTTTATATGTAGTTAATAGTTGATAGGATCTGAAGGGCAGGTGAAATGTCTCAGCACTGGAAACGGCTTTCTGAACAGAACACCATAGCATAGGCATTAAGATCAACAACTAATAAATAGGACATCCTGATGCTGAAACGCTTCTGTATGGCAAAGAATACCATCATTTGGCGCAAAGAAGCATATATATGTGTGTATGTGTGTGTGTGTGCATGTATGTATACATATATATCCAAAGAACTATATACAGTATAGATGCTATATGTACCATATACATGACTCCACATCTTGGTACAGATCTACTTGTTTATCTATGTTCATTATTGCTCTACTCACAATAGCTAGAAACTTAAAATAGTCTAGATGTTTAACTGAAGAATGGATAATGGAAATGTAGTATATTTCCAAAATATAACATATAGCTGTTAACAAAAACGAAACTATGAAATTCTCAGGTAAATGGATGGCGCTAGAAGCAATCATTCTGAACGAGATTGCCCAGAACCAAAAAGAAAAATATCCTATGTCTGTTCTTATATGCGGATGTTAACTTTATGCTTTAGATTTTTGTTTCATTTAGAATATCCACTGAGCTTAGGTAGTGTCTAAGGTTTCTATTGCTATAATAAAACACCATGAACAAAATCACCTTCGGCAGGAAAATGTTTATTTCAGATTACAGTTCCCTATTATAGTCTATCACTGAAAGAAGTCAGAACAGGAACTCAAGCAGGAGGCAGAACCTGGAGGCACTAGTTGATACAGAGAGCGTGGAGAGGTGCTGCTTACTGGCTTTCTCGCCATGGCTTGCTCAGCTTGCTTTCATATAATCCAGAACCACCAGCCCGAGGGATGGCACCACCCACCATGGGCTGGGTCCTCCCTTATTGATCATTAATTGAGAAAATGCATCACAGGCTTTTAAAGAGACTGGAATTTTAGGGAGAGTTTGGGTATTTTAAAGAGACTGAACTTTGAGCTAGGTGATGGCGGTGCATGCTTCTAATGCCTGCACTGGGAAGGCAGAGACTGGCGGATCTTTCTAAGTTTGAGGCCAGCTTGGTCTACAGATCAAATACTAGGGCATCCAAGGCTACACAGAGAAATTCTGTCTGGAGTCCCCTCCCTAAAAACAGTGACTGAACTTTAAAGGTGTCTGAAGTTATGAAGATTGGGGATTTTAAAGTTTAGGATATGCTTTATATTGTACTATTGAGGAAAGGTTATAGTTTAATAGTGATGTGTTTGTGTGTCAAATTGATAGGGGGGGTCAATGGTGCTATCTGGTTTTATGTCAACTTGATACAAGCTTGAGTCATTTTGGAAGAGGGAAACTTGATTAAGAGATGGAAGAGACTCAAGCTAGCATAGTTGTTTTCTCTGGCCATGTGATAACCCTAGCCATGATATAGCAGGGAGGCCCCTCACAAGATATTAAACAGATGGTGGTCTCATGCTCTTGGACTTCCTACCTTCTAAAATCATAAGCCAAATAAGCTATTCTTTGTAAATTACCCACCCCCTGATAGCTTGTTACAGTAGTAGAAAATGGAGCAAGCCAGTCATAATACTATGAAATGCTCTCGTTTGCCTTTGAGGTTTTTAACTTGGATTAAGGACTCCCAAAACAATCTTCACATTTAGTTCTGCAAAGAGCTACTTAAAAATCAATTTGGCAATTCAGTGTCAGATATTGTAACAAAACAGTAAATATTTTGTTCATGATAAAGAGTTTCAAAGAAGGAATCTGAACCCCAGCTCAAAGGGGAAAAGATAGTTAAAATAGTATTATTTAACTTAGTTGGTATTTATATAATAAATGACAATTTTAATTACTCATAATCTGTTTATTTACAGTCTACCTCTTGAATGCTTCTAAATAAACCATAATTCAAACTGAAAAAGAATCAATTTGACAGCACTCGGGAGGCAGATGCAGGCGGATCTCTGTGAGTTCAAGCTCAGCCTGGGCTACATAATGAGTTCCAGGAGAGGCTCCAAAGCTACACAGAGAAACCCTGTCTCAAAAACAATCAATTTGGGGGTGGGAGGGCTGAAGAGATGGTTTATCAGTTAAAAGTGCTTTCTGCTCATCTAGAGCAGTGGTTCTCAATGTTCCTAATGTGTGACCCTTTAATACAGTTCCTCATGTGGTCCCCCAACCACAAAATTATTTTTTGTTGCTGTTTCACAACTGTAATTTTGCTACTGTTATGAATCACAGTGTAAATATCTATGTTTTCTGATGGTCTTAGGTGACCCCTGTGAAAGGGTCATTCGACTCCAAAGGGGCCGCAACCCACAGGTTGAGAACCACTGTTCTAAGGGATCTGAGTTCAGGTCCCAGCACCTGCATCAGACAGCTCACAGCTGCCTCTGACCCCAGCTTCATGACATCTGATGCTGCGATGGTTGATCTTAATATCAATTTGTCACAAATTAGAATCACTTGATTGGGGGAGTCAATTAGGGAATTGTTTTAATTGATGGTGGGAAGACCGGTTCTAAATGTGGGTGGCAACTTCTGGTGTCAGCCCAGATATTTTTAAAGGGAGCACAACAAGAAGGAAAGTTATTCGCCTTTTTCTTACTTGGATTTCCCTCTTGTTACCAAATTGATTTACCGTGTTATTCCTACTGTTTCCTTTGCTGATATCACAAACAGTACTTTCGGGTTTCCATCATTGACCAGCACCTCTCCAGGAAACTTCCAGGCTTTTGATGCTACACTGGGACTGCTGAGGCCCCCAGTGAAGGGACTAAACAATGAACAGGTTCTGAGCTACTTATGTGTGAGTCAGCTATTTGATCCTGAAGTAGGCTAATTTAATTATATATGCATAGTATTATATATAAAACATTCTATGTAAATCTGTCCGTGCTGTTACTTCTGTCTCTGTAGAAAACCCTGACTAATACAGATGCCCTCTTCTGGCCTCCTCAGGCACCCACACACATGTGGCATATACTCATGCAGACACACACAGAGATAAAAGTAAAATAAATATTTTATTTACAAAGGTCATTGGCCACACATGTGTTGGTCACAGTCATTAAATCAGCACAGAAATGTGATTAATATACCTGAGAACAGTAATGAGATGTCAAATTCAAGGAGAATCTAAAAAATGTGGATATCTACAGTTAAGGAATCTGGTACTTAACCATATAAAGCGCTTAAGATAAAAATGAAAACTTAAAAATGCCAAGGACCTTATAACACAGGAAAAGGAACCAGAAAGAGTTCAGGGAATTCATAGCATGGCTGAAAACAAACCAGCACAGAGAATTCACACTCTTGAAGTATGTGATGTTACACATTTGGAAAGAAGAGCCCTGCAAAGGTTCCGAAGAGCCATCTCCAGGATGTAGATCACAGATCTAGACTATATCCTAGAAACCGCATACCCTGAAACTCAGAGAATTCCAGCATTCCAAGGTATTTATAGCCCTAAGACAGAGAAAAAGAAAACATCTCAATGAACTCACATTCTCTGACACAGGCTTCCCAACACTTCAGCACCTCATCTCATGGGTCAGCAACCCCCAAATAGCTCCTTGAAAACATAAACCCAAAATGTTCAAGATCCTCATACCACTGGGAAGTGGAACATCAAATAGTTTGAAGACTTCATAGTCCCTCCAATGGTCCAGAAATGTGATGGATGCCAATAGTCCCAGCTGAGACCAGGATGCTCAAGGCCAGCCCAGGAACAGAGTGAGACCCTGTGTCTTTAAAAAAAGAAATGGAGCCAGGCGGTGGTGCTTTAATTCCAGCACTCTGGGGGTGGAGGCAAGCACTGTGAGTTCGAGGCCAGCCTGATCTATAGAGTGAGTTTCAGGACTGCTAAAGCTACACAGAGAAATCCTGTCTCAAAAAAAGAAAAAAAAATAAAAAAGAGAGATGGTTAGATGACTCACAAGAAAGGTAATTGTCACTAAACCTCATCCATTGGGCCCACATGGTTGAGAGAGAAAACCAGCTCCCATGTGTTGTCCTCTGACCTTCACACACACGCTGAGGTACACGTAAATCTACACACATTAAACAAAATGTTAAAAAGACCAGAAGTCTTACATCTTCCTCTTCAGATCCAGCCTTCTGTCCTCCAAGAATGATAGTCTAGATGGTTTCTGTGACATGGTTCCTGTTTTCCCCTTCTAGCCAGAGAGCAGGCTTTCTCCAGACTTCCCCAAGCCTTGTGAATGCCTAGTGGTGTGTGCATGGCATATAACCCTGCAAAGCAGTAGGAAGTCCCTATAGTGGTTTGAATGAGAGCGTTTCCCCACGTGCTCAGATATTTGAGCACTTGGTCCCCAGGAGATGACACTGTTTGGAGAAGTTTAGGAGGTGAGGCCTTGTTGGAGAAATACATCACCAGAGACAGACTTTGTAAGTTGAAAGCCTCATGCTCTCCGGTTCACTCTCTTTGCTTCAATCTTGGGGTTGAGATTTGAGCCCTTAAGCTTCCTGTTCTTGTCACCATGACTACTACTTGCTGCCATGCCCCTACCATAATAGACCCTTATTCCTCTGGGACCACAGCCCAAATAAACTCTTCCTTCTATAAGTTGCCTTGGCCATGGGGTTTTGTATTTTTATATTAATTTATTTTATATGTATGTTTTATCTGCATGTATGTTATTGTGGCTTTTTTCTGTTTTTTTTTCTTTTGGTTTTTTAGAGACAGGGTTTCTCTGTATTGTTTTGGAGGCTGTCCTGGAACTCGCTCTTTAGACCAGGCTGGCCTCGAACTCAGAGAGATCTGCCTCCCAAGTGCTGGAATTAAAGGCATGCGCCACCAACTCCCAGCTTGCCTGCGTGTATGTATACACATGACATATGTGCATCATGCCTTGTAGTGAAGGTTACTATTTGACCCAATCTGTACCAGATAGCTTTAAAGTAGCTTCAGAAACCCAGAACTTCTCACTACCGTCACTGTTTCAACAAGAATCTCTTCACTCGGGGTGATGGGTGGTGGTGGTGGTGGTGGTGGCGCACGCCTTTAACCCCAGCACTCAGGAGGCAGAGGCAGGTGGATTTCTGTGAGTTCGAGGACAGCCTGCTCTACAGAGTGAGTTCCAGGACAGCCAGGGCTGTTACACACAGAAACCCTGTCTCAAAAAAACTAAAAAACAACAACAAAAGAATCTCTTAGCTAGATTGTTCCACTAGACACCAAAAAGTTGCACTCTCCTGCTTTTCCCTCCCTCACTGGCAATTCTCAGTACAAGGGTGAGAAGACTAATTCTAAATATAAAGCAAACCATGGTACTTCTCAAATCCTGGTAGAACCGCATCTCACATGCTGAGAATAAAAACCTCGTGAAAGTGATAACTTTTGTGATTTTCTAGTCATATTTGTTTGTAAGTGCATAAAGAAGTTCTAGTTGGGCTGGAGTGATGGCTTAATGGTTAAGAGCACCAGCTCTTCTTCCAGAGGACCTGGGTTCAATTCCCAGTACCCATGTGGCAGCTCACAACTGCCTATAACTCCAGTTCCAGGGGATCTGGCACCCTCACACAGACGTACATGCAGGCAAAACAGGAATGCACATAAAAACAAATCTTTAAAAAAAGAAGTAGTCCAGGTTAGATATACCAATAAACTAAAGAGGGTGGTTGAAGAAAACTCGCACTCTGTGAGATGGCTTCTAGAGTAATGCTTTGAATACAGAGTGCTTATCATTTTGTGTTGTTTTTCCTACTTCTGTGATAAGACATCATAACCAAGGCAGCTTATAGAGGGCAGGATTTATTTGGGCTTATGGTTCCAGAGGAATAAGGGTTTGTCTTGGTGGGTAGCAAGGTAGTGAGCTGCAGGCTGGAGCAGGGTACTGAGGGCTCACATCTTGAATCACAAGAAGGAAGCAAAGAAAGGAAATTTGAAATGGCCCTTGGCTTTGAAACCTTAAAACCTATCCCTGGTGTCATACCTCCCCCAACAAGGACACACCTCTTAAATCTACTGAAACAATGTCTCCAACTGGAGATTGAGTTTCCAAGCATCAGAGTTTATAAAGGACATTATCATTCAAAGCACCACATAGCCTTTAGTCCAGCAGTTCTCAACCTATGGGTTGCAACCCCTTTGGGTGTCAAATGACTCTTTCACAGGGGTCAAATATCAGATATCTTGCATACCAGATATTTACATTATGATTCATGACCACCATAGCAGAATTCAGTTATGAAGTAGTAATAAAAATAATTTTATGGTTGGGGGTCACCACAACATGAGGAACTATATTAAAGGGTCATAGCGTTAGGAAAGTTGAGAACCACTGCTGAAGTTGTTCATACTTTTGCTCCCTGAATTCAGGAGGCAGAAGGCTGATCATTTTGAGTTCAAGGCCAACTTGGTTTACACAGTGACTTCTAGGCCAGTCAGGGCTATGTAAGCGAGATCAGATCTCAAACAAACAAAAACATTAATTTGAGGGTGCAGGAGATGGTTCAGTTGATACAGTACTTACCATGAGAGCACGAGGACCCGAGTTCAATCCCCAGCACCAGATAAAAAGCCAGTTGCAATGGTGCATACACATCTGTAATCCCAGTACTGGGGAAGCAGAGACAGGAGGATCCCTGGGGCTTGTTGATCGGCTATTCTAGCAAACCCCAGGTTTTTTTTTTTTTTTTGGTTTTTTCGAGACAGGGTTTCTCTGTATTGTTTCGAAGGCTATCGGTCCAGCCCGGCCTCGAACTCACAGAGATCCGCCTGCCTCTGCCTCCCGAGTACTGGGATTAAAGGTGTGTGCCACCACCGCCTGGCCGCAAACCTCAGGTTTAATAAGGGGTTTTGTTTCGAAGAAATAAGATGTCAGGGCTGATGAGGTGGCTCACATGGTAAAGGCACTTGCAGCCAATCCTAAAGCCTGAGTTTGATTCTGGAAACACATGATGGGAAGAGGAAATCAAGAACCTAAAAGTTACTTCTAGCCCCCAGAGCATGCCCACACACATATACATTCACATACAAAAGAAGTAAATAAATGCTAACAATAATATAAATTCAACAAACAAGGTGGGGAGTGATTGAAGAACACACCCATTGTTGATCTGACGTCTACTTGCAATGTGCAAAGACACACACACACACACACACACATGCTTGGAAGATCTCACAACTAGCCTAGTCTTCCAATAGTTTTGCCATGGATAGCATCTGACATGTTAGTTCTTATGATAAGCAGTTGTCTAGGTTACTTTTCTGAACTGAAAGAGACTTTGGCTGAGGACATTTACTCTTCACATGGTCCTGAAGATGACTGAGGAAAAGACTTGGCATCTCTGCCCTTATTATTGCATCTGTCTCCTTTCTTGCCTTAACCCTTGCGTTGGATTCTGCTCTGGTCTCTATATACACATGCCAACTATTTAAGAAATAATTTGCCCAGAATTATAATATAGAGTTCACTAGCCCTTCCAAGGCATTCTTCATGAAAAATTGTTGCTTTCTCCTTTACAGCCCTGATACTGTGAACTACCCAAAGTAACTCCATTTTGTCTTAGTTTTAGCCAACTCCCCCAATGGCCTGCAAACCCAGCCTCTCCAGTCCCGCCATCCCCCCATCCTCCCAAGCTAACCACATCCTGTTAAGCAGAACATTCTCATTCTGCAGCTTTGTGCTACGGGTCCATTATTCTACAGTGTAAAACAAACTGCTTGAATCAGCTGAACTAAAACTTTTGAAAACACTCCCCCCACCCTCCACCCCCCATGGTAGCCTGCCTTTGGTATGATGTAATTGAGGTTTTTAGTTTATAAATCCTACCCTGCCTCCCTCGGGGTCAATAGTCTTTTCTGGTGTGAGCCTGCTTTCCACCTCTGGGAAATAAAGGACTCTTAATGTGACCTTCATTGAGTGGCATTCTTCCCTGTGTGTTGCGTGGGTACAGCGACTGAACACTACCGTCTAAGACTGGTGTGAACAGCTCTAAGGAAACCGGATTATCACCTTCATCTTAGCTGGTTTCTATCAATAGACTGTAGGCCTGAGATCTCAATACCTTATTTATATCACATTATCAAGGCAGTCATGAAGGATTAAGATCTTATTAATGTTAACAAGCCAGTCTTTAAGCACTGCCCCCTCAGCTAATTCACTACCCAACAAATTGCCCTGCTTAGTCAATGGTTGCAACTCTGACTATATATTCAACTCAGCTGGAGAGCTTTTAAGCAACCTCTTACTCAGGCCTCCATACAGAGCAGTCATATTAGGGCCTCTGGGGTGGGAGCCAGGCATCAGTAGTTTTGAAACTCCCCGGGTGATCCCAACGTGGGCCAGAGTTGAGAATGAGAATCGCTGATAACTTTAAAGCACTCTCAGCTGGCTCTGACTGCCTCTTTCCCATTCCCTTTGTCCACCCTCACCTTCAAGCTCTCTTCCTCTCCTTCTCGCTTGCCTGCCTTCCGGTTCCTCGCCTCTGTTGTCTGATAATGTACAGTCTGTAAGCCTGGGGTTCTGTCATCTTCGGGCAAGTCATACACTCTCGGGTTCTTGGTTTCTTCTCCAATCCAGTCATAACACTTGTGTTCACAGGAAATAAGGGAAGTCCCTTGGCTGCTGAAGAACATGCACGTGTAAGAAATATCTATGCCCTGAGTACCAATATACGATACATTGAGGGATTAAGAAGTCATCTGCAGAAGGTGCCACATACAGTTAACATGGGCCTAAAGTTTCAATGCAGGCAAACAAAACTGCATTGCGACTAAAAGCAACTAAAAAACATTTCTGTATACATTCATGTAAAATGAAAGGGCAAAACATCTACAGGGATTATAAACTCCATGCTCAGGATGAATGTAACTATGGAGAGGTAGGGGTGGGGTACACGATGTACCTAGGAAGTAGAACAAATATATCTTTAATTCTTTATTTTAAAAATTAGTCTTAGCCGGGCATTGGTGGCGCACGCCTTTAATCCCAGCACTTGGGAGGCAGAGGCAGGCGGATCTCTGTGTGTTCGAGGCCAGGCTGGACCGACAGCCTCCAAAACAGAGAAACCCTGTCTCGTAAAATCAAAAAAAAAATTAGTCTTAGTGTGTGTTTGTGCTTTCAGACCAGTGTGAACTTCGGTGTGAGACCTTGCCTCCAAAGCAAAACTTCATTGACTGTTATAGTCTTTGTGTGATATTTTTTTGTGATTGTTATCATATTTCTCTAATCATATGATTAAGTTTGAAAAAGTGTTAAGAAATTGAATGAATGATTAAATGAATGAAGTTTCAACAAATTTCATAAAAATTAGTTTTTGTGTGTGTATGTGTGTATATGTGTTTCTTGTGCTTTCTGTTGTTGTTTTTTTCTGGGCTCTTTCTTTTTCTGTTTTCTGTGTTGACTAGTTTTTTTAATAATTTATTTAACTTTGTTTTATGTGCATTGGTGTGAAAGTAGTAGATCCCCTGGAACTGGAGTTACAGTTGTGAGCTGCTATGTGGATGCTGGGGATTGAACCCGGGTCCTCCGGAAGAGCAGCCAGTTTTCTTAACTACTGAGACACCTCTCCAGCCCTGTGTTGACCAGTTTTATGTCAACTTGACACAAGCTAAAGTTATCTGAAAGGAGGGAACCTCAATTGAGAAAATGTTTCCATAAGCTCTGGCTGTAAGACATTTTCTAAATTAGTGATTAATGGGGAAGGCCCAGCCCATTATGGGTAATTCCACTCCTGGACTGATGGTCCTGGGTTCTATAAGAAGCAGGCTGAGAAAGCCATGAGGAACAAACAAGTAAGCTGCACCCCCTCCATGACCTCTGCATCAGCTCCTGCCTCCAGGTTCCTGCCCTGCCTGAGGTCCTGTTCTGACTTCCTTTGGTGATGAACAGCGATGCTGAGGTGTAAGCTAAATAAACCCTTCCTTCCCCAACTTGCTTTTTGGTCATGGTGTTTTGTCACAGCAATAGAAAACCTGACTGAGCGGAGTGGAGATGTTTACCTTTAATCCCAGCACTCGGGAGGCAGAGGCAGGAGGATATCTGTGAATTTGAGATCAGCCTGGTCTACAGAGTCAGTTCCAGGACAGCCTCCAAAGCTACACAGAGAAGAAATCCTGTCTCAAAAAAAGCAACAATAAAAAACAAACGAAGAAACCTAAACTAAGACATTTCCTAAAGAGAGAGAGAGAGAAAGAAGGCATGGAGTTGGATGCATGGGGAAGTGGCAAGGATCTAGGAGGAGGTGAGGGAGGGGAAACCATGATCAAAATATACTGTATGAAAAAAAATGACCCAATTAAAAAATGGGCTCAGGATCTGAACAGAAAGTTCTCAGAAGATGAAATGAAAATGCCTGAGAAATGCCAGGCGTTGGTGGCGCACACCTTTAATCCCAGCACCCGGGAGGCAGAGGCAGGCGGATCTCTGTGAGTTCGAGACCAACCTGGTCTACAGAGCGAGTGCCAGGATAGGTTCCAAAGCTACACAGAGAAATCCTGTTTTGAAAAACCAAAAAAAATGCCTGAGAAATATCTCAAAAAATGTTATTCCTGGTCCTTCACAATTTGGGCAATGTCAATCAAAACAGCGTTCTTCCTAGCCCAGTCAGAACTGCAAAGATCAATGGAACAAATGATGAAGAGAATGGAAGGAAAGGGGGGCTTTCATTCACTGTTCGTGGGATTAAGAACTGGTGCAGCCACTGTGGAAATTAGTGTGGAGATTCCTAAAAGCAACTAGAAATAGATCTACAATATGATCCAGCTACATCCCTCATTGACCTATGCCCAAAGGACTTGACATCCTGCTCCATAGACACTTGCCCAGGCTTCTTCATTGTCACCCTATTCACAATAGCCGGGAAATGGGAACAGCTTAAATGTCCTTCTACAGATGAGGGGATAACGGAAATGTGGTGCATGTACACTACGGAATAGTATGCAGCTATGAAGAAAAATGAAATCGTGAATTTTGCAAGTAAATGGGTAGAACTAGAAAAGATCATATTGAATGAGGTAACTCAGACTCAGAAAGACAAATATCACATGTTCTCTCTCATCTGAGGTTCCCAGCTCCATGTCTTCAATGTGAGTACATATCCTGGAGTAACTGCAGAAGCCAGGGAAGAGACGATGGAAGGAGTGCAATGGAGAGGAGAATAGGGTATGAGTGATTTGAAGGGGGAAGTGGGAAAAATGGAGGAGGGCTTTAATTAGACAGGGGAGAGGAAGATGAGTTAGAAGGAGGAGAAAGCAAAGTAAAGTAACAACTATGCCTGAAAAGGTGTAAGGCATCATATTATTATCTAGCTACCTATAATTACATACGATACATAGGAATCTGTATATGCATATACTTACATAGTTTAAATAAAATAAGTTTTCCCATCTGGGCTGACAATGAACCATAGACTACCTGACAAAAACCCTAAGACCAGTCATGAGAAGCCCTCTTTCAAGTTGTTGGTCAGTATTGTCTAAGAGACTTGCAAACATTATAAACTTGGCATGATAACCTAAGGATACCATAGTGGCTCACACACCTTGGCAGTAACCAACAGCTCACTAATTGGATCTAAGGCCCACTACACAGGAGGGCACTGGAATACTAGCCAGCTACCCAGGGCTAGTAAAATCATACGTGTTGGAGGTGTACCAATGACTGTGATTTTATTAAACCAGAGCAATTCCTGACTACATTTTAAATACTAATCCTTATACCTACAGATAAGTGCATTTCTCACTCCTCATCAAAGTAACTTCTCTTTGCAACAGATGGAAACCATTGTAGAAAACCACAAGTGATCAAAATTTGGCAAGCAAAGCATGTGTGCTTCCTAGTCCCAACTGATATGTCTGTCTATAACATTCATCCTGTACCTAAGGCTGATATGGATCCTGGGCCTCTGCAAAAGCAGCAATACACACTTAACTGCATAGCCATTTCTCCAGCCCCCTTGGAAGCATTTTGTGGACTTTTGGACATTTTTGCATTCATGTACACAATAGTGTGTTGTGTTGGATGTTTAAACACCAATTTGATGATGTTTTACCATGTATTATTGCTTTTATCTATATGTTACCAGCACTCATTCAAAAACAAAAGCATAACAGTTTATTGCTCTACTTGGTGGTGTGTACCTGGGAGAATAAAGCCTAAAAATGAGGCAGACTAAAGTCTCATGCAACAGCCAACTTTATTCAGAGCATCAGACAATTTATAGTCTGAGGGTTAAGGGAAATCACACGAGTAAAGTGTCCAGTCTCAAGGATAAGCCACACGTACTAACAAACTGCACATGGCGGACAAGCTGCACATGGCAAAAACATGTTTTTCCATAGAGGAAGGTAAACAAATAACAACAGCCAGTGTAATGATTAATCCAAAGTGAACTGACTCCTGTCTGCTGCAACTGGGACATGCACGAAAGCATAATCCAAGTACAAATTCTGTGTCTTTGAAGGAACTGAGGCCACAAGACTCTTGTCTTGGTTTCTTGGAGTTTTCTCACAAGCAATAGGAATTCCCTTTACACCATTACATTCTTGGACTGTGTTCTGACAATAGCTATGGTAGATCATTCTCTGGACTGTATGAAGTTCAAAAAGGGACATTTTTTACTGTCTTCTGTAAGATTTATTTAGAAATTTACAAAGCTCCATAGTTTAGCAGTATGTATACAGGTAATATTTATTACATTTTCCTATATGTACCTTGGACTCAGCTTTGTTTTATTAAAGTGGTGTTAAATATACTATCCTCTAAGTGAAACAATTGCCACCTTCCTAAGGCCACCTGTGCTTGCTTACACATCATCACAGCTGGGTTTGTTAGTGGTTGACAACACTAAGGAGGCTGGATGTTTTTCCAAAATGAAAGAAGACTGAAAAACAAGCTGTAAAGATCTGAGCAATTACATAAAGGTATATAAAAGATGAGGCTGTATGCATGCATACAGTACTGAAATTTCTGAAGTCAAAGTAAAATAAATTGAAGTCAAACTTCTTAAAATGCATCTCTAATCGGTTTATTTAAAAGAGTTGAAGGGTGGGGGGCGAAGAGATGGCTTGGTAGTTAAGAGCACATGCTTCTCTTCCAGATGGACTCAGGTTTGATTCCCAGGCCCCACATGACAGATCACAACTGTCTTAGACTCCAGTTCCAGGAGATCCAATGCACGAACACGGGGCACACACATGCATGCAGGCAAAACACACATACACGTAAAATAAGCATAAATATTTTTTTACAAAGTGTTTGGGTTTGTCCCAACTCTAC
This sequence comes from Mesocricetus auratus, assembly GCF_017639785.1. Taxonomy (NCBI): domain Eukaryota; kingdom Metazoa; phylum Chordata; class Mammalia; order Rodentia; family Cricetidae; genus Mesocricetus; species Mesocricetus auratus. The sequence continues at coordinate 8,062,393 of NW_024429188.1, forward strand.
TATTACACAGTAGCTCAAAGTACCAGATGGGGCCTGGCAGGTAGAGTTCAAGGCCAGCCTAATCTACAGAGCGAGTTCCAGAACAGCCAGGGCTGTTACACAGAGAAATCCTGTCTCAAAAAACAAACAATGCATCAGATGGGTGTAAGTGATTTTCTAGGTGCACATTAACCATACTTAAAGGCCTACAGTGATGTTTCCCTCTTGCCCTCCAAGGTCACTTAGGTCCCAGGGGACAGTGGAACAGCTCTCCAACTCTCTGGTAACTGTAGAGAGCCACTGTTCTCTTCTTCAACCATGGCGACCGCCTGTACTCAGAAAAGTACAGGCTTCAGGGCCAGGCTGCCTGAGTGTGAAGTCTCGATTGTTCTGACTCATGTTGCTACACTGGAATGCTCTGTTGGTGCTTCAGGGTACCAGTAAAGGAGGCACTGTCACCCTCAGCAACCTGAGGAGTTCTAGAATCTCGTAGAAGCAGGCCAAGTCAGGACTTGTGGCTTCAATTCTGAAAATTGTTTACAACTAGTTGATTTATGAAGCAGAGTTAGAAATTTTACTAATGATATTTTAATATAGGCTTATGTATGAGGGTTAGGAAAAAAAGAGGTACTCAGTAGAAAGTAAAACATACCCAAATGTGAATACAAGCTCTCAAGGAAGAGGTGCAGCCCATTGCTTTACTATTAGAAAGTATATTATAAAACATATTATATAAAATATATATATAACATAAAGTATATATAGTATATAATAATATACTTTATAATACTTTGTATTGTATATGCTATATATGTACCATATACTATTGTAAAAACGTATTATATGTGTGTGTGTGTATGATTTCAGTAGCATTTTGAAGTTACTTTCTTATCACTGAGTGGTTCCTGAAGATGCATTTGATAAACTCACAATCTATAAGGTAAAAAGTCTAGCCATACAGACATATGAAGCTTCATAGGATATATTTACTGAAAATAGTTTTGTTTGAAAATCTCAGACTATGTTTGAGGAAAGGAATGAATGGTCTGCCCAAGGTCATAAACATTTGGGCCTTAAACCTGGATCATTGCTATTTTAACATAAACTATCTATCAAAGGAGTATAATTGTATGTTGATAGCCTTTTACAGTCAATGCTACTGACTGCTGCAATTCTTGCTTCTCAGCTGGCAAGAGGCTTTAATTTGATTCTGGAATGTCGGGATCCTTTCTCTTGCACATCCCCATAATTTCCTTTCTATTTATTTTTACTTTATTTATGTGTATGGTGTGTGTACCACATGTGTGCGGGTGCCAAAGGAAACCAGAAAAAGGCTTCAAATCTCCTGGATCTGGAGTTATAGATGGTTGGTCATGAGCTGCCTAATGTGGGTGCTTGGATCCAAACCCAGCAAGTGGTCTTGGACACTGAATGATCTCTTTAGCTTCCAGTTCCCTGACTTTCTATCTTGTGTTAGCTAGACTTTCCAATAAAGACTTTGTTTGCACTACCCATTTTATAGAGTTATGGTCAGAGTTAATACATTCACTTTGGAACCTCTCATGTGGCATATGAGTCAAATAGTGTGACCGGGGCTAAAGATCCTAGTATATTATGATAGGGGCACAATAATAGAGGCACAAAGATAGGGGTACTGCAATAGCCTATAATTACACATTTGTACATCATTATATAAGAAGAAATCTACACACACAGGCACACATGTACACAAGTACGCACACATGCACGCACACACACACACACACACTGTATAATGGTTAGTTTGGGTTAGCTTTCAATCTAGATGTCATGCAAACAACTGGCTAGGGTGGAATGCAAGACTCAGTGGCCATCCTGAACACACTTGATCTCATGTGCTCTTAGTACTTGCAAATAAGACGCGTTATTTTTGACTGGGGGAAGGCAGTGGTGGCGCACACTTTTAATCCCAGCACTTGGGAGGCAGCAGCAGGAAGATTTCTGTGCGTTTGAGGCCAGCCTGGTCTACAGAGTGAGTTCCTGTCTTGAACACTCCCTCTCAAAAAGAGAAAAAGAAAGAATGAAAGAAAAACATAAAATAGTGGAAACATTGGGTAGACAGGAAGGTAAGGGAAATTGTTACGGGCCTTAGACATTATCTGGTGACAATCCTTGGCTTTTGGATTGGTGGAAGCTAGTGGTCTGCTAAGAATATGTTATATGGTTGTGAGCTAGTATGTGCTTGCTGGGAACTGAACTCAGGTCCTCTGGAAGAGCAAGCAGTACTCTTAACCTCTGTGCCATCTCTCCAGCCCCCAAACCTAGGGACTTTCTAAGGGACTACGAGTAGCTCAAGATAATTTGAGTCTGTTCTACAACATTTTAACTCCCCATAGTCACAAAGTTAAGTCATTTGGCCTTGTGGAATTTTTAACACTGATACGGCTTTTGCCCCACCCACACTACCCGTCATCCTTTTTCTTTTGGAACTTCAGTTCCCATTACTGACAGGCCACTGTCTATGGCCCAAGAACTTTGTAGACATGGTCTGCTCAGATGGGGACATTTCAGAGTGAAGTAATTGAGGCTGGATGAACAATCAAGACTTACTACAGAAATTGCCTCTACAAAAACGTAGACTGTAGGGCTGGGGAGATAGCTTAGCAGTTAAGAGCACTTGCTGCTCTTCCAGAGGACACTTGGTTTCTAATGTTCACATTGGGCAGCTCACAGCTACCTGTACCTACAGCTTCAGGGAATCAGACTCCATCTTCTGGCCACCCCAAGCATTCTTATACACATGTCATACATCCACACAGACACATACACATAAACAAAATCTTTAGAAAAATCGCATGTAGGTTGGAACATTTGTCTATCGTTCATTCTCACCCCTGGAGAGTGTCTCCCTCTGCAATGGTCTCTTTAGTCATTGCCCACTGTTATCCTTGAGAGTATCTCACTTTACCTCATAATAAACCCTACTTCTACACTACATTCTGTGTGCCTCATATGAGTTTTTTTTTCCTTATGGAGCTCACATGAAGCAGGGAACCGAGGGGAGACTAAATAAAGATTCCAGTGACATCTTAGTGTGTCTCCACCTGGTTGAGATTGGACCTAAAACATGTTATCATGTTACCAAAACCTCCCAAATGTATTTCTTCTTCTTCTTCTTCTTCTTCTTCTTCTTCTTCTTCTTCTTCTTCTTCTTCTTCTTCTTCTTCTTCTTCTTCTTCTTCTTCTTCTTCTTCTTTGGTTTTTCGAGACAGGGTTTCTCTGTATTGTTTTGGAAGCTGTCCTGGAACTTGCTCTGTAGACTACTCTGTAGACCAGGCTGGCCTCAAACTCACAGAGACCTGCCTGCCTCTGCCTCCCGAGAGCAGATTAAAGGCATGAACCACCAACGCCTGGCCAAAACCTCCCAAATTTCTAACTGTGTTCATCTCCTTGGAAAGAAGGGTCTTCTGAGGAAACAACTTCCACAAACCACAAACCTTTGAAAAAGTCACAACAAAGGGGACCTTAGATATCAGTTTAAACAAGTAGATAAAGTAAAAGTGTTCTGTGGGCTCCTCCCTCACCAAAAAACTACTTTTTAGTCTATGCAGCCTTTTGTTTCTGAATTATCTTTTTATTTCTTTGCTTATTTTGTGTGCCTGTGTATGTGGGTGGGTGCACACATTTGACAACATACATATGGATATCGAAGACAAGGAGTGGGAATTGGTTCTATTCTTCCACCATATAGACCCCAGGGATCAAACTCATGTTTGTCAGGCTTGGCAATAAATATCTTTATCTGAGCCATCTTGATGCCCCGGTTTCCTTATACAACTAATTAGAACTCCAGATCAGGCTGGGCTTGGTGATACTTGCCTTTAATTCCTCCACTTGGGAAGCAGAGGCAGGCAGAACTCTATGTGTGTGAGACTAGCCTGGTCTACATAGTGAGTTCCAGGCCAGGAAGGACTAAATAAGAGCCTGCGTTTGGCACAAAAAAAAAAGGCAAAACAAACTCTGGATCACCATTCTACTTCACCTATGTAATGACTTTGTTGGACCTAAAGTGTTTTCCACTGTCACTTCACCCTCAGATGGCCCTGTAGCACTATTTGGTCCCCCTCGACCATTGGTCTGCCTGATACCAAGAGTAGAGACTCTAAACCTTCCTAGTGCTGTGACCCTTTAATATGAATTGTAATATAAATATCTGTGTTTTCTGATGGTCTTAGGTGACCCCTGTGAAAGGGTTGTTCAACCCCCAAAGGGGTCATGACCCATAGATGAAGAACCACTGACCTAAAGCCTTCTATGCCTCGTTCCTACCATAAGTGGTCAGATGAACTAGATATCCATTTCCTAAATGATTGTAGGGCCTTCGTTCTTAAAGTGGGATTGCTGTCTAAGCAGTTAGATATTAACAGGCCTGAGGGTCATCTAGGATGGACCTTCCTCTCATCATAAGCATCTTGTAAAACCAGGAATTGAAAGTGCAAGACTAATTACTGGTTGAAAGAACGGGATTCTAGGGGCTGCGGAGACGGCTCAGCACTTAAAGAGAGCATACTGCTCTTGCAGAGGATATGAGTTCAGCTCCCAGCACCAACATCTCTCAACTGCTTGTAACTTCAACTTCAGGGGAATATGACATCTCTGGCTTCTGCAGTCATCAGCATTTGCATACGTACATGCATGTGTACACACACACAGAGTGAGAATTAAAAACTAACAATAAAAATATATCTTTTGCCAGGTGTGTTGGTGTATTCCTTTAGTCCTGGCACTGGGGAGGCACAGGCAGGCAGATCTCTACTAGTTCAAGACCTGCCTGGTCTACAGAGTGAGTTCCAGGACAGCCAAGGCTACACAGAGAAACCCTGTCTTGAAAAGCCTATTGTTCTATCTATCTTTTTATAAATACTTTATTTAGTATTATTTATGCGCATTGGTGTAAGGATACCCAGATCCCCTGGAATTGGAGTTACAGACAGCTGTGAGCTGCCATGTGGGTGCTGGGAATAGAACTCAGGTCCTCTGGAAGAGCAGCCAGTGCTCTTAACCACTAAGCCATCTCTCTAGCCCCTATCTACCTTTTTAAATGATGGATCTGAGTTTAATTCTAGGAACCCACATGGCCAAAGGAGACACCAACTCCTTAAAGTTGTTATCTGTCTTCCATATACATGCCTACCCTCATGCACATATGCATGATGTGCGCACATACATAAATAAATGTAATTTTTAAAAAGAATAGGATCTGAGTCACATTTCACATTGTGTGGTGACATGGCATTCTAAAGAGTCTAGAAAGTCATAAAGTCAGTATTTAATTGTGACTTCCTAGTGACAAAAAAAAGCCAGAGGGATACCATTGTTCCCTCCCTAAATTAACCCAAAGGGGCCTGTCAATCACTTGGCAGGAAAACACTCCTCAGAAAAGCTGTGAGTTCTGAAGACTTTGGAAACAATATAAAACCTGTCTAAAAATGTGAGTCAGTACCACAGTATCTCTGGAAGATGTCCCCTCACCCCTCATTCCTCTGCAATTGTCTGATTGGCCATTGCCTACTCTCATCCTTGAGACTGCCACACCTTACCTTGCAATAAATTCTACCTATGGTCTACACTAAGAAGGAGCTGAGGAGCAGGTGAGATGGTTCAGCAGATAAAGCACTTACCACACAAGCCTGGTACCTTGAGTTCAGTTTCCAGAGTCCCAAAGTGAAGAGAGGACCAGCTCTATAAAAAGTGTCCTCGGAACTTTACATGTGTGATGCAGTACGTGTGCCCCCCCATCATGTCCACACATGATAATACATGTTTTATTGAGATAAAGGGTGCCTTTGAAGCCTTGCACCCCACATGCAGGGGCCCCACTTCTGAGTGCTGTTCAAATCACAAGAGCAGGGGTTTCAGAGGCAGCTATGACCCCTCCCAGGCAGACTCCTCTTCCCCCAGTCTTTTATTCTGGTTTGAGTCTCTCCTAATTGTACCCTGGGCTGGAACCAAGTGGAAGATACTACTCCCTCATCCTCCCTGGGGCTGCTGGGGTGTGGAGGGCCCTAAATAAGGATAGTATACTAGAAGCCATCTTAATATTCTTACTGTACTCTTAGAGACTAACACTTAGTTATTATTTTCTGTGCCTGCTTATCTTCCTGTACAGCACATTTTCAAGGCCTGCAGTCCAGGCTCTCCCACCCTTCTGTCTCCTGGCCTGCAGTTCAGACTCCCCCAGCTGCAGACTTGTGTCCTTGGAACACACCCTGCCAAGGAGAACTTCTGCTCCCCCCCCCCTTCTGCTACCCGCCTTACTTAAGCCCTGTTGGTACTTTCAATAAACAAGACTTGATCATGATACTGTCTTGTCTCTGTCTCTTGTCCCCCCCATTCTCACTCCCTTCCCTAGGGTCCCCGTTGACTGACTGACCCTGAGGGCCTGGGCACTGGGACTGTGTGAGAAACTACCTCGCCAGAGCTGGAGAACTGGAAGGCCCAGAGGAGGCCACGCCCCAGCATCTGCCTCTGACCACAAACAGGTGGAGTATTCCACTTTGCCTCACCTCTGTTAGCAGGAGGGCTGGGGAGGAGTTCCAGGGGAAGAATGGCTTTGCATTGAGTGCCGCAGATTCCCTCCCACTGACTTCCGCCTCCTGTTTGAGGCATCTGTCACTCCTTATACTGGTGCCAGCTACTTTCTCCTTCCTTGACTTTATTCCGACCTGTTTTCCCCCTGCTTTTCTTTGGGCTCTTCATATCTTTTTTTTCTTCTTCCCCACTTTCTCCCTTGCTTTTTTCCTCACCTCCTTACGTCCGGGATATGGTTGTCACCCTCCCACTCCTTATTGCTCTAAAAAACCAAAACAGAGAATAAAACAAAAATAAAAACCCAGCTGGTCCTATAGCAACCTCACTGAGTGTGCAGACGACTCCCAGCTTTGCGGACAGCCTACCTGGATGGCTATGGAAAGCATGCAAGGATTCCTCCATGGTCGTAAAGGGCAGGTGGATTATAGGTAGAATGTATACTGTATACTGATTGGGACATTTACTGAGTCCACCAGAAGATGCAGGCTTATTGCACTAGCATTCATACACATCTATTCACTGAGCAAACAATGCCATTCTCTTAGGCACCGAGCTATGTGTTATTGCTTAATATGGATACAAAGGTCAAACTACATCTTTAGCCTTCCAGGAGGGTAGGTGCTGGCTCAGTGACAGGCATATGGCGTTGTGGGTGCCTGAGAAGGAGTAGCTCACTATACTGGGAGTCATTTGTCGGGTAGAACTGTTAGATTTGACAATAAAAAATACAAGGTACACACAGATTTGTACCATATGTTTATCTGGTAATGCTACAGAAAGAAAAGTGGGTTACGTTTTGTCAGAGCCTGAAAAGGATAAAGGAAAGCTAAATGACAGGAAAGAGTTAAGCAGGCATGTAGCCTTGACTGAGGAGAAAATATATTACATTGTCTCTTGAAATTTTACTTTGGAATTTTATTTGCTCTTTATGTCAAGAACCATATCCAAGCTGCCTTGAGAAATAGAAAAGTAGACAGTATCCAAATAACTGCCTTGACTTTTCTGTTTCTGCTTCTATAAACATGATTGCTTGTTTTTTTTTAAATCAAGTAAGTGGGCTAGACAGATGGCCCAATTATTAAGAGCACTGGTTGCTTTCCCAGAGGTTCCAGGGTTGATTCCTAGCACTCGCATGGTGGCTCTCAACCATCTGTAACTCCAGTCCTAGGAGATCTAACACCATCTTATGGCCTTTATGGTCACTGCATGCATGCGGTATACAGGCCTACATGCAGGCAGAAAACCATACATATGAAGTAAAAATAAAGTTTAATTTGAAAAAATGAAAATTGGGAAAAGTAAATTTTCTGCTGGAGATTCATAACCACACAGAGTAAAGTTCAAAGCCCACTAATCAGAAAAATGCCCAAAAGTGATGCTGTGTTGCCAATAAAAACTGTATGAGGCACATGTCTTTACTCCCAGCTCTTGGGAGACAGAGGCAGGATGACTCTGTGAGTTTGAGACCAGCCTGATCTACAAAGTGAGTTCTAGGACAGCTTCGGCTGTTGTTCAGAGAAATCCTGTCTTGAAAGTACAAAAGCAACAACAACAACAACAACAAAAACCCAAAGCAAAGCAATAGCAAAAACAAAACAAAACCTGGATGAGACGACAAAGGATTGGAGTACTATTATTTGAAGCACTAGCTCAAGTGCTATTGACCATAAAGCTGAGGTCTCCATCTTTCCAAGTGCAGTTTGGTGATCTCCTTCTGTGACAGTCACACCACTGAAAGAAGGTATAAAGTTTTGCATTATTACGAAAAAAGTGTAGTGTCATACTGGTTGAAGTTATACAGCCCACATCCATCAGATGATGGAGAACCTTAAAAGTGAGGGGGAGACTCCAGGTCAGCCAGGGATACAAGGTGAGATCCTCTCTCAAAATAAAACCAGGGGGATTGCCAAAGTTATAATTAAGCAAAGATAATTATAAACTGAATTTTAGGAACAGGCTTTTGTTGGTTTGCTTCTTGAAGCATCTTTTTCAGTTTCAGGAAGTCCCATTTATTAATTGTTGATCTCACTGTCTGTACTAGTGGTGTTATGTTCAGGAAGCTGTCTCCTGTACCAATTCGTTCAAGGGTACCACCCACTTTCTCTTCTAAGAGGTTCAGTGTGGATGGATTTATGTTGAGGTCTTTGATCCACTTGGACTTAAGTTTTGTGCATGGCTATAGACATGGATCTATCCGCATTCTTCTACTATGCCAGCATCCAGTTATGCCAGCACCATTTGTTGAAGATCCTGAAGCATCTTTTTAAGAGGGACAACAGTGGAATCTGACCAGTTGAAATAGGATGTGCAAGAGTGTTTGGACGATGGTTATAGGAGAGGAGAAAGGAAGTGCCAAATCTAAGACTCATTTGGGATTGGGAAGTATCACAGTGGTAGAGCACTTGCCTAGCATGCAAAAGGCCCTGGGCTCAATTTCCAGTACCGTCAAAATAAAACAAAGAACCCAAGACATGCTTAGGAATTATATTAATGGGACTTGGCAATTGATTAAATGAAACACTGTAACAGGCCTTTTCTTTTTCTTTTTCTTTTTGTTTTTTTTTTGTTTTTGTTTTTGTTTTTTTTTGAAACAGGATTTCTCTGTGAAACAGTCCTAGCTGTCCTGGAACAAACTCTGTAGACCAGGCTGGTCTTGAACTCACAGAGATCTACCTGCTTCTGCCTCCCAAGTGCTGGGACTAAAGGCATGTGACACCACTCTTTTTTTTCCTCAATATATGTATTTATTTAAATTAGAAACATGAATGCTTCACATGTCAGTCCCAGTTCCTTCTCCCACCTCTTCTCCCTTGTCCTTCCACCAGCCCCCCAGCCCCCCACCCAATCCCCACATCATTCCCGAGAGAGGATGAGGCCCTCCTTGGGGGAATCTCCAGAGTCTGTCATTTCATCCAGGGCAGGACCTAGGCCCTTCCCCATGTATCCAGGCTGAGAGAGCATACCTCTTTGTGGAATGGGCTCCCAATGTTCATTTGTATGCCATGGAAAACACTGATTTACTACCCAAGGCCCCAGAGATTTCTGAGGCCTCCTCACTGACACTACATTCATGAAGTCTGGATCAGTCCCCTGTTGACCTCTCAGCCATCAGTCTGGGGTTCAAGAGCTCCCCATTGTCCAGTCAGATGTCTTTGTGGGTTTCACCAGCACGGTCTTGACCCCTTTGCTCATCACTCCTCCATCTCTGTCACTGGGTTCCAAGGGTTCAGTTCAGTGTTTAGCTGACCATCACTCTTTTTGTTTTGTTTGGGGGGGCTTTTTCTTTTAAGCCACCAACCAGCTCCCAAATCATGACACGAAGACTTATTACCTATGAATGCTCAGCCAAGCTTAGGCTCGTTTCTGGCTACTTTTTTTCTTTAACTTAAATTAACTTGTTTCTCTATATCTACCTTTTACCTAAGGACTTTTAACCTTTCTTTCTCTATGTCTTACTTTCCTGCTTCCTCCAGTGTCTGTCTGTCTGTCAGCTGCCTGGTTTTCCATCCTGGGCACATCCCTCTCTCCCTTGTTCTCTTCATTCTTCTCTCCTATTTATTCTCTCTGCCAAGAAGCCCTTTCTCTACCTAGCTATTAGCCATTCAGCTTTTTATTAGACCAACCAGGGGCCTTAGACAGACAATGTGAAACAAATGCTACACACCTTTACATAATGAAACACACATCCTTATATCATTAAACAAGTGCAGCATAAACAAATGTACCACATCTTTCCATAAAGTAATTCCTACAACAGTAAAGCATGCCTGGATTCTAGGGCTGACTTGATTGTCTGGGAAGATGGTATTGCTACCAACGGAGATAAAGAAGGTTTAGGGAGCAATGACTTAGTTTACTTTAGTACCAAGTGTTGCAGGCATTTGGTATGTGGGGGCAGTAAATAGTTGGCTATGTGACTCTGAAGTTCAGTGAAGCCAGTAGGGTGAAGGTAGAGTTCTGGGGAAGTATTTAAAAGTAAAAAGTGGATGAGATCCTCAAAGAGAGAACAAGAAAAAAAAAAACTAGGGACGAGTCACAAGAAGGAAGTGAGAGAATTCTAAAGAGGCAAGAGAGGAAGGCATCACAGAAAACAGATGGGATTTTCTAGGAGGACAGGGCGATCAGCCATGTCAATGCAGTAAGAAAGCTCTGATTACATAAAGGATGGTAAATGACCTTCAGTGTTTAGGATGTAGCTCCCATATAGAACTGGCACTCAGCATGTACAAGGCTCTCGGTTCCATCCCAGCACCAAAAGGAAAAGGAAAGGAGCTATTGACATTGTGATCCCAGGAAAGCATCACACAGGCTCCTTCAACCACCACTCCCATTTATTCAGTGGCAAACATTCTGTTAGCGTGTATCCTAAACACACATTCTCCCAGAGCTCAGCAGAGGTTCTCACATCTCACTCCTGCCAAGTGCAAACCATTCATTTCAACTGTGCCTCGTGTCACCTGGAAATTACAGGCCACATTTGGATGCTCCCCGCATTCATCACTTGGGGAGCCTTTCTCTTTGCCAGTGTCACCTTAGCAGCAGACAAAACCAGTGTAACTTTGTTTTGCAGAGGTAACTGCAGCCATTCACAAGGCTTAAATAGGCCACCGTGTGGTCTTCATCTCCCAGAGGTGAGGACTATCAATTTTTCCTTTTTCTCCTAGTAGCACTAATACACACTGAGGATTGCGACATAGTGATGGATTTTCTTTTAGATTCTACTGTTGTTCTTGCCATGTAACCTTTGGCCTTTTAGTCCTTATTTTCTTTTTCAGTAGATTTGTATATTTATTATGTACACAGTGTTCTGTCTGCATGTATGGCTGCATGCCAGAGAGGGCCCCAGATTTCATTACAGATGGCTGTGAGCCACCATGTAGTTGCTGGGAATTGAACCTGGGTCCTCTGGAAGAGCAACCAGTGCTCTTAACCACTGAGCCATCTCTCCAGCCTAGTCTACATGGTGAATTACAGGAACGCATAGTGAAATCCTGTAGAAAGACAGGGAGAAAGAAAGGAAGGAAGAAAATCAGATTTTTAGAAGTCGTGTGTGTGGGAGGTATGCCTTTGTGTGTGATGTATGCATGTGTATGTGTGTGTGGGGGTGTATATACACATGTAGAGACCAGAGAGAATGTCAAGTATCCTCTAAGGAAAGGTTTCTCACTGGACCCAGAGCTTACACCTGATTTTTTACATGGGTGCTAGGTATCCAAACTCAGGTCCTAATGTTTGCATAGTATCTTAGCATTTCTATTGTTGTGAAGAGACACTATGACCACAGCAACTCTTATAAAGGAAAACATTTAATTGAGGGTGGCTTACAGTTCAGAGGTTCAGTCCATTATCAGCATGGCGGGAAGCTTGGTGTCATGAAGGCAGACATGGTACTAGAGAAGGAGCTGCGAGTTCTATATCTAGATTGGCAGGCAGAGAGAATGACACTGGGCTTTCCTTTCTTTCTTTCCTTCCTTCCTTTCTTTCTTTCTTCTTTCTTTCTTTCTTTTTTTCTTTCTTTCTCTCTCTCTCTCTCTTTCTTTCTTTCTTTCTTTCTTTCTTTCTTTCTTTCTTTCTTTCTTTCTTTCTTTCTTTCTTTCTTTCTACTCTCCTCAGCTGAGTATTCTGGAATCTGTAGTTGGGCTATTTGTAGCTGTTTGTAGAGTATTTGCTTAACGGGTACAGGGCCTTGGGGTTTGCTTCCATCACTGAAAAAAAACATCTGGTTCTCTGCCCTTTTCGTTGTCTGTCCTGTAATCTCATCTTTCTCCAAATGAACTGTGTCCTCCTGAGAAGTCTGGACCTGTTATTCTTCTGTGTATCCGCAGTACCCGGTAGAACCTGGCACATAGGAATCGGTTTCACTTAGACTTTGAAAAGTTTTACTGAGAAAGGGGCTCAGTTTCTATCTTCGCCCTGTCTTCCTCTGGTGGAGCTGGCTGCATGCCAAATGGTCAGCTACAGAGTGGGGTGAATGGGGTGGATATCATGCAGGTGCCACTAGGTTCTTTCTACAAATAAATGTTCCCTAGTCTGAGTCCTCCACTTTTCCCTTTCCAAGGTCCCTGCTCAGCAGGCCACGTCCCTCCCCTCCCCCCCTATGGTGCGCGGCCGCTGCTCCCCGCCCCAGTAGGCGTCTCTGTGTCGGCCAATCAGCGAGCGCATGTGCAAAAGGGACTAAGTAAAAGCCCTCCTCTGGTGGCGAGATTGGTGCAAGATGGCTGCGGCGTGTCGGAGCGTGAAGGTAGACTGCTCTGCGCCTCTAACGCTTTTTTTTTTTCACCCAGGCTAGGACAGCGCTGGCAGGAACTAAAGAGGAGAGATCGGTGCCTGGAGGAAAAGGGTCCTGCTTATCCGGGTCTGGTTTTGTGGTGGTTGGGCTCAATAGGTGAACATCAACGTCCAACTGCATATGTGTGTGAGGGGTCACAGAGAAACCCGCGCGGGATGAGACACGCCCCCCCTTCCCCGCGGTGGCAGCGGTGCGGAGAGGAAGCATATTGGGGTCCCTGACTGCCCCTGCGTCTTCGCAGAATTCAGGGACGGGCAGGTGAAAGGGTGGGGGTGGTTTGAACAGGAGCAGTTCATTTCACGTGTACCTCTTCACAGGGCCTGGTCGCAGTAATAACTGGAGGAGCCTCGGGCCTTGGCCTGGCTACGGCCGAAAGACTGGTGGGACAAGGGGCCACAGCTGTGCTTCTAGACCTACCTAATTCGGGGGGTGAGGCCCAAGCCAAGAAGTTAGGAGAGAGCTGCTTGTTTGCCCCAGCCAACGTGAGTCAAGACTACCAGAGTGTGCTTGAGGAAACTTGGAGGGGGGAGGGTTCTCCCTTAGAGTGCTGTCTGGGGTTGGTCAGATGGCTTAGCCAGTAAAAGCGCTTGCTGCCCACCATAACAACCTGAGTTTGATCCCCAGGACCCACATGGTATAAGGAAAGAACTGACCCTGACCTCCACACATGTGCTCTAATGCAAACATGCCTGCACATACATACAAATAAATGTAAGGGTGGTGAGTCCCTCTCCCTTTTGACCCGAGTCCCTGATCACATGATATCACCTGCAGTAAGAACTCTAAGGCTGGGCCTCAGCATAATGGGCATGAGGACCGGACACACCAGGATTTCCTGGAGGAGATAGGAACATTTGGAAATGCCTATCTTGCCCAGTGATTTTATATTTACAGAGTTTACAGAGTTGAAAAACCTTACCTCAGCAAGGAAGGGATTAAAAAAAAAAGATAGTTCATGTTCCTGTGAGTAATTCTCAAAACAGGGTGGTATTGGAATATAGCTCAGTGGTAGAGTTGTTGCCTAGCATGTGGGAGACCCTCAGTTAGTCAATACTGCAAAAGGGAAAAAGCAAAACAAGGTTGTATAGTGCCCTAATCCATAATAGCTGAGAATTACCGGGGGCTTATCACTCCAAAGAGAGAATAGATTTGAAAAATGCTTTGCAATACTTTTCCATAGTACCTACCATTTTCCCTTTCTCTCGTTTTAGCACAACTCTCTCTTGGCCTTCTTTTGCTCACACAATTCTGTTCCTACTCAGCTCTGTTCCCATTCAAGGACTGGCCTTGCCCTCCTCTCTAAGGTCAGTGCTGTGTGTATGCCAGAAAATGAATACCTTTCCTTCATTTCTCCCTTTCAAGGTGACCTCTGAGAATGATGTTCAAGCAGCTTTGACTTTAGCAAAAGAAAAGTTTGGCCGTGTAGATGTGGCTGTCAACTGTGCAGGTATTGCAGTGGCAATTAAGACATACAACCACAAGAAGAACCAGGCCCATACCTTGGAGGACTTCCAGCGGGTTCTCAATGTAAGGCCTTGGCAGATCTCCAGGGGTAGGAATAAGAAATGCCTGGCTGTGGGCATTCAGCTTTTAAGCAAACAAAAGGCCTTACATCCTCTATCATGGTTCTACCCACCCTCTAGGTGAATCTCTTAGGCACTTTCAATGTCATCCGCCTGGTTGCTGGTGAGATGAGCCAGAATGAACCAGACCAGGGAGGCCAACGTGGAGTTATTATTAACACTGCCAGTGTGGCTGCCTTTGAGGGTCAGGTATGTGGACAGGGGCAAAGTTCTTTTTTTTTGTTCTTTTTTTTTTGAGAAAGAGTTTCCCTGTGGCTTTGGAGGCTGTCCTAGAACTTACTCTGTAGACCAGGCTGGCCTCGAACTCACAGGGATCTGCCTATCCCTGCCCCGAGTGCCGGAACTAAAGGTGTGCGCCACCAACGGCCAGCAAGAGGGAGTGCTAAGTTCTTGTGGGGGCTCTCCCACCTATGATCTCCTTCCTTTTTCCAGGTTGGACAAGCTGCATACTCTGCATCCAAAGGGGGTATAGTGGGTATGACACTGCCCATTGCTCGAGATCTGGCTCCCCTAGGCATCCGTGTGATGACAATTGCTCCAGGTAAACACTTCTTTCTCTTTTTTTGCCATACTTAGAATTGGGTGGGATCTGTAGGCAAATGAGAGAAGATACCCACTACCTATATATCAGCAGCTTATCACTAGAGCGAGGAAGCAGCAGGTAACTATGAAAACGAGACTGATCTTTGACCTGGTGCTCTTGTCCAGGTCTGTTTGCCACCCCATTGCTTACCACCCTTCCAGAGAAAGTACGGAACTTCTTGGCCAGCCAGGTGCCCTTCCCCAGCCGACTAGGTGACCCTGCTGAATACGCTCATATGGTCCAGACCATAATTGAGAACCCATTCTTGAATGGAGAGGTCATCCGCCTTGATGGGGCCATTCGAATGCAGCCTTAAAGGTGACGGCGGAAAACCACCAGCTTCTTTCCAGCTTGAAGGAAACCTAACAGCCATTTTGTAACTCTGCTCCAGTCACCCTCTGTGCCTAATAAATTCTCAAACGTACAGGATGTGAGCAGTCTTGTGTACAAGGGGAACTAAGGTGGGGAAGAAAGTGAAGGCTCTGAAGTGGATACCCAAGAGCCCCAGCCTGGAGTGGGAAAGGTGGAATCTCACACTTGTATCCTGTCACAACACATGGTCATTGTAGTGAATAACTTTATTACCTAGGGTAGAAAGTGGAGGCTGAGTTTAGTTCCTCCCACTGAGGAGAGACTAGAGATAGGGGTGTGCAGCATTTTCTTTTCGACTCCTAACCACCTGTGAGATTGACAGGCGAGAAGGGAGGTGACCACCCTGAGCTCAGCGGCTGCTGGTGTTGAACTGTAGGTAATACTGGGCAGTAGGCTGGTTGGTGTAGATGACTGAATTCAGATAATTTTGCCTGTGAAAATCAAAGAGCACAGGTGATGTGCTTTCCCTGCTCCTGGACCTTGCCATTCCTCCCCACCTACGCCCTGCCTTCCTCCCCATTGCTACCCTCTAGAACTCACTGGGCTTGTTGCTCCCTAGCCAACTCCTGGTTGAAGGAGCCCAGCCCCCTTCGAAATTCTGCACACAATTCTCTCTCCTGCTCCTCCAGCTCCAGCATTGCTTCAGCCAAGCGTCTGTTTTGGCATCCCCACTCAGCTTCCACGGACTTTTCAGCTCGGTGCTGTTCCTTTTTCTCTTGTCGTTGTGTCTCTTGAGTTTTCCTGATAGCGGCTCGCTGCTCTGGAGTCATGCCCTTCCAGCAATAGGGCAGGACCCGGTGAGGAGCTTGGGGGCGCTGGGCAGCCTGAGGATTTTCGGTCAGTAAATCACTAGTGATTTGCTTCTTGATCTCCTTGATGTTGGCCTCCTGTTGCTGCTGCTGTTCACGGCGCTGCTTCAGGGCCTGCTTAGCTGCCTGGTGGGGTCCCCAAATGTAAGCATTTGGGGGCCCAACCTTAAGAAACTTACTAGTAATCTCAGAGAGAACTGAGAGATATAACATGGATTTTTAATGACTCTAACGGTATGATGGAGGGGTATAGAATGGCCTGGGAATTTCTCTGCACTTAGTCTGAGAGGTCAGGGATGAAAGGTCAATACCTATTCTTAAGTTAGTTACACTGTATCTGGAGGTAGGGAGAGAGGTGACTTATGCTTTAATAGGACCTTAGGTGGGAGGGGAGTCCTTGAGTAGATGAGAATGCTTGTACTGGTTAGAAATGGGGTGTGAGGAGGAAGTTGTGGTTAAGGTTCCCCGGGACTTGGTTTAGGCATCGGGGTGGGCTTAGTGCACTGGATAGTTCAGGACATACCTGGGCCTTGTTAGCATTGGCCATAGCAGTCCTCATGGCTGCTCGACAGGACTCCTCCAGCCTGGCCAGTTCAGCAGCTCGAGTGTCCGCGGCTAGGCGCAGCTGGTCACTAAGCAAAGCTACACAGAGAAATATTGCCAGGACATTGTACTTGCCTCTTCTAGTCCCCAGTCCCAGTTCACTCATTAGCTATTTGTTTGACATACTTTATATTTGTGTATGCAGATTTGAGTGTCAAAGTTACAGTGATATGGAAGGAGTTACTTTTTTGGGGTCAGGGGTAGCCAAAGCACAACAACGTGGGTAACAATATAGTTCTGCTGTGTTTGAGTTATATGGCCTTAAGTAATTTCATCTCTAAGCCCCAGTCTAAAGGTTATTTGTTGGGTTCTAAGGATACTACAGAATTAGCTCCTGCCTCAGAGAACTCCTTGCCTAGTCCAGTGTGGTGGTCTGTGCCTAATTCCAGCACTTGGGAGACAGAGGCAGGAGGATCAGAACTTCAAGGTCATCCTTGGCTATACAGCAAGTTCAAAGCCAGTGTGTGTCCTGTGAGACCCTGTCTCAACACCCCCCACACCAAAAAAACCCTCCCTCTTTGGTGGAGACAGATCAAATATGACAACAACCTGGTAAGGCCAATGGCAGAGATGCACATAAGCCTATCAAAGGTTTTGAGTGTTAAGGAAATAGCTCAGTGGTAGGAATATGTGCTTAGCATATATGAAGCCCTGGATTTCATCCCCAGTACCAAAACAACAACGAGAAATGTAAAAGTTGAAGTACAAAGATGAAGAGGAAATTTCGTGGCAGCCATGGCCATAGCATAAGCAAAGCTACTAAATTTTCCCCAACTCTAGCCATACACTGGTCCCGCTGTTCCCAGACCCTGTCAGACACTGGTGGTTGAAAGTTGAAGTGTGTGTAGAAAGGCATGGCCCTTTCTCTAATGGAAAAGAAAGCCATGGCTACAGACTGTATCCTAATAGTAGTTGCTATTCTATGTGATGTGAATTACAATGCCTATTTTATCCTGGGACCCCAGCATTCAGGAGGCTGAGGTCAAGCCCACCCTAGACTTCATATACATAGTGAGAGCCTGTCTCATGAAATAAGTAAAAGACAAACTCAGTTACAGAGAGGAACATTCATTTGCACAAAGCAGAAAGTCATTGTAAAATGCTTCCTCCGGGTAAGTGCCAAGAAATCATGAATAGTGGCTATGGTGTCAGTTGCTGAAGGAAGTCAGGGAACTTAGGGCTTGTACAGACTAACCTTTCTGCCTCGGCCAGCCCCAGGTCAGGTGAGCTTCCTGGTAGGCTACTTACCCATACGCACCTCCTCTTCTCTGGCTGCCTGCTGCTCCTGTAGTTGTTTCTCCAGGTTGTATCTGAGCTGTTCCTGCTGCATTCGCAGGCATGAGGCCCTCTCTAGGTCCTCTCCAAGGAAGTACTGCATGCTGGATGGGCCAAGGCACGTGCTTCTTTCAAAATAAGGGGCTGGAAACTCATGGAGGTGGGCTGGATCCCAGAAGTCAAATTCGTGTCCATTCTTGAATTGCTGCCTTTGCTCCCGAAAATCTTGTACTTTCTTGGACAAGCGACCTGCCCGTTCTGTCTCTTCCTTCTCTAGCATCTGTGCTACCATATCATATTGCCCATACTTGGCACCTAGGAGTGATTGACATAGACATGAAGACATCCCAGAACACAGCCCAGTCAACCTGACCTCTATTCCTCATCTGGCTTGTCTTATAACTCCAGAGCCTCAAGCTCTATTTAGAGGCATAATTGCCCAACTTTAGTCCCATCTCTCTGATTTATACCTTTGTTTTGCCCCAGCCTTGAGTGTTTACCATAAGCCATTTCTTTGCTTTGCTCTATTGCTTCCCGAAGCTTCCGTTCTTCCATCTGGTAGTTCAGGGCGTCCACATCCACCTGGATCTCAAAGAAAGGAGCTAAATTAGAGTAGGGTCTCAGCGTGGTACATTGAATACTCTAACAGATGCTGTCTAGAAACTACCCCCTTCAAGATCTCCCTGTAGCTCTTCAGGATCCACTGGATAAACTTCTAACCCCTGAACAAAGCCTGTAAACACCTCTGTGGTCTAGCTACTGCTTTTGCCTTTATCTCTTTGTACCCCCTTTTCCGGTCCCCTCTCACGCTTGCCTTCCAGTTCTTTCCACATCTTAAACTGTTTCGAACCCACAGCCTTTGCTCTGTTTCCTCCCCTTGGAAAATCCTTCCTTCTTTATCCAAACTTCAGTTTACCCTTCAAGGCTTACTCAGGAAAGTTCTACCCCATACTCTAGGACTCATTGTCCACATTGTATTGTCATTGGTCTCTATTATCTCCTCCCAGGCTGTGAATTGTTTTAGGGTAGAAGTTAGACCTTGGTTATCATTGTATTCCCCACTGTCCAACATAGTGCTTGGTACAGAGCAGGTCCTAGGGAAATTCTTGCAACCAGGATCTCAGTCAGACCACTCAAACTTCAGTTTGTTTGTGGTCAGGTAGTATCCTTTGATTTTTTTAAATTTGACATCTCAGTGCTTTATTTGGTTTCATTTTACAGAGGAGGACAAGATAGGTTATGTACCATAAAGCCACATATATAATAGCATACCTGACTTTGAACACAAGTATGGTGTCTTTTCTAGATCATTAGGCTGCATCCACCCATTCAGCAGTCCTTTTTTAATTAAAGCAATCAATATTTTCTCTTTCATTATGATTCATTTAAAACATTTTAAAATAGTACAAAAGGGCATACAGTTTAGTGAAGAATAAACATCCCTTTAGTCTCTGTCCCTCAGCTTGGTTCATAGTTGTGAAGGTTAATATTGTCAACACGGTCTAGTAAGACGGTTCAATGGGTAAAGTTCAAGCCTGAGAGAGTTTGCTACCAGAGAGTCACATGGTGGAAGGAAAGGGCTGACCCTCACAAGCTCTCTTTGGACCTCCACATTCGTGCTGTAGCGTGCATAGCACCACATGCCCCATCCCAAATAAATAAAAATACATAAGATATTGTCAGCTTGGTAGCATCTAGAATCATTTAGGAGAGAAACCTTTGGACATGCGTATGAGGAAGTTTCGAGATTGGATTATTTTAAGTGAGGGAACCTGACATAACGTGGGCAGTACCACATCACAGACTAGGGTCCTGGACTGAATATAAAGGAGAAAGTGAACTGGATTCTTCTTCCTAACTGTAGGTGCAAAGTGACTAGCCATTTCCTGCTCCTTCCCCCTAATAATGGACTATATACTCAAACTGAGCCAAAACCAAACCCGTCCTTCCTTGTGTTTGTCATAGTAACAGGAAAAAATAGCTAATATATCATATTTAGCCTTGCAGCAACCCCTTAAGAACCAGCTACAGTCCAAGAGCTGACCAGAGAGCCAGCTGTTACCCCATCACCTGTCCCTGCACAATCCTGACTTCCTAAGCCTGCCCGGGCATATGAGGGTTGGTTCTCCAGCTCCTTCCTTTCTAGTTCTAGGGCCTTCTTGAATCCAGAGGGTTATAATACACTGCTACATTCCTTTCTAGACATAAGAGGGAGTTAACTTCAGTCTCATAAAGTGGTTTCCATTACCCACTCACCCCCATGACTCGGTTCCGCACATTGAAGAATCGGCATTGTCGTTCCTTTTCTCGAATTCTTCTAGCCTCAATGGCTGCTATCTCCTTGGGATCTGGTGAGAGGTCTAACTTGTACATCTGGACCAATGAAAGGTGGAATGGACCGTTAATGCTGGCACTGTCCTTCCCTATACTGTATCTCCAGTTCTTTCTCCCTTGTAACATCTTACATGCTACCATCCCAATTTTACTTTCTGATGTTCCATACCCATGTCCTCAATCTCTACTGTGATCACACTAAGTCAAGCTTCAGTCTAATGCCAGACAATGTTCTCAGAATCCTTGAGGGTCTATTACTCCAATGCTATCCTCTCTGCCCTGGCAAGTTTGACCATTGCACTCCTTAGCTTAAAGCCTTTATAAGCAGGCCCAGGTGCAGAGAATAAGAGACTGCACAACACTTAGCTCCAAATGGGACATCTATATCATATCCCCTCCTCCCAAGGCACAAAACCCATTGCAAAAGGGATGGAAAGACTGTAAGAGTCAGAGGTGGTGGATGAATACAGGGAAATGGTGTCTCTGGACATAAGCAGAGGCATTTGTTTGTATGAATTCATGGGAGTTTTGACAACAGTATGCACAAGCCCTGGACAAGCTCAAGTCAGACCAAATCCCAGCATTCAGAAAGGAAGTGGGCACCAAGACTCACCCCTAGTGAGGGAGCTGTTGGGAATTGATAGCTGCTGGAAGAAGTGTTCTTTAAGAGTGTTTAAAGTTTTCTTTAAGAGTGTTGAGCCCGCCGGGCGTTGGTGGCGCACGCCTTTAATCCCAGCACTCGGGAGGCAGAGGCAGGCGGGTCTCTGTGAGTTTGAGACCAGCCTGGTCTACAGAGCGAGTTCCAGGACAGCTTCCAAAGCCACAGAGAAACCCTGTCTCAAAAAACCAAAAAAAAAAAAAAAAAAAAAAAAAAGAGTGTTGAGCCCACTCTTATTTTTGTTTGCTTGTTTTTCAAGACAGGGTTTCTCTGTGTAGCCCTGGCTGTCCTGGAACTCTCTCTGGTAGATCAGGCTGGCCTTAAACTCAGATTTGCCTGCCTCTGCCTCCTGATTATTGGTATTAAAGGTGTATACCACCCAGGCAGATCTCTGAAAGTTCAAAGCTAGCCTGGTTTACAAATTGAGTTCCAGGACAGTCAGGGTGGTTACACAAAGAAACCTTGTCTGTAAAAACAAAACAAAACAAAAAAACCCCACATTCAGTATCCAATAATATATGGTCAGCACAAATTGGACTTGATAGGTGAAAAAAATAAAGAGCACATAAAGTTGGGTGGGCAGGGAAAGGTGGCTCGATCTGGGAAGAGTTGGAAGGGGGTGAATATGATCAAAACATTGTACAACATCCCCAAAGATCTAATAAAATCTTTGTAAGCAGCTTTAAAACAAGTGTCGAAAAGATAATGTAAAATAAGCCGGGCATTGGTGGCGCACGCCTTTATCCAAGCACTCTTGAGGCAGAGGCAGGTGGATCTCTGTGAGTTCGAGACCAGCCTGGTCTACAAGAGCTAGTTCCAGGACAGCCTCCAAAACAATACAGAGAAACCCTGTCTCGAAAAACCAAAAGATGAAGAAGGAGGGGGAGGAGGAAGAGGAGGAGGAGGGGGGAAGAAGAGGAGGAATGTAAAGAGCTGGAGGATGGGGAGGGGTACTGTGTGATGCCGTCTTTTAGACTTGACAGGGCCATGCACTCATGAATTCACAGCAGCTGTGAATGAGACCTGTACAAAATCAACTAATGAACCTTCCAGCATGGATGGGTGAGGAGCTCATGAGGCTCCATCCCTAGTTGAAGTGCTATTAGAAGTTGATGCCTGCTGAGGAAGAGTCAATTTTTTTTGCAGGTCCATTCCATGCAAATGTAGGAAGTACTATTGGGGAGTTACAAAAAAAAAAACAGGGGGATATGATGGGGGTTTAAAGGAAAGAGAGGTTGGAGTGGGGATGGATATGCTCCACATTCATTGACACATCTATGAAAGTATAAAAGAATTTTTAAAAAGGCCACACGTGGTGGCACATGCCTTTAATCCCAGCATTTGTGAGGTAGAGGTAGGTGAATCTCTGTTTGAGGCCAGTCTGGTCTCCATAGTGAGTTTCAGGACAGCCAGGGCAATGTAAAGAGACTGTCTCCCCCACAAAAAAAAAAGAATAAAAATATTAAAACCAGCCAAACAGCAACTAAAAACCCCATGTAAAACAAATATCGCCCTATTCTAAATTCATAAAGATATTCTCTCTTATTATTCTACAATTCCTAAAGTTTTGCCTTTATCATTTGTTTTTAATACATTTGAAACTGCATTTTGTATATATTTAGAAATAGGGATACAGTTTAATTTTCTCCCAAGTTCCATCTCACCTTTAAAAATAGTAAACATTTAAAAATTATATGAGATTGTGGCCTTTGATTATTTTATTTCTTCTTGTTGACTGTGGTTGTTTTCCTAACAGCTTCATTTTTGGCTTCCATATCAGATTCTATCAACTGAACTTTCTCATGTTCCCAGACTCGTTAGTATTCTTCCCAGCCTTTAGACATTATTTAAAAACAGTTACGGGGCCGGGCGTTGGTGGCACACGCCTTTAATCCCAGCACTCGGGAGGCAGAGGAAGGCAGATCTCTGTGAGTTCGAGGCCAGCCTGGTCTACAAAGTGAGTTCCAGGACAGCCTCCAAAACCACAGAGAAACCCTGTCTCAAAAAACCAAAAACCAAAAACAAAAACAAAAAACAAACAAAAAACAGTTACGGGAATAGGACTGGACAGATGGCTAACACTTCCCCATCTTCCAGAGTACCAGAGTTCTCTCAGTACCCATCAGGTGTTTTACAACCACCTGTAGCTCTGGCTCCAAGGGATCTGATGCCCTGTGTGTGCGGCATACATTCATAAATAAAAATGAATCTTTAAATAGTTACAAATC
The DNA here is from genome assembly GCF_017639785.1 of Mesocricetus auratus. NCBI lineage: Eukaryota > Metazoa > Chordata > Mammalia > Rodentia > Cricetidae > Mesocricetus > Mesocricetus auratus. Next base: position 8,085,676 of record NW_024429188.1, read on the forward strand.
TGGGTGGTCGTGGCACATGCCTCTGATTCTAGTACTCAGGAGGCAGAGACAGATGGATCTCTGAGTTAGAGGCCAGCTTGGTCTACAGAGTGAGTTTCAGGGCAGCCAGAGCTACACAGAGAAACCCTGTCTGGAAAAACAAAAGTTACAGGAATAGCTGTGGAGACAACCTTCTGAAAATGGCACTAACCTTAGCCTATAAGTTCAAAGTGTTGCCATACTATAAGACCACTAAAGGGAAGACTCAGTAGACACTCTGGGTTGCTAAGAGCACCACTTAGTAATAAGCAGGTATAAGGTTATAGAAGGTGGATGAAAGGATGAAGACTGAAAATGAGCAATGAATGGATAAGGGTAGGGTATTAGGAAGAGAGAGAAGGGAAACAGAGAAGCCAACGAGGAAGGTAGACAACGGAGAGGAGAGTGAAGAGAAAGATGGGGATAAAGGGATGGCATCAGATATATGATGCGGTGGGAATGGGATCGGGGAGAAACGTGGTAAGGAGACAGGGGAAAAGGACAAAGCCGGAGGACTGGCTTAAGGACTTGGACCCCCGGTGTTCACACAGACACCTTTCTCAGTACAGAATTCCAATTTTGAAGCTCCTAAATGGATTGGATTCAAGTTGGCTCTAGGATTTACAATGGTAGTCTTTGAATTCTGCTTTGAGAAATAAGAGAGAAGCAGGTGATGGAGGCAGTGTCTCAGAACACAACTCTTCCCCAACTTGTATCTCCGTTGTCTAGGAGTCTAGGAGTATCCTCATGCTCCTTCACACTCCAATCTCACCTCACTTAAGTCCTCCCTAAGATCCGTCCTTCTAGTACAAACTGCCCACCCCTCCGAGGGTGCCTTCTAATTCCCGACTGAGCCCTTTGCTGGAGCCCCTAGACGGGCCAGAGTACAAACCGCCGCAAAGCCCCCGCCTCCTACTAGTCCTGAGCGACAGGGAGGGCATAACCTTGCTGTGACTTCTGACTTGTCTCAGCAAGCGTGGGCTCAGGCCCCGCCGGCCCTCGGACTCTCTCCCAAAGCGATTGGAGACCTTCTGGGGACTAACGCTTCCCTAGCTCAGTCCGCTACAGCTTCGACTGTTGCGAAGCAACAACAAAGAGGGGCGTGGTCCAAACACCCACGCACGAGCCGGGCGGCACACGCGCTAGTTCAGGCGGAAGTGACTGCCCTCTGGCTCCGGAACCCGGAAATCCTGATTGGCTTGCCCTTATTATCGCGAGGTTTACTGTACACCCGGCTTGCACCGCGGTATTTCCCGCGCGGGCTAACCTCGGTTCTCAGGAGTAATCTGCGGCCTCGCCTACGGTAGCGCCGCTGCTATGGGGTTCTTGAAGCTGATTGAGATCGAGAACTTTAAATCGTACAAGGGTCGACAGATTATCGGACCATTTCAGAGGTTCACCGCCATCATTGGACCCAATGGCTCTGGTGAGATTAAATCCGGCTGCGGCCCTGCTGGCGTCGCGATCCGGTCCCCCGTCCATCTCCAGAATAGTACAACCCACCCCAAGCAACCTGAGACCTTTGAACCCTAAAATGTTCCTTGCTCCTCTTGGGGGGATTCGATTTGAACTCTCTCCCCCTTCTGCCATACACTTAATTCGAGCCCCTTCCCAAATGTCAGATGGCCGAGTTTTGTGCAGACCCCTCTGGCCGGAATGGTATGGGCGGGACTGTGCGTTGCCTCGCCCACAACCCCTCCCGCCAAAACAGGCTTTCCTGGAACTTGCTGACAGTTGTTTGGCCGGTGGCTCCTTTCCGGTCTGTATTGTACCACGTTCCTGGCCTTAAGTTCGACACATCTGGGAAATTTTGGGAATGTTGTCTCTGTCTTGGCGTTTCGTCCCAAGTAGTATACTTTCTGCTTTAGCCAGTCCCCCTACGCACTCGCGCCTCTCTGGAACGCTCCAGTTTCTTTTCCCCTCTCCAGCTGTGGCACTTTTGGAATTTGGCACTCCTCCCAGCAGAGTGGGATTCCGTTTCTCGCCCCTTACACCCCTAATAGATATTGCCTCGATTTGCCCCTTTCCTACCAGGAAGCGGTAATGAGCCTGAATTTGTTTGCTTGCTAATTTGTTGTTTCCGGTTTTATCAGTTAAGTTTATGCGGAAAATAAGCCAAGTCCGTGATCCTAGGAAACTTATTTAGAGGAGAAAGAAGATAAAGTACAAAATATAATATTTAGGCCGTTATAAATGCTCTGTAAAAAAAAAAGGGATTAAAGTTGACAGCTTAAATTGACTTTGGTAGTAGGTAAGCCTACTTTTCCAGATTTAAGCCTGCTATGGCAATATCTTAATATCCTAAAACAATATCTTAATATTACTAATTCTGTATTATATAATAAACACAGAAATACATTATCAGCTAATATCATAATATTTTATAGCTCATGAGTTCCTCTCACCTATCCCTGGAAATATCAGTTGGGAATCCAGAGATGTTCCAGTTTACTCATTTTCTAGGCTGGTAGGCAAACCTTGCCTTAATACAGTAGCTCATAGCGAATACCTTCACTGGACTCTTGTGTGTGTTTTGTTCTCTGCTTGGAGCAACGTTTCCCAACACTGGCACTTCAGCAACACACTTCCCTGTGGGGTTGGTCCTGTGCACTGTTGAATGTTTAGCTCTATTCCTGGCTTCTACCCTCTAAATGACAGCACCTCCACTCTCCAGAAATGACCTTCAAAAATATCACCAGACAACACCAGGGTCCCGATGTAGCAGTGATGGTGACAGGTTACTTCCTTCCCCAACATAGTTTAAGAACCACTGGCACCAGGTGGTGGTGACACAGGGAAGGCAGAGGCAGACGGATCTCTGTGAGCTTGAGGCCAGCCTGGTCTACAGAGTGAGTTCCAGGACGGCTAGGATTGTTACACAGAGAAACCCTGTCTCTAATAAAACAAAACAAACAGGCAAAAATCAAACAAACAAAAAAACTCCACGAACCTAAAGGGTTAATGCTTTCAGTTCCACGAAGTTTCTTGGGGTCTTCTTGTACCACTTGTTGAAATTCAGTCCCCTCAGCATTGTTAGAATTATAATCCAGCTGTGTTTTTAGTTTTTTGGGGTTTTTTGTTTGTTTGTTTTTTCGAGACAGGGTTTCTCTGTGGCTTTGGAGGTTGTCCTGAACTTGTTCTGTAGACCAGGCTGGTCTCAAACTCACAGAGATCCACCTGCCTCTGTCTCTCGAGTGCTGGGATTAAAGGCGTGCGCCACCACCACCCGGCGAATCCAGCTGTTTTTAAAAGGCCCTTTACCCTCTCTATTATTTTTTTTGAGACCAGATCGTACGGCTTCAAATTCCTTTTGCCTCCACCTCCCCAAGTGTTGGGTGTGCTCTGCCACATCTTTCTTCTGCATGGCTTTCAAAGTTTGGCTCTGGGAAGCATCCCTTGACCCTTGGTTCCCACTTTATAGATTGTTCTTTTTCTCTGACTGGTCTTCCTCCCTCCTTCCCCTCTCCCCCTCCCCCTTTCTTTTTGGTGTTTTTTTTTTCTTTTTGGTGTTTTGAGACAGCGTTTCTCTTTGTAGCTTTGGAAGCTGTCCTGGAATTCGTTCGGTAGACCAGGCTAGCCTCGGACTTACAGAGAGCCACCTACCTCTGCCTCCTGAGTACGGGGTTAAAGGCGTGTGCCAGCACAGACTTTATTTTCTTTCACAAATTTATAGTACCTGTGTTTGTATCTTCATCAGTACTGTGTGAGTGTCCTCAAGAAGTCATTTCTTGAGATGTTTTGTTAGTGAGTGTTAGTGTTCACACAGCACATTAGAAAAATGTTTACGATACTGAAGAATTGTGAGTACAAGGCTTGTGGTTGTAGGGTGTTAGCCTTGAAAAATCAAGGAAGCTCAAAGGTTGGAAATTGGTGCTTGAAAGATGAATTCCAGTTTATGTTATGTGCTAGTTCTGCTGCAACTGGCAATGCGTTGAATCTAGACTGTATAACAGTACATCTGTTCTTCCATCCATCCATGGCAGGGTTTCTCTGTGTAACAGCCCTGGCTGTCCTGGAACTGATCTGTAGACCAGGCTGGCCTTGAACTCACAAGGATCCACCTGTTTCTGCCTTTTAAGTGCTGGGATTGAAGGTGTGTACCCCCACCCCCTGCAGATCTGCTGATTGTTGAACACCAAGGTGATCTTGGTTTTTTATTGTTCATTTGTTGAGATAGGATCTCATTTCAGACTGGTCTCAAACTCTTATTTAGTTCAAGGATGGCCTTCTTATCTTCCTGCCTCCATCTCCAGAGTGCTGGAATTATAGGTATCCACTTCCACCTGGTGTAATACTGTGTTTGGGTTTGAACTGAAGGTCTTATACATGCTAGATAAGCACACACTCAGCTGGGTCACATCCCCAGCCTCACAAGATTTTTTAAAGGGGTTTAACAAACAATAACAGAATGAAGGACAATGAGCAAGGATCTTGTAGCTGGATGTTGTAAGGGAGACTGTTTTATCACCTTGTCAGTTGAAGTAAAGAACTTACTGACACATTTAACTTGAGGAATGACTAGGTTTCTTCCTCTGTAAAGTAGAGGAAATGTCTATTTCCTAAGACTTTTTTGGATAAGCTAAATTGGATAATTAATGTGAGCATGAATCACAAAGTTGCATGAATCATGTGATCTAGTATTTTTAAGAAAACATCTGATTCTGCATTGGTATTTTAACCAAGTATTAAAAAGAGTTCAGGATGCTGTCAGACGAAAGAGAAGGTTGTGGAGATGGCCCAGTCTGTAAAGTGCTTGCCATACAAGCATGAGGACCTGAGTTTGGGTTCTTAGAACCCACTTAGAAAGCTGGGTGTGAGCCGGGTGGTGGTGGTAGTGGTGTCACATGCCTTTAATCCCAGCACTTGGGCGGCTGGGAGGCAGAGGCAGAGGCAGGTGGATCCCTGTGAATTTGAGACCAGCCTGGTCTACAAAAACAAAAAAAGCAAGCAAGCAGTGTGTGGTGGTATATATACACATAATCCAGAACTGGGGAGGTGGAGACAGGAGGATACCTGGGACTTGCTAATATAGCTCAGTTAGTGAGCTTCTAGGCCAAGAGAGATCCTGTTTCAAAAAAAAAAAAAGTTCAATCAACAGTTATTTTAAAAAAAAGACACCCGGCCGGACGTTGGTGGCGCACGCCTTTAATCCCAGCACTCAGGAGGCAGAGGCAGGCGGATCTCTGTGAGTTCGAGACCAGCCTGGACTACCAAGCGAGTTCCAGGACAGCCTCCAAAGCCACAGAGAAACCCTGTCTCGAAAAACCAAAAAAAAAAAAAAAAAAAAAAAAAGACACCCACTATCAACCTCTGGCCTCCACATACTTGCACATACACACAAATTGGATATTTGAAAGAAGCTCCATATAAAAATATAATTATATAGTGATATAATTTTGGTAACGTAAATTTTTAAAACCCGGTATTTGCTAGGCGTGATGGCACACGCCCATAGTCTCAGCACTTGTGTGGTTACGGCAAGAAGATTGCTATGAGTCCCAGGTCAACCTGGGCTACATAGTGAGGACCAGGGTTGCATAGCAGGACCTTGTGTCAAAAAAATCAAAAACTTAGTACTGGTTTTGCTACCTAACTTTGTTTTAGTAAGTTTCTCTCCTTTTCCCTTGTTTGAGCAAGAGACTGGACTGAGTGATTTCAAGAAGTACAAAAAGTTTTCCCGCTGGGCGTTGGTGGCGCACGCCTTTAAACCCAGCAGTCGGGAGGCAGAGGCAGGTGGATGTCTGTGAGTTCGAGACCAGCCTGGACTACCAAGTGAGTTCCAGGACAGCCTCCAAAGCCACAGAGAAACCCTGTCTCGAAAAACCAAAATAAAAAATTTTCCCAGTATGTGGTTCAGTGGTACGTATCTGAGCAGACTCAGAAACATGCCAAGTTTCCTTTTTAATGTTTTCACTTAACTTTTAAAATGACATTTTATGTGTATTTGTATCAGAGGCTGATGCTAGTGTCTTTTTTTGATAACTCCACCTTATTTATTTCTGTATTTCAAGACAGGGTTTCTCTGTGTAACAGTCCTGTCTGTCCTGGAACTGTCTCTGTAGACCAGGCTAGCCTTGAACTCAGAGGACTGCCTGTCTCTGCCCCCTGAGTGCTGGGACTAACAGTGTGCTCCACCAACACCTATCAGCTCCATCTTATTTATTGAGACGGTATCTCTTATTGGCCTGGAGCTCAGCAACTGGGCTCTATTGCCTGGCAAGCAAGCCCAAAGTATCTTGTCTCTGTTTTCTCAATGCTAGGTTATGGGTCTACTCCATCACACCCAGCTTTTTAAGTGGATGTCCAAACTCAGATCCTTATGCTTGTGTGGCAAGCTTGGTGCATGTGTGGAGGTCAGAGGACAGTTCTACAGGAGTCAGTTCTCTCTTTTCTCTATGGGGATCAAACTCAGGTTATCTGGCTTGGTGGCAAGTGCCTTAACCTGCAGAACCATCTCACCAGCCTGTTCATACATAGGTTTTCTTATACTTTCCAAGTATTGTATTATGAACATGGATAAACATATATGTGCTAGCAGGATATGGTGGTGTAGGACTTTAATCCCAGTACTCAGGAGGCAGAGGCAGGTGGATCTCTGAGTTTTAGGACAGCCTGCTCTATATATACAAAGTGTCTCTCCTCTCTCCTCTCTCTCTCTCTCTCTCTCTCTCTCTCTCTCTCTCTCTCTCTCTCCCTCCCTCTCCCTCTCCCTCCCTCCCTCTCCCTCTCTCCCTCCCTCCCTCTCCCTCCCTGTCTCCCTGTCTCCCTCTCCTCCCCACTAAAAACATTTGAAAATAAATTGTCTTCAAGTGCTTCAGCATTCATATAAAATCATTATCCTGTTTTACTGTTTCATTACTACAACAAAGGAAATTGTCTTTGTGTCATCATTTATCCAGTTTTTCTTTAAGCTTCAAGTGTCATTAGTTGCTCAGTTTATCTAATATATATTCAAGCTTCCCTAATTGCTTCCCACTATGTCCATGTTTCTTCTTTGGAAAGAGTCCAATCATAGTTCATCTCTCAAGTTGCGTGTGATTCTAGCATGTGGGAGGCTGAAGCAAGAAGCTTGTGATTGTGAAGCCAGCCTGGACTATGTAGATATTTTTTCTTAAAATAAAACAAAGCAGAGTAAAAGATTAGCCTATACTAACATCCATATTCTATTTGCATATATTTCAGTAATATCCTTTATTCTAGAATGGTTCTCAGCCTTCCATTTTAGATATTGCCTTTATTTAGTAATGGGGACGAACCAGGGCCTTGTGTGTGCTAGTAAAGCCCTACCTCTTAGTTATACTCCTGATACAGATAGGTGTTTGTTTGTTTGTTTGTTTTTTGAAGTTTTTCTGTAGCTTTGACCAGGCTGATCTCGAACTCAAAAGAGATCCACCTGTCCCTGCCACCACCACCACCCCCAGTGCTGGGATCAAAGTCGCACAACACCACCACCCAGCTAACTTAATCACTTTTTTTGTTTTATTTTCAGACAGGGTTTCTCTGTGGTTTTGGAGGCCATCCTGGAACTAGCTCTTGTAGACCAGGCTGGCCTTGAACTCACAGAGATCTGCCTGCCTCTGCCTCTCAAGTGCTGGGATTAAAGGCGTGTGATGACCTCCCGGCTAACCACTTTTAAGTGTACAGTTTAACAGTGTTAAGTATATTCACATTTCTTGTGAAACAAATCTCTAGAGTTCTTATGTCTTGCCTCTTGGTCCAGCTTGCTTGTATTTTTGGTTGCTTGAGGTCAAGCTCCTGAGTTTACAGGGTAAAAGTAATATCTGTGTTATCATATTAAAGGTTATAGAGCAATCCATTCTATGAATACTTGTTTCTTTATATGGGGTTTTAGTTTCTGGCTACTATAAGTAATAACTGCAAAAGAACTTTTTCCTAAGTCATTGACCCAGTTTTCTGACAACAGAGTTTATTTTCTGATTTCTATTAGTCTGACATTAGAAAATAGAATAGAAAAGAGCACATTTCTATTCTCAAATGTCCTTTATTCCTTTCTCCTTCCCATCTTTCTAATGTTCTCTCTTCTGCTCTGTTCCATTCTCCCTTAGGTAAGTCAAATCTCATGGATGCCATTAGCTTTGTGCTTGGTGAAAAAACCAGCAACTTGCGGGTAAAGACTCTGCGGGACCTGATACATGGAGCTCCTGTGGGCAAACCAGCTGCTAACCGAGCCTTTGTGAGCATGGTCTACTCTGAGGAGGGAGCTGAGGACCGCACCTTTGCCCGTGTCATTGTAGGTGGGTACGGCTGCTCAGAGTCCAAGGAAGCAGATAGACTCTTTGCTAGGATTGGAGGACTGCCTGACCCTCGCTAACTCATTCATTGTCTTGTAGGGGGCTCTTCTGAGTACAAGATCAACAACAAAGTTGTTCAGCTACATGAATACAGTGAAGAGTTAGAGAAGTTGGGCATTCTCATCAAAGCTCGTAACTTCCTTGTCTTCCAGGTGGGTTATTTAAAAAAAAAACCAAAAAAAAAACAGGGTCTCACCACGTAATCTTGGCTGCCCTGGAACTCACTATGTAGACCAAGCTGACTTCAAATTCACAAAGATCCACCTGCCTCTGCTTCTGAATGATAGGATTAAAGGCATGCACTACCATGCTCAGCAAATTACTTTCATTTTTTATCCTTAATTTTTTTTAATTGGAGGTTTTATGCAATGCATTTGCATTGTTTCCACATTCCCTCTTTCCCCTCCAACTCCTGTGTCTCCCTAACCACCTCCTCTGGAATTTATGACCTCATGGATAGATAGGTAGGTAGGTAGGTAGATAGATAGATTTTCTTAAAAGATATTTATTTTATATGAATGGGTGTTTTGTTTGTATGTATGTATGTATGTGTGTGTACCACATGTGTGGTGTGCCTGGTGCCCACAGTACAGAAGGCAGCATCAGACTCCCTGGAATTGGAGTTACAGATGGTTGTGAGCCATCATGCAGGTGATGGAAAGTAAATCAGAGTCCTCTGCAAGAACAGCAAATACTCTTAACCACTGAGCCATTATTCTAGCCCCTATATTTGTTTTATTTATTTACATACACACCTCTACTGAGTCTGGTTAGTATTTGCCCTTATTTGTATGGTTTTAGGGCTGAGGTCTTGTTCCTGTGGGGATGGGGTGGGCAGTGGGGGCAAATGGTTCTCCCTCTCTTAGCAACTATCAGAGTTTGAAAGTTTCCTCTATCCATATTGGTATGTCCATTGGTGTTCTTCATAGGTCTTGTGGTAACAGCCATATGTTAAGAGTTCTTGGGAGCACCATCTTTGTCCTGTCAGGAAGAAACTATTATAGACCCTCAGGCTTCTATAATCTTTCTGCCCCCAGCTTCTGAGATGTGCCCTGAACCACAGATGTAGGGGCTGTGTTATAGATGATGCAGGGCTGGGCACACTATGGTTACTTCTTTTCTGCATTTTGATCAGTTGTGGATCTCTCTAATTATCTCTGTTGGAAAACGAAAAGAAGCTTCTTTGATGACATGTAAAACTTGTACCTACCTGTGGGTATATGGAGGAGTATTTAGAAGCCAGCTGGAAACTATTACTTTAGTAATGTGATAGTAGTGACAACAGTTGGTTCTTTTCTGTGCCCTCCCCCTTTTTTTTGTTTTTTCGGGACAGTGTTTCTCTTGCAGTAGCTATGGAGCTAGTCTTGAAACTTGCTCTGTAGATCAGGCTGGCCTCGAACTCACAGAGATCATCAGCCTGCCTCTGCCTCCCGAGTGCTGGGGTCAAAGGCGTATACCACCAGCACTCAGTTCTTTTTCTTTTTTTTAAAGACAGGGTCTTACTATGTAGCCCTGGCTGGCCTCCTGGGTCCAGGGATTAAAGGCATGTGCCACCATGCCTAGACTGTGGGCATTTAAAAATTAGCTTTATTTATATGTGTGAGTATTTTGCTTGCATGTCATGGAAACCAGAAGAGTATGTTGGATCCCCTGGGAGTAGAGTTACAGTTGGTTATTCGCTGTTTGTTGCCGTTCCTATCCCAGCTAGGCCTGCTTTATGTCCATCTCTGTGTGTTTCCCCTAGACATGTAGCACATTCTTTAGTGGGCTTTCTAATTCCATTCTGGCCTCTTTCAGTTTCCTCCTCAGCTGGGTTAGTCTAATAAGGACACAAGTCTTTTTTCTCTGTCTTTCTGTAAAGCAATTCAGTGATTCCTTCTTGTCTTAAGATGGTTGTTCTTAAATTGTAGTACCTAGACCAGCGGTAGGAGCTCCACTTGGGAATGTTACAAATACACACTGTTACAAATGCACACTCTTAGGCTCCATTCTAGAGAGACGAGCTAAAGAGACTCTGAGCACGGTTTGTGCTATACCAAGCTTGAGGTTATTGTGAAGCTAGGGAAAGTTTTAGAACAGTTGACTTAGGATGAGAAAACAAATAACCAAGCCTGTTGTTCAGAAAACCTATCATTTGATTCTTTCCTACCTTAGTAGCCTTGTCTTCCAGTAGTCTTTTCCTCAGTTTTGTACTCTAACCCAATTAAACCACTTGTTCAGATTCATTTGGTGTTTTGGCATGCATGCCTTTGCTTGTTCATTTTCCTGTATGCCGAATTGTGGGATAACCTTTTCGGGAGGCATGGGAGGTGGTGTTTGAGGTACTAGGTATTAAACTCAGTGTCTCTCATGTGCTATCCCCAGCCTGCTCTCCTCTTTTCTTGGTTAGTTTTCCCATATATTCCAAAGTCAGCATAGATGTCCCCCATGTAAGGCCTTCCCAAATAGAATTTCCTAGCTAAATTTTTTGCCTCTCAAGCTTGAATTTTCTGGGCTGCTTTAGTCATTGCATACAATATACCACTGTGTTACCTTCTGTTTGTCTCTTTGTGTTCAGAGGCAGAGAATGTGTCATTAGAGCCCAGTATGACTGACGTGGTGGCCCAGGCCCATACTCCCACCTAAAGCAAGACAATTTTACATTTAAGGTTTGCCTGGGCTACAGAGAAAGTTCAAACCCAGCCTAGACAATTTAGTGAGTCCCTGTCTCACAATAAGAGAAGTAAACAAAGGCAGGGAATATAGCCAGGGGAGGAGTACATATTGACCTTTAATCCTCAGTACTTACTCTGTTCCCTTCAAATGTGGCACAGGTTGGGCTGAGGAGGGCTGATAAACTTTTGAAGTGGGCAGGGTGAATTGAGCTAGCAGAGGTCTAAATGGGGCAGTGTGTTTTGACCTTTATCAGGGTGCAGTGGAGTCTATTGCCATGAAGAACCCCAAGGAGAGAACAGCTCTGTTTGAAGAAATTAGTCGCTCTGGGGAATTAGCACAAGAGTATGACAAGCGAAAGAAGGAAATGGTGAAGGCTGAAGAGGACACACAGTTTAATTACCATCGCAAGAAGAATATTGCAGCTGAACGCAAGGAGGCCAAACAAGAGAAAGAAGAGGTTGGTGGCCTGGCTGCCTCTTAGATCCAAGAGACTGAAATAAAGGCAGTGCCTTACTGATACAGCCCTGTCCCCCTTTCTGTTTGCATAGGCGGACCGCTACCAGCGCCTGAAGGATGAGGTGGTGCGAGCTCAGGTACAGTTGCAGCTCTTTAAGCTTTACCATAATGAAGTGGAGATTGAGAAGCTTAACAAGGAGCTGGCTTCTAAGAACAAGGAGATTGAGAAGGACAAGAAGCGGATGGACAAGGTAGAGGATGAGCTGAAGGAGAAGAAGAAAGAGCTGGGCAAAATGATGCGGGAACAGCAGCAGATTGAGAAGGAGATCAAGTAAGAGACACTTCTGGGCCTGTAACTTAGGGGAAACTAGGCAGCTGTGCTATTCTCTTGGGATCCTCCGAGCTCAGAATCTACTATTGATACTAGTTTGTTTTTCTTCCCCTTGACCAGTCATGTTTCTTGACTTTCAGTTAATACAATAGAATATTAAGAACTCAGGTGCTAAGAACTGGGCAGTAAGGTAGCTCAGCCTTGACATAACTCACTGGCTAAAGATGCTTGAGGCCAAGCCTAGTGGACCCATATGATGGAGGAGAGAACTGAGTCCCACAAATTGTCTTCTGATCTCTGCGTGTGGGCACACATGTGCCCACATATACACTAACTAGTGTGTGTGATACAAAGAATTAAAAAAAGAATAAAATTGACAGGTTAGCAGGTAAGAGGAAACAGTGGAAAGTACAGGTGTTAGATGACCAAGGGGGCCATCCTAGAAGAGTAACACTCCCTAGAAGCTTAAACGACAGGGGTGTGAAGTGATTTGATCAGAATGAGGCAGTTCAGTAAACATAGGGTATTTGTGGAAGTTTTTAATGAGAGACCTGTCTTACTGTTGACTTCAACCTGATGGGACAGTGTTTTGACATTTACCAAGGTTCAGTGAAATCTGGACCCTAAAGAGTTGCAAGGGTTGATGCAGGGGTATTTTGTCTTTTGGGGGTGACCAGAATACCAGGATGATGGTTGTAATTTAAGAAAAGTGGCGAATGAGAGAAAGACACCATGCAATAGAGTTCAAGCAGAGGGGCTTTTTATTAGGGAAAGGGATCATAAAAAGGGGAAAGGGAAGCAGGGAGACCAGCCTCAGGAGACAGGAGCAACAGGAGAGAGGAGAAAGGAAAGAGGGGGAGAGAGGGAACAGATAGAAAGATGTAGGGACAGAAAGAAAGAAGGCTGGGAGGTAGGCAGGGCCCTTTTAAAAGGAAACATAGTGAATAGGCACAGGTAGTGTTCTTAGTGGCTGCAGCTGAGGGTGTATCCTGTCAGAACTCCAAGGACAGGTCAGTACAGATGCCTGAATACTAACAATGGTAGGTTCCAAGAAGTACTCAAACTGCACCCTCCTGGGTTTTTCTTTTTGTTGTTGTTTTGTTTGTTTTGAGGATCTGGAAGGCATTAGGCCCTTGTTTTTTAAGGTATTTCCATGAGGTTGGCTGGGAATACATAGGTCCCTTTTGGGATCAAAAGTCTGGGAGCCTCCCATCTGCAGGGCTAACTGTCTCTTTTCCCTCTGGTAAAAGGGAAAAGGACTCAGAGTTGAATCAGAAGCGGCCCCAGTACATCAAAGCCAAAGAGAATACCTCCCACAAAATCAAGAAGCTTGAAGCAGCCAAGAAGTCTCTGCAGAATGCTCAGAAGCATTACAAGAAACGTAAAGGTGACATGGATGAGCTGGAGAAGGAGATGTTGTCAGTGGAGAAGGCCCGACAGGAGTTTGAAGAACGAATGGAGGAGGAGAGTCAGAGTCAGGGCAGAGACTTGACCCTGGAGGAGAATCAGGTAAGTCTTGAAAGGCTTACTGGTAAAAAGATCAGTGACTTAAACGTATGCTGACTTAGTAACCTCTCCTCTTTTCCTGTTCTTAATTAACACAGGTAAAGAAATACCACCGACTGAAAGAAGAAGCTAGCAAGAGAGCAGCCACTTTGGCTCAGGAGCTGGAGAAATTTAATAGAGACCAGAAAGCTGACCAGGACCGTCTAGATCTGGAAGAGCGGAAGAAAGTAGAGACAGAGGTAGGCAAAAATAGTGGATGAGGTGTGGGGGTGTTGCTCAGTGGCAGTGTGTGCTCAGCATATTTACCCTGAATTTAGTTCCCAGCATCAACAAGCAAAAAGATCAGGGGTGATAATCCCTAAATAAGAAAATAATGATAGTCTTAATAACAACAGAAGTTTATATCTGTCGGGCAGCTACTGTGTGATAAACACTATGTTTTATGTATATTCACTTATTTAAGTTCTTCCTTTATGGTTGCCTTTAGGGGATAGTTATCCTCACTTTCCAAACAAGAAAACTATCACAGTGGTGAAGCAATCTTCTTAATAATAACAGTAATCCCATAATTACTTAGCTGCAGGCTTAGGATATGAACCTAGGAAGGCTGACTCTAAAGCTCACACTGTTACCAAATACACTTCACTTACTGCTACTGTAGTATCAGTAATAAAGATAGAAAGTTCTTATGTTATCCTAAGAGCCTATAATGTTCTAGGCATTCAGCTAAACACTTATTTTAAATATTTAAAGGAACATTGTTGGTATTAGTATTAATGCATACCCTGTTTTATTTTTATTTTTTTGGTTTTTACGAGACAGGGTTTCTCTGTATTGTTTCGGAGGCTATCGGTCCAGCCCGGCCTCGAACTCACAGAGATCCGCCTGCCTCTGCCTCCCGAGTGCTGGGATTAAAGGCATGCGCCACCACCACCCGGCGCATACCCTGTTTTAAGTACTTAATATTCTGTGAAGTGGGAATTACCTATATCTTACAGATGAGACAGCAAGATCAGAGAGGACAGTGAAGCTTTACTTGGCTTAGGTTTGAGCCTTAGATTGGTGAGGAAACTTGGGCTGGATACAATACTTTTGAGAGTTGTTTTTTTTTCCCCCCAAGACGGGGGTTTCTCTGTGTAACTTTGTAGATCAGGTTGGCCTTGAACCCACAGAGATCCGCCTGCCTCTGCCACTCAAGTGCTGGGATTAAAGGTGTGCGCCACTACCTCCCAGCTCCTTTGAGAGATTTTAGAGCTCCTGGAAGCCCCATCTATCAGTAGACTGGACTTTGTATGTGTTTCTGCTTTCTTTTTAATTTATAAATTTATTTTATATCTTGACCAAAGTTCCTCCTCTTCTTTCTCCCATTCCCTCCCCCACCTCCTCCCTCCCTCTCTCCCAACCCACTCCTCTATTTCTGTTCAGAAAGTGGCAGTCCTCCCATGGATATTAACAAAACATGGCATATCATGTTGCACCTCCCCATATATTAAGACTGGCCAAAGTGACCCAGTATGAGGAGTAGAGTCCCAAAAGCCAGTCAGAGTCAGAGACAGCCCCTGCTCCCACTGTTAGGAGTGCTGCAATTACATAAGCTACAAAACTGTGGCATATATGTAGAGGGCTTAGGTCTGTCCCATACAGTCTCCCTGGTTATTGGTTCACGCATACTCTGTGAGCTCCTGTGAGCCCAGGTTAGTTGATTCTGTGGATTTTCTTGTGATGTCCTTGACTCCTGATTTTTTAATAGGCCTCCTGCATTAGTGACAGATCGTGTTGGATTGTTGGAATTTGGGATGAGTGGGGTCAGTAGGGGTGTAAGCCAATACCACATGGGCTTGGGTTAGCTGGCTCACCCTCTAATAATGAAATGTATTTATTGCCCAGGCCAAGATCAAGCAGAAGCTTCGGGAGATTGAAGAGAATCAGAAACGGATTGAGAAGCTAGAGGAATATATCACCACTAGCAAGTATGTGGCCCTGCAGTCCTCTCTTCTCCCTCCACATCTCAAGTGTTTATCCTGCTCCTCTTTAGGCAGGTCTACCAGAGTCCTCCAGTCACAGATAGTATCTCACCAGACAGGCTAACTCTTGTGTTTTCTTACTTTGCAGGCAGTCCCTAGAGGAGCAGAAGAAGCTGGAGGGAGAATTGACAGAGGAAGTGGAGATGGCCAAGCGTCGTATTGATGAGATCAATAAGGAGCTGAACCAGGTGATGGAGCAGTTGGGGGATGCGCGCATTGACCGGCAGGAGAGCAGTCGCCAGCAGCGAAAGGCAGAAATAATGGAAAGCATCAAGCGTCTCTACCCTGGTTCTGTGGTAAGACTGGAGGGGGCTCTTTCTGAGCATGTATTCAGTCTCACTGTCAACTTTCTCAGTCACCCTATGCTGTGTGACAGGCTTTCTATGGAAAGGCAGGATGCACACATATCTACTCACTTCAGAAAGGGAACCCACAGCAGAACTAAGTAATGGTTGCACTAAAGCCCAACATGCTGAACTAATGAGTTTTTACTGGGATTACTAACAGGAGTATGAGTGAGGGGTAATTTAAAAGAGAGGAATGACTCAAAAAAAGCAGCCATGTCACCAAAATGCCCACTCCAATGGCAGGTGACAACTCACAAAAGTGACAACCCTGGAGCTCTTGGCACAGCTTTCAGACAGCTCAACAGTTAAAAATCTCTTCTTTCTTCAGCTGTCTGTCAGGGACTCCTCCTGCAGCAGCTGTCTACTTCTGTAAAGCTGAGCAAGGCCTTCTAGAAACTTGACATGTTTCCACTTTCCCAGACACGAAACTAAAGTGTCTCCGAATCTCATGAGGCTCCTGCTCCCTTCTGGAGGGAGTGCCAGTGTAGAGCAGACTGCTGTAGAACACTCTGTGAAGACAGGGTAACTAGTCCTACTTTTATATCTGGGAAAATGGGAACTCAGCTGAAATGTCCTAACCCAAACAAACATAACTTGGATGGGTGAGATGGTTTAGAGTTAAGACCATTGTCCACTCTTCCTGAGTTCGGTTTCCAGCAGCCATGTGATGATACACAATCTCTGTGACTTTAGTTTTAGGGAATCCGGCACCCTCTTCAGACACACATATATGTAGACAAAACACATACATGTAAGATAAATTAAGACATAAAGAAAAGTATAGCTTATGAGAGAACTGCTGTTCATGTTCAGTGTTTTTGTTTGTTTGTTTTTTTTTTCTTTTTTGGTTTTTGGTTTTTCGAGATAGGGTTTCTCTGTAGCTTTGGAGCTTGCCTGTTCTGGAACTCACTGTGTAGACCAGGCTGGCCTTGAACTCACAGAGATCTGATTGCCTCAGCCTTCTGAGTGCTAAGATTAAAGACATGTGCCACCACTGCCCTGCTGTTCATGCTCAGTTTATCCTGACTTTTCTTTTCAATTAAATTTATTTACTGGTAGCTAGAGAGGTGGCTCAATGATTAAGAGCAGTTGCTGCTTGCCGGGCGTTGGTGGCCTATGCCTTTAATACCAGCGCTCAGGAGGTAGAGGCAGGCAGATCTCTGAGAGTTCGAGACCAGCCTGGTCTACAAGAGCTAGTTCCAGGACAGCCTCCAAAGCCACAGAGAAACCCTATCTAACTACAGCTTCAGGCGATCCATTACCTCTGGTCTTTGAGGGTATGTACACATGCATGCAAACACATAACTACAAATATTAAAAATAAAGTTAGTGTGTGTGTTAGTGAGTACATGTGACATGACAAGCGTGGATCCAACTTGTTCGAGACAGGGTTTCATGTTGGGTTTTACCTTTCTTTTTTTTTTTTTTAAAGATTTGTATGTTATGTTTCGTCTTCATGTACTATGTACATCACATGCATATCTGGTGCCTGCAATGTTCAGAAATCATCAGTCCCCTGGAACTAGAGTTGTGGATGGTTGTGAGCCTCCACATTGGTGGTGCTCTTAACCATTGAGACATCTCTGAAGCATCATGGTTGTTTTTCTGCTGTCTATGCCAGGGTAGCTGGCCCACAAGCATCCTGGAATTCTCCTGCCTCCATTTACCATATCCCCATAGAAACCATTAGGATTGTGGATAGTGTGCTACCATATCTATTTTATGTGGATATGTCAGATATGACTGCCTAAAGCTGTCCCAGTGACTTTGGAGCCAGAGTAGACTTTTCCTATATTTATGGGGTCTGCTGTGTGAGATGGGATTAAAGCAAAGTGCTCTTCTGCTCTCACACAGCCAATAAACGCAGCACTTCAATTACCAGATGTGTGTATGCAGGAGTTTCCCGCACACCAAAAGTTCTCCAGTAGACTCTAGCTGTGTGTCTTATAATCCAATTCTGACACTACTGGAGGTAGCATCAGATAAGATACCATAGGTTAAGGGCTCAATCCCATAAAATGGCCTTTCACTTCAGTTTGCAACTGCAAGCCTAGACTGTGACTTGTGGTTCTGACCATATGACTGAAAATTAAGTTTCCACAACCTACTCCATTCTGTCTGTGCATGTATGAAGATCAGAGGACAATTTGCAGGAATCAGTTCTCTCCTATAATGTGTGTTCCAGGAATTGAACTCATGTCATCAGGCAATTGCCCTCACCTGCTGAGCCTCCTTTTGAGTTATCTAGAAGCTCCCTGAATCAATCAGTCAATTGATTAATTTTGAGACAAGGTCTCTATATACTTCTGGCTGGCTTGGAATTCATTATGTGGACCAAGCTGTTCTTGAACTCAAAAGAATCTGCCTGCCTCTGCCTCCTGAGTTCTGGGAGTAAAGGCATGAATAGCCACACTCAGCATGAACATAAAACATTCAATGTTTTTGGTTGTTTGTGTTTTCTCTTTATATTTCATTTTAATTGTGGAGGTGTCTGTGTCTTGTGTTTCCATTTGTAGGTATATACTTGTGAATGAGGGTGCCCAAGGAGGCCAAAAGAGGGTGTCAGATACTTTGGAGCTGGATTTGCAGGTGGTTGTGAACCATCTGACATGACTACTTGGAACTGAGTTCAGGCTCTCTGCAAGAGCAGCAAGCACTCTTTAACAGCTGATTCATTTCTCCACTCTTGAGCTTTTGAGTTTGGGGGGATGTTGATTTATAATCATAATAGATTAAATCATTGGCTATTGGTGATCGACTCAACTTTTAGACATCTTTTCCTCTTAGGTATGGGACAGGGGACTAGAAGGCCCGATCTAATCCTGCCTTGGTCTCTATTCTATAATAACTAGCTCTCACAGGAAAGTTATGTAGTAGTAGTAGTCAGTGATCAGTCAACTCATTATGACTTTAGGTTTTGAAACTGTATCAGGAACCTCAGTCTATGGCTAAAAGCATATGCCATAATATCATAGTTCTCCCTTGGACTTTGAACACAAATATTTTACATCAAAACAACCATAAGGTCAAAAGATACACTGGTGGGTCTGGAAAGATGGCTCAGAGGTTAAGAGCACTGGCTGTTCTTCTAGAGAACCCTGGTTCAATTCCCAGCACCCTGCTAAAAATAATGAGACCTTGTTTTAAAAACAGAAAAATTAACTTGTGTATCATTCAAAAATGTCTTCTAGGGTGAGGCTGTTAAAGCTTGTGGCCTTTCAGTTGATCTTATCTGAATTCAAAAGCAGTCTTAGGAAACCTGTAGCTTCACCTTTTAAATGTCCGATATAATTGATGCTAGAGACAATGTGATTTCTTTGAGCTGCTTCTGAGGTGTTAATTGGGTCTTCCATCATGTAGCATGTTTATTCAGTCCCTAATCCTCCTTTAACCAAACTTCTGTCTTTGGAAGGAACATTAAAATTGATCACTGTACTGGTCTAAATTGCTTCTGGCTATACAAGTCTAACAAGTGCCTCCTCCCAATCCATTCCCATTTTATTGGTATTATACAGGTGCAAAAAGAGAGGACTGACTTCACAAATAAGCAGCATAGATGCATTCATTGTTCCTTATACAGATTATTATCTTATCTTTCTTTGTGAACTAGTAATTGGGATTCCTAAGCCTTATGTTTTCCCTTCTTTACTCAGTATGGCCGCCTCATTGACCTCTGCCAGCCTACACAAAAGAAGTATCAGATTGCTGTGACTAAGGTTTTAGGAAAGAACATGGATGCTATTATTGTAGATTCAGAGAAGACAGGTCGGGATTGTATTCAGTATATCAAGGAGCAACGTGGAGAGCCTGAGACCTTCTTGCCACTTGACTACCTGGAGGTATGGCTTGTGTGGTGGCGGTTAAGTTAAGGCAGTGTTGAGGGACACCTCCCCTTGGCTTTATATTAATAAGATTCTTCACACAGGTAAAACCTACAGATGAGAAACTCCGGGAGCTGAAGGGGGCCAAGCTAGTGATTGATGTTATTCGATATGAACCACCTCACATCAAAAAAGCTCTGCAGTATGCTTGTGGCAATGCCCTTGTTTGTGACAATGTGGAGGATGCCCGACGCATTGCCTTTGGAGGTCACCAACGCCACAAGGTATGACCCTCTTTTCCCAGGTTGGAGCTGGACAGGTACAGTACTGGAGATTCCTATTTTCACCATCTCCTCCATCTCTTCTCTCTCCTGTGTGTAGACAGTGGCACTGGATGGAACCCTTTTCCAGAAGTCAGGAGTTATCTCTGGCGGAGCCAGTGATCTCAAGGCAAAGGCACGGCGCTGGGATGAGAAAGCAGTAGACAAACTGAAAGAAAAGAAAGAGCGCTTGACAGAGGAGCTGAAAGTAAGTGACAAGTAACAGTGATCCTTCAGAGTAGGCTTCCTAAGCTCAGCTTGGCCACTTAACACATGACCCTTTTTTCTTGTCCTCTAGGAGCAGATGAAGGCGAAACGAAAAGAGGCAGAACTACGTCAGGTGCAGTCTCAGGCCCATGGGCTACAAATGAGACTCAAGTACTCACAGAGTGACTTAGAGCAGACCAAGACAAGGCATCTTGCCCTGAACCTCCAGGTAAGGCCTGGTCTTCATCCCTGTTCTCCAAGGCCATCCTAGGTTGCACTGAGGATGGGGAATTATCCAATTTCCTTCCATTCTGTGCAAGATAGAATGGCAGAGTCAGACACTGGGATGGGGTAGGAACATCCAGATCTTCTGTCAGCTGTATTTATTCCATTAGGTAACTTATTTACCTTCTTTGTCAATTTTCTCATCTTCATCTACCAAATGGAAATTACTGTCTATTTTATATGGTTAGTGCAAAGGTAGAATGAGTTAATATCTATAAAGTTCTTAGAACGGTAGGCACTCAGTAGATGTTAGGTACTATTATTAATGCAGTTCATTCAATGAATATTGGAACTTCTAAAAGTCAGTTGAGCTGAGTGGTGGTGGCACATGCCTTTAATTCCAGCACTCAGGAGGCTGAGGTAGGCAGATCTCTGTGAGCCCAAAGCCAGCCTGGACTGCAGAGTAAGTTCCAGGACAGGCACTAAAGCTACAGCGAAGCCTTGTCTAGAAAAACAAACAAACAAAAAAGTCAATTGAGAGTGAGCAACAGGGCCATTATAGTAGCATACATATGCCTATGGTCCCAGTACACTGGAGGCTGATGTGGAAGAATAGAGAATTCAGGGCCACTCTGAGCTATGTAGTGGGATCACATCTCAAGGGAAACAGACAAAAACAGTAAGAAGAATTTCAGTATCTGTTGGTTGGGGTATATTAGCATGTTCTTTGGTAATTCTATATTTTCCCAGTTTACCCAAGCTAGAGGTATTACATAATACCTAGATTCATCTTCTTCTGAAAAGCAGTCCAACTTGTAAACTATATTTGACCCAGGGGTTATCTATATGGGATTGTGTACCTACAACTAATGATATTTACGGTGCACCCAGCCTTATGGAGTAAAGGTTTTAGAACTTGACTGGGGTATTGGTGCTAAGTCGGGCTTTCTTGCTGACCATGGGGCTGGTACTGGCAAGGAAGTTCTTTTCCTCCACAGATTCTAGTCTCTTTCTTTCAACCTGTTTTTCTGTAGGAGAAGTCTAAGCTGGAGAGTGAGCTAGCCAACTTCGGGCCGCGCATTAATGATATCAAGAGAATCATCCAGAGCCGAGAAAGGGAAATGAAAGACTTGAAGGAGAAGATGAACCAGGTTGGTAGCAGATGGACTATGCCAGGCCAGCATGTTTATCAGGAAAAGACTAGGTTTAGAAGTAGGACTTCAGCTAATAATGCCTCTGCCCTCCCCGACTTTTCCCTCAGGTGGAAGATGAGGTGTTTGAAGAGTTTTGTCGGGAGATTGGTGTGCGCAACATCCGAGAATTTGAGGAAGAAAAGGTGAAGCGGCAGAATGAAATTGCCAAGAAGCGGTGAGTGAATGATTGTGGGATGCATGCCTGCAGCCTGACATCCTCGGGAGTCATGTGTGTCCTAGGGCAGTGACCAATTCTTAGAAGCGTGCAAACTTATTGTAGGGGGGCCAGAAAGAACAGCGAAATCAGGTAGATAACATGCCAGGATAGTGGGTAAAGTGCCAGCTTTAAATCTGGTTTACCCGGATTAAAATCATTACCTTGGACAATAGTTTTTATAAAATAAGACAATAGTGCCTATCTTGTGGCATTGGGGGAGGATTAGATGAAATGATCTTCTTTTAGATTTATTTTATGCATTTTATTTTGTATACAGTGTTCTGCCCGCTTGTATGCCTGCAGGCCAGAAGAGGGCACCAGATCTTGTTACAGATGGTTGTGAGCCATTATGTGGTTGCTGGGAATTGAACTCAGGACTTTTGGAAGAGCAGCCAGCGCTCTTTATCCTCCTAGCCATCTCTCCAGCCCCTAGATGAATAATCTTTGTGAATCATTCAGTATAATAAGTAGCACCTACAAAGAACAATAAATATTATCTTTTTTTTTTTTTTTTTGCTATTATCCTTGAGTATTGGAGGCTAATGGAAAGAAGTTCCATGCTGGAGAAGTAACTAAAAAAGAAGCAAGACCCCCTCTCCCTCGTTTTATTGTATATTCTATTCTATCTCATCTTATATTGTATTTACCTTAGGTTTTTTAAGGTGCAATCTCCCCCTTGCAGTGCAGGCCTCCTTATTTTAGTTCATTTGTGGCATGTGTGCATTCATTCATTCAATACTTTTTTTGGTTTTGGTCTTTTGAGATAGTCTTGCTTGGAACCCTGGTTGCTCTAGTACTTACTATGTAGCCCTGACTGGCTTAGAACTCAACAATCCTCCTGCCTCAATCTCCCCAATGCTGGAATCATAGGCATGTGCCATTATGCCTCACTTTAATAAGCCTTTTGAACATCTACTTTGTACTGAATTTTCTTGTGCTAGATATTGGAGGAGGTAAGGGAAATGTAGGTTAGGCAGATGAACATGATAATAGTCACCACTGAAGGAGGTCACACCCTGGAGGACCCTGGGTCTCAGTTAAGAGTTCATCTAGAGGCAGATATCTAGTAGTATATGCCTGTAATCCCAGCTTCTCAGGATTCCAAGCTCAAAACCAGCCTTGAATACAGTAAAAAAGAAAAGAGTGCTGAAAGTGTTATTCAGTGGTAGAGCACTTGCCTTTAGAATAGCATGTCTGAGGCCCCAGGGTTCAGCCCTTAGCACCACCGTTTCTATAGTAAATATTCGTTGCTTTCCTACTGCAAGCTAGGTTCAAAGGATATAAAATAGAATCTCAGTGAACTTACAGAGTTCTTGGGGGAAAAGTAGATGATGAACTTCAGGACAGAATGGTTGGTCAATAAAGCTAAAAATTTCACAAAGACAAATAAGAAACCTAGTAAAAAGTGGCAAAGAAAGAAGGATTTGAATCTCTGCAAATTGTAGGCATTGTTTGATTTCTTCATCAGAGAAATGCCAGTTAAAATAACATAGTAGTAGTATTTGCTGAAGATGCCTTCTTTAGTATACGGAGGTACACATACATACTTACTTGCTCTGTGGGTGTATGTTCCAGAGAATCTTACTACAAGATCAGAAAGGGACACGTTTGAGGCTTGTTCATTTGGGCATAATGTGTATTATTGAGTTGTTAGGGGCAATATAGATGGCTACCTTTGGGATATACATAGACTTGAAGTATTGTAGAGCAGTTCAAACAAGAATAGATCTATAGGCAGTAACATGGACAATTTACAAATCTGTTATGGATTGGAAAAATGAATGATGCATTTGTGTAAATTTTAAAACAGTGATGTTTTGTAAGGATGTGAATTTTAAGACTTGTTTACTTGTTTTTATTTGTGTGTGTGTGTGTGTGAGAGAGAGAGAGAGAGAGAGAGAGAGAGAGAGAGAGAGAGAGAGAGAGAGAGAGAGAATATGCCATGCATGTGCTAGCACTTGCAAAAGCCAGAAGATGGTGTCAGATTCCCTGGAATTGGCATTATAGGATTATAGGTGGTTGTGGGCCACTTGGTTTGTTTTCTGGGAACGGAACCCAGGTCCTCTGGAAGAACAAAGTGCTTATAACCACTGAGCTGTCTCCCTAGCCCAGGATATATATCACTTTGAGACATGTATTCACAGTAAGGGGAGATAACGTAGAAACCAAAGGGTGAATAAAGGAGATAAGGAAAGGGTCTTGCTTAGAGAGTAATGATAAATCTGGTTATCAACTGTGACATTTGACTAGTGCAGCTCATCTGAAATTGTAAAAGGAAAGAACCAACAATATGTTGCAGAAACTTAGAACCTGCCCTGAGCTATCAGGAAAGGCATTAAAAGAACAAGAAGTGGTGAATTAGAGATCTGAGGAGTGAGTAGGATTTAGCCAGCCAAGCAGGGACAAAAAGGAGTTCCAGCCAGTAAGAACAGCATGCTTAGAGATGTGACAGAACATGCCTTGTTCTGAATACTAAATAGTTTTGAATGCCTGGAACATAAAAACCGGGTCAGGAGGAAGGCAGGGGAGGTGGAAAGGTCAGTAGGGGCCAGATCACCAAGGGCTTTATGAGTCATACTTAGGAGATTGGCCTAAAAATTACATACCTCAAAATTGTAGAGTTAATTACATTCCTTTTGGATTATAGTGACTAATAGGTTTAAGCTGCTAGCATGACGTCTGGCAGCATCTATCACAACTATATTGAGAATTGGTGGGGCAGTTGGAACCTAGCCCTGCTTGGCTGCTAGTGTCTATAAGCTGTTAAAGTACTTTGAGTTTCTGAAGAGGTAAGGGAAAGGACAACAGCAAAACAGCAGGGACTCAGGGTTTTCTTCCTCTTCTTACACTACCAAAGCTCTGCCCCTTAGGAGCTTCTAAAATCTTGGGGCAGAGCTCAGGATGCTAGAAAGACTCAAAAACTTTGAGTAAAAATGAGCTATTACAGCCAATATTCCTCACATTGATGATGGCTAAAATCTACTGAGTGGTTACTTTATGCATATTAACTCAATAACAGATGAGGAATATGCAATATAGAGAACATAACTGAGATTGCACTACATCCAGGTGGAAGAATTGGGATACTAGCTTTATAAGCCCACTACATTATACTACAGTGATGGCATACAGGAAAGAGCATGGATTCTGGTGTTAGACTTGGATTCCAGTCTCATATGTGATATTTGCTTAGCTGTTAGCTCTGTGGCCTTGGACAAAGTTTTTTTTTAACCTCTTAGCCCAATTTCCCTGTATAAAGTAAGGGTATTTAGGCCTAGTTATGGGAGTTGTTGAGTACGGAAATAGAGATAATCTAAACTCATAACTGATGGTTTTAGATGAACCTTGTTTTTTCTTTTTATGTGTCCTAGTAAATTGAGAAGGTGCTGGAGTCTCCAGTGTTTAAAGGGGGGATAGATGGAATTTGGCTTAGATTCCTCTGTCTTATACTAGAGTTCCAGCTTCAGAGCACAGTTTGTGCATGTGAATAGGCAAGCCATGGTGACTGAGACTCGACGGTAACTCAGAGGCCCTGAGCTAAGTCTAGTTCCTCTTTCTTTTTACAGCTTGGAATTTGAGAATCAGAAGACTCGCTTGGGCATCCAATTGGATTTTGAAAAGAACCAGCTGAAGGAAGACCAGGACAAAGTGCACATGTGGGAGCAGACAGTGAAAAAGGATGAAAATGAGATAGAAAAGCTTAAGAAGGTAAGGAAAGAGAAGTCAAAAGACAGGGGAAAATTGGAATAGATATGATGCACGCAAGTATAATACCTGTAATTTATACATTTTTCACTTAATAAAAACCACCAAGACCTTAATAGGGGAGAAGTGAGTATGTGACATAAACATCCCAAAAGACTGAAATAGCTCATAAACATAGTTTTTTTTCCAGGAATCAGAGAAATACAAATTAAAGCAGCATTGGGTATACTTTAGTTCCTATCACTTTAAAATTTACGAGTTTATGTCTATGTGAATACATGAGCGCAGGTGCCCATGGAGGCTCAAGGCCTCCGATACCTTAGAACTGGAATTACAAGCAGTTGTGAGCTGTCTAATGTGGAAGGCTGGGAATTAAACTTGGGTCTTCTCTAACAGCAGTATGCCCTCTTAACTGCTGAGCCACGTCTCTCCTGTCCCACATTATCTAAGTTTTATTTTACATTGCATGTATATGTCCGTCTCTATGTGGTTATGTGTACATGTGTGTCAGGGCATGCACATGTGTGTGTTGGTACCCTCAGAGGTCTGAGATGTTGGATCCCTTTGGAGCTGGAGTTACAAGATAGTGTTTTGAACTGTCTGATGTTGATGCTGAGAACTGAACTCAGGTCTTTTGAAGAGCAGTACACCCCTTTAACCACTGAGTCATCTCTCTAGATAGTGTTTGGAAGTGTCTGATGTTGATGCTGAGAATTGAACTCAGGTCTTTTGAAGAGCAGTACACCCCTTTAACCACTGAGTCATCTCTCTGGCCTCACACAATCCAAAAATTGAAACAAATCCATAACACTTCTCATTACCTCATGGCACAGGAGACCAGTATTCTAGTTCCAGGACAACCAGGGCTATGTAGAGAGGCCTTGTCTCAAAAACATTGTGTGTGTGTGTATTTATAGTGCCTAACCAAAAGCTAAGACAAACATTAACCAACTAAATACTGGAAGAATCAATAACATTTGTATTTTTTGTTTGGTTTTTCAAACCAGGGTTTCTCTGTAGCTTTGGAAGCTGTCTTGGAACTCAATCTGTAGACCAGGCTAGCCTCCAACTCACAGAGATTGACCTGCTTCTGCTGGGATTAAAGGAATGTGCCACCACTGCCTGGCAAAAATTTGATTTTTGAAAACGGTAACTTGTACTTTTAATAGATGTTAGAGAAAAATGATTTAGAGAAGGTCAGCAATTGTCTCAGCCTTTAATCTCTTAGAACTCTATCCTAAAAACCTCAAGGGACTGGCTTGACTGATTATTTTCATATTTGTGATCAGCATATGGTCTCACCAGCCAGCTGAGTGAGCCATAGGGTATTTTCATTATTTCATACACCCAGTATTTGATAAAAACAAGAAATTGGATCAGTATAGGTTAAATGCCTGGCTGACAACCAAATCTAATCTCTTAATACTCATTTTTTCTTTAGCTCTTCTACTTTGTCAACATAAGCTTTTATGCATTTTCCTTAGCAGCTCTACTGATTCTGTTTCACCTTGCCTTTGAGTTGTTCTGTGTTTATGTTGCCCCCAGTCACTCGTTTGTAGTGGCTGTAGGTGAACAGCATTTCATCATCTGCTCACTTCATCCTGAGGTGTATAATACCCTCAACAGCTTTCTCAGGCTTAGCCTGAAACAAGCTGGTGGGGTGGGGGAGGGTGGGTAAGGATCCCTGGGAGCGCACAAAGGTGAGGAGCCGGAGGCAGCAGTGAAAGAATGGGCAGGCAAGTACCATTAGAGGCATAGCTCCAAGTGTCCCGACCCTAAATTCTGATTCGCCACATAAACTCAGTGCAACAGCTGATGTTTTAGTGACACACAGCCATCTCATGGTATGACTATGCTAGTGTCTGCTGTAGTCATGCTGTTTGGCATGCCTGTCTTGCTGTGCTTTGTGTGGTGGCTTTTCTTACATTCTTTTCTCTTTAAATTACTGTGAAACCCTTGTTCCGTATAGCGTTCCTTCCTGAGGTGATTTGGTTCTCTTGGTTTGAACATATCATTTGACTTTTGTATCTGCCTTATATTTGTTCCTTGTGTATTTTCTTCATTAACTCTTAGTGGTCTAGAATAGTGTTACTTGAATCTTTCATGCACTTGCAGATTAGGTAGTAAAATAATGGGACAGGACTAAATTTACATCTGGATGCTCCAAGATAGTGGAATTATGTGACTTTTTACTTTATTTTGAATAGGTTAGCAGAAAGATACCAGAATAGTATGCCTTCCTTTGCTGCTCACAGGAGATTGTAGGAATCCCTGGCCCCCAGCAGAAGAATGCCAGTCTCTTGTATAAAATGGTGCATTGTTTGTCTGCAAGATATGCACATCCTCTTGAATGCTTTAAATCATCTTTGTATTATATCTAATGCAGTTTAAGTAGTTGTTATACTTTATGATTTAGTGAATGACAAAAATAACTTAATAGTCAATACATTTTGAAAAAGACAAACAACAAGAACAACAACAAAAGAGTCTCACCATTTATCCCTGGGTGGTTGAAACTCTATGTAGATCAGGCTGACCTCAAACTCAGAGATCCAATTGCCTCTGCCTCCTGAGTGGGGCACTAAAGATGTGCGCCTCCACACCTAGTATAGTACAACTTTTGGCCAAATATTGATGTTCCATTGAACACATGTGGATACAAAAATCTGTGTATATAGAAGGCTGACTGTCAAAGAATTCCAATCAGCCGGGTCGTGGTGGTACATGCCTTTAGTCCCAGCACTTGGGAGGCAGAGACAGGCAGATCTCTGTGAGTTCAAGAACAGCCTGGTCTATAAGAGCTAGTTCCAGGACAGCCTCCAAAGCTACATAGGGAAATCCTGAAAAAGAACTCTGATCCATGAAAATTTATCAGTTATTATGTTGCCATAGTTTGCTTTAGCATTCTATGTGTTTATTATTTTTATAACTTATTTGAGAATTAAATTGCAGATGTACTTTCTTTTCCTTTTCTTCTTTTTTTGTGGCAAGGTCTCATGTAGCCTATGCTGACCCCAAACTCAATACCTAACCTCCACATGCTGAAATTATAGGCATGTAGCATCACACAGCTTTTTTTTTTAGATTAAAGAGGGGAGGCAGGGAGGAAGGATTTTCTTTGAAAAAATTAGAATGTGGGCTGGGGAGATAGCCTCCTAGCATTTAAGAATGTATATTGCTCTCACTTGACCCAGGATCAGTTTTCACTGCCCACATCAGGTGGTTTACAACTAACTAACCAGCTCTAGGTGGGTCTGATGCCCTCTTCTGACCTTTGAGGATACCTATATACACGTGACACACAATCACACATACAAGTAAAAATTTTGTTGAAAAGATTTTGAACCAGAATATTTAAAGTAAGACTGCAATTCTTGTTTTGTTGACCACTCTCAATCCTAGTCTCTTTCTAGAGGTAATCCCAGGTTAGTGTCTATTCAGAAAATAAACTGTATTGCCTATGTAAGTTTAAATATACAAATGTTGAGGTCTGGGGAGATTATCCATTTGTTAAAGAGTTGGCTAGACAAGTTCAGACCCCCAGCACTAACATAAAAAGCTGAGTATGATGATGCACTCTTGTCGACCCAGTGCTGGGGAGGCAGAGACAAGAGGATCAATCCCTTGACCTGGTTCACTGAGAGACTTTGTGTTAAAAAATAAGGTGGAAGGGCTTGAGAGATGGCTTGACAGTTAAGAGTGTATACTGGCCAGGCAGTGGTGGTGCATGTCTTTGATCCCAGCACTCAGGAGGCAGAGGCAGGTGGATTTCTGAGTTTGAGGCCAGCCGAGGCTACAAAGAGAAACCTTTTCTCAAAACAAAATAAAAAAAAGTTTTTACTGTTCTTTTAGAGGTCCTGAGTTTGGTTCCCAGCACCTGGGTTACATGACTCCCAGTTGTCTGTAACTTCAGCTCCAAGGCAGCCAATGACTTTGGCCTCCTCGATTGAGTACCTACACTCACATGAGCATACTCAACACGCATAAACATAATTAAAAAGAAAACGAACCTTAAAAAATATATTATGGATGACACTTGATATAAAATTATGGCATATACATGCATATGAGTGAGTATGTACACACACCCCCTCACATACCTAAAAGAAAAATAAATACAGATATCATGCTGTATGTGACAAGCGTTTTGATTTGGAAAAATTCTTTAAAAATAAAACATTGAACTGGTCGATGGTGGCACGTGTCTTTAATCCCAGCACTTGGGTGGCAGAGTCAGGTGGATGGATCTCTGAGTTTGAGACCAGCCTGGTCTACAGAGTGACTTCCAGGACAGCCAGGCCTGTCTCAAACCAAAAACAAGAAAAAACCATTGATTTTAACCCTAAAATTGTTGGTAAAGTGAGGAAATACGGTAGAATATTTACATCCTTGTAGTTGGGGAAAGCAAGCAGATGATTTAGGGAGGGAGAAAAGAATCTGAGGGGTTGTGTGAAAGCAGAGGTCATTGACACACAACTCCAGTGAACTGTCTTTTGGAAAGGTGGGCGCAAAAGGAGAAGGTCCCAAGCTGAATCTCTGCTTCTTGCTTTATTTCCCTGCTGGGACCAGGAGGAGCAAAGACACATGAAGATAATAGATGAGACCATGGCTCAGCTACAAGACCTTAAGAATCAGCACCTTGCCAAAAAGTCAGAAGTGAATGACAAGAACCATGAGATGGAAGAGATTCGCAAGAAGCTTGGGGGTGCCAACAAGTGAGTGGATTCCAGCTTGGGATGGGTGGAAGTAGGTGAAGCAGGCAGCTTTCCAGATTGGGTTCTTACCATAGCTACTTGGACCTTTTTAGAGAAATGACTCATTTACAGAAGGAGGTGACAGCAATTGAGACCAAGCTTGAACAGAAGCGCAGTGACCGCCACAACCTGCTACAGGCCTGTAAGATGCAGGACATCAAATTGCCACTGTCAAAGGGCACCATGGATGATATTAGTCAGGAAGAAGTGAGTATTGTGGTGGATGGTGGGAGTGGCCTGTGGACAACTAACTGGTGACGGGAGATGAAAAATGGCCGTGAAAGACAAGGCAAAAGATAGGACCCTGGGCAGAGCTATGAGGGATGGGAAGATGGAGGCAAAAGAGTGTGACGAGGTGACAGTAGCGAAGGCAGGCTTTGTTATGAGAGGAGCTGCGAGCTAGTGAGTGGTCAGGAAGACAGTGGAGCGATTCACTAGTTAATCTTTAGGACTTGAGCTTTTAGCTCTGTCGAATACTCAACATTGGTAGGAGCGAGGAACATGAGTTAAGAGCAGAGAAAGATGGGGAACTGAAGGCCTGAGACTTGACTTTGCTGCAGTGAGGGAAGTTGGCCAGAAGAGGGTTGGGTAGGGGACATCAGCAATGCAGAGGTAAGGAAGTTTAGGTGGAGGGGAAGGAGCTACGTCGTCAGAGGAGCCAAGGCATTTAATCGATAGGAAGTGAAAGATGGCAGTAAGGAGTAGGGAATTGTAACCGAGGGACTCTTCTCAGACAGCCTTTCAGTGTAATTCAGTAAAATATTTTCAACACTAGTATTTCAGATGCTGGTAGACCATGATATAACCATTCCTAATTCTAAGTATAGCTCTGCTAGCTGGGCATTGTCCTCACATTAGAAATGCAAAAACTTGATGAGAGGTAGAGCGCAGTTTTCAACTTGGATCTTCCTGTTGGTGTCTGCCTCAGTGCCATCTAGCAAGGTGCTTCCTCAAAGACATTGAAAGCTTCAAAGGAACCCCTAACCTCTAGAGGGATACAAATGACCAGTCTGCTCCATCTGCCTCTCCCTCCACCTCAACATTACAGGGGAGCTCCCAGGGAGAGGAGTCAGTGAGTGGTTCCCAGAGAACATCCAGCATCTATGCTCGAGAGGCCCTCATCGAGATTGACTACGGTGACCTCTGTGAGGATCTGAAGGTAAGAACCCTGGGTCTGGGAGGCATTGGCATCTTCTTAGCCTGTTTGGGGCATATGAAGTCTGTGGCTGAAAGGGAGAGAGCTGGCTAGGGAAGGATAACTGAGTTGGGAGCCTCTTGCCCCCTCAGTTGCCCATATCCCTATTTGTATGTATGTATGCATGTATACGTGTATGTATGTACTAACCTAAGCCCAGGTACACACAGAGTTTAAAAAGAACCTGTGCCGTAAGCATGTAGGTCTTAGTTGCTTCTCAGGGCTCTGCCCTGGGTACTGCCCTCCCTTACTGTTGGGATTATTTCTTCGCTGTCCTCACCTCAGCTGGCATCTCTACATTTGGTCCCACGGCTTACCTCAAACTCCAGCTTTCTTCCCCAGATCTTCCCCTTTGGTGTCTCTCACTAAGCTTGTTTTTATCCCCCCCCCCCCCGACTCTGCGTGATTGACTAATTACCGAGTTCTATCAGTTTTGCCTCCTAACTACGTTGACTCTTCTGTCTGGCTTGCTGGCTGTTGCTGCGTCATCTCTCAAGTGCAGAGCACTTCACACAGCTTCCTATGGGAACTAATCTCTACACTGTTTCCTGCTTTGTAGTCCAGTCCTCATTATTATGTCCAGGGGAATGTGAGTTTTGAAAGTGTATATGGAATTTCAAATATTCTTAGAAGGAAAAGGGTATGATGAATAGCAGGCACCAGTCACCTGTCTTCAGCAGTCGTAGCATATGGTCAATCTTGATTTTATAACCCCCAGCATGGGACTATTCTAAAGCACATTTGCAGCATTGTTATGTCCGTTATTACCTCAGCGTGTATCTGTGGAATGTGAGGGCTCTTAAGAAAACACACTATACTATCATACACAATAAAATAGCATGACTTTTTCTCTCTCTAATATTCAGTAAATGTTTTTGCATTGTCCGTGTCCAAGCCAGGATTGAAGTGTGTTGTCATTTGCTTTTCTATTGCTGGGATAAAGTACTAATCAAAAACAAAGCAGAGAGGAAAGGATTTGTTCAGGTTTGTCCTAGTTCCAGTCTGTCTTAGAGTTTCTATTGCTGTGAAGAGGCACCCTGACCATGGCAACTCTTCTAAAGAAAACGTCTACTTGAGGGTGGCTCAGTTACACTTCAGAGGTTCAGTCCCTTATCATCATGATAGGGAGCACGACAGCATGCAGGCAGCCGTGGTGCTGGAGAAGTAGCTGAGAGTCTTGTATCGTGCAGGCAACAGGGAGCCCATTGAGACACTGGACAGTATCCTGAGCATAGGAAACCTCAGAGCCCACCCCCACAGTGACACACTTCCTTTAACAAAGCCATACGTACTCCAGCAGAGCCACACCTCCTAATAGTGCCACTCCCTATGAGATTATGGGGGCCAGTTACATTCAAACTACCACACAGTCCATCATGGAAGGAATCGAAAGAAGAGCAGGGACTGGAGGCAGGAACTAAAGCAGAGGCCCTGGAGGAGTGCTGCTTACTGGCTTGTTCTTCATGGCTTGCTCAGCCTGCTCCTTACACAACCCAGCACCGCTTGCCCAGGGGGACACCACATTAGACTTGCCTACAGGTAATCTAATGGAGGCATTTTTTCAATTGAGGTTCTTCTTCCAAGATAACTCTGGATGGCATCAAGTTGGCAAAAGACTAACCAGGATGAAATGCAGTCTGCATATTAAGATTGGTCTCTGCTAATCTATAACTTTTCCTCTGGCTGTCTCTCAGTATTCCTCCCTTCCCCCCGTACTTATTTGTGGAAGAAACCATGGCATTGATCTTATAGGATCTCCTGCACTCTGTATTATGTTGGCGGATTATATTTCTATGGTATTATTTAGTTATGGTCTTCATTCCCCATATTTCCTATAAACTGGTAAATAAATGTAGCGTTTGAATTTGAGTTCTTGGTTGTGGCAGTGAGAATGTAGTATATGTGGTAGTGTAGAACTGTAACTTTCTGCATTTCGTCAGTAGATATTTGCTGTCATGACACAGTTCCTTGCACATGCTCACTTGCTCTCGGACTAGTTCTAGGAACCCCCCTCCACACTCAAGTCTAGCATTTAGTGCTCTAGCATTAAACATTCTCTTGCATACCTTATTTATTATTCATTTATTGAGACAGGATCTCACTATATAACCCTAGGTGTCCTGCAACTCTCTATGTTGGCCAGTCTAGCCTTGAACTCAGAGATCCTCTGCCTCCCAGGTGCTAGAATTAAAGGTAGGTGTCATCACACCTGGCTTCTTAATACTTTAAATTATCTATAGCTTGGTTGTAATGCCTAGTGCAATGTAAATAGTTGCTATACTGGATTTAGGGAATGTCAAGAAAAAAAGTCACACATTAAGTAAGAATCACAATTTTTTAAGATATATTTACTTTTTTGTGCTTGTATAAGTGTGTACCATGTGCATGCCCACTGCCTGTGGAAGGTCACAAGAGGTCATTGAATCCCTTCAGACTGGAGTTACAGACAATTGTGAGCCACCATGTGGGTGCTGGGAACAAAATCCAGGTCCTCTCCAAGAGCAACAAGAGCTCTTAACTGCTGGGCCATCTCTCCAGCCCCTACAGACAGAATTTTTTTTCAGTCCTTTTTTTTTTTAGGTTGAAACCCCAGACCTGATTGTATGAGAAACATTGGTACTAGAGGAACCAGTAAAATAAGGAACAAATGCAATTGCCCAAATGTATTTAATCTGTGGCAAACTTTGTTTCTTTTTACTTACTATATTATGAGATGGTCTCATCTTTTGCACAGGCAGACCTCAAACTCCTGGAGTCAAACAGTTTTTCTACCTCAGTCTCTTGACTGGCTGGATCTGAAATTCCAAAGGCCAGAGAGGGCTAGGGCTATTACTCAGCGATAGAGTGCTTACCAGTTGCACAGTGCCCTTGGTTCAGTCCCTAGTAGACCAAAGAAAAGAGCAAAAGAGACACTGGTACAGACTGAGAAACCAGTCAGCTCATCAAAATGTGTGCATCTAACTTGAACCTGTTGCAGAGAAACAAGATAATGGGAAAAGCAGCTTGATTTTCTCCTTTCATCATCAGTTCACATAGTTATGAATTGCTTCCTTGGTATTCTCAGCACTTGTCCACCAAGTTGCTTTCTGTCATTGTGGGTTTATGATTTCAAGTACATATGGTGTGTTCAATCTGTTGTGTTTAATCTTGGTACCATCTTTACCCAGTGGGAACGCATTCAGGTTGACTTCTTCATTTTTTTTTTCTTTTTCTTTTTTTTTCTCTTCAAGACAGGGTTTCTTTGTATTGTTTTGGAGGCTGTCCTGGAACTCACTCTGTAGACCAGGCCAGTCTCGAACTCACAGATCCCCCTGCCTCTGCCTCCCGAGTGCTGGGATTAAAGGCGTGCGCTACCACCGCCCAGCTCACTTCTGCTTCATTTTGACATTGCCCTTTGTAGTCATTGTTCATCTCCCTTAGTTCCTAATATGTCTAGGCTCATCCTCTATATTTCTTTTTTTTTGGGGGGGTGGTTCCAGGCAGAGTTTTCCTGTGACTTTGGAGGCTGACCTGGAACTAGCTCTGTAGACAAGACTGGTCTCGAACTCACAGAGATCTGCCTGCCTCTGCCTCCCAAGTGCTGGAACTAAAGGCGTGCGCCACCATCATGTGGCTATATTTCTTACCCTAGACCAGGAATGAGCCATTTCCCTGAGAAGCTCTTGATTCTTTTATTCAGTGGGAAATGCTACTATTTAGTAACTACCATCTGAACACCGGAGTGCTTAAGGCAGTTGACTGCTTAATGTTTCTATAACTCTTAAGTAGATTTGAAGGAAAAATATAATTATTACAGAGTTCATATTGATATTAATTAAAATTGAAAATTTTAGTTTAACATCATTGCCTTAGGTTTATGCCTGTAATTCTCACTGAATGCTCCCCCTTTTAAAATTGTGCCTATGTATGTATATGATATGTGTGTGAGTACCGCAGCATGGGTGTAAAGTCAAAGTACAACTTTATGGAGTCCATTCTCTCCTTCCACCATGTAAATCCCAGGGACCAAACTTAGGTTATCAGTCTGAGCCAACTTACTCACCCAATTTTTATCATATTTGCTTTTTCTTATCTCACTTCTCTCCCTGGCTTTCACTCTAAACTACATGCACACATGGTTCTTCTTTTTCTTTCTTTTTTCCTGAACCCTGTGGAGAAAGTACAGACAGTAAGATAGTTCAACTCTAGATGTAGGTGTGAGGGCACACCCCTGTAATTCCAGCACTCAGGATACCGGGGGAGTGTGTTTTATGTTGTGTTTCACCTTGGGGTACTCCTACCAGGATTTGTCCATTATTAACTAATGGTGCTGAGTTTAATCCCATAGTTACAAGTGTCAGTTGCCAGGTTCCTCATTGCTAAGCATATACTTTTGTCTTTTTCGTTAATTAGCAAGGAATCTTTAGACTGGTGCTTTGTCATCTTATGAGCATCTTCCCCAATAAATTTTTTTACCTAACATTTCTCATATTTCTATTTAGTTTTGTTTTCTAACTGCAGGATCATATGATTTTAAAATCAAAAAGCTTCTATTTCTATCCCCTTCTCTTCATAAGTAGGTTACTTTTTAATTAGTTTTATATTGCCCTTTTGCAAATATGTTTGTATGCGATTGCATTCATATTCTCACTTTCTTTAGGTAATAGTAAACTATTACGTACTTTTAATTTTCACTTAAAAACCTATTCTACAGACTATTTCTCAGCAGTTTGGAGAGATCTTGAAACAGGATTTTATTTTCTTTTTTTCCATAAATTGTTTGTTGTTCAACATGGCTGTGACTTTCCAGTGTAGGTTTTTTCCATTATGGCATTTTCTAACAAGATTTGTTCTTGTTTTCCCCCTTTCTCCCCATCTTTCCTCCCTGCCTTGTGCCCTCCCACCCTCAGCAGCCTCCTTTCCACTTTCTTAATCCTTTCTGTGATCTCCTTTCTAGTGTTATAGTGTACAGCTACTCAGTCTCAAGATCCCTTATTTGTACACATGCAAACATTAAAGATTTGCAATATTTGTCCTTCTGAAACTGGGGCATCTCACTTAGTATAATACTTTCCCCTTCCATCCTTCTTCCTGAAAATTTCATTATTTCATTTTTCTTAACAGCTGAGTAAAACTGTTGTTGCTACATCCCGTATTTTCATTATGCATTTTTCTGTTGATTCGACATCTAATCTGGTCCCATTCCCCTGCACTTTTGAATAGTGTGGCAGTAAACATGAATATGCAAGTATCTCTGGCAGGTTCTAGAGTCCTTTGGATATATGCCCAAGACTAATGTAGCTAAGTCATATGTTAGTGCTATTTTTTGTTTATTTATTTATTTGGAATGGGGTATTTTAAAACAGTCTCTCTATGTAATCCCGGCTTTCCTGGAGCTCAAAATGTAGACCAGGCTGGCCTCAAACTCAGAGATCCTCCGCTCTGCCTTCCATGTGCTGGAATTAAAAGTATATCCCACCATGCCCGGCTATCTTTAATTTTTTGAGGGACCATATTGATTTTCTTAATGGCAATATTTACACTCCTAGTAGTGAGTAAGGCCTGCTCTTTCCTCACAGCTTCACCAGCACTTATTGATCATAAGCATTCTGACTGGGGGTGACATGGAGTCTCAAAGTGGTTTTAATTTGCATTTTCCTGCTGGCTATCAGTAGTAAGCACTTCCTATATGTAGTTGCATGTATTTATTGTGTATGCATATGCTGGCACCTGGCAGACATGTGGCGGTCGGAGGACAGCCTCCTGGAGTCACTTCTTTCCTTTCACCTGCGGGTTCTGCAGTTGGGCAGCAAGTACCCTATCCACTGCGCCATCTTGCTGGACCTTTGAAGTATTTACTGACCATTTGTGCTTCTTCTTTTAAGAACTATCCATTCATTTCATTAACCCTTTTATTGATTGGCAATTTCATGGCTTGGGTGTTTTACTTTTTGTAATTCTTTATATATTCTAGATATCAGTCCCCTATCTGAGGCCTAACTGGTAGAGATTTTCTCCCACTGTTTGTTCTGCTGATGGTTTCTCTTGCTATGCTGAATGGTTTTTTTTTTTTTTTTTTTTTTAGTTTCATGTTCCATTTATCGGTTCTTGGGACTATTTTCTGTACTATTTCAGTCCTTTTCAGAAAGTTCTTATTTATGCCTGTAACTTTAGGTGTATTTTTTGTTTGTTTGTTTTTCCAGACGAGGTTTCTCTGTGTAACAGTCCTGGCTGTCCTGGAACTCACAGAGATCCACCTACCTCTGCATCCTAAGTACTGGGATTAAAGGGATGCGCCACCACCGCCAAGCTAGGAGGCTTTATAGCTTCCTGTAACACTTTCAGATTTGGAGGTTTTATGGCTTTTGTTTAGGGTAAAAGATGTTTTCCAGTATATAGTCTTCATGCTTTTGTCAAAAATTAGGTGGCCATAACTGTTTATTTCTGGGTCTTTTGTGTTACTCTTTTGGTCGACACATTTGTTTTTGTGCTGCCACTGGGTTAATTCTTAGAAAAGGTCATGCAGTGTATTTGATCATATTCACCCCTCTCTTCAGTCTTCTCAGATCCCGTCCTCCTTCCCTACCCACCTACCTTGGTGCCACCTTCTTCTTCCTATCAAGTCAGTGCTGCCTCTATATTCTTGGATCTGTGGCCTTTTACTATAATATGATCAGCCTACTAGGGGCCACACCCTTGGAGAACTGACTGTCCCCTCTCCCAGTAGCTATCAACTGCCAAGAGCTCCTTAGCTAGGTAATAAGTAATCCCTTAAGTAAGGTATTATAATACCTCCAGCTTTCTACTTAGGATCGTTTTGGCTGTATGTGGTCTTTTGTGTCTTTTTAAATTAATTTTTAGATTTTTTTGTAGCTCTGTGAAGAATGCCATTGGAATTTTGATGGGAATTGCATTGAATTTTAGGTTACTTTTGGTAATAAAAGCCATTTCACAACATATTCTGCTAGTCCAGGAGCATGGAAAGTCTTTCTGTCATTTGATATCTTCTTTAATTTGTGTTTTAAGTGCCTTAAAGTTTTCATTGTATTTGTCTTTACATCATTATTCCTAGGTGCTTTATTTTGGAGGAAAGCTATTGTGCATGGGGTGTTTTTCCTAGTTTCTCTCTCAGGAAGTTTGTTGTTGGTATATATGAGAGCTTCTAATTTTTATATGTTGATTTTGTATCTTGCTACTTTACTAAAAGTGTTTATTAAATATAAGAGTTTTCTGGTACAGTGTATACAGTCAAGAACAGAATTGTGTCTGTGAATATGAGAAATTTCACTTTGTTTACAATTTTTATCCTTTTTAGGGCTTTTTCTCCTTATGGTTCTAGCAAAACTTTCAGCACAGTATTGGACAAGAATGTAGAGAGTTGACTTCTTGTCTCATTCTAAAATTTAGAGGAAATGTTTTCAGTTTTTCACTGTTATAATGTTGGTCATAGGTTTGTCATGTATAACATTTATCGTTTTGAGGTCCATTTTTCCTAATTTCTCCAGGACTTTTATCTTGAAAGCATGATGAATTGTGTTAAATACCTTGTCTATCTGCGAAGAGATGATCATGTATTTCTGTCCTTAAGATTATTTGTATGGAGAGCTAGAAGGATGGTTCAGCAATTAATATTGCATACTGTTCTTGCATAGGACTGAAGTTTGGTCTCCAGCACCTATGTTGAGTGACTCACAAGCTTGTAATGCCAGCTGTAGGGAGATCTGACACTTGGCTTCCCTGGGTACCTGTGCTCACATGCATATGCACACAGGCACACACAGCAGCTGTGGTTCTTCTGCATAAGATCAAGGTAGTCAGCATTCTCGCATGGTCAGCTAGAG
Organism: Mesocricetus auratus; assembly: GCF_017639785.1. Classification (NCBI taxonomy): domain Eukaryota; kingdom Metazoa; phylum Chordata; class Mammalia; order Rodentia; family Cricetidae; genus Mesocricetus; species Mesocricetus auratus. Next base: position 8,124,782 of record NW_024429188.1, read on the forward strand.
ATGATGATACAACAGTTAAGAGCATGCATCGCTCTTGCTGAGGACCTGATTTTGATTCCTAGCACCCATTTCAGGCAGCTCGACCCCATGTAATGCCAGCTCCAGGGAATCCGACACCTCTGTCCTCCACTGGGTACCGGCATTCATGTGTACAAACCCATACACAGGATCATACACATAATTAAAAAATAAAATCACATTCCAGCATGAAAGGCTCAAGAGTCCCCATATCTAGCTGAAGGACTATTAATGGTTGATAAAGTCTGAAGGAGAGTTAGTTTTCTTTTAGGAAACATAAATTTGAAAGGTGGACCGTGTTCCAGTGGATGACCTCACACTCAGTAAACATACTGGACTCAGTGGGATTTGGTGTTTTTTTTTTTTTTTAAGTTTCATTTTTTTGAGAGAGAGAGAAAGAACATGGAGTTGGCTGGGTAGGAAGAAAATGAACAAAATCTACTGTATGAAAATTTTAAATAAGTTTATAAAAAACAGGAAATTGAGGGCTGAAGGAGTAGAGGTTGATCTAGGACAGTGTTCTCAAGCTTGCTAATGCTGTGACCCTTCAATACAGCTTCTCATGTTGTGCTGACCCCAACCATAACGTTATTTTCATTGCTTTAGCTACTGTTATGAATCATACGTAAATATCTGTGTTTTCTGATAATCTTAGGTGAACCGTGTGAAAGTGTGGTTCAACTCCCAAAGGGGTCATGACCCACAGGTTGAAGAAGGGGAAGAATGGGGGTGAATGTGATCAAACTACATTGTATGCAATTTCACACATGTACACAATGCACACACCCTCTCCCATCTCTACTGCCCGTCTACCCACCCTACTTCAGTACAGGTCTCTTTCTCGTGTTCATGCCTACCTATTTCGTGACTTGCTGATTAACTGGGGCTGTCCAAATGAATAGATTTGGAGCTACCAGGTGGAGTTTGGTGGTCTCAGCACTGGGTACATAACTGGAGAAAATGATTTCACCTCTGTCAGAAACTCAATAAGCAATAAGGGTCACGGCCCCATGAGTAACAAAGCTCCTTTCTCTTCCATCACTGATATTGACAAGGGCTGTCTTGTATGGCTCTACGCAGGTAGCCATAGTTGTTGTGAGTTGATGGTTGTATATGCTGAACTAGCCTTGCATCCTTGGGATGAATCCTACTTATGTCTTTAATTTGTAAGTATTTTTCTGAAAATTTCTGTGTCAGTGTTCATTGATGACATTGAGTCTAGAGTTTTCCTTCGTCATTATCTTTACCTGACTTTGGCATTAGGGTAATACTGGCTGACTTCAAAGAATGAAATTGGTAATGTTCCTTCCCTTTCTGTTTTGTGGAACAGTTTCAATAGGTATTGATATTAGATTTTCCTTTAAAGTTTGCCAGGTGTGGTGGCATATGACTTGAATCTCAGCACTTGGGAGGCAGAGGCTATTGTATCTTTGTGAGTTTGAGAACAGCCAGGATTATTACATAGTGAGACCCTGTCCCCCCGCCCAAAAAAATAATAATATAGTTTGCTAGAACTTAGTGTTGAGTCCATCTGATCCTGGGCTTTTCTCTGTGGACTTTTAATTACTGTGTCTGTTTCATTGCTCATTATGAATCATGTACATTTAGAAATTAACCACTCATTTAGATTTTTTGTCTTTTTTTCATTTAGATTTTATAGCTTATTAGAATATAAGTTCTGGAGCTAGAAACATGACTTAAAAGTTAAGAGCACTTACTATACTTGCAGTAGATCCAAGTTCAGTTCCTAGCACCCACATGATGGCTCACAGCTATCTGTAACTTTAGTTCTGGGAGAGTTAACACTGTCTTCTAGCCTCTAGGGATACCAGGGCTCTTCTCTATTTCCAAAAGGGTTTCCTAAAATGTAAATATATTCATGTCCTTTTCACTCTTTAAATCACATTGACCTCCCTTGAGATAAAAATGTATGTTTGTATGGCCTTTTATAATCTTTCCTTTGCTTGTCTGTCTAGCTTCTTCTCTTCCTTCGTGCCTCCCCAGCATCTAATGTGAGTGCACAAGCATGATCATGTATGCACACACATTGTTAGCACTACCATATTGATTCTTTAAAGGAGGTGGCTTCTAAAGTTGATTATTCTTGAATTGCTTTTAATTCAGTGAGGAACCTTCTCTCCAACTTCTGACTATGGATTAAAAAAACAAACAAAAAAAGTCTACTCTTTCTTTCATCTTCTACTGTTCTTCCTGTAGGCTTTAACTTACATTCACGCCCAGACGCTTTCCTTGACCGCAGAGTCTGAATCAGGTTCCCTTCTTGTGTGCTGACTCAACACTGCTTGTCAATGTCTTTACATTCATCCTGCACTATTCTGACTGTTTACTTAGCTGTGTTTCTGTTAGCTCCTTGAATTCTCTGAATACAGGAACAGCTCTTGGTGGATATTCAGTTAAAGTAGTTATTAACTAAAAGTAGCAGCGAGGCACAAATTCAAACATGCATTTACAGTAACTATAAGGGGCCCCAAATCAAAATTGAGTGGAATTTGCTCACATACAATGGTTTAAGAGGAAAGCGTGAGTTGCCTTAGTTATTGTGGAGCTGTAAGTGGAGGCCAGAGCAGTCTGTGAGGAGCTTTAGGCCACCCTGGAATGGTGCTGCCTTGTGGATTGGGCTAAGCCAGAGAGGGCCACTAGCAGATGTTCCTCCAGAGACAAATAGGTTAGGAGGACCTGGAGGAAGAACTAAGGTGATAAAGCCACATTCACCCAGAATTTCCCATGACTGTTGGGGCAGTTACTTTAAGCTACATTTTGTGAAAGCTACCAAGCTGGAGAAGAACTTGCCTTCTGCATAAGAGCAGATCCCCAAGTTCCATTCACCTCTCAGGTGGTCTGGACTTGGAGTCAGGTGTTCCTTACTGTTGCTGGGTGTGGGGTTACAGGATGCACAGGCGGAGGAGGAAATCAAGCAGGAGATGAACACACTACAGCAAAAGCTGAATGAGCAGCAGAGTGTACTTCAGCGCATTGCTGCCCCCAACATGAAGGCCATGGAAAAGCTGGAGAGTGTCCGAGACAAGTTCCAGGAAACCTCAGATGGTAAGACTGGCCTTTCTGGCTTTAGATGAGAGCACAAGACTGAAGGTATGGTAATGGTGGGCTGGTATATCACACCAGCTCCTGGGTTTTGTTTTGTTTGGCTTTGGGTTTTCAAGATGGGATTTCTCTGTATTGCCCTGGCTGTCCTGGAACTAGCTATGTAGACCAGGCTGGCCTCAAACTCACAGGAGATCCATCTGCCTCTGTCTCCCAAGTGCAGGAATTAAAGGTGTGTGTCACCACCGCCCGGCCTATCACACCAGCTCCTGATTTTTCATACTTAAAATTGCTAGGCACCCAAAATAGTGGGGGTTAGCTACTTGCTTTCTGGGGCACAAATGATGATGCCAAGATAGCTGGTAGTGCTCATGGAGGAGTCCGTGTTTGTATGGCTCTAGGACTAGACTGTGCAGTAGCCAACTCACTGGATACTGACCCTTATGGGGCTCTCTTCAGGCATTTCTCTCCCTCTGTAGGTTGTCACTAGAATTTTCATTTTAGGTCATTCTTGGCAGGGTGTGGTTCTTAACCCTAACAGAACCCAGGGCACTAAGAGATCATCACCTGCTCTTTTTTTTTTCTGACAGAGTTTGAGGCAGCACGCAAACGAGCAAAGAAGGCCAAGCAAGCGTTTGAACAGATTAAGAAGGAGCGATTTGACCGATTCAATGCTTGTTTTGAATCTGTGGCTACCAACATTGATGAGATCTATAAGGCTTTGTCCCGAAACAGCAGTGCCCAGGTAGACTGGAGCCCCTTGAGCAACCAGCTCTTACCTACCATTCTTTCTCAATTGCTCTTCCCGTCACCATTCCCACCCACACATCCAGGTCCTCACCCCCTCTGTCTTCCCCTAGGCATTCCTGGGCCCCGAGAATCCCGAAGAGCCCTATTTGGATGGCATCAACTACAATTGTGTAGCTCCTGGCAAACGCTTCCGGCCTATGGACAACTTGTCAGGCGGGGAGAAGACAGTTGCAGCTCTGGCCTTGCTTTTTGCCATCCACAGGTGAGGCTCTGCCCCATAGGGCAGTTGCTAGAGAGACAGAGCTGAGGCAACCAAAGGCTCTGGGGCCCAAGGATATGCAGAGATCTGCATAGGTGAAGGTGTCTTGGTATCTGTATTATATCGTGTTTCCCTACCTATCTGCTTATAGCACATCTGCCTTGGTTTTTGTGGAATTGTCTTCCCCATCTACCTCAGCCTGTCCTCCTGGTTCCTGCGTGTTCTTAGTTCTATTTCTTGGCTTTTCCTCACATGGTTGCTGGCTAATAAGCTCTTTCTGTATGTGTCTAGCTTGACATACCTCTTCATTCTCCCTTTCCTCTGGGAAGTCCTTTGACCTCTGGCGTACCTTGACATTTCCCCATTCCAAGCTAGCAGTGCTTAATTAAATATGACCTCCTACAACTTAGCATTTGATTGTCGAGAGCTTGGGGACAGGTAAGTCGGTTGTGTTCTCTGGCCTAAGGAGCTCACAGACTAGAGGAGCCAGACACGGAAATAGACAGTAGTGTGGTGGTGTGCATACACAGAGGAGGGACACCTAACCCTCAGCGTGTGGATGGGCAGGGAAGGTTTTTAAGGGGAAGCGATGGGCGGGGGAATGAATAGCGTTTGGGGGCAGGAGAGTTGTTAAGAACCATGTTGGCTCACGACCATCCATAACTTTCTTTCAGGGGGTCCAACGCCCTCTTGGATCTTCGTAGGCATCTGGCATGGGCATAGTTACACATATACACACTCAAGAAAAGTACTCATGCACATAAAATAATTTTTAAAAGAAAAGTTAGCTAAGGAACCTGCTACATGTATGGAGGCAAGGAGGCATATCAGAACATGATATATGTTGGGATATAGTTTACCTACAGGTAGCTTGCTTATTGAAGACATCTCCCCAGCCAACCTGGAATGGAAGTTCCTGAGAAGCCCTGTTTTTTGTGGTCCTAGGGGGATAGCGGCACAGAGCCAGATACCAAGGAGGGAATTCAGGGGCCTAGAGCACTGTAATTTTGAGACTTGGGTAATTTGGTCTCTGAGCACAGTGTTCTGGCTGTGGGACTGTCCCACTGTTGTTGCTGCCGTCTTTCTTAGTACTAACTCACCTATTCATTCCCTCCCAGCTATAAGCCAGCCCCCTTCTTCGTCCTGGATGAAATCGATGCTGCCTTGGATAACACCAACATTGGCAAAGTGAGTGCAAGACAGCTAAGGTCTGGGAGGGAAGCCCCCAAGTTGGGGCTGGGTTTCAGAGGGCAAGTCCTGACTGTGGCAACCAATATCCTCTTCTTAGTCTCTCCTACTCCCTACCTCCACCTACTTACTTTGACTGGAAAATGGGAGAGTTAGGTCTTGAGTCTTGTAAATATCCCCCCCTCAGGTGGCAAATTACATCAAGGAGCAGTCAACTTGCAACTTCCAGGCCATTGTCATCTCTCTCAAGGAGGAATTCTACACCAAGGCTGAGAGCCTCATTGGAGTCTATCCTGAGGTAGGGTGAACTGGGCTCAGGAGTCAGTCATCTTCCTGCCCGGCTCCCCAAGGCAGGAGTGGAAGGGTGGGGGAGTATAGGGAACTGGGTCCTGAGCAGCCATGTGGGCTTGTTAGAACCCTGCCCTGAATGCTTAGCCAGCCCATCCTGGCAGAGGCAGCCAGGCAATGGAGACAGGAGGAAAGCGTAGAGGTAGGTAAAGAAAGAAGACATTGGGATTTAACGCTTTCTCTCATATCTAGAAAACCATTGCCTGGCATTTGAGCAAATACATAGGGAGGCAGTTTTTCAGCCCCTGGTCCTGGTCTGTATACCTTTCTTAATTCTCTCCTGACATTTCCCCCCTCCTTCAGCAAGGGGACTGTGTGATCAGCAAAGTCCTGACCTTCGACCTCACCAAGTACCCAGATGCCAACCCCAACCCCAATGAACAATAGCAGGAATTCTGCCCTCTTGTCTGGATCCCGGAACTGCCCTTCTGTTCATCTCCTGAATCTCTCTCATCACCCATTATCTTGGATTCTCTGGGCACCATACCGCCTATGTATCTGTACATGTGTGATTGCCTGTGTGCATATAGATGTGTTTGCAAAATAAATATTGGACACCTGTTTTGAAGGAGTATAATCTGAATTTTATTTCAAGGGAGCACAGGATGACAGCACACCAGATGGGAAAAGTACCCAGGGCCTCATAGGAGTTTTAGGCAGTCACTAAACTGCCCTCATTCACTCTTGTGTACTCATTCATGTATTCATCTGACACATAATGAACACCCTTGATTTCTCTGGGTCTATGTTCAAAACACTGAGTTGAATAAGGGATTTCCGTCCCTTTGTTTTGTTTTCAAGACAGAGTTTCTCTGTGTAACAGCTCTGGCTGCCCTGGAACTTCTGTAACCAGGCTGGCTTCCAACTCACAGATCCACCTGCCTCTGCCTCCCAAGTGCTGGGATTGCAGGTGTGTGCCAACACCACCCACTTTAGGGACCATCTCTTAATGGTAAGAGTTAGTCAGATATCACAAGTACCTTGACAAGAGGCTCATCACTTCCGTGCTTTGTTGAAAAGCTCACATTTGAGCCAGCTTTGACAAATTGATAAGATTTAGTCAGGGACTAAGAGTAGAGGATGCTCAGAGGAGAGACAGTTACAGGTCTGCTTCCGCTTCTTAACACTTACTAATTATTGCTGGGCAAATTGTTTGACCTTTCTTTGCACTGGTTTCCTCATTTGTAAGATGAGGCTAACATTTACCTACCTCATAGGATTTAATGATGTCAGGCTCTCACTAAAAACCTTATCCATGTGTGGAACACCGCTATATACCAGCCCCTCTGAATAAAAGTCTTGTTATTCATGGGCCTGGAAGGGCTTTTTGACCCTTGTAAGGCACAGTAGAAACTGCCACCTTGTAACTGGGCATTAGTGGTACACACCTTTAATACCAGAACTTGGGAGGCAGAGGCAGGCAGATTTCTGTGAGTTCAAGGCCAGCCTGGTCTACAGAGCGAGTTCCAGGACAGGTTCCAAGGCAATACAGAGAAACCCTGTCTCAAAAAAACAAAGGGGAAAAAAGAAACTGCCACCTTTGGAAGGTGCTGGATGCTTTGGTTACCAAGAAAGGGACAGGGCTTGAATAGGATTTTTCTAATTAATAGAGAGCCTCAGGAAGTCAGTAGTTTCAGTCATGCATAAACTGTGCTTGGGCCCCAAGCTGGGTTGTTAGGAACTAAGCCTAGTAGGCCATTTGTGATCCTAACTTGTTAAGATCTGGTTGGAAACTAACCTCATTAGCTATAGTGACTATGCTGACGTACAGTCCTGTGTACATCACAAAGGTCATTATATTTGTTTTATCCTAAATCTCTATTGCTTTTTTTGTTTGCTTTTGAAAATTGAGTCAAACTGGATGTTGTGGCATGTGCCCCCTTTTTCTCCCCAAGATTTATTTGTATGTGTAGTGTGTGTGTAACACAGGTGTACATCAGATCCCCTGAAGCTGGAGTTACAGGCAGTTAGTGAGCTGTCCAACATGAATTCTGAGAACTGAACTCTGGAAGAGCAGTAAGTGCTCTTAACCACTGACCCCAGTGACATAGGCCTTTAATCCCAGCACTTGGAAATCTGAGGCAAGGGGATTCAAAGGTAATCTATGTCTGTCTCAAAGGGTTACAGTTAAATTGGGACTGGTTGCTCAGTGGTATTATTCACTGTGGGAGGCAGTGACTCCACCATAGTTTCACCCAGAAGTTCTAATTACACAGGGAGGGCATGAATCCATTCTCTTTAAGAAATTATACTGTGGGTTGATACGATCCTTTGGTTGGTAAAGGCACCTGTTGCCAAGTCTGACATCCTGAATTGGATCCCTGGGACCCACATGGTGAAAGGTAAGACCCAGCCCATGCAAGTTCTCTGACCTCCAGTTATGCCCATACAAGCATACAAAAAAACCATGAAATCACAGGTTTAATGTGATAATTGTGTTTTCTAATACATATTAAAAGGCATGGCTGCCGGGCAGTGGTGGTGCACGCCTTTAATCCCAGCACTCGGGAGGCAGAGGCAGGTGGATCTCTGTGAGTTCGAGGCCGGGCTGGACCAACAGCCTCCAAAACAATACAGAGAAACCCTGTCTCGTAAAAACCAAAAAAAAAAAAAAAAAGGCATGGCTAAACAAGCTTATGTTTAACCAAAGACATACACCATCATTGGCCCATGTGCCATCATTTGACAAATGCTGGCAGTTTGGGGACCAGGCTCATTTCTAATCCCAGCTATAGAAACTTGGATAAGTTACTTATGAACCTCAGTTTCTTTTTTTCTTTTTGAGTATCCCAGGCTGTCCTGGAACTCACTCTATATAAACCAGGCTGACATTGAACTCATAGAAATCTACCTGCCTCTGCCTCCTGAGTGTTGGGATTAATGGCATATGCTACCACCGCCTGGCTCAACACAGATTCTTAAAGATAGCAGTTGTTATTTTCTGTGCCTTAAAGACAAAAAAACTGACCCTCCCCCACAAGGGGTTAAATGCCCCACATAATACTGAACCCAGGCTTGTTTTTCTTTAACTCATTACAGTGCTTTTCCATTGCAGAGGGGTTAGCAGCCTTAGCTATATACATCAGAATCACTTGTGACATCCACCGCCCCCCCTTAAAGATAAAAGCAATATATATATGTAAAAATTAAAATAGTACAGAAGGGCTCGTAATGAAAAATAGCAGTTACCTTCTACACCCCCACATTCCAAAGGATGTGGAGCTTTTCAAAAATAAATTGCTCTGGTCCCACCTCTGGAAATATGATTCAGTAGGTGTGGATAATAACCCAGATAACTAACCCTCTGTTATGGGATAGAGAGGATTACATGTGATGCCTTAGACTATGGCCCTGGCACACTGGAACACAACTTCAGAGGAGCTTCAAAGTCCTCAGGATCAGGGAGGGAGATTCGAATGGATTAGTGATAGAGCCTAGACTCCCACTTAGAGCTCCTTGCTTCTTGCTCGCCGCTTTCTGATGTGCACCATGGGGTGTTTCTAAGGAAGCTGAACCCAAGGAGAATCCCCATGCCTTAGAAGGAGCTAGGTTGGCCCGATTACCTAAGGAGTTGAGTGCTTTTAGCACGAGTATCTTCCTTTAATCAGACATTTCATTCCAGAAATCTTAGTATTGCATACCCAGAATATACAGATGAGTCAAATATTTATCCCGCCACTGAGTAGTTAAGTCACTAGTTGGAAGCCAATTCATAAGCACCCTGGGGTAATCAGCTCTGTCAGAAGCATGGGAAGGATGTTAAAAGAGATTCAAAGAAGACATTTTCCAGCCCAGGAGGTGATGCCTGAGCTAACACTTGAATGGAATTCACTAGTTCAAGAAGAAGGAAATTCCAGGCAGTGACAACTGTGTATGAAGAGCTGGAGGCCAGAAACAGCAATTAAGGAACACTGAAGCATAAGGATTGCAGGGGCGGGAAGAGCAGCGAGAAATGCTAAAGGTAATCAGGAACCAAACGATGAAATGTTTAATGCTAATTTTTATCTTACGTGTATGAGTGTTTTACCTGCCTATGCACCATTACATGCCCACAGAAACCAGAAGGCCTTGGACTCCATAGAGTTATGAGCCAACATGTGGGTGTTGGGGATCAAACCTGGGTCCTCTAGACAGACAGACAGTGCTCTTAATTGCTTTGCCATCTGACTAGAATTTGGGCTAGGGGACATTATATTTCCCGTCTTTGCTGGACCCAAGAAGCAGGCCATCCATGGGTTCCAACTTAGGAACCATAGCTTGAAGACTGTGGGGTGGGGGAGCTATGAAACCAGCTTTAAGCAGAAGACACTCCAGAGCCAAAGAGACAAGACAGCCTGGATGGGAATGAGTTGGGTTAGATGTTCACGTTTTGTGCACCTATGGCTGCAGCTTCCTTTTCAGCCAGCATCTTATGAATGGTTTCTTACTTTGTCTCAAGCAAATAGACCAAACCACATGTCAGACTTGGAGAGAGCTTGTTTATTGGCATATTCCCTGCAGAAAGCCCAGTGCCTGCTACAAAAGTCACCTGGTAGGAACTTAAGTGAATGAATGCATGATGAGTGCATTTTTGAAGAAGAGGATGGAGATTAGGAACTATGAAAAGATTGGACTGTCTACTATAGGCAAGGACAGTGGAAATGGATTGAATGTGGTGAGATAGGAACTAAGATGCTAAGCTGAGGGGCTTAGCAGCTAAGAGCACTGGCTGCTCTTCCAGGGGGTGAGGGTTTGATTCTCAGTACCTACATATCACTGGAAGCTAATTCCAGTTTCTGACCTCTGAGCAGCAGGCGTGCATGTGGTGCCCAGACTAACATGGAGGCAAAACAGCCAGGCACATGAAGTCTCAAGGGCATGTACTTTGTTGACTTGAGTATTGGTGTGGTTGGTGACTGAGGATATATACAAATAGCCATATTCCTACTCCATACCAGTTGTCTTTTCCTCATCTATCTCTGAGTCAGAATCTTTTAGCTTCCTCAGCACCTGGAACTCATCTCTCAAGCATTCTGTGTACTGCATAATTCTCCTGCATCCCCCAGTCACTGATTCACCCATCCAGTTCAGTAAATTTTGGCTGAGCACCTTCTGTGTGCATTGAGACTCCTCTAAGCCACGACCCCAACTCCCTTTTTCCTCCCTTAAAGTATTTTTGATCCCCCCCACACACACTCAGGTAAGCTATATCCTTTATCTAATAGCATATGAACAGATACGCGGTATACCAAACTTATACAAGAACTTAAAGACTGAATTCCTAAGGCCCATGGAGAGAAATTAATTTTCTAACGATCCTACTACTAGGAAGTATTGGAGCCATAAATAGAGCCCAGGTTCTGATCAGGACAGGTAGAAATGGTAAGGAAGGTAGGACTCGGGTTGAGCTTTGAAAGTTGGTGTATAAGTAGGGCAAACAATGCTTGCCAATTATACTACCACCAAAAAATTTTGCCTTGCTCCTTCTAAGGGGTTTCTCCAAGGTAAGTTGCCACATTGTGTACCATGTGACTTCACAGGCCTAACTACAGATGACTAGACTGGGATAGTATCAAAAACAAGGAAGCAAATTTCTGGGCTGGTTAACAGCCTACTAAGTGGACTGGAGTAAGGATTCCATCTTATGTGGGTGGTGTATCTAATGGCATATATGCGTAAAGTAGTTATTTGAGGGAAGTTGAATCCGCTATTCAAAATAAGGGAACAATTAGAATTCACTGAGGCCGGAAACTACACAGCAACAGCAAAACTGTAGAAATCATAAATCATAGGGCTGGGGAGATGACTCAGCACTTAAGAGCACTAGCAGCTCTTGAAAAGAATTGAGGTTTCGTTCCCAGTACCCAGATGGCAGCCTGTAACTCTAGTTCTAGGGGATCGGATGCCCTCTTCTGGTCTCTGTGGGCACCAGACATACACATGGTGCACATATATACACGCAGGCACTCACATACATACCATAAAAAAATCTTCAGGAATTGTAAGTTTTGAGATATTTATATCATGAGTTCATAGGGCTGGGCCAAAGGTACCAGAAACCATAAAACAACAGTAGCCATGCTGTAGCAGGAGTCACATGACAAAGTGATGATGTAAAACCCATGAAGCAGCAGAAGGCCTGAATGGGTGAGGTATACAAGACCCACGAGACAGCGGAAGTGACGAGACTGCAAGAGGAACCACCTGGTAGCTTGAACCATGCTGTACAAAGCAGTGGGGATGGATGGGAGCAGCAGGGCACTGACAAGTGGGGGTTAAAAGAACGAACGGATCAATAGAAGCCAAAGTCCCAAGAGCCACCAAACACCAGGAGCAGAAAGTAGCCCTAGAAGTGGCGAGGCAGTGAAAACCAAGGGCTACAGACAGGGGAGCAGAAAGAAGTTAGTCAGTAGCAGTAGGAGGAGTATAAATACAGCCAGAAAGTAGTTGAGTCACCATTTTGGGAGGCACTAGAGAAAGGAGCAACAGATGCGTCGACTGAGGGGGTGACAAGATAAGCCAGGCTCTAGAGCTGCTTTGGAGCAAAAGCCATTTTTCAAGTTTGCCTGTGAAGCCCTGCCTGTCTCGTTTCCCTGCGGATGCTTTAAACGTCCATCATTAATGCAAAGAGTGTCTGTGTTTCCTGTAACCTAAGAGGTTAACACGTGTAATTTAGATGTGTGAAGACCAGGGAAGTTCCTCCTGGTGAGTTTGATGCAAGACCCAGAGGTGAGAATTGAGACTTTCTCTCATGCCCTCATTTTCTCATGTACTTTTCACTCATTCCCTGGTTGATTCCTTTTTCTCATTTGTCTAATTCATTTTGTTACTTATTAGTCTGTGCATCGATATGAACCTTTACTCGTTCAATTTTTCCAATCACTTGCTCTACAAGCATCTATTGAATTCCTTTCGGCATATCAGGCCCTTAACTAGAGTTTTCCAGCCTCCAGAAATTCAGAGTTTAAGTAGTGACTCAGAGAAGTGCACTAAATGTAGCAGATGATATAGCAGAAGTCTAGATGGGGCAGGGTGAGCTTAGAGAAAGCACTGGGTGGTTCTCCCTGGAGTCTGGTGGGTTGGAGGAATTGCTCAGTAACACCTTTATAGAAGAGGGTGTCCTTCAACTGAGTCTGGAAAGAAAGGTTAGTGCTTGCTGTCTGGGAAGGAATGGAAGAACATTATGAAGAGTTCCTAAACAGAGAATGTGTAAGTATACATGGATTTCGGGGAGCAGTTCCTATTTGTCTATGCCATGGTAAAACTGGTAGAAGCCATGCAATCAAGCTTAGCTTTGATCTTATGAAAATGGAGAAGCTGCAGGAGGGTCTGAAACAAGAAAGGGAAAGACATTAGGAATCTTAGCAGCAGCTATTGGTAAGAATATTGGGGGTGACTGATACGTTTAATCCCAGTACTTGTGAGGCAGAGGCAGGCAGATTTCTATGAGTTCAAGGCCAGCCTGGTCTATAGAGTGAGTTCCAGGGCTACACAGAGAAACCCTGTCTCAAAAAACCAAAAGAAGAAGAGGAGGAAGAAGAGAAAGAAAAAGAAGATTGGTGGCATAAAGCACTGACCTAAATAATATATGTGAATAAAGTGGACTTGAGTGGTGTCATTAGAATCATCAGGACTCATGGGAACCCTTGAGGTATGAAAAAGTTGTCCTGCTTCAGGCCAAGATGATGTTTCTTCTTCTTCTTCTTCTTCTTCTTCTTCTTCTTCTTTCTTCTTCTTCTTCTTCTTCTTCTTCTTCTTCTTCTTCTTCTTCTTCTTCTTCTTGCTGCTGCTTCTGCTTCTTCTTCTGCTTCTTCTTCTTCTTCTGCTTCTTCTTCTGCTTCTTCTTCTTCTTCTTCTGCTTCTTCTTCTTCTTCTTCTTCTTCTTCTTCTGCTTCTTCTGCTTCTTCTTCTTCTGCTTCTTCTTCTTCTTCTTCTCCTCCTCCTCCTCTTCCTCCTCCTCCTCTTCCTCATCCTCCTCCTTCTTTTGCATAAGGTAGAATTTCAGTTAAGAGTTTAAGAATAGAGCCGGGCAGTGGTGGCGCACGCCTTTAATCCCAGCACTCGGGAGACAGAGGCAGGCGGATCTCTGTGAGTTCGAGGCCAGGCTGGACTGACAGCCTCCAAAACAATACAGAGAAACCCTGTCTCGTAAAAACCAAAAAAAAAAAAAAGAGTTTAAGAATAGGGGCTGGAGAGATGGCTCAGCAGTTAAGAGCACTGACTGCTCTTCCAGAGGATCTGGGATCAATTCCCAGCACCCACATGGCAACTCACAACTGTAACTCCAAGATCTGACACTCACACAGGCGTACAGATGTACAGGCAGGCATAAAACCAATGCACCCCTGGATGAAATGACAGTTACTGGAGCTCCACCATGGAGGGCCTCACCCTCCCCGGGGATGGGAATGGAGATTGGGTGGGGGAATGAGGGACCTGGTGGGAAGGGAGGGGGAGGAGGGGAGGGAGAGGGAGCTGGGATTGACATGTGAAACAAGATTGTTTCTAACCTAAATAAAAAATAATAACTAAACAAAACCAAATGCGCATAAAAAAGTTTAAGAATATGGATGATTTTGCCGGGCGGTGGTGGTGCACGCCTTTAATCCCAGCACTCGGGAGGCAGAGGCAGGCGGATCTCTGTGAGTTCCAGGCCAGGCTGGACCGACAGCCTCCAAAACAATACAGAGAAACCCTGTCTCGTAAAAACCAAAAAAAAAAAAAAAAAAAAAAAGAATATGGATGATTTTAACTAGTGAAAATGAGGAAGGGCTTTCTGAGCTTGGGAAATAAGTATGAAGATAGCAGTAAAAACAGTTTGACTGGAGCAGGGGCTGCATTTAAGACAGACTGAAAAGTTTTCCAAACTATTACATGAAGTCTGGAGGGACAATGGGGGGGCAGAGAGGGCTCATGGGTAGGAGTATCCTTTGTGCTTTCAAACTGGTTGGTTTTGGGGGGAGGTCTTTTGAGACAGGATTTCTCTGTGTCCTGGCTATCCCGGCACTCTCTCTGTAGACCAGGCTGGCCTTGAACTCACAGATATCCGCCTGCCCCTGCCTCCCAAGTGCTGGGGAGTTAAGAGCACTGAATGCTCTTCCAGAGGACATGGGTTCAATTCCCAGTACCCACATGGTGACTCACAGCTGTCTGTAACTCCAAAATCTGAAACCCTCACACAGACATGCATGCAGGCAAAACACTAATGCATGTAAAATAAAAATAAATTAATTTAAAAAAGAAACCCTGTCTCAAAACAACAACAAGAAAAAGAAAAGTCAGTAAAGAAGGTCTTATTTTGGAAAGCAAGAGTCTACTGCCCCATCCACTCTCACTTCTGGAACCTAATTTCAGTTATTTTTTTCTGATTGCTAACTCCATACCTAACTAATGTATTGTGAGGAAAATTTTAAAGCAATATTTTAATTTTAATTCATATGTACTTGTGTGTCTCTGAGTGTACAAATATGTGCGTGTAGATAGTCATGGAGGCCAGAAGAGGACATTGGATCCCCTGGAGCTACAGTTACAGGTGGATGTGAGCTGTCTGGGTTCTGGAAACCAAACTCAGGTCCTCTGCAAGAGTAGTAAGAGCTCTTAACCACTGAGCCATCTCTCCAGAACCTTGTGTGGACTTTTTTTTTTTTTTTTTTTGGTTTTTCGAGACAGGGTTTCTCTGTATTGTTTTGGAGGTTGTCCTGGAACTTGCTCTGTAGACCAGGCTGGCCTCGAACTCACAGAGATCTGCCTGCCTCTGCCTCCTGAGTGCTGGGATTAAAGGCATGCGCCACCACCGCCCGGCTTGTGTGGACATTTTTAACAATCGATTTCAGACAATACATGTTGGTGTTCTTTGACAAATGAGAGTTTAGATCATTCACATCAAGATCAATTTTTAACTTTTTTATTTCTAGTATAATTTCATTTCACTGTTGGATAGCATTCTGAATTTAAGTAACGTTTTGTTTCTCTATGAACTAGAGACAGTATTTCCCTTCCTATTGCTTGTTTGTGTTGATGGTGCTTTTGAGACAGGGTCTCTTATTACCCAGGTTGGCTTTGAGTACACTATATAGTTGGCACTGGCCTTGAACCCCTGATTCTCCCATGTGCCATCATACCTGGCTTGTGGCAATATTTCTCGACCAGAGCTTTGTTAAATAAGAAAATTTCTCTCCTTTAACACCATCCTCATTGACCTTCCAACTTCTGTAATATGGTTATTTATCTATTGAGACTTAAATTTTCATAAATTATTTATGATACATACCACAACCCATGTGTGGCCAGAGGACAATTGCAGGATTCAGTTCTCTCCTTCCATATGGATTCTAGGGATTGTATTCAAGTCTTCAGGCTTTGAGTCAAGAGCCTTTATCTGTTCAGCCATCTTGAAGGCCCTCTATTTTATTGTTGTATCTGTGTGTGTGTGTGTGTTTTACTTTGTTTTGAGACAGTGTGTCAAACTTGCTTTTTAACTGAGAATGACTTGAGATGCTCACTTTTCCTGCTCTATGGCATGGCTGCCGCCACCACCACATCTTGTCTTCTCATTGTTGAAACTGGTCTAGCAGAGTGATGGTAGCAGAGGAAATTCTGCTCTGTAATCATGATTGCTATTTATGCTTTTTGGTGTTTTGTCTATAATATGATTCTAGAAATTAAAGAGCAAAATATACAGCTGTTGATGTGACTAAATAGTCTTTCTTTTAAAACCAACCAATGTATTTTATTACATTTTTGCTTTGTAGCAAGTTTTCTTTTTCTTGGCTTCTTGGCTTCTAATTTTTCTTCTTTCATCTCATTGCTTTATCACATATTCCCTTCTTTTTCTTTTCAAAATCTCAACTGCATTAAGAATTACACATTTTTTAAAAATCCCACCAAGTCAGATTTTTGTTTCCATCCCCCCCCCCCCCCCGCAGACCTTTCTTTCTAGGAACCTTCATTCCTTTTTCAAGCGTGGATTGTCATTTGGGAATTTCTCTTTACTGCTTTCTATGGTTTTGTCTACCATTTATTAGATCTTAGGGTTTTGGTTTTGTTTGCTTGTTTTTCCCCATTGTTTTGATCACATTCTCAAACAGCTTTCTCAGAAAGGTTGTATAGAAAATAGAATTCTTCTGTTTTATTATCATTGTTATTTTTAATTGAATTAGAATTGCATTACTTTTCCTCCTCCCTTTAGTCCCTCTTGACTACCCTCCATTGAACCTGTCCCATGCCTCCACTCAAGTTGATAGCCTCTTTTCTTCACTATTATTATTTTTATATGCATATGCACAAAATATTTAAATAGAATTTCCTGAGTTCATTTTTATTGTTTGTCTGGACATGGTTTGAAGGCTTATCCCTCTACCATTAAGCCATACCATTCTGATTTCTCTGTGTTTATTAGCTGAACTCCTGCCTTTAATGGTCTCAGGCTCTGGATCTGAATTGTAGGAATCTCATCCTTGAGATCAGGTGTGTCTAGTAAATCTCTACTTTTCCTGTTCTTCGTGGAATTCCTGGTTTCACAGTGACAGGGATTTTTTTCCACAGATTTATTTTGTTTAGAGAGGCTACTATTGTACACATTTTAATCCTTTACCAAAGCCCATACAAATTTTCCCCAAAGGAAAGACATTAATAGTGAGAAGCATTAAAAATAAAAGTAAAAAGGTGCTGGAGAAGTGTGGTCTACAAAGTCAGATTGCTGGAACTTGGACATGCAGCAATGGTAACCATGTGGTTTAGGACTCTCGGCTACCTCTGCAGTACCATGTCTGCCTGCACAGCGTTATGCTCCTTGTCACAATGATAATGGACTCTGAAACTGTAAGCAAGCCATCCCAATTAGATGTTTTCCTTTATAAGAGTTGCTGTGAGCTGGGCATTGGTGGCGCATGCCTTTAATCCCAGCACTTGGGAGGCAGAGGCAGGCAGATCTCTGTGAGTTCGAGGCCAGCCTGGTCTACCAGCGAGTTCCAGGACAGGCTCCAAAACAATACAGAGAAACCCTGTCTCGAAAAACAAAAACAAAAACAAAAACAAAAACAAAAACAAAAACAAAAAAAAAGAGTTGCTGTGGTCATGGTGTCTCTTCACAGCAACAGAAACCCTGTTATAATACCTAACTAAGACACCTTCCTACATTAACATCTCCATTGATTTTGCCATTGTTCCAGTTTGTTTTATGCAGCCATTTCTAAGACTGTTTCACAGCAGACTTCCTGGTGTTCTGGTTCTTAAGGGTTTTCCACCCCCTCTTGTTCCTCATGATATTCCCAGAGCCATAGATGCAGGAGCTGTGTTGGAGTTGGGCTGGGCTCCCCGTGGACTATTGGTCTCTGCATTGTGTCCAGTTGTGGCTTTCTGTGATGGTCTCCATTTGCTGTGGAGAGAGGCTTCTTTGATGAGGGGTGGTGGCTACACTTATCTGTGGGTTCAAGGATAAGATTCAGAATGTAGTAAGGGATTATGGTGGTCTAACAAATGGTGGTAGTAGATTCTTTTCTAGGCAACGTGACCACATTAGCCTGGAGAATCTGGCTCGGTTTCCAGTAGCAGGCATGGTTTCTTTCCTGTTGAGTGGTACTTAAGTCCAGTTAGATAGCAGTTGATTGCTACTGATATGTGAGTACCACTTCTTATTGGAAAAGTCTCACTTTACATATCTGAAAATGCCTTTGTCGTGATACTTGGCTACAAAGTTTGAGATTTCATATACTTTTCCCAGGCAAGATTGAAGGCGCTGTTCCATTATGTGGAGGGTGAGGGAGGGAGACATCTCTCAATATGTTGCCAAGGGTGATTTTGGATTTCTGAGCCCAAGTGACTCTCCTACTTCAGACTCCCAAACTTTGGGAGTACAAGTGTATGTCCCCATACCCAGCTCTCCCCACTGTCTTCGAATAACCCAGTGTTTCAGTTGTTTTTTGTTTGGTTTTGTTTTTTGGTTTTTCGAAACAGGACCCTTCTGTGTAGTTCTGGCTCTCCTGGAACTCACTCTGTAGACGAGGCTGTCCTCAAACTCAGAGATCCACCTACCTCTGCCTCCCAAGTGTTGGGATTAAAGGTGTGCACCACCACTGCTCAGCTCTAATACCCTGTCTTGATGGTGTCTGATTAGTAGTGAGTCTGACTGCTTTAAACATTACAGTTTATATCACTTTTTCTCCTTTTCTTTCAGAACCCCAAGGACAAAGTGTTTTCATTTTTTCCAAGTCTATTTTCTGTCTGTTTCCCAAATTAGGAAGCATCTGAGTTTCTGTCTTTACGTTAATTCCTTATTCTGTCTCCTCCATTTTGCTATTATCATATCCATTGAAGATTTTATTTGGAGCTTTATATTTTTCAGATCTGAAGTTTCCATAATTTTCCTTCATATGTTTTTATTCCTTTGCTAACAGCTGCTAATTAAAAATATATCACATTGTTTAGTGTATGTGTGTGTGTGTATGTGTGTGTGTGTGTGTGTGTATTCTTCCACAATGTGGGCCTTTGGAATCAAACTCAGGTCATTAGGCTTGGCATCATGTGCCTTTACCTGCTGAACCATCTCAAGTAACTCACTTTCTAATTTTTGATTTGTTTTAAGACTATTCCTAATTGTTGAGGTATTTTTATGGTGACTCCTTGTCTTTGGAAAATGTTCAGATGAGTTTAGCATCTCTGCCTTCTTGGTGTTAGTGGCTATTGTTTTGTTTTGTTTTTCTCATTCAAGCTGAGGTGTTCCTGGTTCTTGGTGTGGTGAGTGATTGTCATTTGAGACCTGGGTATCTCAGCTACTATGTTATGAGTTGCTGAATCTTATTTCAGTATTCTGTTTTAGCTTCCATTGGCAGACACTGTTATTAGTGTGGAAGAAGAAACCCCACCTTGTTAATTTAGTGGGTATAGAAAGATTCAGGGTCTCTATTCAGCCTCCATTGGATACTTCTTCCAGAGGTTCCTCATTGCTAGGTGGGAATGGGCGGTCTCACTGTCCCACCCCAGTGGGAAGAGCAGAGTAACACATTATCCAGTGAGAGTGAAAATCTGAACTCCCTGTTGGCCTTTGTTAGTGTAGTGGGAGTAGGACCACAATTTTCTTTTGTGGTGTCTGGTTAAAGTAGAGCAATTATTATCTGATAGATGGTGCTCTGGACTTTAGTCTGAAATGTCTGAGGTGAAAGATCCCTACCACTGTGTACTCATTTGCTAACAAGTTCTCTAGCAGTTACTCTGCTTATTTTGGAATATTTCTTTCATTTGTAGTCTTTTCTCAAAGAAAACCTTGTGATCTGTGATATTTTCTGATATTTCTTTAATGTAGTAATGGACTCTTAGCCTTAATCAGAGAAGACTCTCTGTGGTGATTTAAATGAGAATGGTCCCCATAGCCTCATAGGGAGGGGCACTATTAGGAGGTGTGACCTTGTTAGAATAGGTGTGGCCTTGTTGGGACAAGTGTGTTACTGTGGGTGGGTTTTGAGGTTTCAGATGCTCAAGCCAGGCCCAGTGTCTACTCTCTCTTCCTGCTGCTTGCCAATCTGGATATAGAGCTCTCAGTTGTCTCTCCAGCATCATGTCTGTCAGCTTGATACCATGTATCCTACCATGACAATAATGGACTAAACCTCTGAAATGTAAACCAGCCCCAATTAGATGTTTTCCTTTTATAAGAGTTGCCATTGTCAGCCGGGTGTTGGTGGCGCACGCCTTTAATCCCAGCACTCGGGAGGCAGAGGCAGGTGGATCTCTGTGAGTTCGAGGCCAGCCTGGTCTACAGAGAGAGTTCCAGGACATCCTCCAAAACGTACAGAGAAACCTCCTTGTCTTGGAAAAAAAAAACAACAACAAAAAAAAGAGTTGCCATTGTCATGGTGTCTCTTCACAACAATAGAAACCCTAATTAAGACAGAACCTGGTACCAGGGACTGGGGTATTGTTGGGATTGGCTTCATCATGTTTTGTTTGGAGGAATGTGGAACACTTTGGGAGTTTGAACTAAAAAGCAGTTGAATGTTTTAAGTGGGGCTTAATGAGCCATACTAGTAGGAGCATGGAAGACAGTGGTGCTGAGGGTGATTTGAACTGTGTGGTCTTGGCTCAAGAAGTTTCAGAGGAGAAGAATGTTTATATGTGGCATAGTATGATTTGTGAAGCCTGTGGTTGCTTTCTGTTCTCATCCAAAAAAATCTGCCTGTGGCTAAAGTGAAGAGTTGGATTAATAGCCTCGGCAGAGGACATTTCAAAATAGTCCAGCATTGACTGTGTCATTTGGTTATTAGTGGCCAGTCTTTGTGCAGCTCTATAATGAAAAGGAGCAAGCTGTTCAATGTGAGGAGAAAAGGGGCACCAGGAAGTTAAATGTAACTAAATCCTGTGTTCAAATGGATAAAAAGATTAAATAAATAAAAGCCTGATGATAGATGAAATAAAGGGTCTTGCCCTGAGGTCAAGACCCCACCCCAGCTAAGCTTCCAACTTGTGAAAAGGAATTTTATAAAAGCTTAAGGCTAGGTATGGTGGCACACATCTTTAATCCTAGCACTGGGGAGGGAGAGGCAGGCAGATTTCAAGAATTCAAGGCCGGCCTAGTCTGTAGAGAAAGTTCCAGGACAGCCAAGCTTAGACAATGAAGGAAACCGTAGAAAACAGAAAGCTGATGAAATGTATTTGGACATGGGAGCCATGTTCCAGCCTCAGCAAACAGAAGAACTTGGCAGCTTTGGCCATGTGATTCTGAGTTTAAGTCAAGGATAGAAGAAGAAAGGACTATGGAATCTCCCTCTGCAACTAAGGAAGACTGCTGAGGCATGTGTCAGGGGTGTCCTGCATGAAGGCCTTGGAGAGGCCATTGTATAAAGCTGTACAGGTGAAGCCTGGATTGCCTTGGAGACCCCAGGATGTTAGAGATGCCAGAGTCATGGGAGACCTGCCAAGGGGAGCTGTTAACAGGGAGTAGAACCAGCTCAAGAGAGGGAGAAGTGTGTTGCAGTCAGCAAAGATGAGAGGAGTTGGAGATCTGAAGTGTTTTGACATCAGACATGGAGATGCAGAGTCTGGAGTTTGCCCAGCTGGTTTTTGGTCTTGCTTTGGTCCAATGTTTCTTCACTATGCTCCCTTTCCTCCCTTTTGGAGTGGTAATATCTATTCTGAGCCTTTATATGTAATACCTATATATATTGTTGAGAGTGTGCTAGACCATGGGGACTTTTGAAGATGAACTGAATGCATTTGCAATATGATATGGCTACAAACCTATGGGGCTCAGGATGTGAAATGTGGTGATTTGAATGAAAATGGCCCCCATAGGCACATAGGGAGTGGCACTATTAGGAAATGTGAAGTAGGTGTGGCTTTGTTGGAGTAAGTATATACACTGGGGGGGTTGTTTTGTGCTCTCAGATACTCAAGCCAGATCCAGTGTCTTTTCCTTCTACTTGCAGATCGAGTTGTAGAACTCCTAGCTGCCTCTCCAGCACCATGCTTCTCATCGTGACCATAATGGACTGAATCTCTGAACTGTAAGTGAGCCACCACAATTAAATGTCTTCTTTATAACAGTTGCTGTGGTCATGGTGTCTCTCCACAGCAATAGAAACTCTAAGACACTCTTTCCAGTGAACCATGGTGGGTGCAGAGATTATATCACCATTTCTAAAGCTCAGGGAGTCTTGTGAAGGAGGGGATAGGAGAAATGTAAGTAAGAGCCAGAAAATAAAAAGAAGAGCTATAAAATGCCAATTTTTGTCTGGGCAAGGTACA
This sequence comes from Mesocricetus auratus, assembly GCF_017639785.1. Taxonomy (NCBI): domain Eukaryota; kingdom Metazoa; phylum Chordata; class Mammalia; order Rodentia; family Cricetidae; genus Mesocricetus; species Mesocricetus auratus. The sequence continues at coordinate 8,147,124 of NW_024429188.1, forward strand.
GCCATTGCAATGACAAACTCCCAGTCACTGAAATGTCTTCACTGATTGCAGAAAAATGGACCTATCAACAGTCAGGCATGGGTGGAGGAGGAACTCGAGAGGGCCTCAGCCTACACTGATGGACTATTTCCTACAGATAGATTCAGGGAAATCATTGTCTTCACTTGTATACCCACTAATAATCCCATCAGACTCCAATGGATAGTTTCAATGCAAAGGCCACATAGGTGGTCCTGGTTAAAATGAGTTACAAAAGCCAAACCAAAAGTCATGAATCTGGGAAAGGGACTAAAATGGGTTGGAGGGGGTATTGAGAGGGATGAAAGGGAGGAGAGAGAGAGAGAGAGAGAGAGAGAGAGAGAGAGAGAGAGAGAGAGAGAGAGAGAGAGAGAGAGAGAGAGAGAAAGTGTAATGGTCAAAATGAACCAGAAAGTTTCCAACTTCTCTCTCAGAGGTACCAGCTTTACACATGTTCTAGGCTATGGCTTCATCCATCACGCTTTGTCAATCACCACCTGTCTTAGAGTTTCTATTGCTGTGAAGAGACACCATGACCATGGCAACATTTAATTGAGGTGGCTCTTACAGTTTCAGAGAGTCAGTCCATTATCATGGTGTGGAGCATGGTGGTGTGCAGTGAAATCCAGTGCTGGAGGAACAGCTCAGAGTCCTACATCCTGAAGGTAACGGGAAGTAGACTGAAGTCAACTGAGACACTGTGTGGTATTCTGAGTTTAGGAAACCTCAAAGCCCACCCCCACAGTGACACACTTCCTCCAACAAGACCATACCCACTCCAACAAAGCCACACCTCTTAATTGTGCCACTCCTTGTGGGATTATTCAGGCAACTACATTTAAACTACCACACCAATTCTCCATTTGATCCCTATCTTCCAGAAGTTTCTTGAAATCTGTTTTGTTGACAGATGTGCTCTTAGATTCTTCCTCATAGTAGTGTAGTATAAAGGTGTTTTATACCTTTATAAGTCCTTTACTATCATTTTAGCAGGATCTCAGAAGAGAGTAGAGATAAACACATGGTAAGTCTCTCATCTTGGCCTGGAAATCTACTAGTCTATCTTTGTTTTCCTTTTTTTCTGATAGTTATCTTTACATCTCCAAATAATGCACAGGTTCTCTTTCTTTTCTTTCTTTTTATTTTTTTTATTTTTTGGTTTTTCGAGACAGAGTTTCTCTGTATTGTTTTGGAAGCTGTCCTGGAACTCACTCTTGTAGTCCAGGCTGGCCTCAAACTCACAGAGATCTGCCTGCCTCTGCCTCCCGAGTGCTGGGATTAAAGGCATGTGTCACCAACACCCAGCTCAGGTTTTCTATTTATCAACTTAATCAATTTTAGTCATCATCTATTGGCTTCCTACTATGTGTATCACCCAACTGCCCTCCTCAATATAGCCATGTCTGATTATATATATACTTCTAATCTCTGTACCTCTTAGACATAGGTGTCATTTGGCTGGCCTGGGGTGGGGATTGCCTCTATAGACCAGGCTGGCCTTGAAGTCATAGAGATCCATCTGCCTCTGCCTCCCAAGTGTTGTAATTAAAGATATGCACCAACACACCTGGCTTCTATTTTATTTTTTATTAACAAGATTGATAAAACTTATATTATATTTGTGACCATAATAAACCCATCCATGCTTCGTTGATTGATATTAAATAGTTAATAAACTATTCATGCTATTTACATAATTTTGTGTTTGGGTGCATATTTTGTGTTTGGGTGTACTTACATGTGGAGGCCGTAAGATAGCCTTGGATGCTGTTTCTCAGATACCATCCCCTTTTTTTTTCAAGAGAAGGTCTCTCCCCAGCCTGGAACTCAGCAAACAGGCTAGGCCTACTAGCAGCTTGCCCCAGGGATCCATCAGTTTCTACTTTCCAAGCAGTGGGATTACAAATGAACACACCACCAAGCCTAGCCCATTACTGACTAAGCAATCTTCTCAGCCCACATTTCTTATATAGTCCCCAACCCTTGGAATGCCTTTTTTGAGACAGGGTTTCTCTGTGTAACAGCTCTGGCTGTCATGGAACTTGCCGGTCTCTGCCTCCTGAGTGCTAGGATTAAAGGTGTATGCACCACTGCCTGGCCCCTTGGAGTTCCTAATTGCTTTCTTTGGTTTCCATTGTCTGATTTTAGAGCCTTATTAAGTTATTCCAAATTCCCAAGGAAAACATAAGAATCATTTGAAGCCCCTCCCCCTTTTCTGTAGAAAATATTCCTCCTGGGGCCTTTCTTCTTTCCGCTCCTGTGTGGACGGTTGCTCTATAGCACAGCTACACAGCTGCCATCCTGGGATATCTCTCCATTGCCCTTCTAGGTTGGACAAAATGTTTCCTGGACCCCATAGCTTCCTCTTTCTCAGTTTATGCCTTTATAGTGGATATTGTGGTTATTCTCCAGCATTCATTACATCCAAAAGTAGAGACAGGTGGATCCCTGAGGCTAGTTGCTAGCCCACTTTATAACAACTATTGAATTTGGATTGACCCCAGCACCAGATCTAGGTATTGGTTTCCATACCAATATTGACCTGAGTAATTTCATCCTCCAGTCACAGTGATGATTGGTTCAGAGATGATCCAGTCAACAAACCCTGAATATTATGTTTATAAATTTGACTCTGGTGCCAGCAACACAGAGGAGCCAGGAATATACAAAGTAAGGTAATAATAGACTGGAAAATGTATTTGTAGGTAAAACTTGACAGAGGATTAATCAGCAGGCAAATAAAGCCAGGTGGAACATCCTGTAATCCCAGCACTCTGGAGGCTGAAGTAGGGTGATCTCCATGAGTTCAAGGCCAGCCTGGGTTACAAAGTGAGGGCTTGTGTCTAAACAGATGCAAAAATAAATTAAAACAAAGAAAATGAAAAAGAAGGTTGTCAACTAAGCAGATATATGGACACAGGATTTGGATAGCAATGTATACAACAGGAAATTTGAAGTTGTTGAGATTTTTAACTCTGCTAATAATTAGAGAAATGAAAATGAAAATAGCAGTGAGAAGTTACTCCAGCGGTGGTAGCAGTATGGATGTTCTCCATAGTCTCATGTGCTGATGAAGATGTGTAGAAAAGATAGCTGTGGGTGGACCAAGGACTGACTCAGTTATTCTAGAGAGTCGTTTGGTTGTCCCTTGTGGAGACATTGTATGACCTAGCAGTCCAAGTCCTGGGCATATATTCGGAGACATTGTCACATGAGTCCTAAGGACTGAGCTTAGTCCTAATGGGACTAGATAAGCAAACTATAGAGTTTCCATAGGATGGAGAGGTATAAGACAAAAATAGTCCCCCAATCTTAGTATTGAAAGAAAAAAGAAACAGATTGAGATTTATACCATGATATCATTTGTGTAAGTGTATATTACACCGTGTATTTCCATAGGTATGCATATATCCCAAATAAACCTGAGAAAGAAGGAGTAGTTAAGCTGCTAGAGAGACTCACCAACACGAACAAGAAAATGAGAATGACAGGGAAAGTAACATGAGAAAAGGAGGGCAGCCTTCACTGCAGTGATGGATGTGTCATGACTTGACGGATGTGATTAAGGAGACTGAAGTCCACAGCAGCAGACACGGGGATGGGGAGTTCATTTGCTCTGGTGTGAGATGCTAACATCACACACACCGTGAGAAGCAGTGCCAAGGGCTGCTTTCTTCCCAGGCTAGTCCTGCAGTTAGGACCTTAGCTGTGATTCCTCCTGCTGGGCCTTTCTAATTCCTATCCTATTGTCTCAGCCGGATTCTTCAGACTTGCATCATGATGCTAATGTCAAAACAAGTCCTTTTTTCCTCCTTAACTTTACTGAATTCTGTTTCTGGTGTTCATATCCAAGATTCCCGACTGATCCAAGAATACTGTATTTTATTGGAGGCATCTTGAAGTAATGTTTGTTTTGTTTTTAAAGACAAGGTTTCTGTGTGAGTTTGAGACTAGCCTGGTCTACAAGAGCTAGTTCCAGGACAACCTCCAAAACAATATAGAGAAACCCTGTCTTGAAAAAAAAGACAAAGGAAAAAAATGACAGAGTTTCTCTATATTGTTTTGGAGGCTGTCCTGGAACTTGCTCTGTAGACCAGGCTGGCCTCGAATTTAATTCCAGCACTCGGGAGGCAGAGGCAGGCGGATCTCTGTGAGTTCGAGGCCGGGTTGGACCGATAGCCTCCAAAACAATACAGAGAAACCCTGTCTCGTTAAAAAAAAGAAAGGTGAATTTGGAGATCTTTGAGCATCTGGAAATGTAGTTGTTACATTTACCTTCACATTTCAGTTATAATTTGGCTGTAGAATTCTGTGTTAGAAATAATTTTCTTTGACTTTTGAAAGTATTACTTTTTAAAACACAGTTGCTGATTAAAAGTCATACGGTAATATTATTTTCATACTTTTGATTGTGACCAGTTTTAGGAGCTTAAAGACTTTAAAAATCTATTACTGTTTTTTTAAATGTCACAATAATGGGTTCACATGCATGCTTTCCTTCATCTATTTTTCTGGTCACCTGCTGTATGGATGGACCGTCTTTGTCTGAAGACTCAAGTTCCTCTATGCTGAGAAACCGCAGGTTTTTCTTAGGTAATTTTCTCCTTCCCTGTTCTTTGTAGAACTCCTGCTGCTTGGCTGATGAATATCCTCTGTCTGTTCTCTCTCCCTTGCTTTTCAAGCCCAAAATATTTCTAATTGATACATAACCATTGTACACATTTTTGTATAGAAATTCTTGGTATATAGTGTGCTGAAACACTACTTGTGCATTTATCATTTCTTTGTGTTAGGAACATTCAAAATCTCTTACTGGCAAATTGTAAAGATACAACCAAATGCTGTTATCCATAGTTTCCCTATTGTCTATAGAACACCGGAAGTTATCCCTGCTACTCTCCCGAATCCTCGTATATCTTCATTCATCCTTTTAACATACTCCCCCACTTTCCAGCCTCCATTAACCCAGAGGTGCTTTATACAGAGAACACTTTCATTATTTTGAACATAGGTACAACACCTTCTGTGTATATGTGTGTGTTTAACAGAACTTACTAGAGTCTTGATAATCAATAGAAGATGATAGTCAAGAAAAAGAATACATTTTTAGACAGGATTTCTTTGCGTAGCCCTGCTTGTCCCAGAACTTGTTCTGTAGACTAGGTTGGCATCAAACTCAGAGATCTGCCTGCCTCTACCTTCTGAGTGCTGCAATTAAAGGCATGTGCCATTATGCATAGTGGAAAAAAGAAATTTATGCCAGATGGTACCTTTATCACCCCCTAAAAGAATTCCCCTCGGCCTATCTGTGGGAGACTGCGTGCACTCCTAGGCAAGGGTCAGATGATCTCTTACTATTGCATGCAGTCCAGAGCTCAGTGTCAGAGAAGGGGCCGTTTTTTCCATTTCCCATTCCTAGATCAACCATATTTCCAGCTCCAGCATAACACTCCGCATACGTATTTTCTTTCTGGAATATCCTGACACCTATCTTAAAGTGGTCCACGGCCCACACAAGGTGATCATTAGCACGGTTTACAGAGTGAGTTGTTCTTAAATTTTTATACCAGTAATATTTTAGCGGAATCAACAATTAAGTCTCACTCCTTCTAGCAGGAGTTGATGGTGATTTCAACCTGCAGGGCTTCTCGTGTGGCCCCTCTGAGTAAAGGTCTGGGCGAAACTGTGCACGTACCTCCTGCTCAGGGAATAGGAGCCGGTCAGCCCTGCATGGGACATCTGTATCACATCCTATCCTCCCATCACTGGGACTGAGGGAGTGGAAAGACCGGAAGAGTCAGAAGCAGTGGATGCGGACAAGCAAACAGTACCCTCTGGACATCACAGGGTGTATGAATTTACAACAGCTGAGACAGCGTGCATTCAAATCTCAGCATGGAAAAGGGAGGTGTACGATAAGACCCACCCCCAGCGATGTGTTGCTGCCAATTGATAGCTGCTGAGAAAGGGAGAGTCAGTTTTCTTTAGGAATGTTGCCCATTGTTTGGAGGTGGTGACACAGACCTTGAATCCCAGCACTTGGGAGGCAGGGGCAGGCAGATCTCTGTGAGGTCAAGGCCAGTCTGGTCTACACAGTCAATTCCAGGACAGCCAGGGCTGTCACACAGAGAAACCCTGTATTGAAAAATTAAAAAAAAATGTTGGCTATGCTCCAGAAAGGTCACACATTTGAGACAGACAAGGCAACAAAATTGGACTTGATACGTGGAAACAAAACAAAAGCAAAAGCAAAAAAGGGAGGTAGGGAAAGGCTAGATCTGTGAGGAGTTGGGGAAGAATGAATGTAATCAAAACACATTTCATAAAATTATCCAAGAACTAATAAAAAAGATTGTGAAAATGTTCAGCTGATTGTGGTGGTGCTTGATGGTAGGATTTGCTGAAGGAGGCAGAGGCAGGAGGAGGATCCCAAGTTTGAAGCCAGCCTGGGCTACACATTAAAAAGAAAGGAAGGAGGAAAGAAAATATTCAAAGATAATTTAAAAGAAATTTGTTTTACCATATGTCCTAGTCATTGTTTTCTTTTATTTTTTGTTTACTGTGAAGACACACCATGACCAAGGCAACTCTTTTTTCCCCAATATATATGTTTTTATTTAAATTAGAAATGTGAATAGTTCACATGTCAGTCCCAGCTCCCTCTCCTAACCCTCCTCCCTTGTCCCTCCACCAGCCCCCTAGTCCCCCACCCCATCCCCACATCATTCCCCAGGAAGGGTGAGACCCTCCTTGGGGGGGGTCTCTAAAGTCTGTCATTTCATCCTGGGCAGGACCTAAGCCCTTCCCCATGTGTCCAGGCTGAGAGAGCATCCCTCTATTTGGAATGAAGGAAAACATGTAATTGGGGTTTGCTTACAGTTCAGAGGTTTAGTCCATGATCATCATGGAGGGACATGGCAGTGGGCAGGCAGACATGGTGCTGGGGAAGAAGCTGAGAGTCCTACATCTTGATCTGAGGGTGGGGGAGGGGACATGGGACAGAAACTGGGCCTGAAGTGGCCTTTTGAAACCTCAAAGCTCACACCCAGTGACACACCTCCTCCAACAACGTCACACCTCCTACTCCTTCCAAACAGTTCATCAAACAGGGACTAGGCATGAAAATATATGAGTTTATACGATCATTCTTTTTCAAATCACCACAACCATGTATGAGGAAAGACAGTCATAACCATAAAGCTAAGATGGTCTTATTCATAAATGTAAACTTATACACATGAAATAAAAATTTGTCCGGGGTATCCAGTGTCCTCTCCTAGCCATCTCAGGCGCTGCATGCATGTGGTATACAGACATACAGGCGGGCAAAATACCCATGCCTGGTTTTGTGCAGCTCTGTATCAATTCCAGAAATTCATACATGCTAAGCAGAGCTTGCCCACCTGAACTACATGCCCAGCCTACACGCCAGAAAGCATTTTAAATCAAATTTGAATTGTCATTTCATAGAGAAGGGAAGATACCTGCCAGGGCTCCTGGACTAATATTGTATATGGACTGTCTAACCACAGTCAACTCTTGAAACTGCTACACAGAACCACACTGATTTGCACTGGCCACTTTTCCCTGTGACTCACAGGTGACCCCCTTAGATAACTCAGTCTAAGATTCCTTCCACGATGAATCGACATCCATTGTTCTGGGGACATAGAAATAGTCCAACTTTTAGGTTTTTAAAAAATATTTATTTATTATTATGTATACAGTGTTCTGCCTTCATGTATCCCTGTAGGCCAGAAGGGGGCACCAGATCTCATTACAGACGGTTGTGAGCCACCATGTGGGTGCTGGGAATTGAACTCAGGACCTCTAGAAGAGCAACCAATGCTCTTAACCACTGAGCCATCTCTCCAGCCCCAACTTTTAGTTTTTAAATGTTTTTATTCATTACAAACCCTACATTCTATGTTTCTTTTCTCTTTTTTTATTATTTTATTTTTCACATTCCAATCCTAGTTCCCCCTCCTTTCCTCCTGCTCTTCCCACAATATGTTTCTCTCTCTCTTTTTTTTTAAATCAAAGTAATCGAATGCTTTTTTTGTTGTTTTTGGGATTTTTTGGAGTGTTTTGGGTTTTTGTTTAAGATTTGCTACTTTTGAGGGGGGTGCTGGAGGAGGGGAGGGAGAAGGAACTGGGATTGACATGTAAAACAAGCTATTTAAAATTAAAATAATAAAAAAAGATTTTCTACTTTCCTTTTACATGTATGGGTGTTTGTGCCTGCATATATGTCTGTACCCCACATGTATGCAGTGCCTGTCATGACCAGAAAAGGGCATTGGATTCCTGAAACACATAGGGTTTATTATTATTATTATTATTATTATTATTATTATTATTATTATCATCATCATCGTCATCATCATCTTTGTTTTTTTTTTTTTTTTTTGGTTTTTCGAGACAGGGTTTTTCTGTGGCTTTGGAGGCTGTCCTGGAACTCGCTTGGTAGTCCAGGCTGGTCTCGAACTCACAGAGATTCGCCTGCCTCTGTCTCCCGAGTGCTGGGATTAAAGGCGTGCGCCACCAACGCCCGGCTCATCTTTGTTTTTTTGAGATAGGGTCTCACTATGTGTCTCTGGCTGTCCTGAAACTCACTCTGTAGACCAGGCTGGCCTTGAATTTACAGAGATCCACCTGCCTCTGCCTCCCAAGTGCTGGGATTAAAGGTGTGTGCCACAACAGACAGCTGCCCATTGTTTTTGTTAGTTTTAAGGTTTATTTATATTTTATATGTATGAGTATTTTGCATGTATGTATGTATGTATGTATGTATGTATGTATGTATGTATGTGTAACATTTATGTGTCTGGTGCTCTGGAGGCCAGAAGAGGGTGCTGGATCCCTGGGAGCTGGAACTCCAGAAACTTACGAAACTACTGTGTGGTTGCTGGGAACTGAACACAGGTCCTCTATGAGAACATCAAGTGTTCTTAACTGCTGAGTCATCTTTCCAGACAATACACATACTTTACAAAAGCAACGTAGTGCTAAAAGGTACGAAATAAAATCGAACACAGTGGAAGTCCCATTCACTTCCACTGCTGGTCTAGCAGTAACTATTTTCAACATGTTACTTCATTTGGCCATTTTTCTGTCACTTACAATGCCCAATCCCATCCTTCCTACCAGCTGCCACTCAGACACTGAAGAGCTAGATACTTTATTAGCTTCCTTTGCAGCTAAAAGTAGCTATACGACTTGCCTAAGACCAACAAGTTATTTTCTCGGGGTTTTCTGCAAAACCATTGATTTCCTGCACAAAGAAACAGAATAATCATCTATGTGATTGATTCTGTCCCCTTCCTTATGATTTGAATATAGTCATGTGGCCTAGACACATGACAGCCATCTTGGAACCATGAAGAGATGAGCCTGAGCATGTTGACATCATAAAAATGTTAGAAGGACTTCATTTCCTGGTCATGACACACTTAAAGTTCATTGGGAAAATAAATAAAGCTGTATGTGTGTAAGCCACTGTCAGTCAAGATTTTTGTTACTTGAAACTGAAAGAACTTTTTATATTTATTTTTTATTATTTTTTAACTATGTGTGGGGGGTGTTGGTATGTGCACCTGCAGAGGCCAGAGTGTTGAATCCCCTGGAGCTGGAGTTACAGGTGGTTGTGAACCACCTGATGTGGGCACTGGTGCTGGGAATTGAACTTGAGAAATGAAAGAACAGGACATGCTCTTAACTCTGAGCCAACTCTCCAGCTCTGGAAAGACTTTTAACTAATGATTCTCTGTGATTCTTCATAATGTGTTTATAACTATCTGAGCAATTTGAAGCAACATTAGTTGATATATGTCAATAAAGTAAAAACATACACACAGACACACAGACACACACACACACACAGACACACACACACACACAGATACCCACACACTTCATTTAAAACATTGTGTTGATTTGGAGCCCAGTGCAGGTGGCAGAGGTCTGTCAGGTCCACCAGTAGAGCTCCCTTTTAGGTGACTCAGTAGGGACCTACACAATCTATTAGCGGACCTTTCAGTATAGCTAGTGGAGGCCTTTGCTTGAGTGTAGGTACTGAGTTCTTGTCATGTCTACCCAGGGCCATGAGAGTACGATAAAGGGAAAGTCAAGAGCTTCAACAAGTATCTATGGTCCAGCGCTTTAACCATGCGGCAACCCCATCCCACTACATCAAGTACTTTAAATTATCCTGCTTGGGACTTGACATCTTCCACTGTCAGGGAACCCTGTTGTCCTGTTGGATGTGGCAGGGTCGATCATTTCTCTCCTTATGGGTCCTTACCCAAGTATGGATGAAGCCCATACCTTTCCCTGCGCTGGTTCTCAGTTGCTACTCTTCCAACCCACCTTCTGCTTGCCACAACACTGTTGACACTTCTACCCCATTGATGGGAACTTTAGAGTTGTGGTTTCTATCCTTGATCTACACTTGTTTGTAGCCAAAAAGTCTGAGGCGTGATCTTCTATCCTGGATTCCCCTACTTTTGTTTTCTGAAGTCTTGGAGATTAGATCAGTTAAACTCATCACATCTTAAGTTTTATTTTTATATTATGTGTATGAATATTTTTGTCTCCATGTATGTAAGTGTACAGCATGCATGTCTGGTGCCTATGAAGGCCAGAAGAGGGTGTCTGATCTCCTGAAACTGGAGTTACAGACAGTTGTGAGTCACCACGTGGGTGCTGGGAGTTGAGCATGAATCCTTTGGAAGAACAGCAAGTCTCTTTTTAGGGACCCCTCTCCCTTTTAGATATTTCTAGACGGCTCTCACTTTGTAGCTCTGTATGTCCTGGAACTCAATATATAAATCAGGTTGAGCTTGAACTCACAAGAGATCCACCTGCCTCTGCCTCCAGAGTGCTGGGTTTAAAATAGTAAAGGAGTGTACCACTGTGCCCAATATCTCTTCTTCTTCTTCTTCTTCTTCTTCTTCTTCTTCTTCTTCTTCTTCTTCTTCTTCTTCTTCTTCTTCTTCTTCTTCTTCTTCTTCTTCTTCTTCTTCTTCTTCCTCCTCCTCCTCCTCCTTTTGAGACAGTATCTCACTAAATTGTCTAGACTGGCTTTAAACTCTCAACCTCTCTGTCTCATCCTCCTAGAGTTTTAACTGCCCACAATTTATCTGTATATACCAAATATGTAGACCTACATTTATGAACCATGAGCAAGAAAAAATATGTGTTTGGAGATCTTATAGATTTGAATTTAAATTCCACATCTGACACCCTTATATCTGTGAACCTCAGTTCTTATCTGTGTAACATACACAATGTCTCAGGCAGCATATAGTCCCAGGTGGGATAATAGTTTCTGCCTAATAGAAGTTTGGGGGAAATTTTCATAGATATTGCATATAAAGCATCCAACACCAGTCTTGTCAGACAGCAGGTGTCAAAAATAGGAGCGATCATTTCTTAATGGGGGTGAGTGGGAAATAAGATTGGAAAGAATTGAATCAGGTTTTCAGAGGACCTGGAATGCCAGGTCTTATTCTTGTGACACTGAGGAACCTTGGCAGGCTTGTCAGCAGGGGAGTGAATTGATCCTAAAGAATCTGTGGCATTGTTCCCTTAGTCTGGTCTGGGAAAGAAACAAGAAGCTCTTGGCCCAGCAGCTCTTGGGTTAAAATCTTTGCCTGCATCTGAGTTATTTGTAACCCGTTGTCATGGCAACAAGTTTGGCAAGCGAGCCAGTGCTGCAAGCTCCTGACAGTGGGGCGGGGAGGGCAGTGGGAGAAGACAGAAGATTGGGAAAGGGGTTCATCTGTGACCAGTGTCTCACTTTCCTGTGATTTGCCCAAAGCTTTTCAGCTGCAGATGAGGGTGAGCATCGTCTAGGGAGAATCATTGGATGTTGGGGCCTCTCCTCCCCGATCTCCTGATATTTCAGATGTGAAAATAGGCTGAGAGAGGTCCAGCAGCTGGCTCAAGGCCACAAAGCAAGTCAGGGATAGAGGGAGTACAACCCCACCCCTTTTTAAAAGCACTCTGTGCCATGCAACTGAAGCACCTGGAATAAGCCCTTGGAAACAATTTATCCACCCCCCTACACACACACACACACACACACACACACACACACACACACACACACACATGCCCCTGTCGTTTTCATATGGGAAACTAAGACCCAGAGTGGTTTACAACAAACTGGGCATCACACAGCAATCCTGAGACAGAGACTGGTGATCTCTTAGGCATCTATGCTGATTGCCAATACAGAGCCTCCCATGGTAATGTTGGTTCATCTCCCTTGGCCTTTGATGGCCTCCAAAGACACATGTGTTCTGGTCACATATCCCCTTCCCCGTAACCTCTTTTTTTGAATGCAGGGAAGTGTGTATTAGCCACTTTTCTCATTGCTGTGACAAAAGTACAAAAACAACGTAAGATGAGAGGGTTTATTCTGCCTCACAGTATTGTAGCGTCTGTGCTACAACACTTTTTCGGATTCAGGTGAGGGCCTGAGGATTGAAATAAAGACGAGAAACAGCAGGTCATTCTTGCAAGGAGAATGCCGTTTATTGCACCAAGAGGGGAGCATTATATATCAGTTAGCAGGCACGGTGGAAAACTACCAAGATCAGAAGTTCACATTCCCAGGGCCCTCTGGCAATAAGGATAGGCAGATAACAGAAACCTGCATTCAGACAATAAGGATGGGTGGAAAACAGGAACTTGCATTCAAGCCTTATTGGAAGGAGGGGAACAAGAAGTATTTGCTAGATAAACTCCTAGTCACAAGCAAGTCAGCAGATCCCTTTGGGGAAGGGTCCAACAAGTATGAGGGTGCAGTCCCTGATGGCAGGGAAGGCATCGTAGCAAAAGCATGAGGTGGCGGGTTACATTGCATCCACAGTCATGATCCAGGAGAGATGAATACTGATATCCCAGCTGGCTTTCTCCCTTCTCTCTTTTTATTCATTCTGGAACTCCATCCCCTAGGAAGGTATACTCACATTCAGGGTGCAGCTTCCCCTCCACAGTCACTCCTCTCTGGAAAAGCCCTCACACAGAAACCCAGAGGTGTATCTCCTAGGTGATTCCAAATCCAGTCAAATGTGCAATGGAGATTTGCCATCAATGCACCTTCCTGCTTGCAGCAAGGGCGGCAGTGTTGTGTATAAATATCATGCAGCCCGGCTCACTCTGACCCAAGTCACCCACAGGTCTAGGCGCTTCCTGAATCCTGAGTATTCTTTCTTGAGAGGGAGAGAGAGAAAGAGAGAGAGAGAGAGAGAGAGAGAGAGAGAGAGAGAGAGAGAGAGAGAGAGAGAGAGAGAGAGAGAGATTCTTTCTTTTGGGGGGGTTGCATGTGTGCCACAGAGCACACGTGGAGTTCAGAGGACAATTGCTGGACTTGGCTCTCTTCTTCTGTCATATTGGTCAGATCAGCAGGCTTGGTGGTGGCACTTGTATGTGCTGAGCCATCTTGCCAGCCCTTGGCATCCTCTTATGTAATGCAGTCCTCACAATTTGTCTCTGCCTTCTGATTTGGCAAGTGGAAACCCAAAGGACCAGAAAAATACAAGGTGACTGGCCCAAAGTCACACAGTAGGTCTTACCTGAATCCCTCCTCATCCTCCTCTTCTTCCTCTTCCTCCTCCTCCATAAAGGTTTTTCTGCCTGTCCTATTCCACAGTCCTTAGATGTCCTCGGGTGCTTATCTTTATGTTTACAGATGTGCAACATACCCTACTCTCTGTTCTCTGTCTTCTGTGCAGCACAAACTCCTGTCTCCTCATCGATGATCCCAGTAGGTCCAGCTGGTTTCCTCCTGTCCGTCAAATCTACCACCCAACCTCTGCCACTGCCCTGATCTAGTTGTAATGTCCGTCACACAAATGACACTAGTTCTACACCCTAACTTCTAGCCTGCCCATTTTTAGATTAATATACTGTACACTTGCAATGTGAGGACATTGGCACAAAGCCAATACATTCTTTCCTTGTATAATACCTCGTTTGCCACAGGATGAAGTTCTAGCTCCTTCTTTCATAGTTAAGGCCACCCATAATTTTGTCCTCTGTCAAACATCAAGACTCATCATTTGCCTTTTTTGGCCTCGCACAACTGAACTAACAATTTCTTCCTACAGTGTTCCAGGCCTTTTCTATTCGAAGTCTCTTTACAACATTTTTTAAAAAAAAATTAAAGGCCCTTTACACTGACTCCCCCAACCCAGTGAACTCAGCTGTCCAAATGTAGCTTCATGCAGCAGCCTACTTTGATTCCGTAGTGGGACCAGGTTCTATTATTTGGGTTCTCAAGGTCCCACACGCTCCTCTTTGCTCCCTACATAGCATGACTCTAATGTCTGGGGCTGAACAGCCTATCAAATTGAAAGCTCTTTGAGGCAATGACCCTGTTCCTACTAAAGCTCAGGACTTGACTCTTCCCAGGGGAATGGTCAGTGAATAGTCACTGAGTGAATCCGAATATGAAAATGATTTGATTGCCAGTGAAATTTACATTCAGTTTCATGAGTGCCTGCTCCTACTCAAGATAAATAGTGTGGTGTCACCTGGTACCTGACAATTTCTCCACTACTCTAATGGCCTGGTTTATCTGGAAAGAGGTGTGTCCTGGGTCATCTGATCCAGGGTATGATGGCTCAGGAATCCAAATCAACTAATAACCAAAGAGGCCCTGGGCATGTAAAAAGAGGAGCCCTCTGAAATAAGTGCTATTATTTTACCTGCCCCTTCTATTGCTGTGTTAAAACACCATGACTAACAGCAACTTATAGAAGGAAGGGACAGTGTATTTGGGCTTATGGTTTCAGAAAGATAAGAATCATGCATGGCATGACAGCAGAAGCAGGAAGCTGAGAGCTCACACCTGCACACGCAAACATGAAGCAGAGACAAACTGGAAGTGCCACACCCAGTGAAGTACTTCCTCTCGCAAGACTGCACCACCTAAACCTCCCCAACAGCTCCACCAGCTGGAGACCAAGTGTTCAAACACACCAGTACACCATGGTAGCTAAGGAAACATGTACCAATGAAAGCTGGCATCTTACCAGAGGCATATAACTAAGGAACAACATGGCAAAACTAACTCTGACCAACCTGAAGTTACTTTCCACATTGTTCTGGCCTCTCACAACATTCCTTTTGGATAACCTGGGTATATAACAGGTATCTAAATTTTATGATACTCAAAGGAAAACTCATCTGGGCATGAAGGTGCATGCTTGCAATCCTAGCACTTAAGAAATGAAGAGATGGGGGGTCAGGAGTTCAACTCCAGCTTTGGCTACATAGTAAGCTTGAAGGCAGCCTGGATTATATGAGATCTTATTTCAAAAACAATAAAACACTTTAAAGGACTTGAGAGATGGCTCATGAGTTAAGAGTGTACAATTGCTCTTGTAGAGTACTGAAGTTTGATTTCTAGCACCCTCACTGGACAGCTCACAATCACCTGTAACTCCAACTCCAGGGGATCCAACACCCGGCTCAC
The DNA here is from genome assembly GCF_017639785.1 of Mesocricetus auratus. Classification (NCBI taxonomy): domain Eukaryota; kingdom Metazoa; phylum Chordata; class Mammalia; order Rodentia; family Cricetidae; genus Mesocricetus; species Mesocricetus auratus. The sequence goes on from NW_024429188.1 coordinate 8,162,629, forward strand.
CTCCACTGGCATATGCACACACACACACACACACACACACACACACACACACACACACACACACACACTAATTAATTAATTAATATAATAGATCTGAACCAAAACATTTTAATGTTTCTCTTTTAAGGAATTAGGAGGGGAATGGGATGTAGGGAAACTATGCAAGAGAATAAATAATAAAATAAATAGGGTGAATTAAAGCAGGAGACATGGGCCAGATACATTGCCGAATGATTATAATCCAGCATTTGGCAGAAGGTTGGGGGCATTGGGAATTCGAAGGCAGCCTTCACATCCCAAGTGCTGGGATTAGGATATACATTACCACACCTGGATTTTTTCTGGCTTTCTTTAGATTTGTTTGGCCATGTTTAGGGTTTAATTTTTCTTGTACCTTATTTTGGGAGATAGTATAGAGATTACCATTTAAGAGAAGTTAGGAAAACCAGTGTAGACTTTTTGGAAACAGTAGTATTTGGAATATGTAATGAATGCACAAGAGAAAAATCTTTGATTGGCACAAGAATGTATTCGGTGAAAAACAAGAGCCTTAGCCTTCACCCCCAGTTCCCCAGCTCTACCCTGAGATCTCTAGCCACTGTTAGCACTTCCTTGTGTGGCTGTTATGTAGATAGACTAAGCCTACACAGTCATCCCTCAGTAGCCAATGGGAACTGGTTCCAGGACTCTCCTTGGATACGAAAACCCACAGACATTCAAGTCCCTTATGTAAAATGATGTAGTATTTGCATAATAGCCTACACACATCCTCCCATATACATAAAGTCATCTCTAGATTATAATACCTAATATAATGTAAATGCTATGTAAATAGTTATTACAGACTGTTATTTAGGGAACAATGGCAAGGAAAAAAATTATATGTACAGTACAGATATAGTTTGAAAAAATATTTTCAATCCTTAGTTGAAACTGCAGAAACTGCAGATGTGGGAACCATAGTATGGAGTTCAGTTGCATTCACAGGTTCTGGGAACTAGAATGAGGACACCTGCTTGTGTGCTTAGCCATATATAAGGAGTTCTTTGGTCTTTTTGTCTTTTCTTTTTTGTTGGCATACCTGTTTTTGAACAGGATTTCACTGTGCAACCCTGGCTGGCTCCAGGCTGGTCTCAAATTTACTGCAATCATCCTGTTTCAGCCCCCAGAGTGCTAGGATTACAAGTGTGAGTCACCACACTTAGCTTGTAGGTTCTTAAATTTTTTTAATTAAAATATTACATCATTTCCCCCTTCCATCTCCTTCCAACCCCTCTCATGTCCTCCTCCACTCTCTCTCAAATTCATGGCTTCTTTTTTGTTAATTATTGTTAGTACACATGTATGTAAATACAGCCTGCTGAGTCATTTATTGTTGCTTGTATGTATGTGATTTCAGGGCTGAGCAATTGGTATTGGAAAACCAATTAGGGGCCTCATCCTGGGGAATTCTACATCTTCCTTTTTCATCAGCCGTTAATTGCTTGTATCTCTTAATCTATATTAGGATGCCAACCATTGTTGGCGTTGTTCAGGTTTGGTTTTGATTTTTTCAACCACATTGCTGAGATTTTATGGGTATAAATTCCCTGTGATAGCTAGAAGATACAATGTCACAGCAGAAGTCCTGACCCTCTGGATCGTACAATCTTTCTACCCATCTTTCATGATGTTCCCTGATCCATAGGTGCAGGAGTTGTCTTGTGGATCTTTCTGTCTATTGAAGCTGGGAACCCAACCGTTAGTTGTTCTCTGCATCCTGACCAGTTGTGGTTTTCCTGGAACAGTTTCTTTGTCTTGCAAAAGGAAATTTCCTTGATGAGGGATGAGAGCTACATTTCTCTGTGGGTAAAAGGAAAACTATTTAGAATGCAGTTAGGAATTACCCTGGTCTAGTAAAGTGGTGATAGTCGATTCTTCTCTAAGATTCATGATGTCACTAGCCAGGGGTATTTGGCTGGGTTTTTGTTGTCTAGCAGTTTCCTCTGAGATCAAAACATTGCATTCTGCAGGAAGGCAAATAACTAAAAAGTAGCTTCAAGAACTCCCTGAAACTAACCAGATTCACTAGGTTCCTCCCCACCAGAGTAAACAACAAAAGCTGAGAATCTCAGAGGGAAAACAAGCTGGACTGCACAGAAGACTCTAAGACAAGGTGAGGTTCAAAAAGACTACGTGGAGAAAAACTGCAAAGACTGAGGACAGATTGGCTGCCCAGCAGCCTGGAAGAGGTTTAGACCAACTGAGTCACTTGGAAGGGACATTCCTCAACCTGTTGAGCTACCTGAAGACTGTGCAGTGTGCTTCAGGTTTCCAAGCTTTTGGGAACTGTCATCCTTGCTGGGGTGGGACTTGGTGATGCAGCTGTCTTTGGGTCATTTCTACTCCTGTAAGTAACTTCTCACCTATTATGCTGGCTAGATTTCTGTCAACTTGACACAAGCCAGAGTTACATGAAATGAGGGAACCTCAACTGAGAAAATGCATCCATAAAGATCTGACTGTGTGGCTTTTTCCCAATTAGCAATCAATGGGGGAGGGTCCAGCCCATTGTGGGTGGTGCCATTTCTGGGCCTGTAGTCCTGGGTTCTGTAAGAAAGCAGGTTGAGGGCTGGAGAGATGGCTCAGCCATGAAAGGCCAGGCTCACAACCAAAAATATAAGAAAGCAGGTTGAGCAAGTCATGGGAAGCAAGCTAATAAGCAGCACCCACCATGGGCTCTGCATCAGCTCTTGCCTCAGGGATCCTACCCTCTTTGAGTTCCTGTCCTGACTTGCTGTGATGATGAACTGGGATGTGGAAGTGTAAGCAGAATAAACCCTTTTCTCCCTAATTTGCTTTTTTTTTCAACTTGTTTCATCGCAGCAATAGAAACCTTAACACCTATATTCCTGTAAGTAATCCCAATAAAACTCATTGGTTCACCAAGTTGGACTTTGGTGGTACCCATACTTTGGTCTCCTGGGGAGAGTAGATGACCCAGGAAAAGTTTTGTCACACAGCAGTTTCTAGTACCAGATATGATTTCCCTCCAGTTGTCCAACCACACAACTGTTAGTAACCACCAAGATGTGAGTACAACTATTGCACCTTTAGGGACATCTTGCCATGCTGGTCATTGTTGTGGTTCATAGCTATTAGAGCTGGGTAGGACTGTTTATTACTTTCTTTTCTTGGCTGCTTGCATAGCAACTTCTGGTGCTATGAGAGTTATTCTTCAGAGAAGATGCTATTGGGTCAGACCCTGCTGGATTGTTCCATATCCTTATCCAATGTGTGTGGTTTCTTCAGCAATAGGGAATTACCTTCAACTTCTGGGCAACAACCAAGGGCAAAATTCATAGCCTATATTGTTTTGGACTCCTCTGACCAATAACTCAAAAAGAGTTTTCTCATTCCTGACAATGAACTTGATGTCCATAACCATCCTGGAGCCTTCATCCAGTGACTGATGGGAAGCAGAGGCAAACACACAGTTAAACACTGAACTGAACCCAAGGAACCCAGTGACAGAGAGAGGAGCGATGAGCAAATTGGCAAAAAATGGGCTGGCAAAACCAGCAGAGACAGCTGATCTGAACAGGAGAGAGCTCTTGGACCCCAGACTGACAGCTGGGAGGCCAGCATGGGACTGATCCAGACCCCCTGAGTGTGAGAGTCAGTGAGGAGGCCTGGGAAACCTATGGGGCCCTGGACAGTGGATCAGTGTTCATCCCTGGCATACAAACAGACATCGTGTGTCCATAACACAAAGAGGGATGCTCTCAGCCTGGACTCTTAGGGGAGTGCCTGGACCCTGTCCTGAGTGAAATGACAGACTCTAGATATCCCCTATGTGGAAGTAAGTGGGGATAGGGTGGGAGGCTGGGGAGATGGTGGGGGTGCGGGAGGAGGGGAGGGAGAGGGAACTGGGATTGACATGTAAAACAAGCTATTTAAAATTAAAATAATAATAAAAAAGATGCCACATCCAGTAACAAGAAACCTAAGGGGAAAAAAAGAGTTTTCTCATACCTGGTACTGGGGATTCAGTCTATGGTTCTTAAATAGATTTATTGAGATATAATTCATGAACCATACAAATTACTCTTTACAGTATAGAATATAATGGCTCTTAGCATATTTATACAGCTGTCCAACCATCACTACAATATGTTTTAGGATATTTTCATAAAGCTATCCTATAACCCACAGATATCACCCATCAGTATCCTCATTCATTGACCCGGATGTAACCACTAGTTTACTTTCTGTCTCTATAGGTTTGCCTTTTATTAACATTTCATATAAAATAGAATAATACAGAATATGACCTCCTGTGTCAACTCCTTTCACTTAGCATGTTTCAAAGGTTAATTCATATTGTAACACATAGTAGTACTTTATTCATTTTTAAAATTACATGTAATTGCTGAGGACATAGCTTTTATGTCAGTGGCAGTGTGCTTGCCTGTTGGGTGTAAAGAATTGTGTTCAAGCTCTAGTACTACATGGATGTGTGATATGTGTGTGTATATACAGATGCATATATGTAAGTATACATTTATTTTCAGAGCAGTTTACAAAAATTATTGACTACAGAGTTCAAAGTTCACATATACTCTCACCCTATTCTAGTGTGTATTCCCCAACTCTTTTTTTAAAAGTTAGGGTCTCACTATGTTATCATGGAAGGTCTTTAACTGCCTCCGTCTGCCATGTGCTGCTACTACAGCTGTCAACCGCCATGCCTACCTCATCATATGAGTTTTGAGAATGTATGGCATAAATGTTCTTTGGTTTAATACACAACAATTTTACTGCCTTAAAAATTCTCTGTGCTTGCTGTGTGGTGGTGACTCACACCTTTAATCCCAGCACTTGGGAGGCAGAGGCAGGTGGATCTCTGTGAGTTCGAGACCAGCCTGGTCTACAAGAACCAATTCCAGGACAGCCTCCAAAGCCACAGAGAAACTCTGTCTTGAAAAACAACAAAAAGAAAGAAAGAAAGAAAAGAAGAAAGAAAGGAAGAAAGGAAGGAAGAAAGAAAAGAAAAAAATTGTGTCTTGAAACAAATATAGAGACCCATAGTCAGATAGTGTTTGGAGAGTGAGAGACCTTGGAACACTCAGCCCTAAATGGGATGTCTCCATCATATCCCTTCCCTGAGAGCTCAGGGAACACTGTAGTAGAGGAGGCAGAAAGAATGTAAGAGCCAGAGGGGATGGAGGACACCAGGAGAACAAGATCCTCTGAATCAACTGAGCAAGGCTCATATGAACTCAGAGACTGAGGCAGCATGCACAGGGCTTGCACGGGCCTGCACCAAGTTCTCTGTGTATATGTTATGGTACCGACTGTAGTGTTTTTATGGAACTCCTAAGTGTGTAAACACATGGATCTCTGATTCTTTTGCATTCTTTTGAGCTTTTTATCCCTTCTGTTTGTTTGCCTTGTCAAACTTTGATGTGAGGGTTTTTATTTTATCTTACTGTATTTTATTTTGTTATATTTTTAAATGAATAAGTGAGTGAATGAATGAAAACCTAGCTATAGGGTAAAGGTTAATAACTGAACTGTCATTTATACTTATACCTGCTGGGAAGGAGAAAAAACAGTTTTCTCCAATGGGATGAATAGCATTGTGTATGTCAACCACTCCAGGACAGGCCGCATGTTCAGGAGTAGTTGACCAACATATAACAGATTCCGCAGTTTTTCTGTGTGTTTTTATTTGGTTATAGTTGGTGTTTCATTTTGTCTTTTTTGGGGGTGGTGTTTTTGTTTGTTTGAGTAAGAACTTAAAAGTTGTGTGGGTAGGGAGGGGGAGAGGATGAAGAAGGACTTGGGGAGGAAAAATACGATCAAAATTTGTTTAAAGTTAAAAATTGTTTTAAATAATAATATAATAAAATTCTCTATGCTGTTAGCCTTTTCTCCTCCAACCTTCAATAAACACTAATTTAAAAATTACGATGACGACAATGATGCTGATTTGTGCATGTGTTTAGAGTTCAGAGGACAACTTCTTATAGTTGGTTCTCTCCTTCCATCTTTATATGGTGGATTCCAGGGATCAAAACTCAGGTAACCAGGGTTTCACAGCCGAAAAATTCCTAATCATGAACTTTTTAAGATGAGGTGTTGCTATGTAGCTCAGGCTGGCCTGGAACTTTGCATCCTCCTGCTTCAACCTCTCAAATGTTAGGATTAAGAGCATTGATTACTCTACTTAACCATCACTGATCTTTTTTTTTTGTCACCATAGTTTGTTTTACCTTTTCCGGAATGTCACATAGTTAGAATCACATATTATGTAGTTATCTTAGATTGACCTTCTTCACTTTACAATAAATCTTTAAGGTTTTCTTTTTCAATTTTTATTTTATGTGCATTGGTGTTTTACCATGGTTTTGGGGCCCCTGGAATTGGAGTTACATACAGTTGTGAACTGCCAAGTAGGTTCAGGGAATTGAACCCTGGTCCTCTAGAAGAGCAGTCAGTGCTCTTAACTGCTGAGCCATCTCTCCAGGCCCCCACCTTTAAGATTTATCCATGCCTTTTCATGACTTAGCCAGCCATTTCTTTTTATTGTTGAATTACTATTCTATTGTATGGATTATTATAGTACCTCACCTGCTGAAGTACATTTTTGTTGTTTCCAATTATGGGCAATTATGAAAAAGCTGTTATAAATGTTTATATGCAGATTTTTGTATGGATTTATTTTTAAGCCATTTGGGTGAATACGCAGAAATACAACTATTGGATTATGTGGGAAGATGATGTTTATCTTTGTAAGAAACTCTTAAACTATATCCCGAAATGATTGCTCTGCTTTGCACTCCTATTAGCACTTAATGAATTCCTGTTTTCACATCCTCATCAGCATTTGGTGTTGTCAGTGTTTGGAATGCAATGTTTCTAATAAGTGTGTGTTGGTAATCATTTTACTTTTCAATTTCCTAATGACACATGATGGTGAACATCTTTTAATATCCTTCTATGTATATCTTTGCTGAGGATCTGTTCAGAATTTTTGTCCATTTTAAAGCTGTTTTGCTTCCTTGTTGTCTCTGAAAGGTTCTTGTTGTGAGGTGGCTGTGGTGCACGCTTTTAATCCCAGCCCTTGAGAGGCAGAGGCAGGTGGATCTCTGTGAGTTCGAGGCCAACCAGGTCTACAAAGTGGGTTCCAGGACAGCCAGTGCTACACAGAGAAACCGTGTCTTGAAAAACAAAACAAAACAAAAAGTAAGGTTCTTTGTTTCATGGGGGTGTATTTTTGTGGTGGGGTTCATACTTAGTGGGTGTGGCACCCTAGTTTGGTCCCCAGCACCAAAAAAGTTCATTGTATATTTTGAATACCAGGCCTTCCAGTATTAGATAAGTGTTTTGGAGATATTTTCTCTTCTCCCATTATTTGGCTTATGTTTGCTTTCTCCTAACAGTGCCTTCAGCAGAAAAAAATTTTGTTTTCACAAAACACAATTTATTGATTGTTTTTGTTCATACAGTGTATACTGTTAGATCTAAAAAGTCATTGCTGCTGGGCAGTGGTGGTGCACGCCTAAAATCCCAGCACTCGGCAGGCAGAGGCAGGCGGATCTCTGTGAGTTCCAGGCCATCCTGGTCTACAAGAGCTAGCTCCAGGACAGCCTCCAAAACCAAAAACCAGGACAGTCTCGAAAAACCAAAAACCAAACCAAAACAAACAAACAAAAAAACCAAAAACCTTTGCTAAAGATAAAGTCATGTGTTTTACCTGTTATCTTTTAGGAATTTTATAAATTTGCATTTTATTTTAAGGCTTATGTCTATTTGAGCTACTTTGTGAAGAATGGAAATCTGTCTAGATAAATGTAGATGTCCAGTTACTCCAGACACATTCCTTTAAAAGATCATCTTTTCTCCATTGACTTACCTCGCTCCTTTGTTCAGGTCATTGATTAGATCTGTGCTCACTTCCATGTTTTCTATTCTGTTTTACTGATGTATGCATCAATTCCTTCACCAGTACCCCATTGTCTAGTTTATCATAGCATTACAATAAGCCTTGACGTCAGGCAGCATCACTCCTTATTTTTTTCCTCTTTCAGTATCATTTTGGTTATTTTAAAATCCTTTACCTTTCAAGGGAAGCTTCAGAAACACTTTGTTGATGTCCAACCAATTTTGGGGATTTTGTTGAGATTTTGTTTAGGATTGCATGGGATCTCTAGATCAATGCTTCTCAACCTTCCTAATGCTGGGACACCTTAATACAGTTCCTCATGTTGTGGTGACCGCCAACCATATTTTGTTGTTACTTGGTAACTGTTATTTTGCTACTGTGTTGAAATGTAATATAAATGTCTGATATGCTGAATATCTGATATGTAACCCCAAGGGGTCATGACCCACGGGTTGAGAACTGCTGTTTTAGATTGAGGCAGATAGAGCTGACTTCTTGATATTTCTTCCTATGTGTATGTGTGGAATATCTTTTCAGTTTGTCTTTGATTTCTATAATTGGGGCATTGTATCTTTCCTCATACAGATCTTGTACATATTATTGTTAAGATTTATACCTAAGTTAAGTTTTGGGTGCTAACATGGATAATACCGTGTCTTTTTAAGTTTCAAATCCCAGTTGTTCTTGCTGCTATTTGAAAAAGCAGTTGGCCTTTGTAGCCAACTTTGTTATCTTGCAAGTTTCCTTATTAATTACGAGAGGCTTAAATTTTCAACATAGATAATATCTTCCAGTAGAGAATTTCATTTATTTCTTCTGTCCCAATCTGCATTCCTTTTATTTCCTTTCCTTTATTTCCTTTTCTTATCTTCTTGGTTTATAGTGTGATGCTAAACAGGAGTGATGAAAACAGGCATCCTTGCCTTGTGTGTGTGTTCATGTGCATGTATGTGTGTGGCTGCAAGTGTACGAGTAAGAGGATGCTACAGGTTAAACCCATTGTTATTCCTCGGGAGCTACCCACCTTTTTTTCTTGAGGTGCAGTCTTTCACTGGGGCCTGGGGCTTGACAGTTAGGGTGGGCTGGGTGGCCAGTGAAATCAAGGGACCCTCGTGTCTCCACCTCCCAATACTGGAATTACAAGGACATGCTTTCTACATGGGTGCTGGAGATTGAACTTGTGTTCTCATGCTTGTACGGCAAATACTGTGCTCTCTCTAGTCCACAGCAATGTTCCTTGTAGCAAAAGAATCGTCTGAATTCTGTGTATTTAGTAATTACATCTCTTTAGCCTCACTATGGTAGAATTTTTCACTCTTTGTGTTTCATGGCACTGACATATTTCAAGAGTACAGACTAGTTATTTTAGACTATCCCTCAATTTGAGTTTTTCTAGTAATTTTCATCATTATATTTGGTTTATACATTTTGGTTGGAAGATCATGAGAGTGATGATGTGTCCTTTTTGGTACATAGTATAAGGAGGTATATAATATCTATTTGTTTCACTAATGGTGATCACATGGGTAAAGAATGCCTTCCAGATTTCTCCACAGTAAAGTTACTGTTCTTAATAGTATCTTCTGGAAATATTCATCACACTAACTGTAATTATGTCTTTACTCAGACTTGAACCTGCTAGTTTTCACATTCACCTGAAACAATTATCATTACTGGGATTGTCAAATGCTGATTTTCAAATGCTATCATTCTTTTAATATTGTTTTTTTCTAATGTAGGGGAGAATTATCATTACCCTTGTGTAAGGATATATATATATATATATATATATATATATATGAATATATGTGTGGACATATAGGACTCAGCAAGTTATAACATATTAGTATAATTCTTTTTGTTTTGTTTTTGAGACAGTGTTTCTCTGTGTAGTTCTCACTGACCTGGAACTCACTCTGTAGAGCAGGCTGTCCTCCAACTCACAGAGATTCACCTGCCTCTGCCTCTGAATGCTGGGATTAAAGGTGTGCACCACCACTGCCTGACTCATTCTTTATATTAACATTCAAATGTCCAATATTCAACTAGGAGGAACCATTTTGTATTTGTCAGGCTCCTCCACAGGAAAAAAATCAATAAAACATATAAGGAGTTTTAATGAGACTGACTGACAACATCATTGAGGCTGAAAAGTGGTCATCTTTGAGTAGCAGAGTGGAAAGCCTAAACACAAGAAAACCTCGTCCTTATCCCACACCAAAGAACCAAGAACCCACCAGTACGTAGACACATGCTGGCACCCAGAGTTCAGACACCTGGAGTTCAAAGTACCTGGGATCCGATATCCAAGGGCAGCAATGGCAGAAAACATGTTCATTCTGGAAGGAAGAACTGGAGAGACAAAGAATGTTGCCCTCTTCCTCTCCATTCCATTTGGGTCCTTATCTAATTAGATGATACTTGATCTTATTTAGAGTGGGTCTTCCTCATTCAGTTTGCTGACCGTCTCTGGAAACACACACCTGGAAGTGATTTATCGCTTTCCTAGCACCTGTCAGTCTAATGCAAGTGATAGGCAAATTTAACCACCACTGCACTCAAGCTGGCTCCTGAGTGCTTTTAGTCTTTGTCACTCCATCTTTCTTTGAGCTGTTCTTTATTTTCCCACACCAGAAGATGTTCCAGTCCTCTTACATTTTCATTTCCTCATCCCTGGAAATAGTCAATTTTCCAAGAAGCCTAGCTGTTTTGGCCAGATAATGGCATTTAGAAGCAAAGATTTGGATACTTGGTGTTTATTATAATATTTAAAAGTCTGCTTTTTTTTATTTGGGAAGGAACTCTGTAACCACACTGCTGACAGCTAAATGTACTTTGTTGGAAGTGTTGGGAGATTGACAACGTCTTCCTGTTTTGATATCTTCTAGAAGCAACTTGTACCTGGTGACATTACCATAGAAATCTCGGTGAAGAGGTGGCACCAGAAGTGACTGGCAATGCGGTTGGGCTATGACACTTGAAAGGATACCAATGCCTAGTAGCTTCCATTTAGGGAGAACTTGCTGAGTCCCATACAGTGTGCTGGGAGCCTTATAAACATTCTGATTCCTTATGGGGATTCTAGAAGATGGAGTGAGACCAATCTGATTGGCTAGTTATAACGGAGCCAGGAGAAGAACTCAGAAAGACTGAGCTACATAACTTGGTCTACTTGGGGGACTCAATAGCAGTGGGAGTGGGGCCTGATCTCTAGTGCTTCGGCTGGAATTTGGGAACCTATTCCTCATGCAGGGTTGCCTTGCACGGCCTGAATAGAAGGGGGGGAGCTTAGTCCTATCTCAATCTGGTATGCCATGCTTTGTTGACACCTATGGGGGGGTCTGCCCTTTCTGAGCAGAGACAGAGAAGGGATGGATTAGGGGGTGAGGGGAGGGGGAGGGGAGGAGTGGGAGGAGACAAGGGAGGAGGTTGTGAAATAAACAAATAAAAAAAGAGCTCAGAAAGGTGAGATAGTGGAAGACCCTACCCACTATAGGGAAACCAATGCATCTCTAGTATTTGGAGAAAGCACTCTAGTATAAGCTGCAAACTGAAAACTTGATGTTCTCATGCTAGTTTTGCCACCCACGATTGTAAAATCTGAGGTAGCTATATATTCTCTCTAAACATTAGTTTTACTGTCTGGCTGCATTGTATGTTTGTTAAAGAAATCAAATTAAAACACGACTGGAAAGCAGATTTGTAAGCTCCGAAATGTTACACAAATGGATGTGGCTACTATTTATCTGGCTATACGTGCCTGGAGTTTCTTTTGCCAAAGACCACACTTTTCATAGAAATTAAAATTGAGCTGAACATAGTGGCACGTGCCTGTAATCCCAGTACTCAGGAAGCAGATATAGAAAGATTTTCTGTATGGTACAGAGAATGACCTATGACAGCTGTATTTTAGGGTTTGAACGTAGTTCATTAAGTATATAATAAGCCAAAGTAAAAGAACAGGTAGCAAATGATTTATGGATTGATAGATAACAAAATATCATCAAATTAGACACACAAAACATCCAGTAGAGATCAATTGAGGAAGCCCCTCTAAGGCACTCCGCTGACCTTTACTCCGGTGGTAAGGGTTCCAAGTAAAACCAAAACCAAAACCAAAGACCGAATAGCAACCAAAAGAGGTAGTATCACCAAAGTGCCTCATGACATCCAGCAGAAACGGACTGCATACATTGAGGCAGTCAACTGAAGTTCTTCATTGTGCTTTCTTTCCATGGCTGTGCTTCCAATGATAGAACTGCCCATGGCTGAAATTGCAGCCTCACTTTTCCACTGTTGGCACACGAATACTATGGGATGAATGATAGGTACATCTGTTAGAAACAGTTTACCCTCTAGATGTTTTTAAGAGCACAATATTTTTGTTTTTAGAGACAGGGTTCCTCTGTGTAGTCCTGGTTGTCCTGGAACTGGCGATCTATAGACCATGCTGTTCTTGAACTCAGAGATTCAGCTACTTCTGCCTTAGTTCTGGAATTAAAGGTCTGTGCCATCACTGCCTGGCAAGGACACAGTATTTTATAACTGTTCTGCTGTTGTCCCTCTCTGTCACAGAGTTGGGCAGGGGAGCCCATCCCCAATCAAGTGAACTTGGAGGACTTTTTGAGACAAGCATGCTTCAGGCCGAAGTGGGTTGAGGACAGTCTCAGTTTCAAAGTTAGCTTCTCAGTGAACTCAAACAAACAGCACATGGCAATTTACTAACGCACATTAGAGAAGATAGGGAGTTTGAGGATGCTCTGGACTGTATGGTGAATTCCAGGTTAGCCTAGGCTAAATAGTGAGACCTTTCCTCAAAAAATCAAAGAAAGAAGACTGTGGTGCAATCTCAGTACTAGGGAGGTAGAGGCAGGATGGTCAGGTCGCCAGGGAGATAGAGGCCAGCCTGAGCTACATGACATTGTCTCAATAAAGAAAAGGAAGTATAATTCTGGTTTCTTTGTTGAAAATCAGGTGTCTACAGGTGTGTGGATTTATGTCAGGGTCTTCAATTCAATTCCATTGATCCACTTGTCTGTTTTTATGCCAACACCGTGTGGTTTTTATTACTATAGGTTCTATACAAGAGCTCAAAATCAAGGATGATGATGCCTCCTAGAAGTTCCTTTATTATACAGGATTGTTTTAGCTGCTCTGGTTTTTTTTTTGTTTTTCCATATGAAACTGAGTATTGTTCTTTCAAGGTGTGTGAAGAATTGTGCTGTGATTTTAATGGGGATTGCATTGAATCTGTAGATTGCTTTTGGTAAGATGACCATTTTACATGTTAATACTACCTATCCATGAGCATGGGTATGCCATCTATTGACATCTTCAATTTCTTTCCTCAAAGATGTAAAGTTCTTGTCATATAAGTCTTTCACTTGTTTGGTTAGAATTACACCAAAATATTTCATATTACTTGAGATTATTGTAAAGGGTGTTGATTCTCTGATTTCTTTTTCAGCCCATTTATCATTTGTATATAGAAGGGCTACTGATTTTTTTGTTAATCTTGTATCCAGCCTCTTGACTAAAGGTGTTTATCAGATGTAGGAGTTCCCTGGTAGAGTTTTTGGGGTCACTTATGTATACTATCATATCATCTGAGAATAATGACACTTTGATTTATAGAATGGAAAAAAGAAAGCATCTCCCAAAAAATAATGCTGGTCCAACTGGATATTGGCATGCAGAAGAATGCAAATAAATCCATATCTATCACCCCGCACAAAACTCAAGTCCAAGTGGACAAAAGACGTCAGCATAAACCCAGATACACTGAATCTGATAGAAGAGAAAGTGGGAAGTAGCCCTGAACACATTGGCATAGGAGATAACTTCATGAATAGAGCAACAGTAGCACAGACACTGAGATCGACAATTAATAAATCAGACTTCATGAAATGGGAAAGTTTCTGTAAGGCAAAGGACACCATCATTAAGACAAAATGGCAGCCTGCAGAATGGGAAAAAGATCTTCACCAACCCCACATCTGACAGAGGGCTGATCTCCAAAATATATAAAGAATTCAAGAAACTAGACATCAAAATACCAAATAATCCAATTAAAAATGGGGTACAGATCTAAAAAAAAAAGAATTTTCAACAGAAGAATCTCAAATGGCCGAGAAACATTTAAGGAATTGCTCAACATCCTTAGCCTCCAGGGAAATGCAAATCAAAATGACTCTGACATATCATCTTACTCCTGTCAGAATGGCTAAAATCAAAAACACCAATGACAGCTCATGCTAGAGAGGATGTGGAGCAAGAGGAACACTCCTCCATTGCTGGTGGGAGTGTAATCTTGTACAACTGCTGTGGAAGTCCGTGTCGCAGTTTCTCAGAAAACGATCTACCCAGCTATACCTCTCTTGGGCATATACACACAGGATACACATTCATACAAGGACATCTGTTCAATTATGTTCAAAGCAGCTTTATTTGTAATAGCCATAACCTGGAAACAACCTTGACGCCCCTCACCTAAAGAATATAAAGAAAATGTAGTACATTTATATAATGGAGTACTACTCAGCTGTTAAAAACAAGGACACCAGGAAATTCAAAGGCAAATGGATGGAACTAGAAAGAAAATCATCCTGAGTGAGGTATCCCAGACTGAGAAAGACAAACATGTTGTGTACTCAATCATAAGTGGATATTAGCTGTAAAGTAAAGGATAAATATGCTACAATCCACAGCCCCAGAGAGGGTTCATGGGGGGATGCCATGATCTCCTTGGGAAGGGGAAATAGAAGAGATTTAGCGAGTGGACTGAGAGTGGGTGGGGATGGGAACATGAGTGATCAAGTTGGAGGGACAGCATCGGGCAAGAGTACTGAAGGAGACTACTGAAAGGGGGGTGCATTTCGGGATCTGGTAAAAACCTGGTGCCAGGGAATCTCCCAGGAATCTACAAAGATGGCCCCAGCTAAGACTCCTAGCCATACCAGATGTGTAGCATGAACTCAACTGTCATCAGAGAGGCTTCATGCAGCAACTGATGGAAACAGATGCAGACCCACAGCCAAACATTAGACAGTTTGGAGAATCCTGTAGAAGAGGAGGAGGAAGGATTGTAGGAGCCAGAGGGGTCACGGACACCACAAGAAAACCCACAGAATCCACTAACCTGAGCTCATGGGGCTCACAGTAACAGAACTGACAACCAGGGAGCCTGCATGGGACTGACCTCGGCCCTCTGCATATATGTTACAGTTGTGCAGCTTAGCCTTCTTGTGGGAATCCTAACAGCGGAAACAGCAGCTGTTTCTAACATTTTGGCTGGCTTTTGGGACCCTACTCCTCGTACTGGGTCGCCTTGCCAAGCCTTAATACATGGGGAGGTGCTTACTTACTGCAACTTGATATGCCACGTTTTGTTGATATTCAAGGGAGGCCTGCCCTTTCCTGAACAGAAATGGAGGGGGTAGTGGATTGGGGATGGGAACAGAGGGGAGTGGGGGGAACAACTTTGAGGAGAGGAGGAAAGGGAAACTGTGACCAGGATATAAAATAAAATAAGATTTAAAAAAGAAAACGAAGTAAGGAAAGAAAGATGAAGAAAGCCAGGCAGTGGTGATACATTCCTTTAATCTCAGCACTCGAGAGGCAGAGGCAGGTGGATATCTGAATTCAAGGTCAGCCTGGTCTACAGAGGGAGTTCTAGGACAGCCAGGGCTACACAGAGAAACTCTATCTCAAAAAGAAAAACAAACAAACAGAAAAGCAAAAAACAAACCCAAAGAAATTAAAGTTTGTATTGAGAAATTTGTATTTTTTTCCATGTATCAGAGGACTCTAGGAAATTCATTTGGCAAATTTTGAATTATCTAATGATTCTAAATTTACTGAACCTTATATTTCTTAGTACCTGTGATAAGTAAGTAGCCTTTAGGATGACCCTTCAAGATTCTTACTTTCCATATTGATGTTCTTGTGTAATCTCCCCCCTTTAGGTGTCGGTTGACATACAGACTTGTGTACAATTCTTGTATATTACAAAGGTGATGGGATTTAAGTGTTTAGATTACCTAGGACTGAGACCTATCTTGTTAAACAATGATTCATTACTTTGTTGAGAGAGAGAGAGAGAGAGAGAGAGAGAGAGAGAGAGAGAGAGAGAGAGAGAGAGAGAGTGTGTGTGTGTGTGTGTGTGTGTGTGTGTTACTTATCAAACCCAGGGCCTGCCCTGCGCATTTCATCAATTGCTTTACCTGTGATTTACACTTATAGTCCCTCTGTTGGTTTTGATGAAACAAGTTGCCATGGTAGAAATGTTGTGTGTCAGGGAATTGAAGACCAGGAACTGAGGGGGTTCTCAGGCCAACAGTCACTGAAGAAGGATTGAAAAATTTGTCAATAACCATGTGATCTTGGGAGTAGGCCCTTCCTCTGACATCTTTATTGTGGCCTTGTGAGGCCCTGAAGCAGAGGACTTGAGCTAGTTGTGCTTAGATTTCTAACCCATAGAAAATATGAGATAAATAGTGTTGTTGTTCTAAACCACTAAATTTGTGGCTGCTAATCAGCAATAGATAACTAATAAAGTAACCACCACCAATGCAGTAACTTCTCTGCTCTGTTCTCTCCTGTAGTTCATACAATTCTGTATTTCCTGTCCCTTGAGCCATACTTGAATTTCTTCATTTCCTTCTAAACCTTGTCATTGCATCTTTCTGGAAACCTTACTGCACAGTTAAGGGGCTCTCTTACAGGTTATAAAATATGTGCATAGGGCTAGCGAGATGACTCGGCAGGTAAAGGCACTTGCCACCACACTTAGCAATCTGAGCTCAGTCCCCAGTAGACAATGAAAGGAGAAAACCAACTCCTGCAAATTGTCCTCTGACCACCACTGTCACACACACACACACACACACACACACACACACACACACACACACACACACACACGCATGCACACTAAATAGATAAATAATGTAATAAAATAAAAATGTGGGAAATGTTCAATATTTATAAAAATGTTAATACTCTTCAAATACAGTCATACAGTTCATAAAATTAAAATAAGTTTAAATTGATCTTGCATATATAAATTTTATCCCGTTAGAAAAATAAAGATCCAGAAATAACAACGAAAATTCTGGGATGACTAATGAGTAATGAGTAACTACCAGTCTTAGCACTTAATGAAAGAAATTGTGAGGCTGTAGGAGTTAAAATATAGTGCTACTGGTTGAAAACTGAAAAGTAGATTAATGGAATACTGCACAATGCTTTTAAAAATTAGGTTCATGAGGAATTTAGCATATTAACAGTGATTAAATTTATTTGTGAAAAGATGAAATGTTCAATTCCCTTGTGATTTGACAAAAATAAAGTTATATTTCCATCTTATTGTTTATGCCCAAATAAATTCCAAGTAATAAAAAAGGTATAAATATTAGGAGCTGGAGAGATGGCTCAGCACTTATGAGCACTTACTGCTCTTGCTGAGAACCCAGATTCAGTTCTCAGCACCCGCATGTTAGTTCAAAAGCACCTTTAACAGCAGTTCCAAGATCAGACACCCTCTTCTGTCTTCTGTCCATGGTTCACCCAAACTCATGTGGGCTCACACACGTACATAGAAATAAAATAATTAATTTTAAAATGTTTTTAAACGCTCATATTTTGTTGAAAAGGGGGAAAAGGAAACCCCAAATGCCCACCAGGTGAATGGATAAGCAAATTAAGTCCCAAACACGCACACATGAGGGGACCTGCTCGGCAAGAGAGGTACAGATTCCTGATGCAAGCAACAACTGAAATGAATCTCAGAGTCATTATGCTGACTGAATGAAGCCAGGCACCCCCCCCCTCAAAGCACATCATGTATGACTCAATTTTTGTATTTTTCAGAATAACAAAACTTTGGATAGAAATAAGAAAAATAGCACTTTGGAAAGAAGACCGATTTTGAAGGGTCACTAGGAGGATGGAAATATTATGTGTCTTGACAGAGATGTGGGTTAAGATGGGTTCATACTTTTGTTAAAACTGATTGAACTTTTCCCTAAGATCTGAGCAGTTCATTTTATGTAAATTATACCCCAATAAAAATTAATGTTACTATTATTAGTTACAACAGTGCTCAAAGTTTTAAAAGAAAGTATGAATAGATGTGTGGTGATATATTATTTATGATTTATTAAAGCTTGCTTGAGGATTCAGAAAGCAAAGTCAGCCACAAGCCACAGAAACTAGGCACACACTTTTATATCCAGCAGCCAGAAGCTAGGAGACGGTGGTACACACCTTTAATCCTAGGACTCAGAATTAAGAGGTAAACAGATCTCTGTGAGTCCAAGGCCACCCAAATCTACACAAGAATGATCCAGTGCTAAAGAGACACAGCTCACACAAAGATGATCTCAGCACCTGGGATCACACACACCTTTAATCCCAGCATTAGGGAGGTATATAAGACAGGAGCTAGGTCTCAGTATCAGGCATTCATTCTCCAGCTACATTGAGGAGAGGGTGCACTCATTCTCCAGCCACACTGAGGATAGGAAGACTTTCAGTCTCAGGATTCTCCAGTCACACTGAGGAGAGGCACAGGATCAGCCCATTTAGCGTGAGGTAGTGGTTAAGAGCTAACGGGCCGCCACTCTGCTTTTCTAATCTTTAGCTTGAAGTTTGAACCCCAATATCTGTCTCTGGGTCCTTTTATTTTATTTTTTTGTGCAACCCTAGAGTGGGAAAGGACTTTTTCACATGACTCAAAACCCAGAAACTCTAAAGGAAAAGATGATGTTTGCAGCATACTTTTTCTTTGTTATTTCGTTGAAGAGGCAATTTATTTATATAGTGTGGAATGCTAAAGAATTACCTTCCAAGATTGTTCACATCATTCCCAATAAACTGAAAATACATACTTTACATGGCCTCTTAACCAATTCAGATACTATAACAACATGTTTTAGACTAGTAATTCTCAACCTTTTTAATGCTGTGACCCTTTAATAAAGTTCTTCATGCTGCGGTAACCCCAGCCATAAAATTATTTCATTGCTATTTCATAACTGTAATTTTGCTACTGTTATGAATTGTAATGTAAACATCTGATACTCAGGATATCTGATATGTGACCCCTCTAGGCGTCATGACCAACAGGTTAAGAACAGGTGTTTTAGATGGATAATTTGTTTCTTAATTTTTAAAAATTGAAATATGATTACATAATTTCCCCCTTCCCTTTCCTTCCTCCAGTCATTCCCATTATTCTCTTGCTCTCTTTCAAATTCATGGCCTCTATTTCTTTAGTACACACACACACACACACACACACACACACACACACAGAGAGAGAGAGAGAGAGAGAGAGAGAGAGAGAGAGAGATTGGCACACATTCCCATGCATGCACGCACCCCTAAATGTATAAATGCAGCATACTCAATCCATATAATGTTACTTGTATATGTGTTATTTCAAGGCAGACCATTTGGTATTAGACGACCAGTTTGGAGGTTCTTACTTGGGGAAGACTGTTTCTGCTCAGCAGTCCTTAGTTGCCTGTAGTTCTTTGTCTAGAGTTAAGGCCACATGAGATTTTCCCAGTCCATGGCAGCATGTCTATTAGTGTTGTCTTTGTTCAGATCATGTCTAAGCAGTCATTTTGTTGAGACTCCATGGATGAAGCTTCTCTGACATTTCTAGGTGATACTCTCACAGTAAACTTCCTGTTCTTAACAATCTTCCCACCTCCTCTTGTAAACGAGTGGTGTTGTAGGTATCAGTTGGGACTGAGCCTCACAACTCTGCACTTTGATTGGTTGTGGTTTTCCTCTGATGGTCTCCATCTGTTGCGAGGAAATGTTTCTTTGATGCGGGATGAGATTTATACTTACCTATGAGTATAAGGATAAATATTTTAAATGTAGCTATGAATTGTGCTGGTTTAGTAAAATGGTGATAATACGTTCTCCTTCAAGGTCCATGACCTCATTGGCTCAAGGTAATTGAGTTGGTTTCTAGTACCAGGCATGATTTCCCTCTTATTAAGCAGGCCTTAAGTCCCATTAGACAGTTGTTGGTTACTGCCAAGGTATACATACCATTACTGCACCCTTATGGATAATGAGCCATGTTGGTCACTGTTTTAGTTTATAGGCTAAATGGGTACTTTGTAAACAATGCAATGTGTCTCATACTTCTGAAGGCTGGAAAGTTCAAGATCAAGGCACTGGCAGATCCAGTGTCTAATGACAGTCTGTTCTTGATATATGACACTTTTTAAAATGCATCCTCACAGAATTAATGGATAGAAAGGAACTAACAAGATTTCTCAGGCTTCTTTTATGACATCACTAATCCCATTCATGAAGGTTGAGCCTCCAAAAGGCCTTAAAGCTTTTTTCACACTAACACCATGTGGGTTAGGGATCAACACAGGAATTTTGTGAGAACGCACACACTTAGACGGTAGCACACGCAGATGTGGATGCCAAATTAAGGATCTTGATAATAGGAATAGTACTCTGGATTGACTAGGTAGCATCAATCTAATAAAAGGGTACTTACAAGTGAAAGAAAGAGGGAGGAGAGTCACAGAAGTGTAGCAACTTGTCACAGAAATGAGAGAGGAGACAGAAGGGGAAAGAAGAGAACAAAGTCTTTCTATTTCTGGCTTTGCAAGAAGTGGTCATAAACCAAGGAATGTGGGAAGCCTTTAGAAGTTGAAAATGACAAAGAATGAAATACTGAAATACTCCCCTTGGCACTAAAGAACATGTCCTTTGCTTTTGGCCCTGTAACACCCATTTCAGACTTCTGACCTCAAAATCTGGGGATTGAACCCATGGCCTTTTGCGTGCTGGGCACGTTATGGTTTTTTTACATTGATTTAGTTAGTGTGTGTGCATATGTGTACATGTGCCATGGTGCACATGTGAAGGGCAGAGGACAACTTGTAGGAGCAAGTTCCATTATGTGGATCCCAAGGATTGAACTCGGGTTTGGTGGCAAATGCTTTTTCTTGCTAAGCCAACTTGCAAGAGAATGAGAATGTTATTTTAGCCATGGTTGTGGTAATTTGTTATATCAGAGCTAGGAAACTAATACAAAAAGTTAAAAAATCGAAAGTGTATGTAAAATATACCCTGGGAATTATTGTCAACAGTCTGTCCTCACCCAGCTGTTCCTCTTGAACTCTATATAGTAACTATTTTTTATTAACATCTGGTGTATTCATTCTTTTTTTCTATTGGACTTACATATGTATATGTTTGTATGTATGCATGTGCTTGGAGGCAACAGGAAAACCTTAGGTGTCATCCTCAGGAGGGTCACCCACCTCCTTCAAGGCAGTCACTCATTGGTTCAGAACTCATCAATTATCAAGGCAGAGGTGGCACACGCCTTTAATCCCAGCTCTTGGGTGGCAGAGGCAAGTGGATCTCTGTCAGCTCAGGGCTAGCCTGGTCTACAGAGTGAGTTCTAGGACAACCAGGATTATACAAAGAAACTCTGTCTCGAAAACCAAACAAACAAACAAAAACTTTATCAATGAGGCTTGATTGGCTGGTCAGTGAGTCTCAGGGATGCTAGGATTAAAAGTGTAGGCTACCATGCCTGCCATTTTTTCTGTGGGCTCTGAGGATTGAATTCAGGTTATAGGCATGCACTCTAACAACTGAGTAATCCTTCACCCCTATTGTTTCTTTCTGTAGACATATTTTCTTACTCTCTGCTTTTGCACACAAGCGTAATCCCATACACAGACTTCTACTCACTTTTTTTCAACTAACAATACAAGGTAGATAAATCTAACCATGTAAAGTTAAACATTGTTAAATAACATTCCAAGTGAAATCAAGGGATAAACTTGGGAAAATATTTGCAGAAAGCCCACACTAAAAATCAAAAGTTGATTATTCATTGATAGAGAATTGCTCAAGCAAATTATGTTGTATTCATAAAACGATTTCAAATACACAGTAGCAAATAAACAAAGCACTTGCAAAAATACGATGTATATACAAGGCTTTTGTTTGTATAGCATAGAAACTAGAGAGAAAGAATATGTGACAAATTATAAACAATAGCTATCTTGGGGTATGAGGTTATAAGGGACTTTTCATTTTCTTCATTAAATATTTGTATAATAGTCAATTTTTAACACGTGTTATCACTTTAACTGTCAGAAAAGGTTGACTCCAATATTCTCATCCCCATATCCTTTACTAGTCATGGATCTATTTGTGTCAGCTATGTCTCTGGGTAACTGTAACAGAAAATGCAATTGAAGTACTGGAATTTCACTATTGAGAATGAAATTATTGGAATTAGAAGTGTTGGTAGGTGTGGCAGAAGCATTTACTACTTAATAAACTTTCTTTGGTGAAGCATGTGGCTAATTCTGGCCAATGTGTTGTGCATTTAATAGCTGGCACTCAATCCATCTACTCTCTCTTCCTCAATTGTGACAACCATAAATGCTAGATGACTCAGCCACAAAGCTGGTGGGACATTCATCTGCCTGTACCTCTGAGTTACCATTTAGAAAAGAACTATCCTAAAAAGCTGTAGACCTGCCATAAATCTTGCAAGAACAAGAAATATATTTGCGGGCAGTGGTGGCGCACGCCTTTAATCCCAGCACTCGGGAAGCAGAGGCAGGCGGATCTCTGTGAGTTCGAGTCCAGGCAGGACCGATAGCCTCCAAAACAATACAGAGAAACCCTGTCTCGTAAAAAAAAAAGAAATATATTTGACTAGCCATGAGAGTGCATGCCTATAATCCTAGCATTCAGGAGGTTGGATCAGTCTGGGCTTCAATTTAAGGTCAGTCTGGGCTATGGAGAAGACCCTGAAGTTAGGAGGGAGGGATCTGTATGTGTGAAGTCATTTCAAAAATTTGTTCAGTTTACAAAGTTTAAGCAAGCCAGCCTACAACTAATAGAAAAGAGTGTCCAGTAACCTGTATGGCCTATGAGAGTCCTGGAGAAAAATGCATGACCATAAACCAGGCATGGCATGATATAAACCTAAGAATAGCATGGATTGATAGGATAATTCTTTCTTGCCCATGAACAACATAACGCTTGCTCATACAGCTGTGGACCTTGCTATACCACAGATTTTGTTTTGAGATCAGGTCTCACTTTGTTGCTCAAACTGGCCTTAATTTCCTGATTATGTCTCAACCTCCTGAGGGCTAAGATTTTATGTGTGTGCCATCATGCTTAACTATATCAAATTCTTGACTTCAGTAGTTGCCTTGAAAAATCACTAAATGACCCTGCACACTATTGTCTTATTACTTCAACATTCCAAGTTGAAGGCAGGATCATGTAACTGACCGTGTAGAGTCCCCATGGGATGGAAGAAGAAATAGTTTGTGTACTAGAGGCTTCATTAGGAAAATCTCAAGAGGACTTGTGATATAGTTCAGTGATAGAACACTTGTCTAGAATTCCCAAGTGCCTGGGTTTGATCCCCTACCACTACCCTCTCTGAGCCACAAAACAGCCTACAAACTAGGAGAAAACAATGCAAATAGTATGTCTGATATGGAACCCAAAGCCATAATATATAAAGAACAACTCAGTAGCAATAAGGCCACAATCCAATTGAAAAATGGACAAAGGACTTGAACAGAAAATTAATACATAGAAATGGCCATGAAGTACCTGAAAAAATAAATTCATAGCTAGATGTGATAACACATGCCTTTAATCCCAGCATGTAGAAAGCAGAGGCAGGCTCTGTGAATTTGAGGTCAGCCTAGTTTACCTACTGAATTACAAATAAGCTGTAGCTACTATTGTAGTTTGAATGTGTTTGGCCCCATAGTCCCAAAGAGAGTGGCACTATTAGGAGGCATGGCCTTGTTGGAGGAAATGGATGTGGGCTTTGAGGTCTCTTTTGTATTTAAGCTTCACTCAGTGTCACAGCCCACTTCCCATTGCCTTCTGATCAAGATGCAGCCAGCACCATGTCTGCCTGCATGCCACCATGCTCCCCACCTCTGAAACTATAAATGAGCCACCCCAATTAAATGTTTTCCTTATAAGAGTTTCTGTGGCCATGGTGTCTCCTTACAGCAATAGAAACCCTAACTAAGACAGCTACATAGAGAAACCCTGACTCAATAAAGACATTCATAGTATCATTAGCCATTAGGGAAATGCAAATCAAAGTCGCCTCACACCTACTAAGGTAAGTATAATTTTTTAAAAGGTAAGTGTTGGCAACTGGAATCTTTGCACATTGCTCACACGGATTCAAAATCCCTGAGAAAAATCATTTGATAGTTCTTTTTAAAGGGTAAACATAGAATTACCATATAAGCCAGTAATTCTACTCTTAGGCATGTATTCAAAGCAACTGGGGACAAGAATTCAAATATACATACACAAACATTCACAGAAGAGTTATTTACAATGACAAAAATTGGAAAAATGCACAAATGGCCATAAATTGATGAATGAATAAAGTAAATGTGATATATGCAGTACAATTTAATGTTTTCAGTCATAAAATGAGATGAAATACTGATACATACTACAGTGCAGATGAACCTTGAAAGCACAACGCTAAGTGAAAGAATCCTGACACAACAGATCACCTATTCCATGGTTACATTTATATGAATACCCACACAAAGTAAATACATATACACACAGAGCACACTAGTAGCTGCTTATAGGCTGGGGTTAGGGAGCTATAAAGAATGACTGCTAAATAAGGACATATGGGAGTTCCCTTTTGAAGGAATGAAAGTAATTTAGAACTACGAAGGGGTGATGCTTGCACATTAAATGTGTAATAAATGCCATTAAATAATACCATTTCAGGACCTTTAATCAACAAACAAAAGCATTGTCTGGGTCAGAGAGATGGCTCAGTGGATAAAGATCTTGTTGCAAGTCAATCCCTGTAACCCAAGTGAGGGAGGAGAGAACTGACACCCGAAGTTGTCCCTTTGATCTCCATATGCACACCAATAAAAAATGAAATCTAAAAACTTTCAAAGCATTGCCTCCAAAATTCTTAAGAATCTAATCATAATTTACCACATTATCCCACAATTGTACTCTAAAGACCCAAGACAAATGAAAACTTTAGTGAGTACAAGAAAATTATATTCAGATGCCTTATAGTGGTTTTGTTCAAGCTAGCCAAAGGGTAGAAACAGTCCAATTTTCTACCAACTGGTGAATACCTAAACAAAACACGGTGCAGTCATGTTATTCAGAAATGGAGCAGCGATACAGGGTACAGCATATATGAACCTCAAAAACATTGTGCTCTGTCAAAAAACTCAGGCACAACCCCCCCCATGCAATACTATCACTCCATCTATAGAAACTTTGCACAAAACACAAACATACAGCAACAGATAGTAGATAAGCACCTGACTGGGGTGAGGGTGGGGATAGGAGGCAACCAAATGGGCTTGGGTGCTCTTTGAAGGAAATAGAAATGTTTAAAACTCCCTGAACTCTTGGCGAAGGGTCTAGGCCCTGCCCTATATGAAATGACAGACTATGGACACCCCCATGCAGGTTCTCACCCTCCCTGGGGAAATGAGGGGATAATGGGGGGGTTCGGGGGAGGGCACGGGAGGAGGGGAGGGAAACGGAGAGGGACCTGGAACTGACTTGTGAAGCAACCTTGTTTCTTATCTAAATTTAAACTGGAAAATAAATTTAAAAAAAGAAATGTTTAAAAATTAGATTGGAGTTGGGGATGGTGGTTTGTGCCTTTAGTTCCAGCCATTCAGGATACTGAAGCAGGAGGATCGCTTAACCCCTGGAGTTCAGGCCAGCATGAACAACTCCTATCTCAAAAAAAAAAGTGTCTTGGGATGATCACACAATTTTGTAAAGAAGATAAAAGTAATTTAAGTGTGTACTTGAGTCACATGAAGTTTATGCTATGTAATTCTGCATCAATAAAAGTCCATACAAACAAAGGCACTGCTCAGGGTTCACTGCTCTCTAGCTTCTGCCCATTCCTCTGCTCCCTGTCAGAGACAAACAGCTTGAGAACGGTGTTAGCACTACCGTCCCACCTCCTCGCCTCCCCTTCACTTCTTAATCTTTTCTCCTCCGTCACTTCTTAACCCCTTTTCATTTTGCCTTCGACTTTTTCCTTCTTAGCCCATTGTAATTTGCCGTCCACGCCCACTACTCCATGGAAACTGCTCTCTGCAAGACTGCCAATGGTCTTGTTTCTAAATCTGGTTGATTCAGAGTTTGTTGTGTATAATATTTGGCACCATAGACCACTCCCCCCATTTGGTTTTGGTGACATACACTCTTCTTGGGTTTGCTCTTTATTCCTCGGCTCCTACATCTCAGTCACTTTTGTGGATCCTTCTGTCTCTGTCCCTTTATTAAATGTTTTTGTTTGATAAAGCTATGTTGGAGCCCTTTTTTCACTCTTGGACGGGGAGGGGAGAGGGAGGGCAGAGACAAGCCAAATGAGAATAGTAAAAGCTATTATTTAGAGCTTGCTATAGCTCCGTCACCGTTTTGTTTTGGTAGAGACTCAGAGGCAGGTAGAGGAGGAAAGGTTCAGAGTAGAAAAAAAAAACAAAAAACAAAAAACCGTTTTCTTTAGATGTACCCTGATTAGAGACTGTTTGGCCTGGGAAGCCATCAGCAGCTATAAGCAGGGTATCCTATGTGATCAATTAGGGGTACATATTTGCCTTTCTTTTGTTAGTTCAAAGTTAAAAGGGAGTGAAAAAACTCGGGAAAGTATCAGTTTTTTATCAAGTCCTAATCATTTGGGGTCAGTTGCTATGGAAGTCATTTATTTAGCTGCCTTGAAGGTTGCTAGAGATAACCACCTAACTTCTTACAAGTCTCACTTGTTAAGAGCTTGCTTTCTAGGCTGATTATCGTAAGGGTAAGTTTCCTTGGCAGGTTGCTGTCAGAGTTCTGTTTTATATGCAGTTCTGCATTGTCCATCTGTATACTCAGTGGCTCGCTTTGCAGGTGATCCATCCGCTCCTCGGTAGTTACTAATTACCTGCAAGACAGTTCCCAGTTCTGTAGTCTACATGTCTTTCTTGAACACCAGATCCTATGTTCCCAAAGGTAGAGAAGACATAGCCAGCCATTCAATATTTTTTCTGCAGACACCTATTCCTGTATGGGTGTTCTTCTCAGTGAAAGATCCATAATCCATCTAGCTGTCTCTTTCAGCAAATTATATACCAATATAATCCCCTTATTGGTCATGTTTCTCTATTTCTTTTTATTTGAATGGGTCCTGCTATGTTCCACAGACTAACCTCAAACTCCCTCATTCAAGTGCTCCTCCTGCCTCAGTTTCTTGTTGCAGCTGGAGCTACAGGCATTTACCACTGCACTTGGCGCTCATGCAGATATTAAAATCTCTATATTCTCTAACTCAGAGATCCTACATAAGTGTTCATGGACTGGATGGTTCAGAACACACTGAAATATGCCAAATTACAGGCAAAAGTTGGTGTGCTGTGTGATTTGCAATGTTTTTCCTGGGGACAGTGTGCAGGCTGGAGCCTTTACCACATTCTCAGACAGATGAATAACTCAACAAAAAGTTAAGAAGCAGCTCTCTGAATTTATCCATTTTACTTATTCACCTTTCCATTCTGGCAAGGTGTACTCTCTACATGTGTTATTTCCCTGTATAGCTGCTTTCCCTTTCTCTTACAGCTGCAAACCAGATTTTGCTGAGGTCAAGGACCAGAGTGTTGGCTCCAGATCATGGCCTTTCTATTGATAGATCATTCACTTGATTTCTATTTCCTCCTCTCCCCCATCAGCCTTCTCCTTTTCTCTTTCCCCTTTTCAATTTCTGCCTCATGCTTCATTAACACACAAATTATAGGGCAAAGAGATCTTTAGCAAACAAATCTTGGAACTTTTCTCTTTTATAAAAGACTTTTATGTATGTGAATAGTCTTGTCTCCATATATGTTTCTCCTGTACCACATGTATTCAGTGTCCATGGAGGCTAGAAGAGGGCATGAGGTCTCCTGGAATTGGAGTTACAGAGGATTATGAGCCACCATAAGGATACTGGGAACCAAACCCAGGTCCTCTGGAAGAGCAGCCAGTGCTCTTAATCACTGAGCCATCTCAGCCCCGGAACTATTCTTTCCTCCTTCTCCCCTCGTCCAGCTTTTCCTTTTAGATAGGATTTCACTATGTATTCCAGATTGGTCTTGAACTTATTATATATCCTAGCTTGGCCTTCAACTTTCAGCAAGCTTCCTGCCTCAGCTTCCCAAGTGCTGGGATCAAATGAATGCACCACTATACCTGGTAGTACTAACCATGCCCCATCCTGCTTATTAGCTTCTGAGATGATGGGATGAGGAATACTCAGGGTGGTATGAACATAGATTTGGAGCCTCTTAAAATCAGAACAGCATTTACCTTCCTTATCAACTCCCACTATCAGAGTCTGTGGCATCCCATCCACAGAGAGGAAAATGGAGTAAGGCTTTGGTTTGGAGGTATAGTATCCATAAGAAGAGAGATCCCTAGCACCAAGAATTATGTGGACAAGTCAAAGAATCATAAACCTTACAGTGGGGCTGGAGAGATGACTCAGAGGTTAAGAGCACTGACTGCTCTTCCAGAGGTCCTGAGTTCAATTCCCAGCAACCACATAGTGGCTCATAGCCATCTGTAATGAGATCTAGTTTCCTCTTCTGGCATGCATGCATACAGACAGAACACTGTATACATAATAAATAAATAAATCTTTAAAAAATAAACCTTACAGTGTTTCCTTCTATGATGCTGGGGATGGTACCCAGGGACCCCATAGTGTCAGGCAAGTACTCTATCACTCAGCCACATTCTCCACCATAATCTTTTATTAATTCTTACAATTTGAGGGTTAAGAATCTAGCTCAGTGATCAGGTGTTTACCTAGCAATTTCTGAGTTCATTCCCTAGCACCAGGGGGAAAAGAACAAACCTTAAACTTCCAAAGAAAAGTTAAACTTTCTAGTGGGAACTTCCTTGTACTCCCATTTTTTTCTATTTCCTTTGCCCCCAACTTCTCTCTATTTCTCTCTCAGGATTGAATCCAGGGCCTCACACATGCTAGGAAAACTCTCTGTTACTAAACAGTACACCTAAGTCTGCCTTTTACTTTCTACCCTGAGACAGAGTCTCACTAAGTTGCTAAGGTTGCTTGTTCTGTAGCCCAGGTAGGCCTTGCACTTGTGATTCTGTCTTAGCCTCCTGGGTAGCTAGGGTGATAGACTAATGCCACCAGGCTCACCCTTGTTACACCAATTCTAAGATGAAGTTAGAGCAAAGGGGGGAGAACTTGACACATTCTATTCCATGAAGGAAAATTGCTATTTGATGCACCTTGCATCTAGCCTGAAACCATTCTGTTTTAGAACATAGCCCCCATTTCTCACTTGTGTGGATCATGTGACAAGAAGCTTGTTTTAAAAAGGAAACATTAAATGTGAGACTGTACAAGCAACCTTCATCTAGTTCACGGACAAGTTTGTAGAAGATCTTGACTTGATTTTTTTCAGCTATTTCCAGTAAGCTCTGTAGTATGTATCTCAGAATTTGTTCTAGTCTGCTCTATTGATCTATGTGTGTATTCCTCTTTACCTCCTATAACTCACTTCTACTGTGGCTGCCTTGAAACGGGATAGTGTGAGTCTTCCAATTTTGTCTTTTCTTTCTTTCTTTCTCTTTCCTTCCTTTCTTTCTTTTTTTTCTTTTTCTTTTTGGTTTTTCAAGACAGGGCATTTCTGTGTAACAGCTCTGGCTGTCCTGGAACTCACTCTGTAGACCAGGGCTGGCCTCAAACTTACAGAGATCCATCTGCCTCTGGGATTAAAGTTGTGGGCCACTACCACCCAGCCAATTTTGTCTTTCTTAAGTATTGTTGTAGTTGTACCAGGTCTTTGTCCTTTCTACATCAACTTCAGAATCATTTTGTCTATACCCACGGTGTAATCTTCCTGGTAATTTGGCTGGAATGACATTATATCCAGGTATTAAGTCGAGAAGGATGGATCTTCACAATATCTAGTCTGCTTATCTATGAACATAGAACATAGAACATTACTTTATTCATATTTTACATCAATGTTTTGTTTTGCAGACTAAGATCCTATACCTATCCTATTGTTGTAGTCATATCTAAATATTTCATTGATGCTTTTGAAAATAGTTTTGCTGCCTTAAAGTTCCAAATTCTAATTGTTTATTGCTGGTATGTAAGAAGCAGATGATTTTTGCATGTTGACTTTGTCTTATAATTATGCTATACTCCCTCACTAGTTTCTGGGGATTTCATTTTATTTTGATTTTTAAATATAGATTATTTGGGGATTTCTACAGATTGCTTGGACTTTTCAATGACTTATGATTTGTTGTTACTTTGAGACAGAGTCTCCTTCTGTGTTCCAGGATGGCCTGGAACTCCCTATGTAGCCAAAGCTATCCTTGAATTCACATAATCCCACTTCCGGGATTGCATGTACGAGCCACTGTGCCTGGCTATGACTGCACTTGTATTTGAACACCTCCAGTTTCCCCCACCCCCAGTGACTTTTGCCCCTAAGTTAGTATATCTTTAGGATTAGTCTGTGTATTATAAGTTAGCTATCTCTTTTGAGCTCATTCCTTCTTTTGTTAAATTTTTTTGACAGGAGATCCATTGTCTCATCATGCATGTGGAGGTCAGGGGACAACTTGTGGGAATTGGTTCTCTCCTTCCACCATGTGGGACTGCGGGATCAAACTCAGCTGGTCATGCTTGGCGGCTAAGTGTCTTTACCCACTGAGCCATGTTGACATCCGTGAGCTCATTCTTGAACATGTGTATAAAAGAGAAAAACAATAAGAATATGGTCATTAGAAAAAATATTAAGGAATGTAGTATTCAGTAAGATAACCCATGCTCATAACAAATAAACTTAGCTGCTAGGAATAAGAGGAAATTTCCTTAACCTGATTTTTAAAAAAGCACTCCAAAATTCTATAGCAAGCATCATATGTAATGGTAAAACTCAGAACTCTTTTTCCTTTAGTTAAATAACGAAGATGCCCATTTTATCTCTTTTGTTAGCTGTAGCTACAGTAAAATCTGTATCCATCTCCACATTCTAGAGATCCCACACAGTAAGACAAGGGAATGAAATAACAAGAACAGGAATTTGGAAAGAAGAAACAAAGCTGCCATTTAAATCTCCAGTCTCACATCTTTCACTGAGTATTCCTTGTGCTCCCTGGAGTGTGTGTGTGTGTGTTGAGGGGGGGTGGGTGTCTGTATAATAGCTCCCTCTCTGGGCCACCTCATCTGGTAAGGTTAACCCAAAAGCGCTTTGGGAGTCTATCTTCCTGTGCTTCTCTGAGTTCATAATCTCATCCCCACAGGCATTTCCCTCAATAGTTCTGGTGGAGAAGGTTACCAGATCGCTGCAACACACTCCATTTTGTTTTGTTCTCTTCTGTTCTGTTTTCTAAATGGTACCCAGAACTCGGAGAGAAGGTGAAGAAATGGGAGGGCATGAAAAGATGGAAACACATGAAATCAGACCGAAAAGAGAGCTTGGAAAGTGTGGCGAGGAGGGGTGAAGAGGCCTGGCCGGGAGAGCTTGTGAATAGGGACCCATCTCCTTGACTTATTTTTTGGGACAAGAAGGTCCCCGTGTGCTTTGGGAGCACGGAGTCCACAGGCTGGGCTATTTCTCTTTCCTAGCCCTCCTGCTCCCGGAATCCAGGACTCTCACGCTGGTAGCTGGGGTGGGGTTGGAGGCAGGGGGTATTGACAAAAGCCTGCTTGGAACAGGAAAAGGAGCTGAACAGATCCAGGTCTCTGTCCAGGAGGCAGGAGCAGCCGCCACAGTGGGAGGGAGAGGCAAGCCAACAGCTGAGTGAGACAAGGCCTGGGTTATTTTTTTTCCAGTTTGTTGGCATGTGGGTGGATTTTTCTCCTTTTTTTCTTCTCTCCTGCTCTCTGCCGTTTCCACAGAGATGTGGGAGTTTGCAAATTTGTCTCAGTGGAGGGGAGAGGCAGGAGCTGATTTGGGGGGGGGTCCTTGTCAGGGACCAAAGGAACAAAGAGGGACATGTAAATTTAGGCGGTCAGGAAACTAGGACCTCTCTCCTGACAGACTTGCTAGGGTAAGGAAGTCCGGCAAGGTGGCTCCTTTCCCAGGGACCTCTCCTCAGTTCTTGATTCTCAAATCCATCCCACCTGGAGATTGCGGAAGCCTCCCTCCCCATCTCTCCTTCATCTGCGGTGCCAGATGCCCTTCCTAGGGCCACTAGACAAACCTGAGACTGCCCCCAACTAAGGTTGCTCTCCTCTCCAGTATTTCTGGGAATGAGAGTTGGGGCGGGGCTGAGAAAAAGAAAAAGAAAATCTTAAAAAAGATGGGAGGGGGAGGGGCGGGGAGCAGGGGAGAGGAAGTATATGAGGGCTAAGTGGTGTGTCAGGGCAGTGTCTCATCTTGTTGGCTTATCTATCTCCCTGGGAAATATTTTCCTCATTACACATTTAGAAGGTAAAAAGCAGCACCGGTTTTTAAAGAGGGAGGGGTTTTGAAAGGCTGAAGAAGCAGAGCAGGTGACTTCGCTTCACAAACTGACAAAGTAGGTAAGGAAATGCTAGGCAGGGGCAAAGAACATGAGGCTGTTGGTCTACTGCTTAGCTGCTAGTCTGGGTTCTACTGTTAATTTGTAACACGATATCAAACACAGAAAGTTCTTCCATGCTTTCAGACTTTGTTTCCTCGTCTGGAAAATGGGATGATCTCGAAGACTCTTTCCAAACTGAATCTTGATTCCTAGCCTTGGGAATCATGAGTTGTCTAGGGAGATCATGTGTATGCAGGGTATGTTGAACACTGTGGAGGGGTAGTATGGTCAGATGTCCTGGTTTAACTGGCATTCCGAGCCTTCATGGGATCTGGGGTCTTTAGTGATTAGAAACAGTTCTGGGAAAACTGGAAAGGTTGGTCATTCTAGCAAAGATCATACCCACTATTGAGCATTTGATCATCATTATCATTACCACCAGAGGGCAACACTCTTCTGCCTGACAGTGGGTCTTACCCTAGCCAATAGGTACAGAACCGTCTCCTGAATCCAGAACCAACCATTGTTCTCAGTACTGTTTCTAGAGATGAGAATGCTAAGGCACAGAGCAAGTACAACTCCTGAGTCTCTGAGCATCCTGGAGCAGCCCTCTGTGGTCTGACTGTCAGTGATGCTCAGGTTATCCCACTCTAGCAGAACAGTTTGCTTCTCGGACAACTGGGAAAATAAAGGAATTCTGAAACGTACCTGGGTTTGTCTAAAGAGGCACTTTCACAAAGCTGTGCTGTTCTCCCTATGGTTGCTTGGCAGCATGTACATTTCTGAGGTCATCCTAGACTAGCCCCATTGATCCCAAACTAGTTATCTTCTTCCTAAGGAAGTGATTTTTATATACTATCTTATATCCCTTATCACACTGAAATATAATTGTGATGCATCTATCTACATACTTTAACATTAGGGTGTTGATTCAGGCATCCAACAGATTGGAATCTCCAGGATTTTAACTATACCTATGGTCTCAAGTGGGGGTTGCAACAATAGACAGAGGAATACCTACCCTTGGGATGCTGACAGTCCAAAGAAGCAGCAGATGGTAAGCAACAAAGAACTGCACACGTCAGTATGCAATTATAAGCTTGTTGTGTTGGGCAAGGAAAAGAACTCGCAGGGAGCATCTATCAGAGGGACCTGACTCCATTGAGAATGAGAGAAGGGGCTGCTGCTGAACTCAGCTCTGAAGGATAAACAGGCAGGAGGTATGAAAAAGTGGGGAAGAAGCTTTCCATGCCTGTAAATGTGCAGGCCATAGGCAAAGCATTTGCTCCTTGAGGGCACAGCTTATCTCATGTCTACTCTTGTATGGCTCCAGGCTTCTGACACAGAGATGGGAAAATTTGTTTGTCTGGCTAGAAATGAATGGTATTTTTGACATAGAAAGCATCAAAAAATAATCACGTTAGCAGGCCCAACTTCTGGTTTCAACCCTTTGGGACAATTCTGCTCAGTTCAATGTCCCAACTACTAATTGTGTACCGACCATGAGCAAGGATCCAACACCAAGCCATGTAGAAGGATTGAAAGATGGAAAATTTGATTTGCCCTTGAGCAGCTCTTTGTGAGGTGAAGCGGGCGATGGGTAGACTACTCCCTTCCATTCCTGCCTCTATCTATAAGCCAAGCTGGCTTCGAACTAAAGATGCTGAGATTTGGATCACATGATATCTAAGGTCTCTTTAAACTCTTAACAGCCTTGGCCTATTCTTTGAATAACAGCCTGTGGTGTAGTGAGCAATGGAAAGGGCTCTTCAGTTTCTTTCCCCCTATAAGAACCACATGGAACAGGACTGGATTAGTGCAGACTTGGGCTCTGTTTATAGCCCGTTATTCCACTTTTGAGTGTCTCTGAAGTGGTCAAGGTCCATTTTGACTGGAATATCCCAGTATTTCGTGAGTCTTTACTTCTTTCCCTTTCTCCCTTCACACCTTTCTCTTTTCCCTCCTGTCTTCTAACTTACAGCTATGACGATGTCTTGCACATATTAGGGCTGTAAAGGGACTTAAAACCATCCTATCTAATATGTTTCCATTCTCTGTTGCAACAGACCCTCCAAATGATACTATCCAGTCACTATTTGAAGGCCTCCAGTGACAGCGAACTCGCCTTGTTGATTGAGCCTCCCTGGAAAAGGTTTCTTCCCTTGGGCTCTGTCTCCCGGTAATTTCCATCCATTACTTCTAGCTGTGAATTTTGGAGCTATGCAGAATAATTCTACTACATTACTCTCCTGTTGGCCTACTGGATATTTGAAGACAGTAATCATGTCCTTAGAAGCCTGCTTTCCTTTAGGCCAAATATCACTGGTTCTTCAAATGTTCTTCATTGTTTTAAATTCCCTTAGCATCTGTAAATATAGTTTAGTTTATGTGAGATTTATATCTCGCCTACTTTAAAGAGGGTATTAGGCGACTCGTCAGTTTATAACATGAAAGAAAGACAATTGGGGATAAAAATGTGGAGGAAAACAGACCAGCGACTAAGGAAAGGAAGCACAAATAGATGTTGCCAGGTACCTAAAATGAACTGGATTATAATTGGACTCTGAATTTGGCTCAAAGTTTTATGGCAGCTAGGACAAAATTGGAAACACGATGGGTTATGTGGTTTTATGTTCTGACAGGATCAAGCTTACAAATCATCTTCAGAGAGAAAATTTCTCCTAAAACGAAACTCCACAGCAGCCTATTAGGCTTGCTTTCTGAAGTTGTTAGAGGCTGACAAGTACTTTGGTTACATATCACCCCATCCCCAATAGGGCGAAGGGGGCTGGCAGCGTAGTTAATTAATTAGCCAAGAGCTGTCTTAGTTTTAAGCACCGCTATCTCTGTAAGGACACCCAAGAGAAAAGCGTAGTCCTTTTCTCTCTTTCTTTCTGTGTTCCACACAAATGGTCTTTTTCCTACCTTCCTGCTCTCTGGATTCTGATGCTTCATCTTCATGTCTCTTTGGAACAGCAAACTCCAGGAAATAACTTAAGAGAAGCACTACTAGACTAGTGGTCACTGACTGCAGCAATTAGGTGCAATCAGTTTCTTTGATTCTCGTTGTTTTTGCCTTGAAAATGAGTTCCTCTGCACACTAAATTGCCTGAGGGAAAGATTTTTTAAAGATGGTATCTCACTCTGTAGACCAAGCTGGCACCGATCCTCCTGCCTCTGCCTCCGGAGTGCTGGATTAAAGGTGTGCACTGCCATGACTGGCAAGCCCAGAGACTTGCACGTGCTAAGAGCATGCTCTACCATTGAGAGACACCCCAAGAGCCTGATTTTCTTTTAATCTTGGTATTCCCATTTTTGTACTTGGCAGCTAACAGGTGTAGGAGAAGGTCTGTGCATAGATAGAGCTGTGAGAATCTAGTAGACAAGACCCAATTTGAACAGATGCCACCATCTGAGGAAAATGTTTCATGGCTCTCAACATCACGACAAGTTCTTATTGACTGGATACTGGCAGTGGTGAGACGTGGTTTGGGGGGCTCTTTCTTCCTCAAGCACACATCCCTTGGCAAAGGTGGCCCTTGGATAAGGGAATTGGAACAGTCTCACTGGCTACAGAGGCTTGTGGGAAATGACTCTGGGAGGTGGCAGGCAAAAAGAGATGTAGTACCACGGTTTCTGCTGAACAACAATAACAAACCAATACTGAAGGCATCTTGTAGTGTGGCATGTTTGCTGCCTACAATGCCCATGTGGGTGCCCACCTAACATGTTTACAAACTTTTCATTGCCTATAAGAGAAGGTTCAAATTATTTAGCTTGGCAATAGAATTTTCAAGCCAATCAGGCAATGTTTTCCCATCTATTCTCCCTTACAACACTTATGTGTACACACGCACACACACACACACACACACACGTGTCTCTTATTCCCCCCTCAATGCATAGTTCCTGAAATACTTGTGTTTTTCTGCCTCTTCCTCTCTTCCCATGGCATACGAAGTTTTGTTCATCCACTTCTCCTCCTTAGTTGCATTTGGTCCAGGACCCCAGCCCATGGAACAGTACTGTCCACATTTGTGGGGTATATGTCTTCCCTTCCCATCTCAATTAACCTAATAACCACAATCTCTCATAAGCATTCCCAGAGATTTTTTCCACAGTGGTTCTGAGTCTTATTGAGTTGATAGTCATTATCAGCAATCACCCCTTATCTACATGAGACCTAAGCCATTAACCCTCTACTCCTTTTATCCACAGGCTCACACTGTCTCATAATGAAAAATACACCAAGTCAGACTTCAAAACTCTTCACAGTGTTTAATAATCCCAACACTGTTTAAAAGTCCAAAGTCAGTCCTTGAGAGAGAGGGCTCAGCAGGTAAGAGCGCCTACTGGTCTTGCAGAGGACCTGGGTTCAGTTTCCAGCACCCACATGGTAATTCACAACCATTCAGGAGTTCTGATACTGTCTTCTAACTATTTCAGGTACCAGGCATGCGTGTAGTACACATACATACATGAAAGCAAAACACTCATACACATAAAATAAAAATAAGTCCTAAAAATAAAAAATAAAGATCCAAGTGTCATCTGAAACTCAAGGCATTCTCTTAACTGTGAGTCCCTATGACATCAGAAAATAAGTTACCCACTTTCAACACATATAATGGCACAGAATAAATGTTCTCATTCCAAAAGGGCAGAATGGGGATATAACAAGGAGTGATTGGGCTAAAGTAAGACCAAAAACCCAGCAGAGACAATAGCAAACTTTGAAGCTCCACATCTCACATCTGGGGTTCCAGATGGAATCATTCAGACTCTAAATGTCTTTTTATATATATTTTTTTTAAATTTATTTTTCAGTTTAAATGTAGATAAGAAACAAGGTTGCTTCACAAGTCAGTTCCAGGTCCCTCTCCCTTTCCCCCCCCTTCTCCCGTGCCCTCCCCCCAACCCCCCCATATCCCCTCATTTCCCCAGGGAGGGTGAGGCCCTCCATAGCAGACTCTAAATGTCTTAAGTAGCTCTGTTTCTCTAGTTTTGCCACATGCAGAACATATATAGCCTCTATTTTGGGTTGAGTCCACTCAATGCCTGCAACTTTCCTCGGCAGAGGTCTCATGGTTTTGGCACCTCCAACATTCTGGGATCTTCACTGCAACTTAGACTTTAGCTTTTCAGCTTCATGCAGTAGCCTTTCAGGGTTTCGTTGATGGCCTCCAACTCTGCCCACATTGTCTGGCCTCTGAGGTTCTCCGAAACCATGGAAGAAGAGTCTATGACCTCTTTGATCTTGCATTGTTCATGCTTTCAAACGAGTATCACAAGGATGCTACTACTAAGTTCTGCTGCCAGATCACTCACTTGGACCACAGTTGTATCAACTCCTGTGTGCTGACCATTGGGAAACAGTTCCTTAGGCTGCTGCCTTTCAGGAACTGGGAATCCTTTCTCTTTTGACTTTCTTCGTTCAAATGAATTTGTATCTATAAGATGGAGCCTCTGATGGATGTTGTTCTATCTTTATGACATCATTCTTACTGTCCCCATGCAAAGCATGGGGTTTCTCTTTAATAATGCTAGTCTCTTTAACAGTCATAGCTACTTTCAAACCTGCCTTGTCTATAAGGTTTAATTTGCTTACACTCTTTTCCTCACTAAAGTACACACTTTTGATCTTTCTGCTTCACTTTTTCCTTTCTTCTAGTAGACCTGGGTCAGAACAATAAACAGCAACCATGCCATAGCCCAGATACCATTTTGTCTTGAAAGTTCCTTCACCAAACAAGTTAGTTAATTATCTTTAAATCAAACCTCACTCATGTTCTTAGGACACAGGAAGGATGCAGACAGATTCTTTATCAAAACATCACATGAATGGCCCCTAGCCCACTTTTCCAGGAGTTCTTGTTCCCCTCTGAAACCTCATGAACTGGGCTTTCACTGTCCACATTCTTCTCAGTTCTCTTGCCTTCCAAATTCCCGTGAGAATGGCCCACTAAGCCCTGCTTCCAGCATGTTAGTTTTTCTAGCCCCAAGTACCACACTCTTCAACATTCCAGCCACAAAACAGTTCCAAAAGGTCTAAGAACTGCAGTCAGGTTTACCATAACAAAAGCCTCCATAGTCAGTTTTATAATATCAAGAGCCCCACTTCAGCTAGGTGTGGTGGCAGAACACTCCTTTAATCTAACCCCAGCACTCAGGAGACAGAGGCAGGTAGATCTCTGTGAGTTCAAGACCAGCCTGGTGTACATAATGAGCTCCAAGACAGCCAGGGTTATGTGTAGAGACCCTTTCTCAAAAAACTAAACCAAGGAAGAAAAAAACAACAACAAAACAAACAGCAACAAAAAGCCCAGTAAACAACCCCACAAAACAGAAACAAAAAAAGGGCACCACTTTTTCATAACAATTTTATATATTAGTTACTTTTTTTCTGTTGCAGTAATCTCTGATGAGAGCAGTTTAAGAGGGAAATTACACTTCGGCTCACAGTTTTAAGGGTACAAGTCCATCATTGCAGGGAAGTCAAGTCAGCAGGAGCTCAAAACATCTGGACATATTGTATCCACAATCAGAAAGCAGAGAGAGATTCACACTTCTGCTCAGTTAACCTTCTCATCTTTAGACAGTCCATGGGTGATTCTTCCTTCCACAGTTGAAATAATCTAGATGATCCCTCACAAGCATTCCCATAGATTTGTTTCTGTTGTGATGATTCTAAATCCTGTGAAGTTGACAATCATTATTGGATTAGAACACACTAATTTAACTTGATTAAATCTGCAGGAAATCTTCTTTCCAAATAAGGTTACTTACAGTTTCTGGGTGGACATGGATTATGGAGGAACCTATTCAGCACAGTTCTACATATTCTGTTTATTTTTCTTTCTAACTTGCTAGAATGTTAGCACCATAAGATTAAGGCTTGTTGTTTGTTTATTCTAGGTTTTTTTTTAGAGACTATAGTATAACTATAGCATTTCTTCTTTCCTTTTCTTCCTCCAAACCCTCACATATACCCCTCCTGTTTTCCTTCAAATTCATGGCCTCTTCTTTAAAATTGTTATGATATGCCTGTGTATACATGTATGTTGCTTCTATATATGTTTCCAGGGCTGACCATTTGTCACTAACCAACTCACGGGTGTGCTCATCCCTGGGTAAGGCTACCTCTTCCACTCCCAGCTTTCCTCGGTTTCCTGTGGTCCTTTGTGTAGGGTCGAGGATTTGTGGGATTTCCCCCATCCACTTAGGCATGTCCATTAATGCTGTAATTTTCATCTCATGTTTGGGCAGTCACGTTGATGATACTTTATGGGTATCATCTGACATTACTAGGAGACTGTTGCCTGTTTTATTTATTGTTATATCTTGTGTTCAGAGAAATGCTTGATACATAGTAGACATAGTATTTTGTGAATGAGCCTTAATACTGATCTGCCTCCAATGCCGGAGAGAATTTGAATGGCAGGTGCAGGTCAGGATGAACATGCAGGTGTTGCCCGGACAATGTTTTACAAATGTTTGCTGGATGAATAGAAATATGCACTAGATATATGACTAACATTTACAGAGTGCCTCTTTTGTACAAGGCACTGGGAGAACATGCAAAGGAGTGAAAAGTTAGCTGTTGAATAAGTATTTTGGTTATCCCTCTGTGTGACTATCAGCAAATTGTTCAGTCTTCATTTATTCTCCTTATGTATTGAATGGAGGTAATAACAGAATCTACCACATAACATTGTCATGAGGATTAAGTAAGCTCATATGTTTCAGTTGTTTAGCATAGTATCCAGAACATGGGAAACACCATAGCAGTAATAACTGCTATTATTATAGCTGTTGTTGTTATGGGCTAGCTTTGTGTAACATTTTTCTTTTAAAACAGCTTTATTGAGATATAGTTCACATGATATGAAACTGCCTCCCCACCCTTCTTTTGCAACACAGATTTTCTCTGTGCAGCCCTGGCTGTCCTGAAACTTGTTCTGTAGATCAGACTGGCCTTGAACCTGGAGATCTGCCTGCTTCTGCCTCCCAAGCGCTGGGATTAAAGGTGGAAACTGGCCCTTTAAAAAAAGTACCATTTAATGACTTTTAGTATATAAGCAATGTTGGACTATGATTAATACAATCTACTCTTTTTTTTGGTTTTTCGAGACAGGGTTTCTCTGTATTGCTTTGGAGGGTGTCCTGGAACTCGCTCTGTAGACCAGGCTGGCTTCGAACTCAGAGAGATCTGCCTGCCTCTGCCTCCCGAGTGCTGGGATTAAAGGTGTGCGCCGCCAACACCTGGCACAGTCTACTTTTTAATCCCCTCCAATAAAGTCATACACATTAGCAGACACTTTCTACTTCCCCACATATCTAGCCTCTACTCCTCCTCCTCTACTTTTCATATCTATAGACTTGTCTATTTCGGAACTTCATATAAAAGGAATCATGCTGGTTTATTTCACTTAGTATAATGTTTCTACAGTTCACCCACTATATATGTATACATATATATATACATATATAGTTTTCAATATATCCCAACTGCAGTTTCCCCTCTCTTCACCCCTCCCAGCCCCCACCCACCTCCCCTCTCACCCACATTTTTTACGTGTTAATACTTCATTATTTCTGTTGTTGTTTTGAAACTGAATTTCACTCTGTAGCCTAGGCTGGCTTGGAATTCACAATCCTCCTGCTTCAGCCTCCTGGGATTATAGGCACGC
Source organism: Mesocricetus auratus (assembly GCF_017639785.1). Lineage (NCBI taxonomy): Eukaryota > Metazoa > Chordata > Mammalia > Rodentia > Cricetidae > Mesocricetus > Mesocricetus auratus. The sequence continues at coordinate 8,203,834 of NW_024429188.1, forward strand.
ATCACCACATTAGAGTCTTCAGTTTTTTAATGATCAAATAACATTCCGTTTTTAATTTTAGATTTTTTTATTTTATGAGTATGGGTGTTTTGCCTTGTTGGTGCTAGGAATCAAACTCAGGTCCTCTGCAAGAACAACAAGTGTTCTTGACTGCTGAGCCATCTCTCCAGCCCAGTATTTCAATTTTTGATTATACCACATTTCGTTTATCGTTCATCAACTGATTTGTTTGGTTGTTTCTACTTTGGGGTTATTATTATTATTTATAAGGCAACAATGGATACTCCATGGGTTTTTGTATAGTTGTACATTTTCCTTCCTCTTGTACAGATACCTAGAAGTAGAACTGTTGGCTCTTTTTTTTTTTAACCTTCTAAGGAATAGCCAGGCTGCTTTACAAAGCAATGGCTTCATTTTGCATTCCTGCTTGCAATGGATGAGGATTCCAATTTCTCCATGTCTGTGCTAACATCTTTTATTGTAAATACCTTTGATTTAGCCATCATAGAGGCTGTGGTATCTATTATGCATGTTTAAGAAAATGATGTTTGGGGACTCAGAGGTTAAAAGCACTTGCTGTTCTTCCTGAGTACCCAAGTTCATTTCCCAGCATTCATATCAGTACTCACCACTCACAGCCACCTGTAACTCCAGCTCAAGGGGATCCAATGCTCTCCAAGGGCATCTGTACATATATATGTAGCACAATACAATAGCAACCATGATAAACCTTTAAAAAAGAAAGTGATGCTTATTTTCCATTAACTTTATTTCACTTTCTGTTCGACAGCCTGGAAGGATAGCTCAAGAACATTCACTCTGTATCTGTTTCTATCAAGGCAATCCTGGCCAGTGGGAGCCTAAGTCCAGCACTCACTAGCCACCTGAGCACACTAGAGGACTGTTGCATAGGCTCGGAAGGCATTTGTCGTGCTTTCAAACCATTCTGGATCCAACCTCACGTCAGAAAACTGGCTATTCTATTGTCACTGAGCTTCCTCCTTAGTTAGTCACAGCCTTTTCAGCACCTTTCAGTTTGCCCTTCCTGTTCAATTTCTTCAGGAGCTCTGCAGAATTTATCACTGGGAAAATCAGCGGTGGCTTCAGAAAAAGTGGCATTTGATTGAGACGTCCTCCTCCTCCTCCTCTTCTTCTTCCTCCTCCTCCTTCTTTTTCTTCTTCTTCTTCTCCTCCTCCTCCTTCCTTTTCTTCCTCATTTTCTTCCTCTTCTTTCTCTTCCTCGTCTCCATCTCCTCCTCCTTCTCTTCTCTTTCTTCTCCTCCTTTTCCTCCTCCTTCATGTATATGGGTGTTTTGATAGCACTTATATAGAGTGCCTGGTGCCCATGGAGGCCAAAAGAGGATGTCAGGTCCCCCTGGAACTGGAGTTACAGATGGTTTGAACTGCCATGTGGGTGCTAGAAATTGAATTCAGGTCCTCTGGAAGAGCAGCCAGTGCGCTTAACTTCTGAGCCATCTCTCCAGACCCCAAAGTTTCCTATTGTCATTTTGATTTTTTTGAGATAGCATCTCATACTGTAGCCCAGGATGGTGTAGAGCTCATTATTTAACCCAGGTTGGTCCCGAACTCCTGACAATTCTCCTGCTTCAACCTTACAAGGGAAGGCATTATAGACCCATGCTGAGCATTTGATTTAAGTCTTGATGGACAGATAAAACTTCATTGGATGGCAATGATGGGATGAACGAAGATACCATTTCCATGGGAAATAGAAAATAATGGTTGAAGAAAGATGTTTTAACATCAAGTCAGACTCTGATGGGGAGTCCGGGGGTGTGCGGGAGAGGGGGTGCTTGTTGGAATGGATGATCTTGAGGCTGCCTTGGTCAAAAGACTGGCTAACATGGGGAATCCTGGGGTTGGGTAGGATTGGGAATCTGAGCATTGATTTGGATGGAGAATTTAGAGGCTGACTGGAGGTAAATACCTGTGAACTTCCGTGTGTGGTGATGGTGATGGTGGTGGTGGTGCTGCTGCTGCTGGTGGAAATAGAATTCCAGGGGCTGCCTGGGATGGGGAACTACCGACTGGGTGGGCTGTAAGATCACAGAGCTGGAGAAACACAGAAGTACAGGGATGGAGGGATGATCTATAGACTAGATGGAATGAAAAAATCAAGAGTTTGTCATGGGGCTGGAAGGAGATCGCCTGAAACAGGAAGCCAGCTGGGCTAGGGAATAGGATATTATTTGGGGTTGGCAGACGAGAGGGCTAGAAGTCTGAGTTGACTGAGTCTTGAGACTGCCTGGGATGGGTGTTTTGATGTCTTGAATCTTGGGCCCCTTGGGCCAGCGCATGTTAGAATAGGTCGGAGGACTTCATTAGACTGGTTAGGTGAAGACCCCAGGACTGCTGAAATGGATATATCTCCTGCAGACTGAGCTAAAGCTGGCCTCCAGCTGAGGTGCCAGTGCCTTGGGGCTGGTCCAGTTCGGGTGCTGGTGGCGACTGCAGGTGGGGCACGCGGGGGCGGGTCGGGAGAACTGGGTGGGGGCAGGGGCGGGGGGCGGGCCGGCGGCCGGGGCGGTCCCGCGCGGCCGCGCTGCGCAGTGACTCCGCAGCGGGCGGAGCGCCGTGGGCCGCGTCCTTCCGAGCCCTGGCGGTGGTGGTGGCGGTGACGGCGGTGGCGGTAGCCTCAGCTCCTGCGCCCCGTGCCGCCGGCCCCAGCGCTGTCTCCCGGGCCCCCCAGGGCCCCCGGGCCCCCGAGCCCGGTGCGCGCCCTCGCGTCCCGCCGGCCCCCTCCCCCGGCTGGGCCCGGGGGAGGGTGGCGCCGTGAGCGAGCGGGGACCGGGCTCTCCTGCCCGTTCCCCTGTCCCTGGGCCGCCAGGATGGAGGCGGGGTCCGGGCCCCCGGGTGGCCCGGGATCTGAGAGCCCCAACCGGGCGGTGGAGTACCTGCTGGAGCTGAACAACATCATTGAGAGTCAGCAGCAGCTGTTGGAGACCCAGCGGCGGCGCATCGAAGAGCTGGAGGGCCAGTTGGACCAGCTCACCCAGGAGAACCGCGACCTGCGGGAGGAGAGCCAGCTGCACCGCGGGGAACTGCACCGGGACCCCCTTGGCGCGCGGGATAGCCCTGGCCGCGAGAGCCAGTACCAGAACCTGCGCGAGACCCAGTTCCACCACCGCGAGCTGCGGGAGAGCCAGTTCCACCAGGCGTCCCGGGACGTGGGTTACCCGAACCGGGATGGCGCCTACCAGAACCGGGAAGCTATCTATCGGGACAAGGAACGAGAAGCCTCCTATCAGCTCCAGGACACTACCGGCTACACAGCCCGCGAACGCGACGTGGCCCAGTGCCACCTGCACCACGAGAGCCCAGCCCTGGGTCGAGAGCGTGGCGGGAGGGAGGCCGGGCCAGCGCACCCGGGCCGTGAGAAGGAAGCCGGCTATTCCTCGGCGGTGGGCGTGGGGCAGCGGCCACCACGGGAGCGGGGCCAGTTGAGCCGTGGCGCATCCAGAAGCTCCAGTCCTGGCGCAGGCGGAGGTCACAGCACCAGTACCAGCACCAGCCCGGCTACAACCCTCCAGAGAAAGTAAGGAATGTGTTTGCAACCCCCCCACCCCACTCCTCCCTTCCCCTCTAGATTCCTCTCCAACTTATCTGGCGGATAAAGTATATGAAGCCCATTGCCTGATCCCATTTCCTGCTTCTCCTGTCCCAATCGGGAGAATCCAGGTCCTCCTCAGCCAGCTGACATGCTTTCCCTAGCCACCACACACTGGTTTGGACAGATGAGTGCGGGCTGATGCTGCTACCTCTTTTTTTTTTTAACCTCCAGAACCAAGGCCAGTTAGAGACTAAAGCAATCCCCACTACCTCCTTGCACTTGTTCAACCCCCAGCTGTATCTTTTCCGGAGAATGGAATAAATATTTTTTAGACAGAGGTGGTACCAACTCAAAGCCCCAAAAGGAGAGAAACACTCCTACACACCTTTTTTGGGGGGAAGGGGTAATCTTGTCTAGAGGCAGGTGGAGACCAGGACGGATTCTGGCGGCTGAGACATCCCTCTGAGGGGAACTGCAGTACGTCTTGGCATGGGGGGGGGTGGCAAAGATGGGGGAGCAAAGATGGAAGCTAGGCCTTTGGTTAGTTTCTCAAAGTCCAGCTGGTCTCCACCCTTCAAGAAAAACAACACCCACTTAAAGAGCCCTACCAGGAAGGGAAGTCCATAGATCTCCCATCTGTTGGATCAGCTTCAGTTCCGGTGCTGGGGTCTGTCCATGTGTCTGAGACAGGATAGGAATATTTCTGAGTTGATGGGACATGGGCAGGGGCCACTTTTCCCATATAGATTCCATTGTGCGCCGGTTGGGATAGATGTATTAGGCTGTGAGTCAAGGACATGAAGGCTCTCCTATTGCTTTGCTGCTATAGTGGAAAGAACACTGAACTGGGTTTCCCTTCCAGCTCTGTTGCAGATTGGCTTTGTGACCTTGACTGAGTCCGTTCTTCTATCTGTCCATCCTTTTCCCTGTATTTCTTTTAAAGGCAAGGTCTGCCAACTGAGATTCAGTGGTGATGTTACTAACCCAGCCACACCAGAGAGCAAGTCTGAAGTCCTTTCGCAAATGGACAGGCTTCCCCCTCCTCTCACTGCTCAGCTGGTCCTACCATGTGCCACAACTAGTGGAGTGTCTCTTGGAGGCTGGGCTGGGGGTGGGGAAGCCTTCTGCCTCAGGAAATCTGCCGGGAGACAGCTCTCTGCAACTCCCCCATGGTGAGGCAGCAGGCTGGGGTGCTGGGTTGAGATGGCTGGGCCCCAGGAGCAGCAGCTGCAGCTTGAGGGCTTGGCTGGGCTCCACTGCAGTGCACCCTCAGCTGAGTGTTGGGGTGGAGGGACAGCCCCAGAATGGGGGCAGAGAATGACTGGACAGGGCATTGTGGTCCTTGAGCCTGGTTGCAGCCTTCTCTAGGGGGGTCAGGCCTATGATGGAGGGAGCAGCCTCGTTATGTATGACTCTAGGCAGCAGATTCAGGAGCAGTTGGGAACATTTGAGATAAAATCAAGAGAACTTTTCAATGTAGCCAGTTGTGATGCAGTAGATTGCCTCAAGGGTTGGGGGCAGTGGCTGGCCCCACAGGTCCAGTTGAGGCCCAGGGGGGGTCCGAGAGAGCTGGAAGAAGCACATAGTTCCTGACTCGGGCATTAAGCCCAGTGAAAAGACCAGAATCTTCCTAAATTTCAGAATTCCGTTGCTCTCAGATTCTCCATCCTGCAGTCATAGGTCTGAAGGTCTTGGCTGGCCGGAAGCCCATTTGCCCTTCTGCCATCCTTGCAGGCCTGCTTCAGACTCTTTCTTTTTTTGCGCACTTTCCAGGTTGGTTGTTGGAATGCCTTGAATCACATTTCCTGCTGGGCTGATAAAGAGGTTTAAATAGCACTTTGAATGTCTCTCGACTACACATTAACTGCTTGCCTATCTGTGGTTACTTCATTTGGACTTTACGACAAAGCCCACTAAGTGAACATCGGCAACTCCATTTTAGAGAGGGAGAAACTGAGGCTTCAAGTTGAAGGAGCCTTATTAAGGTTATGCTACTAGTTGCTAATGGAGCTGGGACTAGAATCTAAGTCTGCCTCTCTTACAGGCATGTTATTTATTCCCTAGAGCTTAGCCATCCTCTAGGAGTCTTGGCCACTGGACCTGGTGAGGGTGAGATACTGAACTAGGAAAAGCCAGGAGAACCTCAGGTATCTCCAGGTTTTGAACTAGAAGAAATGGGTCTGGGATGAATGGAGGAGTTGATGGGGAGAAGAGATGGCTACCTTCCTCTTTCCCACCTTCCTCCTTGCCGGATGTTAGGAGAACCTGTGCCATTGCTGTAACCAGTGCTGCTGCAAGCGACTCCCCCTACTAGGCCTGTTCTGGGTTTGTAAGGAGTGGGTGAGAAGGCTGCTGTTGGAAGCGCGGGCAGGCAGGGTGGGAGTTCAGCAGCTGAGGCTGCAGCATTGGGGGAGGACAGGCGGAGCTGCTACAGGCTGGGCTCTGGTGGGCCCCAGGCTCCCTCTGGTGGACAGACGGGGGAGAAATAGGGCCCGGGTCAAGATGTAGCTTGTTGGGAACCAGGTCTGCCTAGGACTCAATTCTCCCAACCACCCTGTGCGTGTGTCACCACCATCATGTCACAGCATAAGAAACAGAGGGCTCTGAGAAGTAAAGTCCATCCGAGGTCATGCTACTAACACAACACATTCTTTGCTTTGACTATCACCCTTCCATGCCCATATCAGTTACCCAGAACCCCCCCCCATCCTTCCATACTGCTTTTCTGGACGGGTTCCAGGATGCCAGAATCTGCCAGGCTCTGGGTGTGGTCTTTCTAGTGTGATAGAAAGCGACACGAATCCCTGCCTCCTTCTGGTCACCGGTGCATGAGGATTTAGTTGTTTGATTACTAGTTGTTGATCCTGACGGATGCTTGTCGTTTTATATGGAGCGGTCACCCCCTGCCAGGATTTTAAGAGATCGTTCTTGTTGTTTAAGCTTAGTCTGCTCCCTCCCCCGACAGTTCTGCCGCCTAGAATGATTTATAGAGGCTAGGACCCACTGCTGAGTGTCCCGTGCTCAAGAGAGCTGTGTTCCTACGTTTTCTGCATGGGCCTAGCTCCGTCTCTGCTGTATGCAGTGGTGGGCTGAAGCCAATGTGGTGGGAACTGTCTCTCCTCTGCCGCCACCCACCCTGCAAGCTGGCTCACATTTAGATACTGAACCTAGAGAGGCCAGCCTGGTGTTCTTGACAGCCAGGGTGATGCACGGTCTATCACATCACTGCTGAACTACCGTCAGCTGCAGGTGGTAGGGTTGTCAGCACGCTCCCTACAGGGGCTGAGGCCATGAGAGAGAGCGCTAGTGAGAGTGAGCTCGGGGAGAGGCTCTGGGGGAAGTCTGGCTCCTTTGGCATGCTGGATTCTTTTTCTAGGGTGCCTGTCCTTCCTTTCAGGAGGGAGACTATTTATTGCCCCCTCCACTGTGTTGTGAGCATTATGCTGCTGTGGGAGAAAATGATAATGTTGGATTTAATGAGAATTAAGAGTCTTGCTCCTCTGTCTAGATCTGGGGCAAGAATGGGGTTGTTGTCATCCACAAATATTTCTTGGCTGTGTTCACAGAGCAGGAGGGGCCACCAGGCTGAGCAAACAGCATGCTCTTGCCACTTGCAGAGCTGTCTTCCCACCAGCCAGGAAGACAGGGTTGCGGGCTTAGTCAGGCCATAGACACAGTCGTGAGGACAAAGTGAACTGGAAGGGTGGGGTTTCTCAGAGGACAGAGGGATCAAGAACAGGCAAGGCCACTGCTTGAGGACCTGGCCAGTAGAGGAAGGCGCTGTGAAAAAAATGTGCACAGTTGTTTGGTGTCATCAGAGTTGAGATGTGTGGCGGGAGGAAAACACCAGGCCTGGTGATGGCTGACTGGTCTTCCTCTGTCCACCCCTGTCAACCTCGGCCTCTGCATTTGCTGGGGGCAGAGTAGAGGCCTAGTGAAGAGGCCATATGTGTGCTGGGTGAGTCTCAGCCTTCTGTGTCCTATGCAGCTTTATGTAATAATAGCTAACATTTTCCTGCTGCATTTACTGTGTGCTGGGCACTTAGTTCTGAGCGCTTCCCATGTAGCTGTTCATTCTGTTTTCACATGAACCCTTTCATGTAAATTGTTGTCCTACTCCACTTTACGGATGAAGACACTAAGGACTAGGAAGTCCAGGTAACATAGCCAAGGTCCCTAAGTGAGTAAGTGGCAGGACTGTGAAGGAGCTAGAAGGAAGCCGGGGTCTGTGGCATTCCTGGCATTCTTCCTCACCCGGCAGCCCTACCTCTTATCTCATTACCCAGAATCCTTGCCAGGTGGGTGTTATTGTTATCCTCATTTTTCAGATGAGGAAATGGGAATCGGAGAGGAGCGGTGGCTTACACAGCTGCCTGAGACCTAGAGCTGTATGGCTCCCAATCCTTCAGTGCCCTGTTGTTTCCTTCCATTGCTGGGGGGGTGTTAAAGACATGAACTCTAGGCGTGACTGTGGCTTGCCTCCTGCAGAGGTTCCCTTTTGCAATCACCTCCTGATTTTTCCATGGTGTCCTGAGAGATTACTCTTCTTTTCCTGTCAAGCCTCTGATAAATCAGCTGGAGCCAAGCCATGTCTGCAGTCTGGCTCCTCTGTTTTAGCTGTCTTTCTGTTTCTGTCCACAGATTTCCCGTCTCTCATTTTTGCGAATCCCTTTTCTACGGCCCATGCCTAAATTACCCTGGCCATGTGCTGCCATCATTAGCCCACCAGGCCTTCTGATGGCCTCTGTGACTTGGCTAGTACTGTTGCCTTCTCCTTGGTCGCTTACTATTATTTCTAAGGTTGTATTAGCTGATACCTCTCGTAGCTTTATTTGCTGGTCCTTTTTAGAAATTATTTTTATTTTATTTTATGTGTATGGCTTTTTGCCTGCATGTGTGTATGTGTACCACATGTGAGTCCATGGAGACGAAAAGAGGGCACTAGATCCCCTGGAACTGAAGCTGTGAACTGCCGTGTGAGTGGCCGGGAATCAAACCAGGGTCTTCTAGAAGAGAGGCAAGCACTCGTAACCACTGAGCACTTGTTGGTCCTTCAAGATGCTCAGTTTATCTCCAACATTTGCAGTGAGAAGTTTAGCCTTTTTTATTTTATGTGTAGGGGTGGTCTGTCTGCATGAGAGGGCATCGGATCCCCTAGGACCACAGTTACAGATTGTGGTCCTGTGAATTAAACCTGGGTCCTCAGCATCTCTCTCGTCCTGTGCCTCTAGCAACCTCTAAAACAGTGGTTCTCAACCTGTGGGTCTCAACCCTGTTTGGGTTGCATATCAGATAATTACATTACAATTTCTAACAGTAGCAAAATTATACTTACGAAGTAGCAATGAAAATAATTGTATGGTTGGGTGGTCACCACAGCATGAGGAACTGTATTAAAGGGCCTCAGCATTAGGAAGGTTGAGAAGCACTGGTCTATAAGGAGTCAGACTTAACTGACATGTATTGAGTACATGTTATATGTCAGATTCTGTGCTTGGTGTTGGGGTCACAACAAAGGAGTGAACAACTTGGAAGTACATTACATAGCACATAGTTAACTGCTCAATCAATTCTGAGAAGACATATGAATGTCTGATTAAATCCTTGTGAACTAATGGCCGGGTCCCTCTGTTTTATGTGTTTGTTTTATTCTGAGAGAAATGTCAACTTCAAAATTCTCTTGACTTTTTCCTCTTGCTCCCTGAAGGCATTTGGGTTACGTTTTTCTACACCCAGTAGTCTAATTGACACAGTGACAGAGAAGCCAAGTCTGCTCATCATTCCATCTCCCTAGCATACCATGTCCATGCCATCCACATTCTTGACTCTTGGTGCAAAATTTTCTCTCCTGAATGAACCAAGATTCCTGTACAGGACTTGCATGCAGTTTACCCAAGTCCAGTTACAAGTTGCTTATTGGCACCTTTTTTTCATTTCTTTTCCTTTTTTGTATCCATCCAGTCCTTATTGAGACTATAGGCTAGGCCAGGCACAGCATCTTGGGAGTGGGAGTAGACTTGGCCTCTTTGGCTCATTCCCTGGCAGGATCATATGCATTGGTCACAGGGGAGAGTGATGAATAGATGACGTATTTCCTCTTTGGAGGGGCTGTTGAGGGAAGAATGATTTGCCAAGTAATCTAGTTTCTTCCTGCTCTCTACTGTCTCATCAAGTGTCCAGTTTTCCAGACCCTTGAAAGCACATACACAGGAAACCCATCTCGGATCCTTAGTAGTTGCAGCTCCTTGGGACCTGGGAACCCTGAGCATTACTTGGGAGAATGTGAGGGAAGTGGGATGTTCTGGAACGTGGACTTCATGTGAGACTCTTAGCATCATTTCACTTGCAGGGCCTGGTTTTTTATTTTTTTCCCTCAGCAGGACATGGGAATAAAACTGTATTTTATAACATGTATGGTTCATACGAACCCCCCCCGCCCCACTCCCCACCCCTCAGTGTGTCAGAAACTTTCCTGCCTGCTCCTCATACTCATCAAGGTCCTGATCAGGATGGAAAGCAGAGAGCTAAGGATAGAAAAGAAAAGATGATACTGCCCTGCCCCCTAGAGGTGAAGTGTAACAAACAACAGGAAAATAGTTCCATCATATCCAAAACAAAGGCAGCTAGCCAGAGCTACACGACTGATAGGGCTTGTTCCTCTGATGCTTTAGATGTAAATTGATCACCACCATCACCCAAGAGGTACCCTTCCCTTATATAAGATGCATGTCTATGGCATAATGTGATTTTTTTAAGACTATAGGTTTATTTCCTTTTAGTTGGCATATAGGAATTAGAGTGAGGATGTATGAATTTTATGCTTTCTTAAAGGGTTAGTGACTACATATCCAGGCCTTATGATTTCCTACTGGATCCCAGGATACAATGTAATACGCTCCTCTGAATCAAACCAATGTTTTTTTCTAAATAACCATGTTAGAATTACTGTCATTAAGGGCTAGTCCTTGATTAATATGTGTGAGGCCATTTTTTGTTGTATTTCCTGAGGAATAATAAACATTGGTTATGAGGAGGAATTGTGAGCAAATTAGTTATTTCCTCTTTAGGTAGGAGCTCAGCTTATTCCCAGCATTGAAAAAAGTTACTGTTGTTGTGTATGATGCAAAGTACCTAAGCGGCACCTCACACATCTCCACATCTGCTGTGTTAGCCCAACTCAACTGTGTTTGTGCAAATTAAATATGAAATAGATAATCTCAGTACACAGGATGTGTTCATTCACCGATAAACATTATTATTAATGATATTTTTAAGCTGTGTGCTATATGGAGGGAAGGAGGGAGTGGCCAAGTAGACGCTCCCCAAGAATTCCAAGAGAAGTTAATGCAGGGAATATTTGCGTGTCTAGTGCATGTTGCATCTTGTGCCCTAACAGGTAAGAGTTTGGTGATTTACACTGCAGAGTTCTGGCTTCAGGGTAAGAAAGAAATTGTGGAAACAGATGTATATATACAAAGTGGTATCCAATGTTGTATTGCCAGAGGGAAGGACAAGACGTACCCTAAGGATTGGTATCTATGGACTATCAGGGAAGGTTTCCTGGAGGAGGTGATCTCTAAATGGAGGCTCAAAGGATGAGTTGGAGTTAACTAGTGAAAGTATGTGGGTTGTTAGAATTAGGGACAAATGGGAGGCTAAGGCGCTGGGGGGGGACAGCCTAAGGATACCCATACATAAAGTATGTGCAAAGAAAAGGGAGATTTTTATCCATCAAAACAAATTAGAGCAGCAGATAGGAGAGAGGGAGGTTCATCAAAGAGGAGGAGGTCCTGAAGAATTGGTCAGCCTAGATCATGAGGACATAAGATGACAGCATCAGGAACTTTAAGCTAGGGAGAGAGGTGCCTATTGCATGGTATATTGAGAGTCACATTTTGGAGCAATCTGCCTACAAAGGCAGACTGTAAGATAGATTTGAAAACATCTAGTGAGGATGTGCATGGAACAGTCTAGATGAGAGACTGTAAGGTCTGCACTCCTATGAATATGAAAACAGTGCAGATGCCTATTTACAAGATGAATCAAGAAAATGTGTATATATACAGTGCAGTTTTATTCATCCCTAAAAAGAATTAACAATTTCATTTGTAAGGAAAATGAATAGAACTGGAAATCATGCTAAGCAAAATAAGCCAGACTTAGAAAGATAAATATTGTATGTTTTCTCATATGCAGAATCTACATTTATATATATTTATAGATGTATGTGGGCTAGGGAGGTGGCTCCCTGGGTAAAACACGTGTTGTTCAGTCATGAGGACCCGAGATAGAATTCCCAGCACCCACTAAAAAGCTGGGTGTGCTGGTGCACTCCTGGAATCCCAGCACTGGGGAGGTAGAGAAAGGAGGACTTACAGGCCTTGCCAGCTAGTCATTCTAACCAGTCAGTGAGCTCCAGATTTGTGTGAGACCCTGTCTCAAAGACAAAGAGGAGAGCTGTTTTGGAAGACACTCAGCATCAACCGCTGGCGTGACCACATACAACACACACATAAACAGACGCATACACAATTATATATGACATGATAGCAGAAATGGCAGTATTTGGAGAGGAGGAGACTAGTGAAGGCAGGAGAGAAAAATCAGAGGGTGCATTGTGGGGGATGAATATGAGCAAATGGCAAAAATATACATGTATGTAAATGATATAATGAGCCGGGAATGCCAGCACTAAGGAGGCAGAAGCAGACAGATCTCCGAGTTCCAGGCCAGCATGGTCTACAGGGGAGTTCCAGGACAGCCAAGACTAAGCATCCCTATAGCAAAAAGAAAATAAAAGAAAGAGAAAACGACACAATGAAACTAATTTTTAAAAAGAAAACAATTTTGTTAGGAGAGTAGATCTTATTTTGAAAGAAAAAAAAAAAAGACCTGCACACTTGGGTGCCAGAGAGAGAGAAGGTGATGACAATAAACTCTTCAAGTGCCATCGTAGAAGGAAACACAGCACGCTGCAGGAGCTCGGAGGAGTGGCAGCAGTTCACGATCAGCTGGAAGGGCCTGAAGTAGGCAGCAGTCTCCTTTACAGGTGAGAAGATTGCAACCGGAAGCGACAAAAGACTGTTTGAGGCCCCGCAAGTGTGTGTAGAGGAGAGGAGAGCGTTGGGACTGGAAGAGTCGCTCTAAACTGCTTCTGTCCAACGTGCTGCTTCCTGCGCAAAAAATCTTCCGATTGTTTTTGTGTTCTACTTAGAGAAACCCAAATGAAAGAAAGAAGAAAACTAGGACTCCGAGAGATTGGGTGCCTTGTTGGGATGAAGCGACAAAGAGCTTCTTGCTTGAGTGATGGACTGGCCTCCTGCTCTGATTTTGCTCCTCATAAACCAAGGTGCTTGATTCATAGCTGGGGATAGGAACTCTTTCTTCTTTTTCTCCACCAGCTCAGAACCAAACTTCTTGCTGCTGGTTTTTGTCTTGCTAGGACTTGTTTGATGTATCTGAGGCAGCTCAAAGGCAATTTCTGGCTTGTCAGCCAGGCCTGGCCACCCCCTGCCCCCATTTCAATTTTCATATAAAGGAGGGCTGTGCTTTTGAGAAAGACAGACTCGTGTTTGAATATAAATGCTGTCTCAACCGTGCTAGATGACCTCAGTGAAGCCATTTTATGTTTTATAGGCTTTTAGTCCTGGTCTTTAAAATGGAATAACAATACCTACTGCTCAAGATTAACCGAGATCATTTGAATTGCACTCTCTGATGTTTGTACTCAATAAACAGTTGGTTTTTGTTCTCTTTCTAAAATCTCCCATGGACAGTGATTTGAAGAATCCAGTGCTAGGCCAAGCTTTGTTTTCCCTGGAAATGGTGCGTTTTCTCTTTGCTAATATGGAGCTAATATTGTATCTTCCTTTATGCCTCAACCACCAGTTAACTTGAAATGTAGCTGTAGCATCTTTGTTAATCTTTCTTCTGAGTTCTTATTTTTTTGGTTCAGTTTCTGGTCTGTCCTTATCTATGCTCTTGGAGTAAGTCACTTTCAAGCCTTCGTGAATCAAGCAGGTATAAGTAATTACTGGGTATAAATAGTTGTGGAAGTCTGGAGGGGCTGGAATGGTAGTGCTGGTATTTAAAGATGACCAGAGGTGGTGCAGGTTGATTTGGTTGAAAAGACACCTGTGTGGATTGTTACAGGGAACTAAAATATTACTTTAGAGCAGTGGCTCTCAACTTTCCTAATGCTGAGACCCTTTAATACAGTTCCTCGTGTTGTGGTGACCCCTAACCATGAAATTATTTTTGTTGCTACTTCATAACTGTAATTGTGCTACTGTTATGAATCGTAATCTGTGTTTTCTGAAGGTCTTAGGTGACCCCTGTGAAAGGGTCATTGTACCCCCAAAGGGGTCAGGATGCCCATGTTGAGAACCACTGCTTTAGAGTGTCTAGCCCTGTACTTAACCCCTCTTGCTCCTGCTCTACACAGAAGCAAACGCTGGAGACCAGGACCTCATATCAGCAGAGTCATCACCCTGTCTGCTTAGTATGTATAGTGTGAAAGACAGAGAACCCAAGAAAGGAAAGGGACTTGATTTTAGAAAGTTAACAATTATACCAGCCAGTCAAGGTAGCAGCCACCTCAGCCGGAAGGCTGAGGCAGGAGGATCACTTGAGTACAGGATTTCAAGACCAACCTGGGCAACACAGTCAAGACCTCATCTCACATACAGCAAACACCAAATCAGCACAAATCAAGGCAGTGTGTATATACAATATTATTTTTATTTTTAATTGATGCAGTAATTATGCATGTTTATTAGCTACAATGTAGCATTTTAATATATGATTACAATATGTGATCATCAGATCAGGGTGATTGACCTATACACAAACATTTATTATTCTTTGTATTGAGAACATTAAAACCCTCTCTACTAGCTAATGTAAAATATTCCATTATTTTTCTCAACTGTTGTTGTCCTTTTGCACTACAAAACAGTAGAAGTTATTCCTTCTATCTAGCACTCGCCCAATAACCATCTTCTTTCCCCCTTCTCATTCTTGTCCGTCTTGGGAAACACTATTCTGTTCTGTGTTTCTGTGACATTAACTTTTTAGCTTCTACATTTAAGTTAGATCATGCAGCATATATACTCATTTTCAAATGATACCTGAGGGAGTCGTAGAATAAAAAGCCAGTGTCTTGCCAGAGATGGTGGCACATGTCTGTAATCTCTGCTTTTGGGAGGCTAAGGGAGAAGGATTCTTGGGGGGGGGCAGGATAAGGATCATAGGGAGAATCTGTCATAAAAAGACTTGCCTCTTGCTTTCAAGCCTCTGGAGGTAGCCACTTGTTTTTGTTGTTGCTGTTTTTTTGTTTAGTTTTATATTTTTAGACAGAGTCTCACTTAGTATCCATGGTTGGCCTGGAACTTGCTATATATATCAAACTGGCTTCAGATTTTCTAAGATTGTCCTGCTTTGCCTCCTGATTTCTGGTATTACATGAAAGGATCACTATGCCTGGTTGTTGTTGTTTTCAGGCAGGATCCCATGAAGTCCAGGGTGACTTTGGAGTTGCTATATAGTTGAGGCTGGCCTTGAACTCCAGATCCTCCTGTCTCCATTTCCTAAGTACTGGAATTATAGACATTTAGCCCCCCCATTCCCATTTGCTGGATATGATCACTTTTATCATTTAGCTTTTCTGGTAGTAACTTATTATCTCTTTTTTGTTATTGCATTTTTGAATGTGTGTGCATGAGAATTAACATGCATATGCATATACTGTGGCATTTAGAGGTCAAAGGACAGCTTTTTAAAATCAAATTTGCCTTAGATTGAATTCAGGTCATTAGTCCTGGTGGCAAGCACCCCAAACCTCTGAACAATCTCACCAGCCTGCTAAGAATTACTTCCTCACATAGCAACTTAAAACATTATCTCTCTTTTGTTGCTATTTAATTTCTATTAATTTTAAAATTTGTACTCAAATTAATGGATTTAATTATGGGATTTTTATACTTACTTACTGTCAGTAAATCAATGGATAAAGAAAAAGTGATGCATATACACATGGAATTTATTTAGCTGTAAAGAAAGATGAAATCATAGCATTTGCAGGAAAGCCGGTAGAACTGGAAATTGTGAATTTACACAAAGTATCCCAGATCCGGAAAGGCAGATTCCACACACGGTTTCTCTCATATGCATATCATATATATGCATATATGTGTGTATATGTGGGAATGAGTATAGGTCATGAAAAGGGGGACTATGAATAGTGAGAAAGAGGTCTTAAGGGAAGGAGGGGTGGAGAGAAGAGAAAAGGAAGCTAAGAGGACGCATGTGACATGAAAGCCGAGGAGGGCCAGCAGAGGTGTGAAGAGGGCTAACAGGATGGGAACGGGTTAGGGGAGGGGATACGGAAGGGGATCAGCAAAAACATTTGTTTGGTCTTCTTTTAGTGGCCAAGTGGTGGTGGCGCACGCCTTTAATCCCAGCACTCGGGAGGCAGAGGCAGGTGGATCTCTGTGAGTTCGAGGCCAGCCTGGTCTACAAGAGCTAGATCCAGGACAGCCTCCAGAGATGTAGAGAAACCCTGTCTCGAAAAACAAACAAAAAAATTCTTTTAGCTCATTAGTTTTCTCTCCTATTTTCTGCTTTACAGACAACGAATGAGTTAACAGAAACTCTTCCTGACGTATTTGTATATCCAGAATCACTTGTGCACTCTCAGGGTTTATTTGGTGATCCAGCAGGGAGATGATTTTTATAATAGGTATCTTTCAAATGCCAAAATAAAAAGCAGTTTATTTGGGGCCGCTGAAATGTCATTTGATACTCTAATCCATCTTTCATAGCTTAGTTCCTTTCTCCAGCAGCCCTGTGACATTTCCCCTGCGCGTGAATGCCAGGCAGCTCATGTTGTGAGTCCAGCACTTAGGGTGGCAAGGAAGGAAGGAAGGGAGGATTTTGCTTACTAACATTATTATTATTATTAGTGTGTGTGCGTGTGTGTGTGTGTGTGTGTGTGTGTGTGTGTGTGTGTGTGTGTGATGCATATATATATGAGTACATGCCATGGTGTGCATGTAGAAGTCAGCGCACAGCTTTTAGGAGTCAGTTCTCTCCTTCCACCGTGCCAGGTCCAGGGACCAAATGTCATTAGGCTGGCACAGCACGTACCTTTACATGCTGAGCCATCTCCCTGGGCCGAAAGGATTTTGTAGGTTGTCAGTTTATCCCTTGCCTTTTGCCCCCCCTCCCCCACGTGATGTCTACTCTTCACGGTACATGCTAAGGCTAAGTTTGGCTAAGCTCTCCTGGCCCAAGGGGCTCCCCCTCCTCAGCTGCAACCCCCTGTGAGGGTTGGCTCTCCTTCAACTCCCCAACCCTCTGTTGAATTCTTTTTTCTTTCAGAAACGTGGAAATCTCTTACTCACTGATGATGTCATCTTCCCCCATTCTTTTTCCTGATATGAGTTCATGCTTAATATGCTTATTCCTTTACTTTTGTTTACTGCAGGGAGACAGGAGATGCACATTTATGCTCTTGAGTTACAGGCTTTGGCTCTAGGTAAACCTAATTGAAACTAGAAATTATTAGTAACTGCACATTCCTAACAGCCAAACTTGGCTGACCTCGTTTGGATCCTGTGTTACTCTTGGTCCCAGTCAGGGTCATGAACATTCCTCTGGCAGCCCCGGCACATCCCTTTCCTTAACCTCTCTACGTAGTCAAGGAGCCTCAGCTGCAGAATGGATACCTGGGCTTTCCCGGGGTTGGCTAGGTGCTTGGAGGGCAGCCCATCTCCTTTACTCAGTCAGTGAAAGCAGGTGGACCAGAGATGATCCCCAAATACACTGGAAGGGGCTGGGAGGCTGAGTGGAGGCTTATGCAACAGAAGGCTTACTCTAGTTGCTCCCCCTCCACACACACTTTCCCACGTGGCTGAGCCTCCAGCAGAGAGGGGACAGAGGAAGGCCAATAGAGCCAGGTCCTTTTTCCTGCCCCATTCATCTGTAGTATCTGTACCTACCCCCACTTTCTTTTTGGGGTGCCCCCTTTTCTGTGTCTTCTAAAAGTGCTTGCTGGGGCTGGAAAGATGGTTCAGTGGTTAAGAGCACCGTCTGCTCTTTCAGAGGACCTGAGTTCAATTCCCAGCACCCACATGGCGACTCACAACTGTGTGTGCCCCCAGGTCCAGAGGCCCCAACCCCTTCTTCTGGCCTCCGATGGTACCAGACACACATGTGGTGCACGGACATATATACAGGCTAAACATCCTACACATAAAACGAAAACAAATCTGAAATTAAAAAAATAAAGTGCTTATTAAATGTTCCTGGTATACAGTGCCTTGGGTAATGCTTGTGTGGAGGGGAGACGGGAGACAGGCGAGGGAGGTGGGTCAAGTCTGTAGGCTGGTACGGGAGATGAAGTGCCTCTTGGCTCTGTTGTGACAGAAAGGAGCAGAAGTTGTGGCAGCTAAAGGCATTTGTTGTGAGCATGCATGATGACACATACTGACTCAGGAGGCAGAGGCAGGAGGACCACAAGTTCCCCATAGGCATGCACTGCATAGCAAAATCCTGTCTCCAAAAGCCAAGCAATCAGACAAATATAGATTTTAAACTCATATCCACCGCTTATTGGCTGGGTGATTGTGGGTAATTCACATTGCTCCTCCAAGCTTCGGTTTCTGTTTCTGTATGATAAGAACAACTTCCTTGCGCAGATGTTTGGGAGACAGCATGAGTCCTGGGCCATTATAAGCACATAATAAATAGTACCATTGTTATTATTTGGGTTATTGTAAGTTTGGCTATGATAAAGACCAATAATACCTGCTTATTATATTTATTATGATTACATAATACTTGTTTAGGATTAAAAGGAGGCATACCTTGGGTGAAGCCTCCCTAGTGCTTCCCAGCAATTATAAGGCAAAGTCCATACCCTGTTGCCTGGTCTTTAAATCTTTGATTGTAGTCTCTTGGTTTTCTTCAAGATATAAATACGATCTGATCTTTGCCTCTTTAGCTCTGGAACATGACATTTAAAAAGTGGTAACCCTGTGTAGTGGTACATGCCTATAATCCCAGCATTTAGAAGGCAGAAATGGGAGGATAAAGATTTCCAGGCCATCCATCCTCTCCGAGGAGTGGATGGGGGGTCCGATGGGAGGAGTGGGAGGATGGGAGGGAGAGGGAACTGGGATTGGTATGTAAAATAGGATTGCTTTAAAAATAAAAATAAATATTAAAAAAGATTTCCTAGCTAGCCTGAGCTGCCTGGTGAAATCTTATCTCAGAAAAATAAGAATAAGAGCTGGGTGGTGGTGCGCACCTTTAGTCCCATCGCTCCAGAGGCAGAGGCAGGTGGATCTCTGTGAGTTGAAGGCCAGTCTGGACTACAGAGTAAGTTCCAGGATAGTCAGGACTGTTACACAGAGAAACCCTGTCTCAAAAGAAGAAAAAGGAAGGGAGGAAGGGAGAAAGGAAAAGAATAAATATAGATAAATATGTAGTTGAAAGTATGATTTCTTTCAGGCCGGGTGGTGGTGGCGCACGCCTTTAATCCCAGCACTCGGGAGGCAGAGGCAGGTGGATCTCTGTAAGTTCCAGACCTAGCCTGGTCTACCGAGTGAGTTCCAGGACAGCCTCCAAAGCTACACAAAGAAACCCTGCCTCGAAAAACCAAAAAAAGTATGATATCTTTACCATCACCAGCACCACTAGCATCACCTTTTTTATTCCAGACTTGTTCAGAGAATTATGTTGAACAAGGACTATGGAAAAGCTAATGAGCAACAACATTCTAGAAAGTCCCTTTATACATAATGTATTTTTTCTCTAGAAGCATCTAACATCTTTTCTTTAATCCCCAGTGTTTTGAAATGCCATAGCAGCATATCTGGATGTGGGTCTTTGTTTTGTTTATCTTGCTGGCCTTTCATTCCTTCAGTTCTGGGAAACATTCTTCTATTGTGTCTTTGAGCATTTCCTTCCCGCTGTTTCCTCCATTTTCTATTTCTGGAATCCCTATTGTTAGATGGAGGAATTCCTCAATTAATGCTCTCATTTTCTCATCTTTTCTCTCCTGTCGTCCTTTTTATTGTGTTGTTTTGTTTCCTAGGATATCTCTTCACCTTTTATTTTTTAATCCCATGGACATTTTCATTCTGGCTCTCTCTAGTTTCCATTTCCCAGATTTCTTCATTGTCTTGGTTCCTTCCAGATTCCTTCTTAGGTTTGTTTTCTTTCTCCATCTGCCTTCTAGGTTGGTGGTCTCCCTCACATAGTTTTGCATCATACAGTAATCTTTGACTGCTTGGAACTGCGTTTCCTTTGAAAATAATGAATTTTATTAAGGTTTATTTGACATAAAACAAAATATACCTAATTTGGGGGCCGGAGAGATGGCCCAGCAGTTAAGAGCACCTGTTTCTCTTTCAGAGGACCCGCGTTCAGTTTCCAGCACTTGCATGGCAGTTTATAACGACATATATAGACTCCTCTTCTAGCCTCTGCCGGCACCAAGCATGTACACAGCGCACTTACATGCATACAGACAAAACATTTATACACATAAAATGAAGCTAAATAACCCTTAGAACAGAAGCCCTAACTTAAGTGCCTTTCCATGATGATGCGTTGAGACTGGCTTCCATGACACTACACAGGTGCACAGAATCTGTGTGCAGCCCACTTTTGCTGTTCGGAGCAGGAGAGTAGAAGGAAGTTAGGGTCCCACCATTTTCCAAGGAAGATCCCTTTGCTTTTAGCTCTGTTTCACCCCATCTGCCACTGCACCTGGTGTTCTCAAATCCAAAGCCTCCGGCTGCAGGGGTGGTGCTGAAGGTGGAGAGAATCTGACTGGACAGCATTGAGGACAACATTGCAAATCACTATTTTTAGCTTTATCCCTCATTCTGCCTTCTGAGATGTACAGTGCCTCCAAATCTTGAGCACTGAAGGGGTTCTATAAAATGAAATAGTGTACTTCTGGCCAACAACCCAGACTTTGTTTTTCTGTCTTTTTGTTTTTAATTTACTCGAATTTTAGTGGGATTTGCAAAGTAACAGACACAAATTAGTTCATTCAACTCATTGTGTTTAAGTGAACATTCCCCTTTTTATTCTAGCTAACTCGTATTTATTCATCTTCCATGACTCATGTAGTCACCATATCCTCACAGAATTTATGTGCATGTCCATAGGCTGGGTTAAGGAGACCTTTCTCTGTTCTCCCTTGATATTTACTTCTTCCTTCCCTCTCAGCCATAATCAGAGTGTTCTGAAATTGCCTATTTCAAGCATGACTGACGCATCTTCTGGTGGTCTGGAGCTATGCCTCGTTTCTTCCCATAGCCCTAGCTTGGGATCTGGTCACAGGAGCACAGAGTAGATGTGTGCTAATGGAATGAATGAATGACTACAAACCAGACATAGCTAGAGGGAATGGCCGTCTAGAAAAAGAAATAAGCTGGGTGCAATTGCTCCTATATAAGGTTAGTTTCCTAAGAGCCATGTGTTGTTTTAAAGCCACGTGTGAAAGAAAGTCTACCAAAGCACAATTTAAAGCAGTGGGAAAATATGCCTGCGTCCATTCTCTCCATTCAGAGGGTGGTTAGCTGCATCATGACAAATCAAAGTAATGGTCTTGAAGAATATGCAGTTGCATGGGGAAACATGTAAGAGAAAAAGCAATAAAAATCATACATTGCAAAATCCTTTCTACTACATGAGGAAATGCAGAGAACAAGAGGAATAGAGCAACTGTTCTGAGTGGTCGCTGCCTCTGTGGTGTAATTATATACATTTTCTCCTTTTCTTTTCCAAGGGTTCCTAGATTTTCTAATGTAACAATGCATTCAGTGCACAGTTTTTAAAAGCTGTTCAGAAGTGAAGGTCACTGTATCAAAAGAGCTAGGAATGAAATGCCCTGATGTATAGCCTGGGAATCAATGTGTTTGTTTAGGGGGTTTGCAGTAAAAGCTGCATCCTTCACTGGTCACAGATCCTGAAGGCCTTGGCCCGTGGGGCATCCTTACTCCCTGGACTGCAAAGCAGGACCTAGCTAAGGAAGCCAAAGGAAGAGGATTTCGGGCTGTTTATTACAAATCCCAATATCATGAACTGTACCAAGAAACAGGCCTGGATCCCAAACTTCAAAGACCCCTCCCCACCAAACAAGTCTGGAGTCAGGGAGCCATGCTCATTAGGACCCCTTCCCTTCTAGGCCATACTCTAGGCATCTGGTCTCTAATGAGATTTCTCAAGCTTACTTTTAGGAATTGTAGTCTTATTATCCAAGGCTACTCATTCGGCCCAAGGTTAGCCTAAGGAGAAAGGGGGGGTCACAAACAGGGTATGAGCATATGGGCTGATGTGTATGTGTGTGTGTGTGTGTGTGTGTGTGTGTGTGTGTGTGTACACATACATATGGATAGACAGACAGACAGACATTTCCTTCTATTGACTTGAGTTAAAAAAAAGTGGGGTGTGGTCCCTGGGTCTTTGGTTCCACATGTGGAAAGCTGACTCTAGTTGATAAGAGAAATAAACTTTGGGATTCTAAAGAAAGTAATTTTTGGTTTTTTCTTTCTTTTTTTTTGAGACAGGCTTTCTTTATGTAGCCCAGGCTGTCCTGGACCCCAGAAATCTGCCTACTTCTGTCTCCCAAATGCTGGGATTAAAGGTGCCACACCACCACTGCCTGGCAGAAAGTAAATATTTTAAAGCACCCTTTAGGGTGCTTAGAACTCAACTAACACAGCTCTATAATTTTACAGATGAGGAACAAAAGTCCAGAGAGGTGACTTACCAAAGTTAACGCTGCCTGTTAGGGACCAAATCATAATACATCCTAACTTCTACCACTTTATACTCTCCCCCAGAAGAATGGTGGCCCAGTTTCATGAAGTAGGAGGCAGATTGACATTGGTCAAGGTACTGTTCCCTGAAGAAGTGTCAGATGGCACTATATTGATGACTGCTGTCCTTCCTAGAATTTTTACTGATGTGGGGAGGAAAGGGATTATTTCAGTTTACACTTCGACATCACAGTCCATCACTAAAGAAAGTCAGGACAAGAGTGCAAAAGCAGAAAGTGATGCAGAGGCCGTAGAGAAACAGTGCTTTGTGGCTTGCATCCCCCTGGCTTGCTCAGCCTGCTTTCCTATACATTCCAGGACCACTGACCCAGGAGTAGCACCTCCCCAATAGGTTGTGCCTTCCCACACTAATCATTAATCAAGAAAATGTCCCATAGTCTTAGACTACAGGCCAATTTTATGGAGGCGTTTTCTCAATTAAGATTCTCTCTTCCCAGCCGGGCGTTGGTGGCGCACGCCTTTAATCCCAGTACTCGGGAGGCAGAGTTCGAGGCCAGTCTGGTCTACAGAGCGAGTTTCAGGACAGCCTCCAAAACAATACAGAGAAACCCTGTCTCGAAAAAAAAACAAAAAAAAAGAAAAAAGAAAAAAAAAAGATTCTCTCTTCCCAAGTATGTCTAGGTTCGTGTCAAATTAACAAAAACTGACCAGTATTATTTTTCTGAAAAGATTTTCTAAGTTAGAAACAAGCTTGCTTCACATTTCGATCCCCGCTCCCTCTCCCTCACCTCCTCCCCCATTCCCCCACTAACCCCCATAGTCCCCCCAGTTCCCCCTCCATGGGGGATCTCCAGAGTCTGTCATTTTGTTCAGGGCAGGGCCTTGGCCCTCCCTCAAGAGTCCAGGCTGAAAGAGCATCCCTCATTGTGGGATGGGAACCCAAAGTCCATTTGTATGGCAGGGATAAATACTGATCTACTACCCAAGGCCCCATAGATTGCCTAGGCCTTCTCACTGACACCCACGTTCAAGGTGTCCCATGCTGGCCTCCCAGCCATCAGTCTGGGGTCCAAGAGTTCCCCCTTGTTCAGGTCAGCTGTTTCTGTGGGTTAAACCAGCCCAGTCTTGACCCCCTTGCTAATCAGTCCTCCCTCTCTGTCACTGGATTCCAGGAGTTCAGCTCAGTGTTTATCTGTGGGTGTCTGTCTTTGCTTCCATCAGTCACTGCATGAAGGTTCTGTTTCTCAGACTCTATGGCAATGGGATTGTAGGCTGGCGCTCCTAAAACCCATATATGAGTGAGTACCATGTTTATCTCTTTGTGATTGGGTTACCTCAGTCAGGATGGTTTCCTCTAGTGCCGCCTATTTGCTGCAAATTTCAAGATTCCGTTGCTTTTTTTCCACTAAGTAGTACTCCACTGTGTAAATGTACCACATTTTCTCTATCCACTCTTCAGTTGAGGGGCATCTAGGTTGCTTCCAGGTTCTGGTTTACAAATAATGCTGCTATGAATATAATGGAATAGACATCCTTGTTGTATGAATGTGCATCTTTTGGGAACATGCCTAAGAGTACTGACCAGTATTATTATTGCCCATATATAGCATACTAAATGCTTAGTGATAGACCCATGAGGTGGGATGTACCCCCAGTTTGGATCTTATGATGCTATGTCCTCCGAAAGTAGGAAGAATCAGTCCAATGTGAGAAGAATTGCCTAATACTTGGACATTTCCTCCAGCCCCACTGTTGTGTTGAGAACTGTGACACATCAGAGGAATACTTTGGAAGCAGAGATACTATGATTGGTACTTAGGAGATGCTCAATGATGGTTCATGATGATGATGATGAAGTTAAACTTCTTGAGTAGATAGCATAGGCAACTGAATAAATATGTTCTGGCTTTTTAGATGGGTGTTTGTAGACCAGCCTCCCTGGAGCAGGGGATTAGTGTTAGAGATACTAAGGGTTTTGGCTCCTATTCTGTAGGCATCTGGGAACTCATTCAAGTTTGACTCCTTGGACTTTATACCTGAGAATAACTGAGCTTGTTGCTATAGAGTGGGATGGAACGTTTGAATAACTGTAATAAGATGCACTGTGGCCTTGGTTTTCTGTGCCTTTAAGGGGGGGCAAAAAGGCAACTGATCAGTACCACTGTTATTTGATGAACATGCACTTTGAGCCTCAAAGAGAGGGTTTCTTGCCACTGGTCCGTACTGCCCCATTTACTGAGTAAAGAATTTGAGGTCCTAGATAGCAAGGTGACTTCTTCAGGATAATGTGGTTAGTAAGCAGTCAGAGTCACTTAGCACCCTGATGCTTGCCTGCCCCACCTTGCTAGAGAGAGAGAGAGAGAGAGAGAGAGAGAGAGAGAGAGAGAGAGAGAGAGGAGAGAGCAATCATTCATCAAATGTTCTTCTAAAACCATCCTCTCAACATACATATAGGTAGCACCCCTCCCCAAAAACCTAAGATTATATCTTGGCTCTCAGCTGAAGACAGAGTCTCCTGTGTTCATCTCTGTGCCTTTTGCAGCTCGGCCTGGGAGAGGACCAGAGGTGTGGGAGTGAAGAGGGGGGAAGACTACTTCCCATACTCTCCCACTCCCGGGAACCCTGGTTCTCCTTTCTCTCCGCTTCTTCTCCCAGTATAACAGCTCCTGTGTCCTAACCTCCACTACACACGTGCATGTGCACACATACATGCACACATAATGGCCATGTGACTGCTTGTACAGGCGTATGTGCCTGCACAGCTCACACTCTTCCCGAGGAAGAGTGAGAGGGGAGGGGAAGTGCTCCTGGTGTTGCTCACTTCCTGGCCTTCCTCAGAGCTGGTCCTCCCCTCATTCTCTTTCACACTTCTCGTGTCTCTGGGGCCCTGCGTAATGAAGAAGGCAGCCCGGTATAGTAGGAAGGGGCCCAGGCGCTGACTCACTTACCTGCTCGCCTTCATTCTCCTAAGCTGGAAAATAAGCAGGTGGGACTAGGCAGTTGGCAAAGCGTCTTGTATCTTGTTAATAATATCTGGCATTTGTCTGCCTGGTTCCAAAGAGCTTAATCATCCCAGCAGCTCTGTGGATCACCCTTGTGTTGCTGGGGAACTGAGGGAAACTGAGGTTCAGACACGGAGATGAAGTAGCTTGCCTAAGTCCCAGGGATAGTAAGTGGCAGAGACAATATCTGAACCTTGCTGCCTCTGGCTGCTTCTCAGGCCACACCCAAAGGAAAGCCACACTCGTGGTGACTGCTGCTACCTCCTTGACTTCACACACCTCCAGTGGCCCTACGCTTGCTTACCTAGCCAGCCAGTCCTTTCTCCCAGTTGCTCCAACTGACTAAGCAACTCACCATCATGGAATTTGCACTTGCTATTCTCCATGCATGAATGAAACATGTTTGTGCTTTCATAACATGTGTTGGACTTCAAGGTAGGGTAGGGAGAAAGAATGGTGAGCCTATATTGACTGTTGTTTTTTTTTCCCTGTTTCTCTTTCAGATCTGATGGTGAGAATTCCAGGACAGTCAGGTCAGTACCGCGTTTCTTTAGTAGTACTTGGGGGACAGGATTGGGCCTGGGGTGGAGGGGTTCTCTGGTTGTTACTTTGGGATCCATGGGCGTGGGTCAATGACAGGGTTCTTTCCCCATTGGTATTAGAGGTGGGTGTGCAATGGAAGGGAGGACAGGGAGAGCATGGCAGGCATAGGCATAATGGTATTAAAGAGTTACTCAGTCTGTGCAATCCTAGGGGACTTGAGAGCTTTGCCGCACAGTGCAGGGCCACATGCGAGGTTGGTCTCTGGGATGTCAGCTCCAGACCCAGGAAGTCTTCTACTTTCTTCTTCCAGGAGAAAAGGGAACAATTGGTGCTAGGCTTACCTTGTCTTATTTTCCCTCTCTATCCTGAACTCTGCCAGTCTCAAGTAGTGGGACTTAGGTTGACTTTAGATGTGATACATTCTAGACATTAGAAATATATGTGTATGGTAACAAGGAGACACTTTTGAAAGCTTGGTTAAAAGTTGATAAGCTTTGATAAGGTCTAAAGGTTATCAGTTGAGGAAGCAGAAGCAAAACTGGACCTCATCTGTCAGAAACCCCACAAAGGCAGAAGTGTCAAAAATGAGGATAATGTAGGGGTGGTGAGCGTGGTTCAGAGTGTGGTCTATCTAGTCTTAGCATCTAGACTGGAAACTGTAGCTTCTGAAATGAGATGGGCCCAGGCTATAGAAGCACACAGTGGGGACAGTCAGTGCTCTCCAGGCCTGCACTAATAAATATGACTCTTGGTGATGATAGGTTCACTTGAGGAGCTGTTCTTCCTTCTGAATGGGTCAATTGGAAAAATAGTCCCTTTCCTGTGAACCTTGCTTACCAGGCTTTCTGGGTTGGTGAATGCAGCACAACCCCTAGTCACTAGCTCTCAGCTGTAAACTCTTGGGTGGGCACAGCTTGCCCAACCATATGTAATAGCACAGTTCCGATCATGCAAGTTAGTGGACATGGGTCTGGGTCAGAAGTTGCTTGTGTACAAACAGTCTGTCCTAGCATCCCTTGCAGGAAGTCTTAGATGAACACATTGGTGCCCAGGTCCAAGGGGAGGGCTGTGGCGGGGAGGGTGTGACACATGCTGAGGCTAGCATTAAATCAGTGAGAATGTGGTGAATATAGTCAGCCCTGGTGTCTGGGCAAGAGGTCTATGATGGCACATAATTAATCCTTGCATGCAGCCAAGGAGCATGGCCAGGCACAGCTTATTCTAGCACCTAGGAGGCCACTTGCCTAAGAAAGGACATAGATCTCAGTGTCCTTACTGTGGGTTTGAAGAAAGGCAGCCTGGGATGACCTCAAGCCCAGGCCTCCCATAGGCATCTCTGTTGATGTGCCTGCTAACTTGTTGAGGAACCAGACTGAACCACATCTCTAGTTGTCAGCTCCTCCCAGCTGGGGAGTTCCTGGAACCTTTAGCTCATGGTGTTTAATAATAACCATAATCATGAGTCACGTGACGGCATATGTTGGGCCTTTTATAAGTTACAGAACTTGTCAAGGATTTGTTTTATTTGATCTACCCAGTGACACTGTGGATGGAACCTGTGCTGGCCTTATCGTCTGTGTTTTACAGTTGAGGAAACAAGCCAGGATGCAAACTCCAGTCTGCTTGGCACCAAGCCCAGATTCCTGCCTATACTGTCACATAGGACTTTTTGACAGCTTTGTAGCTGATGATCATCCTTGCCATCATCCAAATATTAGTAATCATAATAATTATCATTGATTCTTCATATACTAGTCACTCTAAATATGATCTTTTTAATGCTCACAGCAGCTGCATTAGGAATGGATTATGAAGTCTGATTTACAAATGATGAAAAGGAGCCTGGTGTGGTGGCGCACGCCTTTAACCCCAGCACTTGGGAGGCAGAGGCAGGCAGATTCTCTGTGAGTTCGAGGCCAGCCTGGTCTACAGAGTGAGTTCCAGGACAGTCAGAGCTATATAGTGAGACCCTGTCTCAAAAACAAAGCAAAAACAAATGAGGAAGAGGAGAGCCCGAAGGGGTCAGTGACTTACCCAGGAAAAGAAGATCCCATGGGTAGGGTGGCATTCCTCTCATTCATGCCCTGGACTCTGGCTCTGAAGCTAGTGTTGATTTTACTCAGATTTGCTTCCTGGTGTGCATACTGGGCTCATATTCAAGGAGTCTATAGCAGTGTTGAGGGCTCAGCAGGCAGAACAAACTCAGGCTGTAGCAGTAGCTACAGGGCAGCAGAAGGACCTATGGCAATAACATATACAAACCCAGTTCTCACGGAATAGTGGGCAGACCCTTTCATTTGGGACCACAGTTGGATGGGGCTCTCTGAGGATTGTTTCAGACCCCACATGTAACTTCTCAAGTTCACTACAGTTAGGGAGTGCTTTTGGAGCACGGGACTGATTTCACATAAGGAGAGTCCCTGGATGCAGAGTCATCATGAGTAGGGAAGCAAGGGATGTGTTTAAAGCCAGGGACCAGTCAGTTGGACTAAAACAGATGTGGGCAGGAAAGAACAACTTCTAAAGGTCAGAACTCTGATTGGGTCAAGGATGTGCCACAGAGCTCTTCAGGCATGTCCAGCCTTTTGACTTTGTGACATGATGTCATCTACAGAGTTCATACACGAAAACCATGTAAACGGATGTTTACAAAACAATGCAAAAAATCTCATAGTAGCAGCTGGGGAGATGGATCATTTGGTAGAGTGCATGCTGTATAAGCATGAGGGCCTCAGGCTGATGCCTAGAAGCCGTATAAAAAGCTGAGCATGATGTATGTTCTCGTAATCACAGTATCAGGGAGACAGAGATCCCTGGAGCTCACTGGCCAGCCATCCTAACAAATCAGTGAGAGACTCTGTCTCAAAAGTAGAGAAGAGCTATTGAAGAAGACATCTGTTATCAGCCTCCAGCCTTCACGAACACACACACACACATACACACACACACACACACAGAGACACACACACACACACACACACACGCCCTTGTGTATCCATATGCACACATACCATCTACAAACACACACACACACACAACCAATTTTATGATGTTTTAAATAAGTTCATAATTTTTGTGTTGGCACCATTTATAGCTATCCTAGGGTGTAGGCAGCCTATGAACTGCTGGTTGTATGCACCTAAGTGACCAGGAACTAAGGAAAGTAGGCTCCGTGGCATTAAAAAGGGGGAGTAGAACCTTTGGCTCCAGGCTAAGAGCTCCATTTTGAACTAGGTTGCTTTCGAGCTATTTGACTGGGAAAATCTGTTTGTCACTTATAGAACCCTAGTTTCCTTATCCAGGAAGCACCTGCATTCATGAATGTGTACACACATGGGTGCATGTGTGGGTGGAAAAGAGTTAGGTGAGTAGAAGAAATGTCAAGAAGACTAGGTCTCAGCTCGTGTGCAAACTGAACAGCAAGGAACGAGTAGGGTAGGTAGACCGCAAGTCACCCATGTTAGGGCCCAGGCTTTAGGACCCCTCAGGATTGAATAAAAGTATGATTAACGCTGAACAGCCAGTGATGGGGCAAGGGGCAAAGATGAATGTCTGGACTTCCTGTATATCCAACAGGATTTGTGAGACCTAAAGGTACTGTAACCAAAGTCCCGAGTAAGACTGGCCGTAGCTAAAGGTCATGACGCTGTCAGCATAGCCTGCTTCCTAGCTGTCTGAGTTTTGTTAGCACTTACATTCTCTTGTCCTTTGTTTCTCTTTTATGAAACGGAGACAGTGCTTCTGACTTCTGTGAGTTGGGGGAAGTGGAAGTAAAGCTGTGTTCAACATCAAATGGCGGCTCCAGCGGTTGTGCTCCACAGCCTCTCCTAAACTGACTTGTAGCTATGTAATTTAGAGTCATGCTGCAAAATGGGGACGAGTGTAGAACTTAAAAACAGACAGGCGGGAGGGGCTAGGTTGTTTCCACCAGCAGAAGATGAGGTAGTCCCAGCTGTCCCAGAGGCAATCCTGGCTGTAAGAGGTCAGGCTGGAACTCCATGGCCCCTGGGAACAGGCTGAGGTTGCTAGGCATGCAATGATAAGAGCAAGAGGAGGTGGCTGGCCTGTTGCTAGGGAAGGAGGCAAGGTAGGGGGAGCCACTGACACCCTCTGAGCCAGGGACATCCCCATGGCAACAGAAGCCACTGATGTCTGGAGAAGTGGGAGGAGGAGCAATAGCTGGCTCTGTTCCCAGAGGAGGCCTCCCACTCTGGGCCTCAGTGTCCCTATCTGTCCCACTGAGAATCTGGTTTAGGTAATGTTGAAGATTCTTCCTTGTTTTGACCTCATAGGATGACTAAGACCTTACAGTCTTCCTTGGCTTCCCCATTCACATATCTGAGATACTACCAATCCCCAGAGCAGTCCCAGCTGTGTCCAGTTTTTCCCTCCCATCTGTTTCCTGTTGAGCTCTGCCTGGCTGCCCACCCTGCCCAACTCTCTGTTCCTACTGCTTCCTGTGCCTGCAGCCTTGTTGCTTACCTCTGCGAGCCGCTCTCTGGCGGGGAGGGGGAAGCAATTCCTGTCCCGTCTAGTGTGGGAAGCCTGACCCTCGTCCACCCAGACTGCTTCCTCCATCCTAGGCTTCCCAGGCCTGAAAGGTCTGGGTCTCTCTTGCTGCAGTTTATTGAGCTACTTCTAAGAGCTGGGCTCTCCACATGATACTTGGCGGGTACATTTATGGCGACATATTGTGATTCCCCACTTTACATAAGGCTGTATTCAGTAAGATCCTGGGATTTGTCTGAGGTCCTCCTGGTACCCTGTGGTGGACCTAGGTTTAGAACTTGCCTCTGTATCATTCCTTCTACCCCTAGCCTGGGGCGCAGATGTGATTTTTCATTTTCAGCAGCAGCAGCAGCCCTACCACGTGATGGCAGGGTACCTTACATGTAGTCTCTCATTTTGTCTTCACTATAATCTTAAATGCTGTATATTGTTATTTTACAAACAAGGATGCTAAGGCTTGGAAAGCTAAGATAATTTGCCCCATGGTAAAAATTAAGGTGGGAATCTAGATCATCAGATTTGTAATCACCACAGTGCTGTGGGTTTTACCTGATTGCTTTCCTGAAGTATGTAGAACATTCATTCCCTAAGTAGCAGGCCTGTGTTGGACAATCTGTTTGGGAGGAGGGTGACACAAAAGGAGGTAATCGGAGACCCCTGCCCATGGGGAGCTCTTAGTCCAGGGTTCCTACAGACAAAGATAAGCTAGCGTTAGACTGTGATAATGAGATGGATGACCAGTGTACAAGAACAGAAGTCTGGAGGGATTGACCTGGCTTCTGACAACAAGACAGAAGGTAGGACCAAGGAGAGCTGGGTAATTTTCCCAGAGGAGGAACTTTTTCTGGAAGCTCCAGAGAGATGACAGGGCAAATGGTTCCTCTTCTCCCCTTCCTCTCTGGGTTCTCCTGCCTCCGCTTGGTCCAGCCCCCGGAAGTGGGTGACCCCTAAGCTGGCTGAGTGCCTGGTTGGCACCAAAATAAACTTGCCTTCCCTCTCTTCCCCTCCCCTTGCCTCTGTCCCCTCTGTCCTGGCTTTAATTAGCAGCCCTAGGGATGAGTCACTTGGCAGCTGGGGAGGGAGGCTATGCAGAGCCCAGTTAAGCTTCGACTCTTGCCCTGAGCCTTATAGGCAGCACCACTGTGTTCATATGTGTGGGTGTGTATTGCTGCATGTCAGGGAGGCTCTGCGTCATTGCTGCTGAGATGAGCGCAGGGGCAACTGCATGCTGCTTCAAGGTCGTGCATGTCAGGGTGTCTGCACGTGAGCATATCTGGTAGTTGCCGCATTGGTCTCTGTGTGTCACTGAATGTCTCTGTGTGTGAATGTCTGCCTGTAGTGTGATAGCAAGTGTCAAGAAAC
Organism: Mesocricetus auratus; assembly: GCF_017639785.1. Taxonomy (NCBI): domain Eukaryota; kingdom Metazoa; phylum Chordata; class Mammalia; order Rodentia; family Cricetidae; genus Mesocricetus; species Mesocricetus auratus. The sequence goes on from NW_024429188.1 coordinate 8,235,621, forward strand.
GAGCGAGGGAGCTTTTGGGCAAACAAACACAAATGCCATAATAACTGCAGTCACTTCTCCTGACATAAGCGTTCTTATGTTTTCCCTTCTACAAGCCCTGCACTTGTATCCCCAAATTTCACTTGTCTTAGTTTGGGCACATTTCACGGCAGGGAACACAAGCTTACCTGTGCTAGATCAAGAGTAGAGAGGGGAGGGCTATAATGAAGTTACGTCTCACAAAATGGAGAATAGTGAATGAATGATAGCCATGCTTTTCATCAACCAAAATCAAGACCAGAAGTCAAGACTGTTGACTGTTCTTTGGATCACTTGTGGATCTCCTGGGCCTCTGTCTTGTCTTTATTCCTCATAGCCTGCCTGACCTTCTTATCTCTTTTTCACTGATTCTTCTCTGTGACTTCCTCTGCCGCTGTGCACCATAGCACGGTAACAAACCCTAGCATCTAACCGCAGAGATCCTGTCCAGCCTCTGGTAATAGAAGACAGCAAAATGGGTTTGTGTTCTCTTGGAAACGGCTGAGGGTAGAGAGGTAGAGTACTTAGAGATTGGCGTTTCTTCTGTACTCAGCAGAGTGTTTCTGTGCACAAGAGTGAGGTCAGGAGCTGGGCATGCTGATGCACACTTTCAGTCCCAGGACTCGGGAGGCAGAGGCAGGTGGATCTCTGAGTTCGAGGCCAGCCTGGTCTACAGAGTGAGTTCCAGGACAGGCAGGGATATTACACAGAGAAACCCTGTCTCGAAAAACAAACAAACAAACAAACAAACAAACAAAATTTTGAGATCAGAGCCTGGGAACATTCTATGCAGACATCTCTGATGTTAAGATTGCCCGTCCACCCAGTTTTAGGTTCCTACTTATTTCCAGGTGACCTTTGTTCTCTTTTCCAAGTTCCATGTTCTTCTATCAAAACACACTATTTTATCTAAAACCATTTTTCACTTTTTCTTGTGATGTTTATATTGAACCCAGGACCTCACGTATACTAGGCACATGCTCTATTCCTGAGCTACCCTGTTTCTTTATTTTTAAGTCAAAACACCTTTTAAAGTTGTTTTTGTTGTTGTTATTGTTGTTGTTTGAGACAGAGTCTCACTATGTATCTCTGGCTAGCCTGGACGTCTCTGTGTAGACCAGGCTGGTCTTGGACTCAGACTGAGAGTACTCCTGAGTGCTGGGATTAAAGGCCACCATGTCCAGCCCCAAACACCTTTTAAATGCATGGTGCAAATGACCATTGCCACTAGTTTGTGGTGATTTTCATAGCCTCAGAACAAGTGGCATAATGTTATTGATGGTACAGTTGCTACCAAGTTTGTGGTTGCTTTAGGGACTTTTCTGTTTTATTGGCTCTGTGACTAAATTTATAGTTATTTGTAGTATATAATTACAGACACACATTATCAATATTACCAGCGTGACGCTTGAGCTTACTTTTCCATTAATACAAACCCTGCAGTTTTTACATTAATTACAGAGGGAATTAATGACCCCTTAGACAAGTTTTCACCTATTAGTAAAGAGTTAGGAACCAGCTGTGCCAGTAATGACTGGTCCTCAGATGTGAGGGCAATGCCCACAGCTCTGGACTTGGCCCTGACCTAGCCTTCTCTGGCTACAACCAGAGTCTTCCTGTAATCTCATATGGGGCCTTCTGGTTCTGTTCCAGCACATAAGAGATGCTGCTGTTATTCTAATAAATATGACCATTCACTGTTAAGTCGAAGTGACAGAGATTAGCCAAGGCTCAGGTAGAGTCTCTTTCAACTTCTCTTCTTCCTTTGTTTTTATTGTTCCAAATGTTAATTATTGCTTTGGTTCTGAAAATACCTGTTGAATTTCAGGTAGTGTTAGGGAACACTTGACACACATTACCTTTCACAGCCATTCTGCCAAGCAGAGGTGATATAAGGGTGGGAAACATGTATCTAGAGGAGGTAAAGTGACGCCCAAGTCTTTAGTCTATCCATTCATGCATTTTTGTCCTTCATTCGAGGATGATTTATCTAGTACCTACCAACACCAGCTGACTAATTGGATGGTGCTTAATAGAGTGATGGGCCTTGTGCTGGACCCCACTGTCTAGTGAGGAAACATAAAATTACCCACAACTATAAGAGAAGTGTGGTGTGTGGTGGGTGCTAGGTGCCTAACCCAGCCTGAGGGTCAGGGAAGATACCGAAGCTGACATCCAAGCTGAGACTTGGAGTATGAGTAGAAGCTATCTAAGGGAGGATGGAGTGGTGTGAGGTGAAATGGACAGTATCACAGGCCAGACATGCGGGAGGGGTGGTTGGCTCCTGCATTTGTGAGGGACGAAAGCTACATGTGCAGTGGGAGTGGATTATTATGAGAAAGGATCCAGAAATTAGAAGAGTTTACATTAGGAGGCTGGAACTGGAGCCCCGGTCAGTCTTACCCACTGCTAGGGAGCTGCGGGACTCGGCAGCCTTGCTTCCATGCTTCTTGGGTTCCTGGAAATGTGCCCTGGGCCAGGTCATCTCCTGGGTGGGCCTGCGGATCGGATCGTCTTCACTGTATTGCAGCGGTTTCAGTGCCCTCTAGTGTCCTCTGGCCCATCTTGCAGCTTCCAGTGCTGTGTTCATTGTCTCCCACCAACACATATAAGGTGCTAGGTGCTGGGTTCACTGGGCTCAGTGAGACACCTGCCTTACAGGTTTCCCAATTAAGGAGATGAACCCCGTGAACAGTGTTGTGAGAAGCTGGCTGAGAGAAGAGCAGGATGGAGGGACACCAGGGAGGTGAGCCACCCTGCCTAGGGGGGCTCAGGACAGGTTCCCAGATGACACAGCTTCTAGCTGACTTTTGAAGAACAAGTTGGGGAGGTGGTTGTGGGGACCCAGCGGGAGAGTTAAGGTGAAGAATGGAGGAGCTGCATATGCCTGAGAATTGGAAATATTTCTCTCTAGGTGAGGGGAATGTGGTGCATCTCTGTAAGCATAGTACTGAGAAGGTGCAGGCAGCAGGATCTCAAGTTTAAGGCCAGCCTGGGCTATGAAGCAAAATCCTATCTCAAAAAAAAAATGAAGGAAGACCCAGATTAGCTGAGAGTGGGAGATAGGGGCTAGGTCAGTGAAGGACCTATGGGACCCGCTGCTAGCTCATTTACAGCATGGACTCATGTCCAAAGCCTCTTTATCCTTTGGGGTCACACGCCCATCTGAGTAACTGGTGAAAGCTAGAAAGTAATATTTCCCAGAGAGCACTTCTCAGCCAACTCCAAGGGCTTTAGAGATACTCCCCTCCCATGCCTCGCCATGAACCACAGACTTCCTAAATAAACCTAGGATAAGTAAGAAATCCCTATCATGGCCGCCAGGAATTTGCAAGCTTGAACCCTTCCTGCATCTCTGGCTTCATGTGTGTCTCTCAGTGAAGTTTTCATTCAGCCACATTGGCCTCTTGGAAGATTCTGAAAGCAGCGTCTCAGGTCCTTTCTTCTGCACAGAATTCGTTCTGCTTCCTGTCTCCACATGAACAGAACATCTGTCTCCTCTCAGTTAGACATAAGCTTCCTGAAACCAGGACATATTGTGCCTTTAGAACCCAGAACCGTGCCTAGTCCACAGTATGGGTTGAATGAAGGACTCATCAGTGCCCTGTGGTTGGATTAAGCTCCTCACTCTGACTTCGTTCAGCCCGTGGTGAGTCATCATAAAAATTTATGTAACATGCTTAGATAGGTCTGAATTACACAAAGGCCCCAGTTTATTAACAGGTATTTTCCTAGAATTCTTTCTTGTCTTTGAAGCAAATGGGCTTCTTGAAAGTCCCCCTCCCCGGGAGAAGGAAGGGCTGACCTCTCATTCAAGCAGCCACTCTTCCATCATCACATGCATACCTGAGCTTCTGGAATCTTGACAAGAACCTGTGAGGTAACCCAGGTATACTGGCACATGCCTGTAATTTCAGCACTCAGCAAGCTGAAGCTGGAGGATTGCTGTGAGTCTGAGGTCAGTCTGGGCTTCATAACAAGTAGCAGGCCAGTCAGAGGCTATGGAGCAAGACCCTGTCTCAAAAAGACAAATGAACAAACAACCCCGTGAGGTAAGCAGAGCATGGCAGGGTGGCACATACCTGTAATCCTGGTACTTGGTGACTGAAGCAGGAGAATGAGGAATCTGAGGCAAACTTGGCCTGCATAGCAAGACTCTGTTTCAAACAAACAAAACCAAACTTACAGAGTAGGGAATCGTCATTGCTCTTCTACAGAGAACCAAACCGAGGCTCACGGGATGTGCCCAGATAAATGGTTACATTGAAATCTACTAGACTCCACAGTGTAGGCTCTTGGACTGCCCGGGGAGTAGAAGAGGCTTGCCTGAGGCCATGCATTATCAGCCTTCTAGTCAGGACTACAGTTTCTGTCCTCAATGCCTGTCAGGCCTAGAGGAAGGTCTGGGCCAGAGGTGAAGCAGCTGCAGGAACTGGAGAGTTGTCCAAGAAAAGTGAACAAAGCAGAGCTTGAGATGAGGACTTGAGTACCCAGTCATAGGAGATGGACAGAGAGAGAGGAGGCCTCAGAGGTCCCACAGATGCCAGGTTTGTAGTGCTTCAGAGGCCCTCTCTCTTCCTAGCAGCCTTGGCTTTCTTCAGATGCACCAGTTGTCCTGGTAGGGAGGCAGGAAGGTTGGCCTGTGGCCTGTCAGCTCCGATTTCTTCTAGATCACTGACCACCCTGGCCCTCCCCAGGAGCCTTCTGCTCAGAACAGCCAGGAGCCTGGACTCTGGGGCCATGAAAGGCTAGGATGCTCTGAGCTGGATCTGCGATCCTTTTTTTAGGAATGCGCCCATCTTTCAGACTCCCCAAATTCTGTTTTCTCTGGTGCTACCCAGGTAAAGAGTAGGGTGCTGCAGGTAGGCAAGCGCCAGACACCCTCTTGTGCCCTGCTGTATTAACTCTGCTGAGATTGTGTGCCTCTCCAGGTTTCTGGTTTTGGACCTGTAGAATCAGGCTGCACAGTCTTCCTGGAGGAACAACCTCTGGATTATGAATGGCGTGTGTACAGTTAGTTGTGCTTTTCTCTTTGGGTATTTTTAGATTACTGTAGTCATAAAGAATATTATTCAGGGCCACATCCCCATATCTGAAACTGAGTGATTTGAATTTTACTTGATGTGACTGTCTAGGACAGTCTACATATGCCTGTAAATGTGCTGAACCAAAGATGTTTGTGGAAAGCCTCTTCGAAAAGTTTTCTGTAAGTACAGAGTAGTAATAGAACTGAGGTTACAGATTGCAGATTTTGGAAGAGCCAAATTAAGCACTGGTCTTGGGGTTCTGCCACTACCACCAAGCTTCGTGTCTCGATTTTCTACAGAGGGTATTCTACAGACCTTGTGACACAAGCTTTTTAGGATGAGACACGTTACTTGTAGGGATAGTAGCAGAGGAGATGCACATAGGGGGCCCAGCCCCAAGCGTAGCCGTAAGGAATAAGCAAGCTCTCTAAACTGCTTCCTCTTGTGCGGAATTCCCAGCCCTTGCAGAGCAAGGAAGGAGCAAAGTTTCCAATTGCAGCCTGGCCTGCAGCCCAGCTGCCCTGGCCCCTCCTCCTTGGCTCCACCTTCTAGGGAAGGGCTGAGGAAGAGGAGGTGGGAATAGTGACCGGGTGGCACTGGCAGGGAGTAGGGAGGGGGCTGCCCCTGGGACAGGGCCAGACTCATGGAACCCCCCTGGAGGAGCAGCAGGTAGGAACCTGGGCCACTTAACCTGACCCCCCTCCCCTTCTGCTCAGGCCTAGCCCCACTGCCTGGCCTGATGATTCAGCTGCCTTCTGGCTTCCTGGTTTCTGGCTCCCTTTTTGTACTGTTGAAGGCCTTTGGTTTAGGAGAGGGGACCGACTTGAGTGGGTGAGTCTGTGGGCATCTGAAAGCCAGCTTAGTAAGGACCTTGGAGCCCCAAGCAGTACAGCCCATGGCCTGTGAGAGGTGACCTCCGTGACAGCCGTGGCACTAGCCTAACACACCCGACAGCCTGCATGCTCCCGCCACTGACATCCTGATGCCAACATTCCAGCAGCCTGAGGGTGTCTGCGGCTCACAGGCAGTGACTGCCACTTGAGAAACACTTGAGAAACAGCCACTCTGATGACGATGGCCATTTAGAGCTTCAGATGAGAATTCTCACGTGCAAAGATTCTCTGTAGAAATGTGGGCATCTTCTGACGTGCTACATTAGAGAATGGGCAGCTGGACTGGACTGCAGCCCTGTTTCTGACTTTTATGTGGGCTCTTGAGTGGCCAATACTGACCATCTACATTTAGGGGCTTGTGGAGACAGGGACTGGCTGACCTGGAGGGACAGGCTCCACTTTCAGCTTGTCCTGACTGTGGCCACTTGGTATGACCGCCCCCCAGCAACCACACTGGGTTGGACAGGGCAGGGACAAGGCCCTTAGCCCCCCTACTTACTGTCCCTCCTCTTCCCTTTTTGCCATTGTCTGGACTTTAATCACATCAGGCAGGTGCCAGAGGTGCCTTTAGACTGTGCACTGGAGGTGGGGGTGGGGTGCAGCCGAGGGGTGGAGCGTGGGCCCGGCGTGGGATGTGTGGGGACAGTAACAGCCTTGGAAGCAAAAGACTCCTTGGAACCACCTTGTCCTCTCCCTTGCCTGCCCTTCTGCCCCCAGCTCTGAGTCCTATGCTGTCACAAAGACCACTGAGATCCTGCCAGCCTTCTCTGCCCTCAGCCTGCTCTGCCTCGGCATTCTCTGGCTCTCCCTGTGTTCTCTCTGTGTCTTTTGTCTAGCCCTTCCTCTTTCTCCCTTTCTGTCTCTTTCGGTTTCTCTCTGCCTTTCCTTCCGCTCCTTCAGTGCTCCACCCTACCCTAACATACCCCAGACCCCTTTTTGGGGTCCCCCTCCTGCCCTTCATAGGAGGGGTGTGGCTTTTCCTTTTCTTTCCTCTCCCTCTGCTTTCCTTCCTGCCTTCCCCTGTGGTGTCTGCTGTGAGGAGGGTTCCTTTCCCCTTCCCTGCTGTGGTGTCCCAGCGTCTCTCAGTGGTCCCCACGGAGTCACCTGGAACACAGGAGGCCCAAGCCTGGCTCTTGTCTCTACTGCCCCCTGTTGTCATTGTGTTCTTTGTGGTTGAGTGCTGTCCTCTCTTTCTTGACTTTGTGGTTTTTTCTTTTTCCTTCCTTCCTTCCTTCCTTCCTTCCTTCCTCCCTTCCTCCCCTCTCTTTCCATGCCTCCTTCCCTCCTTTTCTCCTTCCCTTTATTTCCTCTTCCCTTCATCCCTTTACCCATATTTCCTCTCTCCCTCCATTCCTGTCTTCCGCTCTCGCATCATATCTTCCTTCCTTTCCTCCCTCCTACCCTTCCACCCTTTCCTCTCTCCTCTTCCTTTCCTCTGCGCCTTCCCTTTCCCCATCCCCCACCTACTCTTCTCCCCTTGTCCCCGCTACCCTCCCTGCCTCTCCCTCCTTCCCTGTCTCTTTCTCTGTCTCTCTTTCCCTGTCTCTTGCCGTCTCTCAGGTCCACAGCGTCTCATACTCTACACCAGTATTGCTGTCCTACTCAGGTCCTTGACTCCATGAAGCTTACCCCCTCAGGCAGGCTGGCAGAGAGCAGGTAAGAGCTAGACCTAACCCTTCCCCAATCCTTTCCCCTTCCAAACCAATATGCACCATCATTGCCAGACACTCCCACCCCTGCCCCGTGTCCCTTAGTCCCCCGAGTGACTGTGGAGTGAGTGGTTGTCTGAATGTCTGAGGAGAGTATCTTGGGAGATCAGGTCTGGAGACTAAAGAGGACCTTTGGAATCTATTTGTGTTTTATTCTTTTTTAAAGAAATACATCTCTAGAGGCCTGTCTCCATAGCTGGGAGTGGTTGGTCTTGGAATATGTGGCATTTGAAGGATGTTCTGAAGTATGAATAGCAGTTTGCCGTTTGAGTAGACTGTGGAAGGGTGTTTAGGCAGAGGGAAGGATCTGCCTACATTTTTGGAGAACAGCATTATTTCCAAGTTAATCAGAAATCCTGTTTTGTATTTCTGATTAGAATTCCACAAAAGGAAGTATTAACAGCCACATTTTTAAAAAGGGAGGTCCATTCCCTATGGATGGATACTCTCTCAGCCTAGATACATGGGGAGGGCCTAGGCCCTGCCCCAGATGATATGACAGACTTTGATGATCCCCCATGGAAGGCCTCACCCTCCCTGAGGAGTGGACGGGGGTGGGGTGGGGGGTGGGGAGGGAGGAATGGGAGGATGGGAGGGAGAGGGAACTAGGATTGGTATGTAAAATAAGATTGTTATTAATTTAAATAAAAACTAATTTTTAAAAAAGGGAGGCCCAGCAATGTGGTATCTTACACCTTGGTCTCAATACTCAGGAGGCAGAGGCAGGCACATTCTCTGTGAGTTCAAAGCCAGTCCGGTGAACACATTGAGTTCAAGGCTAGCTGGGACTATACAGTGAGATCCCACCTCAACAAACAAACAGACAAGCAAACACGGTGCATCTAAAAGGGAGTAAGAATGGAATTTATAGACTATTTATAATAAATTAATTTGGGAGACCATTACATTTCACAGCCTATGAGGTGTGTCCATAAGGGCTCTAGAAAAATATCTGTAGTTTCCAGTATATTTATTTATTTAGTCGTCAGTTAATTTTGTGCTGCTGGAAATTGAATTTAGGGCTTCACAAGTGTTAGGCGAACACTATTGCTGCACTATAGTCCCAGCTGTCCCAGTGCTTTCATTAGAGCGCAAGGCAGGTTACATGACGTGAACTAGTCACTACAGGTAAGAAGCTAGGAAAAGAACAAGAGGGAAACAGAATATACTGATTACTATAGATGAACCCAGAAATCAATGAAACAGAAAACAAAAGTTTTGATCACCTGGCAGATACGACTGGGGAAAAGGCAAAACATGTAAGCCAAATATGATTTTTAAAAGAGATTTATCATAAATTCTGATAAGATTTTTTAAAGTTATAAGAAATTGTGTGTGTGTGTGTGTGTGTGTGTGTGTGTACCAAGAAACATGAAAATGTAATTTAACTGGGTAATTTTCTAGGAACATGTAAATTACTGAAACTACCTATAAAAGGGGGAAAAACAACCCTGAATAGAATGGAAAAGAGGAATAAAATGAAAAAGTGGTCAGTTTTTTTTCTCTGGAGAAATAATTACCATGTCCAGTTGTTTTTCTGGAGGTCCTGAAAGTTCATCAAATCTGGCACGGTCAGAAACAGGAGAAGATAACCCTCTTCCCAGTTCATGTTGTAAGGCTGGGTAACTGGCTGTTCAGTGGCGCACCCGCAGTCCCCGATACCCAAGAGGCTGAAGCAAGAATGTTGTATTAGCCTAGGAGTTTGAAGTCAGCCTGGGCAATGTAGTGAGACCCTTTCTCAGAAACAAAGCAGAACCGGACTGGAGATAAAGCTAAATGGAAAAACACAAATCTCTAGAATGATAACCACTACCACCCTCATACACAATTATATGTTTGTTTGTTTATTTGTTATCTATCAGTACTGGAAATTCGATTCGGGAATTTGTGCATGTTAGATTGAGCTATGTCTCCAGCCTAGTTTTCCTTTTGTCTTACTAAGTTACTCAGGTGGTCCTAGAAGTCACTATGTCGTCCAGGCTGCCCTCAGTCTTGTGTTTCTACTGCCTCTCCTGAGCTCTGGGGTTTCAGCCTTGTGCCCCCCTACCTGATAGAATCCATTAGAGAATTAAAAGTATATCTTTCTTGCCTTGGTGGCATAGGTTTGTAATTGCAGCACTTGGAATGGAAGGTGGAGGCCAAAAGATGAAGGAGTCAAGGTCAGATTTGGCTACATAGCAAGTTTGAACCCACTCTAGGCTACCTGAAACCTAGAAAGACAGAGAGAGAGAGAGAGACAGAGAGAGAGAGACAGACAGACAGACAGACAGACAGACAGACAGACAGACACAGACAGAGACACAGAGACACAGAGAGAGAATATCTTAACAAATGAAGGCTTCCTAGGAGTGCAAGGATTGTTTGACCTTAGGAGCCCTGGTGGCTGGAGAGATGGCTCAGTGGTTAAGAACACTGACTGCTCCTCCAGAGGACATGGGTTCAATTGCCCCTACCCACTTGGCAACTCATAAATTTCTGTAACCCCACTTACAAGAGATACAATGCCCTCTTCTGGCCTCTGCAGGCACCAGGCGTGCACTTGGCACACAGACATTCATGCAAGCAAAACACCCATATGCATTGATAATAATAATATGTTAGGAATTTTGGTATTGTAATTTATTGCCATATTTCTCTTTAATAGGAAAGATCATTTAATTATCTTAATGCTGGAAAATGTTCTGATAAATTTACACTATATTCTCTTGCTACAATGGAATAATTTGTTGCCCAGCAAAAGATAGCTAATACATTAAGCTAGGAATTTGTTTTTATCAGAAATCAGAGACAATCATCAAATGTAAAAATGAAGCATTTATTACATTCTATTCAAGAACAAAGTAAGAATGATTGCTATCACTATTACTTAATTAATAATTTTTGGAAAATTTAAACAGTGGTGTTTCTTTTGTTGAATTTGTTGTTTGACAATTTCATACATATGTATATTTCATTCCAGTTATAAACAGTGGGATTTAAAAAGAAATGAGTAGCGTAAATATTAGAACGACTCATAATTAGCATTATGTGAAGATGATGTGATTGTCTAATTAGTCAAAGAGAATAAAATGAAAATTTCTTTCAACTACTAAGTGTGATAGGGGCAAACACGTACCCAAAGCATTAGCATCTCCGAATGCCAGTGGTATCTAACTAAAAGATGTAATAGAAAAATATACTTTTCACAGAGATAAAAACAGTCTACAAACTCCCTAGAAATTTACATGAAACAGGAAATATTTTTGGAGAGTGCTATACATTTTTACTGAAGGCTATAAAGCTTGACTACATCAAGGGTTATCTTCTATCGAGGAGGAAATGGTTCAATATGGTGAAAAATGATATTTTCCCCGAATTTGATAAAAATGTTCAGTGCACTTGTCATAAAAATTTCAATGATATTTTCTTTGGTATTGAGCAATTGCATTTTAAAGTTCATTTGAAAGAGTAAATATTCATTAATTAAGAAATCTTTGATGGTGCACGCCTTTAATCCCAGCAGTCGGGAGGCAGAGGCAGGCGGATCTCTGTGAGTTCGAGGCCAGCCTGGTCTACAGAGCTAGTTCCAGGACAGCCTCCAAAACAATACAGAGAAACCCTGTCTCGAAAAACCAAAAAAAAAAAAAAAAAAAAGAAATCTTTGAAAAGAGGAATAATATAGGAGATTTACCTATTAGATGTACCTAAATCTTGCTGTAAGAGTGTATTAGTGGACTGGAAAGATGGCTCAATAGTTAAGAGCACTGCTTGCTCTTGCAGAGGGCCTGGGTTCAATTCTCCACACCCCCACAGCCATCCATAACTCCAGTTCTAGGAGATCTAATACCCTCCTCCAACCTCCATAGGCACCAAGCACACATGTGATGTGCAGTACACATAAAATAATAAAATAAGTAAATCTAAAAGTTTTAAAAGACTCCAGTAATTACAAATATTATATCTTCACAGAAATAAAAGAATATAAAATGAACCAAAGTAGGGAGTTCAGATGCAAATCCACATGTTGAAATGGGAAATTAGTTTGTGATGAAAAAGACATTTCAGACCAGCAATGCATATGAAAATATAATTGTAGAATTACCAGAAGAAAATCTGAAATGTTTTAATTATAATATAAGATACAGAGACTTTCAAACCTAGAAAACAAAGATGGGTGCGGTGAGTGGTGGCGCATGCCTTTAATCCCAGCACTTGGGAGGCAGAGGCCAGCAGACCTCTATGAGTTTGAAGCCAGACTGGTTTACATGGTAAGTATGTAGGGCAGCCAGGGCTACATAGTGAGATCCTGTCTAGAAAAAACAAAACAAACTCAAGAAGCCAAGCCAGCTGTGATGGTGCATGCCAGTAGTCCCAGATACTCAGGAAGCTGAAGCAGAAGGATTAATTACTTGAAGTCAGGAGTTCAAGGATAGCAGGAGCAACATAGTGAGATCCCAGATCCCTTCTCAAGCAACAACAAAACCCAGAAGCCATATAATATAGTAATATTTTTCTTCATTAACGTTTAAAACTGTGTGGAGAAAGATATTGTATACAAAGTTAAAATATAAATAATGGCAGTAGAAAGTTTACTACATAGATATCAGGTAAAATGTTGCTATCTCTCTCTAAATTTAGATTGTGTCCTGGAAGTCAGTAAGAAAAAGACACTTAACCCATTTAAAATGGAGAATTAGGTTGGACATAGTAGGTTCAGAAAGCTGAGATAAGAGGAGCTGTATGAGCTTGAGACCCACCTGTGCTACATAGTGAGTTCCAGGACAGCCTACAATATACAGTGAGATCCTGTCTCACATAAAGTAACTTCAAATGTTTAAATAATACCATTTGATGATTCAACAATGAAAAATTATCTAATAACTATAAATAGGCACTTACCTTACTACTTGTTAATAAACTGTGGGTGAAACCGTAACAAAGCACCATTTTTAAGTATAAAAATTTTAAAAGATCAGGAGGATTGTGGCAAAACAGAACCTCTTATATACATTGATTGGATTGCAGGTTAATACAGGTTTTTGTTTGTTTGCTTTTATAAGACCACTTTGTCAGTTGCTAGGAGAATTTCTTTCTTTGGGGATTTATGAGACAGAGTCTTCCTATTAGCACCAGCTGGCCTGAAACTCTTGATTCTCCTGCTTCAGCTGCCTGAGTGCTGACCTCACAGACTTGTGATGCTGGATATCATGAGTGTGAGAATCATGAATGTGCACATTCCTCCAAGCTGAGAACCATGCCTCAGAGCAAGATTTTCTGAGGATTTACTAACAGAGAGGGCCAAGCTTAGCCAGGCAGAAACCTTTTCTAAAATGCCCAATCTAAATTGCAAACATAAAATCTGTTGTGCAACTTCTTGTTAAATACCCCTGTAGAATATCACTCCTTTTAAAAAACATTCATTTTCATTTTAGCTCTGTGTGTGTGTGTGTGTGTGTGTGTGTGTGTGTGTGTGTGTGTGTGTGTGGTGTGTGTGCGCATGTGAGTGCAGTTGTCTTTGTTGTTGTTTGTTTTTGGAGACAGAGTCTCACTATATAGCTCTGGCTGTCTTGGAACTCACTATGTAAACCAGGCTGCTTGCAGGTGTGTTTAGAAGCCAGAGGTTAGGAGGTTATGAGCTTGTGACATGGGAGCTAGGAGTCGAACTCAGGTCCTCTGCAAGAGCATGCTCTTATGGATGAGGAGTCTCTCCAGCCTGGACTACTAGTTTTCACCAAGTCTTCAAATTTTATTAATTTGTTTATTTTATGTGCATGGGTGTTTTGTTTGCATGTATGTCTGAACACCAAGTACATGTGTGGTGCCCACAGAGGCCAGGAAAGGGTATCAGATGCTTTGGAACTAGGATTATAGACGATATATGTTCTGGGAATCAAGCCTAGGTCCTCTGGAAGAGCAAGCAATGCACTTAACCATTAATCATCTCTCCAGCCCTTTGACTACCTCTTAATTAAAGGGTTATACAATGTATGCTTCTCTTAAATAAAGACAGGATTTATGAATAACCTTTACCTTTAGCTAGTCTATACATTTGTTAAAGTGATGGAAATAACTTTTATCTACACTTTAAATACATATTCTTGGGACTGGAGAGATGAGTCAGTGATTAAGTGCACGTGCTGCTTTTTTGGAATGGAGTGTGTCTGGTCCTACTTTCAGGGAGGTCTAGTCTTGCAGGCAGAAAAAAAGCATAGAGTACTTTGGAATGGGACTGGATTGGGCTGAGCTGACTGCCAGAATAGAGGCATGTAACTCCATTGGACATCTAGGGAAGGCTTCCTATAGGAGGTGACATTTTTAATGGGTTGAAAAAATAACTTTCTTTCATCCTCCTCCTTTATGAAGAATGGCCATGTCTTCTTTTTCACTTTTCCAAACATGGTGACCTGATTGGGGAAAAATAGTTGAGTCAGTTTAAGTTCAAGATTTTCCACTCTCCGTGACTTTGGGCAAGTCATTTAACTTCTGGGCCTCTCTTTCCTCAATCTAGTCATGAAGCTAATGCCTGCTTACCTCCCAAGGCTCTTGTTAGGATTGGAGATGGTCATGTGAAACTGCAGGCGACTGTCAACTACAGAAGAGGAAAGGGTATTCAGATCTTGTTTTTCCCACTAGCAAAGTGTGTGGCACAGTACATGTGTGAAGGTGGTTCTGAAGCAGAGAGCAGGCAGGCAGCATGTGGGAAAAGAATCGGGTAAACATATTAGGATAGTGGGGGATGCATGATAAGGAGAACGCCAAGCGTCTGACCTTGGCGTGACGTATGGGGGAATTAGAATAAGAGATGGTCTTGGAAAATAGAACCCAGGTCCAGAGCTTTGGCCCTAGGTTTTGATCCTTTTCTTTTGCTGATGCTCTCCTGTAACCTCACAGTCCAGAGCAGTAAGGCATGGTGTACCACTATTTGCCATGACAACCATGGCAGTCTCTGCCCAAGCTCTGTCACTTGAACAACTTACTTCACACATCTTTTAATCCCCTTTCTTCTCTGTTAAAAAAAAGGACAGAATGCTACCAACAGCATCATGGATTTTATTGACTAAGGAGTGGGAGGACAGAATGCTACCAACAGCATCATGGATTTTATTGACTAAGGAGCGGGAGGACAGAATGCTACCAACAGCATCATGGATTTTATTGACTAAGGAGTGGGTGAATCCATTCAGACGAATTCATTCAGAATTCATATCACTAAGTACCTGGAACAACTTGGGTGGACACAGAGTGCTGCCTGTGCAAGGTTATTGTTGTCCTCTGTGACTCCCCAGTTAGTTGGGGGAAGACTATGACAGAAAAGAGCACAGTAGGGTAGAGGGTAGAGAGCGTGACCTCACAGGAAAGGCTCCAGCCCTGTCTGGGGCTGGCACAGGTGAACTCACCCTGAGTTCTGGGTCTTAAAGGATAAGTAAGAATTAGCCAGATGGGCGAAGTACTGAAGAGCGTTCTAGGCAGAAGGAATAACATATGCAGAAGAACGGGATGTTTTTAGATAGAGCAGAGAATGGAGTGTATAGGCTTCATGAGGCCCACGAACCTCCTGAAACTGGCTCAAAATGCTACACGTGTATAACTATGCACATCATTTTATGAGGAAGATAATTCATGGCTTTCATTAAATGCATAAAGGGATTTGCATCCCTCAGAGGTTGAGAGTCAAAATTGTTGGTAACAAAGTGTCATGTGAAAGAATCTGAAATGGGAGTATAATTTGATAAAATTTGTGTTTTAGAACTGTCACATTACCAGTCAGTATGAAAAATTATTGTAGCTGGACAGAGTGGGCCATGCCTGTAATCTTAGCACTTGGGAGGTGGAGGCAGGATGATTAGGAAACCTTCACTGACTATATGAAGAGTTAACGTTCAGCCAGGGATACAGAAAACCTTGTCTGCAAAAAGTGGATTGTGTACATCGAGGCCACTGTGAGGTCTAACTTGGGATTGGCATAGCAACAGTAGAGTCAGGCAGAGCTAGTTACATTTAGTACATTCCGTGACTCTGGTGGGATCCATTCATTTAGAGGCATTTTATTTTCAAAGTTCAGAATCCAAATCCTTTGAGAGTTCTTAATAAGAGAGCTTCAGTTCAGTTGCTGAGTAATATAAACTGTTATAGATAGTGAAGCCGAGGAATAGGAAGGCAGCAATGAGTAGACATTAACAGAATGCCAGAGACCAGTCCAGGCTAATAGTACAAAAAACAAGAACCTCCATCAGTGCTCATCCATCATCCAAAGTCCCTGGTCTCAACATAATTACTAATTTCCAATCTATTCCTTGTTCTTAGAAATCCCAAGTAACACCAGAGACACTTATTTTCCTGCAGATTAGAGACGGAGGAGGGGGAGAGAGGTAGATTACTTCTAAGTTGTGAATCAAAGTTTCCCAAAGAAAGTAACATCTGAGCCTGTTACTTTAGATCCATAATGAGGTCAGGCAGTGGTGGCACATGCCTTTTAATCCCAGCACTTGAGAGGCAGAGGCAGGCAGATCTTTGTGAGTTCGAGGCCAGCCTGGTCTACAAAGCGAGCTCCAGGACAGGCTCTAAAGCCACAGAGAAACCCTGTCTGAAAAAAACAAAAATCCATAATGATGTCAAAACCTAAAAATAGATGATGGAGGATGCTCTGAGGGTCTGCACACCATTTGGAGGTAAGAAAGGGCAAATAGAAATATTAAGAAGGGGCAGAGGTTAGACGTGCCTCAAGCACTTGTCTGTGGAGTATAGGCTTGTTATGTTTTTCAAGGGGGTAGACAGTTGGGGAGCTTCGAACAGTTCTTGAATAGGAAAGTATCATCAAATTAACATTTTAGAAGGAAGGGATATTTGGGACGAGGCTGATGCAGTCATCCAAGGGAAGAGAAAGCGACAGTGAGCATAGAGCAGATGAGATGGACTGAGAATGATTGGGCAAAAGAAAGGACCAGAGTCAGAGAGTTGGTGCATAAGGAAAGATGGAGGAGGAGGTGGGCATGATTGAAAATGTAGTTCACAGTAGATTGGAGTCTTCAGGCTTGGTGATAGATTCATTTATTGCATGAATATTTACTAAAGCACAGTTCTGGGCATGAGAAATGGAGCAGATATCTGAACAAAACAGATATCTGCCTGCCCTGGTGGATCCTACTGCGGATAAGACAAACAAACAACAGGATGTGTGTGGTGAAGATGTGCCTTTTGAGAAGTTCAGGCTATAATGGTGAATTGCTCAACAGATTCTTGAAGGAAGTCAGGCAGCACGAATTTAGGAGATGATACTCCAGGCAGAAGGTGAATGTGTTTGAAGAACAGTAGGAAGGACGATGTGATTTGAGAAAGGCTGAATGAGGGGCGAAGGATTAGAAGATAAGGTGCCACATATGCAGAATGTTAACACTATTTAGGGGGTAGAATGAGCAAGTTTTAGTGACTGACTTGCGAAGGAAGCACGGAGAATCAAGCATGTGTGTTCAATCTGCAATCTTTAAGCAACATTTGGTCAATCATAGCTATGAATTTGGTCTTAGCACAAACCTTAAACTTACTTAAAAACATTGGGATACCTTTTGCATTTTTTCTTCTAATGTGACTGCACGATTTTTAAGTATAAACTGTGTAGATGTCATCATGTCAAAATGTCAAAAGGTTGGACTTGCCTAACAGGGTAACTCCAAGGTGTGTTTTGACTAGGTGTATGGCAGTAGCTTTCACTGATGTGGGAAATACAGGAGGCAAGGCTTGCATTGATAAGGTTGTGGGAGAGGTCCCTCTGACATCTGAGGGCCGAACGGGTTGTCCTGTTGGAGTTGGCACACTAGGCTTGATGGGCCTAGACCCAACAGAAAGATCTGTGCAAGATAGAACTGCACCTGAAGTTATGAAATGGAATGACGTCACTGAAGGAGAATGAGATGAAGGAGAATATGAGAGAAGAACTGGGGAAGAGGTACCAACCTGAAGAATGGGCCCAAGAAGGGGTGGAGGGGTGGTCCAGAGAAGGAAAATCAACTGTGAGTGGGCTCACTAAGGAAGACAGTGGCCTTGGGAAGAGTGTTAGATCTTGTGGCCAGGGGGAGTTAAGTCCAGGGCAGAAGTGAATGCATTGCTTTAACCGTCAGGAAGTCCTGGGCAACCTTCCTAAAAACATTTTCCATGCAGCGATGAGTGCAAGAGGCAGATTGCAGTGGGTTGAAGAACTCGTAGGAGGTACTGAAGTGGAGATGGCCAGTGTAGACAAATTTCTCAAGAAGCTTAGCTGTGAAGAAGAAAGAGGGACAGAGGGAGATGTGGAGGCAGGTAGAGGGTTTTGATTCCCAGATGGGAAAGACTTGAGCTTCTATAAATGGGGACAGGAAGGAGGCAACAAAGAGGGAACAGTTAAGAAAATGGGAGATAGAAGGAATGGTTATTGTGCATGAGAGAGCAAGGATAGACCCAAGAGCTTAGGTGGAAACTGGCCTTAAATAGTATAGGGGAGCCTTCTTCCTTCCAGAGAGGGAAAGTAGTGATGGTAATGGGCATATGGGTTCATTGAGATTGGTGAAAAGAATGCTTCAGGGAAGTTCAAAGAAACCAACAAAGAGCCCTAACCAAGCACATAAATGCTGGAGTCAGATAGAAGCACAGAATCCTTGTGGCTGGAAGTCAGAGAGGACAACTCTTGGAAAGCAGCGTTTGATCAGCAGCATGGAATTCAGCGTGACTGAAGTCAGCAAAGGCATACAGGAGTGAAGAGGCTGGGCATGCAGATGCAATAATGAACTAGTTTGATGACAGTTGGGCAGGAGTGAGTGTAACAATGTGGGTACCACTGGCAATGGCAGCTGTAATAATGGTACCAAGTGTTAGGCACCAAACCTCTCCTGCGGTAGATGCCTTAGCATTTGTGGATTCATTTAATGCAACCATACCCTACGGGATAGATATTTCCCCATTCTACAGAAAAGGAAAGGCCCAGACTGGTGAAGAAATGGATCCCAGCACAACAAGCTGGTGGGTGGTGGGGCTGGTATTGAAACTCAGGTCTGTTTGAGTCCATCTGTCCAGAAAAGCCAGCTGAGACCATGTGATGAGGGAGCCATCAGGACCAACTCGGAGTCTTAACTTTATCCAGCAGACAATGAGGAGCCGAGGTGAGCAAGAGATCGGTGCTGAAAGGTGAACTTTAGGGAAGCTAAAAAAGAAAGAGAAAGGAGTTGTCAGAGGGAGAAACTACAGGAGCCTGTCCTTGGTAAGAGGGGAACTGAACTGTCATGTTTTCCTCATGACAACCTTAAGAACTGTGGCGTTTTATCACATTGTAGAGATGAGGAATGGGAAACAAAGGCTCAGGGCTTGAGAGCCGGTTCATGCGATTTTCCTGGTTCCGTGTGTATGTGGACCAGCTTGTCAGAGGGGTCTCCAAGTTGGAGAAGGGTGTGTGCACGAATGTGTGTGTATTCATGCATGTGCTTGTCTGCCAGGTGGACCACAGTGCCTTCCCCTGCTTTATCTTTCCTTCTCATCTCCTCCCGATCCTTTTCGTTCCTGGATTCCATACTTCCTGCATTCTCTGAACTGACGAGTCTGGGAATGGGATGTTGCCATTTCCTTTTCTGTCCCCAGAAAACCCACCTTTTCCCTCCTGAAGCATCCAATCCCCTCCCAGTCCTAATGTCTATCTATACACTCCATGATACTGTAGCCCCACTCCGGGGACTGCCATATGCAGTCTGGCCCCTTAGAAATGAGATTTAGAAACAGTTAACAAAATGCCTGTTGCTCTTGTTTTCATTTTGTTTGATTGCTAGGCATTTAATGTATGTTCTAGACCTTACAACAGTCCTGGGAGTTGGCAGCATGAGCCCCTTTTTACAGATGAGGTAACAACTCCCAAGAGGAACAATACAATGCCCAAGGCAAATAACATAGAAGCACATGTAGAGCCTGGGTTTAGGCCCAGGTCTCTCTTTTCCCTCTCCCACTCCCTCCCTCCTCTCCTTTCTTCCTTATCCTTCTTTCTTTTCTCTTCCTTTTTTTTGTGGTTCTAGGAGTGGAACCCAGGGCCTTGCATGTGATAGGCAAGCACCCTACCTTGGGCTACATCCCTAACCCGTGAACCCAGGTCTTTTTACTTCTAATGCTATGCATTTTCATGCTTGATCTCTAAGCATCATTCCTGGTTTGACTGACCTTGAGTCTTAAGGAAATATAAATATCTGTCCTATAAGGACAGAATGGATTTCTAGCACAAAACCTAGAAGGACAGAGTCTGAGACCTGAAGCTCTAAGAACTCTGATTCAGAGCCTGACTCTATCTTATACCCAGTTGTGTGGCCTCAGTCAGTTGATCTAATTTTCCTGAGGTATGTTCATTTATAAAATGCTTCTTCTGCAGAGTTGTTGCAGGGGTTAGATGAGATGATGCATACAAAGTTCTAGCAGAAAACATATTGCTATTATTTATAGGAAAATGAAGGCTGGGCATCTGTCAGAGTCAAACATTGTGTTTCTATACTATGAGGGTGACCCTAAGATTAAGGCTGGGTTGGGGAGGACTATCCACAAGGGGACCTGCCATAGGCTCCTTGGAGACTGAGTTGGATGTGGCCCTGGATAATGTGTCACACTGGCTTCCCTATTTGGACCCCATCCTAGCCCAACTTCCCAGTTCTGGCCCTTCATGTATCTCCCCTTCTCTACAAACTAATGTCTCTGCCTCTCTCTGTCACCCCTGCCTGTGACCTCTACCCTGCCCTTCCTGGTCCCAGGGAAGAGGAGGAGGAGGAAACTGAGGAAGAGGAAGAGGAAGACGCTCACCAGTTCTGCTGTCCGGCCTCCGAATGCAGTAGTCCCTCCTCTCGGTAACTGAGAGGACAAGGGCCATTTTCTATGCAGAAGCAAAAGCCTTAACCAGCCCCCAGCCCCCTGCCTCTGTGGATCCCTCATGGGACCCTGTCCCCTGCTTCAGGAACCAGATGAGCAAGCATCATGCTCTTTCTTCCCCAGCCTCCTTCTTGGAATTCCTCCCCACCCCTGCTGTCTCCCCTAGGCTCTAGCCTTGAATTAAAGAGCTGGAGTCCTAGATTTTACTAAAATGTGGGAGAAGCAGAGCTTGGAGCTTGAAGCTTGAAACCTGGACCCTCTTGCACCCATACCCTACTTCCCAGGCACCCTGGAGGCTGTTACTACTGGAGAGGTCTCCAAATGACACCCCAAGGACCTACCTCTGTCCTCTGTGAGCACAAACAGAGATGCAGGGTGCCTAGGGCTCAGAGGACCAGACGGGAGCAGGAACCCAGCCTGCCTAGTTCCCCGTCACTCACTCCCTTGCTGTGGCCATAGCTGCTGTTTTCTCCACTGCTTGAAGGCCTCACTTCATACCCTCTCCCCAAGCCCTAGCACTCCCATAGCGCTCTGTAAACATGATCAGGAGGAAAAGGCCTTTCAGCATGTGTGTTGCTATGTATAAAGAAATTTCCATCAATAAAAGCTGATCTCTTCTCTCTGTCTGATGTATGTTCCACCCCACCCCATCTCCCTGTCTCCATTCCCACCAGAACTTTGCCTTTTTTCCTGTCCAGGGCTGGTAACGGGCTGGAAGACAGAGTAGGGTTTGATATGCGGCATTGTTAACACCTCAGAGTCATTCAATAAAGAAATGTGTGACTGTCTCCCAGCATGAGCACACCAGTTACTGTCTTCAGCGCACTAGCTGGAGGCATCTTTGAAATGGCTAATCTTGGACATGACCCTTGACTTCTGCGATACATATATTTTACTCATCTGGAAAATGGGAGGGTGGTTTGACCAGGGTCACTAGAGTTCCTCCAGCTCTGACATTCTAAATCTGAGATGCTACCATTTGAAGAAGCTGTAATTATGAGCTTTGAAAATATGATTTGGGGACATATTCCATGCAGTTCTGTGATTTCTCTTTCTACAGTGTTATGATACTTGGATTCCCCAATCCTATGATTTTGGATTTCATAATTTACCATTTAGATATTCTAAGGATATGATTTTAACATTAGAATTCTTTGGTTCGGATGCTGTAATTTTAGGATCTCTGAGAGAAAGCCATTTCCCCAATATGACTGTAAATATTTCCTTGACCTGGCTGGAAGAGAAGATGCTTAAAAGCAGTGGTTCACAGCCTGTGGATCACTTAGGACCATAGGAAAACACACATCATTACACTACAATTCATAGCAGTAGCAAAATTACAGTTACGAAGTAGCAACAAAACTAATTTTATGGTTGGGGTCACCGCAACATGAGGAACTAACTGTATTAAAGGGTTGTAGCATTAGGGAGGTTGAGAAGCACTGCTTTAAAAGGTGCTATGGGGAGAGAAGATAGTGTCCTCTATGGATTTCTGCTCCCCCTCCCATCATGTGTTTATATTGGCAAATGGAAAGATGGATGGGGAACTGTTGGATCTAGGAGGGCTTCCCGGAGGAAGAAGGGTAAAAATTGGGTCTCAAGTATTGGGAAAGATTTGATTAGGTGGCAAGAGGTGAGAAGACATTACAGGGAATCGAATAGGGACCATATGGGAAAAAATACCCACTGGGGTTCCCCATGGTCAAGTTGGGGATGGTGAGTAATTACTGTGTTCAAATGTCTCTGCAGGGTGTGTGAGTCTAGGTGACCTGTGACTGGGAGAAGGAAATCATCTATGATTTATAGATGGAAATGGGAGTGGGCAGGGGTTACCTGAATGAAGGAAGGGGGCAAGTCAAGGACAGACGGTCATCCTGGGAACTGTAAGGAGGGTAACTCCTATTCAGGCAACTGAATTGACTGGATCAAGCAGGGTCTGTGCTGTGGGAAGGGAGCAGGCTTATTATATCTGTTGTGAGAAAAATATGCCTCCATGTGTCTGTGCGTGTGTGTGTGTGTGTGTGTGTGTGTGTGTGTGTGTGTCTTCACAGGTCTCACACTAGCTATCTAAGTGGATATCTAAGGAAGTGGGATTATCTGAGACAGCATGAGGAATTCTGAGAATATGAGGTTTCTGTGTGAGGGTCTGGCTTTCTGTACCTGGAAATCTCTAAGTATGTGCCTAGTGAGTGTAATCACAAGGGTGAGATATGGTTGACTTTTAAACATGGGGCTGCTACTCTTAGGGTAACAATTATCAGGCAGGTGTTACACACATACAGACATATGTTACCTGCAGATTCTGGGAACAAGGTGGTTGAGCAACAGATGTATGCTAGGCCCTGACCTGGGCATGGTAACTCCATAAAAGTGAATGATACGAGGCGACTACTCTTGGAAAACAGATATGGGGTTCAAGAATGGGCAGTGCATACTTCAAGAGAGACTCACATTAGTTGGCGGTAAGGGCCATCAGAAGATGGGTGAGCACGAGACACAGAGGAGACAATACCTGATCTTTTTGGGTCCTGGGAGGGTGAGAGTGAGTCAGAACTGACTTGGCTGGAAGAGCTGCCTGCTCAGGGTACACAAAATGAAGATGAGCTCATCTAGGCCAGTTAAGTCCAAAGGTGAAAGGAAGCAAAGCCATTTTGGACAGGAAAAATAAAGCAAGTGTGTGAGTGAAAGCCCAGAAAGATGATGGATGAGCTTGCTATAAAGGAATTGCAAGTAGCCTATTATTCCATTTGGAACATACAGGGCAGAGTGAGAGGCAATAGGAAATGGGGTAGGATGGGGGTGTTAGGAATAAAGAATAATGGGTTAGGACCGGAAATGTTAGGAATAAGGCAGCGTGGGTTGGGACCGCAGGTGGCAGGTCCCCATTTCTGCGCTGGGACCACGAGGATCTTGGTCCTGGGGTGGGTGATGGACAGCAGGCGGATGGGGAAACAGAGACCTGTAGACATGACTCATATTGAAAGTTTTATTGAGGGGGAGGTAAGAAAAATAAGGTCAAAAGACACAGAGACGTAGAGACAGAGAGAGGACAGAAGCAAAGAGGGAGACAGGAAAGGTCCTGTCTGCCCCAGGGGAACAGCGGAAAGAGTGTAAGTGGGTGGTGGTCTTCCTTTTAAAGGGGTCCTTTGCACTCATATGCAAACTACATAGCCATGGAACCCTGGACTGACCAGGGTACTGCCTGAGTGCATCGTGCCAGGCAACGGGCAGGACAGCACAATGCCTGAATCCTTATGGGGGGGGATGTGGATCTTTGTAACTCAAAGTGCAACTTTTGCCTAGGAGATAAGGGAGTTTTCAAGAGTCACTTTCACTGCCTGGGCTTTACCTGGATCTGTGGGATAGGATGGTTCGTAAAACTTGTTTGTAGAATTCACTCCAGCTCTGTGGATCTCATGTACAAATTCATGAGTCATTGTTCTTAAATGCAGGAGCCTTTCCCATCTAACTTCAGGCTTTCCTGCATCCTCATTTACCACTCCACAAATATTTACCCGATGTCTAGTCCCTTGTATGCCACTATGGGAAGAAATGGAGAGATGGATCGTGCAGGGATTCCACAGTGGAAGGACACAGGAAGAGCATGAGTTTTGCATGCAGACTTACTATTTTCTGTGTGTGGGGGGGTGGGAATTGAACCCCAAACCTGGAGATGCTAGGCAAATGCTCTGCCACTTAGCCATACTTACCAGCCTCATGTGTCCAAATATGCCTTCTTTTGAGTCTTGGCCCCACCACTACTTATAGGAAACTTTTTGCAACTGAGTTCATCTCTTTGTACTTCAGATTCCCATCTATGTTATATCTCCTTCAGGGAGAAAACCCAGACTTTGCACAGTTGTTAGACCTAATGAAAAGAGTAAATAAGTTACTAAACTAGTATTTCTGTAGGGTTGCAAATAAGCAGATCCGGGATTACAACCCAGGTCTTTGGGCTCCCAGAATCTGCTTTTCCCATTGTTTACCTGGTCAGCTCTCAGGGTTAGCAGTTAGCTAATCCAGGCTGAACTTGGGATTGGTTTGTCACTGGCACTGGATTGGGCAGAAAAGAAAACATCTTGCAGAAGAGCTATCAGGGCCAGTGGCTGTTGTTCCTTGATATCCCCTGCCACTCTGTCAGCTCCAGCCTCCTTGCCCAGTCTTTTCCCTCTAGAGTCTAAAGCCATGTGTTCCATCTCCGTATCCTCACCTCCTTGTTTTCTTGTATCTCACTTCCAGTCCCTTTCCTTTCCAACCTAAGTTGTCATGGGGATAGTTTCAGCAACCTTGCTTTCCTCTTGCCCTCATCTTATGGTATCCATAGCAACAGTCTCCATTCATTTCCATGGCAACTGCATTCTGATCCCATTCCCTGCTGAATTCCTGACTCTGGGCAGTACCAATAAAGAGAAGGAGGGAGAGAAGACCTCCCCACACTGAACAGAAGTGTCATCTGGGAAGGGTCAGTGCCCCGCCCTCTGTTATGGTCAGGCCAGCCTCAAGTCCCTAGAAGGCGTCCTATCCTACTCCTCCCTATCTTGCAGCCTTGGCTTACAAGATTCCCCTCCTCTCATCTCTCCTAACTCCTCCTAGTCAAAGCACAGTCCATGAGTTTCCTCTCCCAGGAAGACTTCAAGACAGCAGGATGGCCAACACAGGCTTTGGGTCTGAATCCCAATCCTGCCAGTTAGTAGCTCTGTGACCTTCGTCAACCAGTTTCCTTCTTAAAGCTGTTTTCTTCCTCTTTAAAACAGGAATCCTAATTCTCCCCTTGTGTTTGCCATGCAGATTAAATAATGTGTGGAAAATGCCTGACACAGGGTAGGTGCATAGTTAAGTGCCAGTTTATTTTTATTCTGCTCAGCCACCCCCAAGCAGAAGGAATCTCTCTCCTTTACTCCCCCACCGCTTCCTGTATTCCCCAGCCCTGATAACTTTCCACTTTGTTCTGTGGTTATTTGTGTAGCATAGCTTATTCTCCCCCTCTGCAAAGGATGCTCTCATTTCTCCCTAAAGAATAGTTCAGCAGGCAGTGTGTGTTTGTGTCTACATGTATTCATGTCTACTTCTGTGTGGCTATGGATGTGTCTGTGATGTTATACTTGTGTGTGTGTGCGCGTGTGTGTATGTGGGGGGGGTGGTTTCCATGTGATCAGTCTGTCACTAAAGGTTTTTAGTGTTTAGGGGCTCTGACTTTATGGGTTCCACACTTCCAGATTCTTCAGCAGTATGTATGATGGCAGGAGCCTTCAAACAATCTCCATTTTCTTTTGCTCAGTTTCTCCAACGGGAGGCTGTGCTGTCACCCTATAATTCCTGCAACTGTTCCTGTTGCAGTCAAAATGGGGCAAGTTCTCAAGAGAGGAATTACCAAGGAGTAGAGAGAGCCTGGAGCAGCACAGGTCTTCGAGGAGGAGAGGCACTGAAATATCATTAGAGGGCAGTCTGATCTCTGAGTTTGCATCCTGGCATCCTTACTTAATAGCTATATATGATGTGAGCTACAATTATATTAACTCTAGCTTTCTGCACTATGAAGGGGGCCAACAGTGCTTGTTGTAGGGGGCAGAGATGATGACTGCAGAGCCCTACAGTAGCATGTACGTAACCTGTTTGAAGGAGGCAAGCCGGTGTGGAAGGGCACACCCGAGCTAAATGTTGATGTGTGAGCAGAAGATAGCCAGCTTTGGGTGTGGTATATGGCTCAGGCCAAGTAAGGAAGTGAGAGACTGTTCTATTGATGGTGAGTTGGGTTACATCCCTTCTATGTTCATCTCAATCAGACCAAAAGCCAAAATCTTTATGATAGACTCAGTGTCCCTTGTATTAGTTTGCTTTTTGTTACTGTGATAAAAACACAAACCACAAGCAACTTGAGGAGGAAAGGGTTTATTTCATCTTACACTTCTGGGTAACAGTCCCTTACTGAGGGAAGTCAGAGCAAGAACTCAGGGCAGAAACCTGGAGACAGCAACTGAAGCAGAAACCATGCTGCTTACTGGCTTGCTGTCCATGGCTTGCTCTGCCTGCTTTCTTACATACCCCAGGACCACCTGCCTAGGATGGCATCATCCACAGTGGGCTGGGCCCTCCCACATCAATCATTAACCAAGAAAACACCCACACATATGTCCACAAGCCAGTCTGATGGAGGCAAATCTTCAGTTGAAGCTCCCTGTCTCCAGGTGACTCTCCTTTGTGTTAAATCGACAAGAACCAACTAGTACAACTCTCACTGCCTGTTTCATCTTATCTCTCATTACTCTCTTGTTCACTATGTTCTGGTTATACCGTCTTTTTATTGATCTTTAAACGCATAGACACGTTGTGCTGACTACTCTCTTGCCTCAGATAGCTACACAGCTCACTCCCTCATTTCCATCAGGGCTCTGTTTCTATGTCATTTCCTCCTACCCCGGCCTTTCCTGGACACCACATCTAAAATAACAACACATTTGCCTGGGTTTATGGCTCAGTGGTAAAGCGCTTGCTGAGCCTGCATAATTCTCTGAGCTCTAGCCCTAGTCTGTCTCTGTCTCTATCTCTGTCACTCTCTTTTTTTTACATGCACGCGCGCGCGCGCGCGCACACACACACACACACACATACACTTGATTAAAACAGCATCTTTTTACACTATGCTTTATTTTCCATCTTAACACTAGCACTGCTTGAAACCTTTCTTTCTCCTTCTGCCTTTCTTTCTTTCTTTCTTTCTTCTCTCTCTGTCTTTCTTTTTCTTTTGTGTCTGTTTTCCTCGCTATATCACCTCCCTGAAGAAATCATTTGGTGGCTTTGCTTTTTATTCTATTTCCGGTGCTTGACACACAGAAAGTGCTTGGTTATTGTTTGCTGAGTGAATTATAGGAAGCTGTGGTAGGATTTGATGAGAAAGCAATATGGACTAATTTGTATGTTTCAACGTTCTCACTATCTAAGGAAAGAGAAGAGATTTGAAAATAAGACTGGAATTTGTGGTATAAATTCAGGTGAGAGTCTTATTAGAGCAACTGCCAAGAATAATCACTGACTCCCTCATGCCAGGAGCACCTACTCTGATCTAGGCCCTGTGCTTTTGCCAGGCAGATAGGAGTTTACCAAATTCTCTTCCTATGCTGGGATACTGAGAATTATACATTCTTTGCCAAAGCCAATCTGTGCCAGAAAAGGGAGTCGTATGCAAAGGTCAGGGCTCTGTACAAGATCAGTAGTAATTTCTGGCTAATGGCCAGAAATTCAGGGGTCCTCTCAGTAGAGACATAGGACTTGAATCGTAACAGAACTAGCATGTGGGGCATTTCTTAGAGCGCACCATCAGAAATGATGGGGATGGCGGAGTGGAAGACAGTGTATGCTGAGCAGTTTGGGAGGTAAGGGGCTGAGGAACATTTGAGAAAAACAGAATCTGGACCTGAGTGAATTAGATTAGGGGTTGCTTAATGATTGAGAGTACGAACAGATTGGCAGTGGTGGTGCACGACTTTGATCCCTGCATTTGGGAGGCAGAGGCAGGTGGATCTCTTTGAGTTCTAGGCCAGCCTGGTCTACAAAGAGTGTGAACTCTGAAGCCATGCTGCCTACATTTGAATTCTGCTTCTATTGTTGGTAACTAATTTCCGCAGGTTTCGTTTACTATGTAAAATGGAGACAAATAACAACCTTATAGGGTTGTTAGAAAGAGCAACCAAGTTATTGAGTATGGAGTGGTGAGAGCGGTACCTAAACATTAAGTGTTTTGAGAAGCATTGATTGTCTGTTGAACCTTGGAGAGGCCTTCAATGCCAGAATGGTTGGAAATTGGACTAACTTGTAGGCAGTAGGAGCTGTGGATGTTTTGAGGGTAGAGGAGATGATTGACCAAAGCTGGCTTTGAAATGTGTGCTGGTAATGGAGAGGTTTGATGGATCTAGTGAGCAGGACTCTGTCATCCTGAGAAAGACAAGAGTCTTTGATAATGGACTGGGTCTAACTTGTGGAGGGCGGCATCAGGGGCCTCTGAGGTCTAAGAGAAAGAAGAATGTAGGGTTGTAGGGTGGAAAGCAGTTCTTCGGTCTGGTCCTCACTAGTACTTGGGAGGGTGGAGGATGAACAGTGAGTGAGAGTTCCCACCAGGGCAGAGCCCAGCTCCACTGCCCCGACTTCCGGTACAGAGGGCTGGCAGTGCCCACACAGCACAAGCTCTGGAGCTAGTAGGTAGACCCTTCCGCCCACCCAACTTCCCTTGCCTTGCACCCTGACTTCTGCCAATAGAAGCTGAGGAGAGGCCCTTTAATTCTTTTACTAGCCAGGAGCTCCCATTAGCCTATACTATTTACCCCAGCTTTAAAAAAAAAAAAAGATCGTTCTTTTAGCCCCAGCCACACCCATTCTCCCACAACCTCCTCCACTCCTCAGCCTTCCTGGTTCTCCCCACCTCTGTGCTTCTCACCATGCCCTGGAGCTCTGCTGCCACCTGGGTTCCCTGGCAGCCTGGTTGCCATGACACTGTGGGAGCAGGTCTGGAAGAACAACAGCTCTAGGTAACCCCAGCAGGCAAGACCTGGGACCCAGCTCCTGTCACCTTCCTGCCTGAGAACCCCCTGCCCTCCTCCCCCAGCTGAGCAGAGGAGGACATGAGGAGAAAAAGGAAGCTTCCCCGCAGGGCAGCTCTTTACCTGTGAGGATGCTGAATGGGAGGCACTTCCCACTGTGGCCCAGCCTGTGCCTTCACCCTGCCCTCTCACCAGCAGCAGCAGCAGCAGCAGCAGCCGCAGTAACAGCAGCAGTAACAGCAGCAGCAGCACCAGCAGCAGCCTGGGAACCCTGGGAACTGGCCAGGCCTGGACTCCAGGCTGCTAAGGGCAGGGGCAGGGCACAGGGGCAGGGCTGGGTGGGGGGAGGGGAGAACCTGGATGGGCAGGGCACAGGAATCACCAAACCGGGCTGGGAGCGGGCTATACGTCAAGGAAACTGGTCTGGGGTAGTTCCGGGGAAATCACTGCATGGGGAGTAGGAGGGGATATTGCTGGGAGGGGAAGAGGTCAGGAGGGGGCAATAGACTATCGGGAGAAGGAAGATTTGAGGTTGGAGCTGCTAGGGACAGGAGAGGGAGGAGACTAGGGGTAGGGTTGTGACCGGATCACATTGTGGGGAGTGGTGGGTAGGACTGAGGACAGAGCTGAGCAAACAGCCTTGAGGGAACGGTGTCTCAGAACAGAGTTATAGAGATGGGGGCTCCAAAGGGAAGGAACTCAAAGGGAATGAAGATAAACAAGGGAACTTGAGGACAGGAGCGGTGTAGGCAGTGAGGAGACAGGTTGACGGGTCTCTTAAATGTTGGGGTCCCTAGGTATCTGAGGAAATGGGAGAAGATGGGGTTGGGGACAGGTTCTAGTGTACTCACTCAGTTGGGCCTAGCAAACCTCTCTCTTGTTGCCACATCCTGGCTCATTTTATCTCATCCCCACAGTGTGGAGGGTGATGCCCCAGGCAGTGACCTGAGCACAGCGGTTGATAGTCCTGGGAGCCAACCCCCCTACCGGCTGAGCCAGCTGCCCCCCACCAGCAGCCACATGGGGGGCCCCCCTGCTGGGGTGGGCCTTCCTTGGGCTCAGAGGGCACGCCTCCAGCCGGCCAGTGTCGCCCTGAGGAAGCAGGAGGAGGAGGAGATAAAGCGCTCCAAGGCCCTGTCAGACAGCTATGAACTCTCCACAGACCTGCAGGACAAGAAGGTGCAGAAGAGATAACTCTGGTTGCAAATGGGATGGAGAAAGAGCCAAAGGAGGGGCTTGGGGTGTGGTACTTGAGGGTGGGATTCATGGAGGGACAGTAAGGCTGGAACTGGGTCCAGGACCTGTCATTGTACAGGTGACTCACATTCACTACACATGCACTGAGTCTCCTAGTCTCTCAGCAAACATTATTGCACTCCAATAACGGGGTCCAAAAGATGAATGAGACCTGCATCGAGTCTTCAAAGACATGCAATCTAAGGGGCGGGGGAGGCACACACATTTAACAGTTTTGCAGTATGGTGCAATACACTGTCTGGAGGGGCTAGCAAGAGTGGGGGAGGGAGGGAGGGGGAAGGAGGGAGGGAGGAAGGGAGGACAATATATAAAACTGAAGAAAACTAGAGCAGTTATTCAACACATTAATTAAGGCTATGCCTAGATGTTTGGACTGCTGGTGAATCCTCCCTCACCCCCTCCCGTCTTTCTTTCCTTCCTGCTTTTCTCTTACTCTGATTCTCTTTCTTCTTCCTTCAACTGCTACTCTTCATTTTCTTTCTTTCTCTTCCTTCCTTCCTTCCTTTCCTTCCCTTTTTTTCTTCCCTTCCTTTCCTTCCCTTCTTTCTTTCTTTCTTTCCTTCTTTCTTTTTTGGTTTCTCTAACCTTTCTCTGATTTTAAGTAATATGTTTCCTTTTTTCCCCTGTGATAGTATACATCTTGGGATTATAAGTGAGAAAACACTGGGCACACGGCCTGTCATGACTTCCAGCAGTTAGTTGTGACTTGCGTGGGGTATGGTTGAGGACCAAGGCCACGAGGCTCTGGCAACTTTCTGAACTTGTTCCTCTGACAGGTGGAAATGCTGGAGAGGAAGTATGGGGGCTCCTTCCTGAGCCGCAGGGCAGCCAGGACGATCCAGACAGCCTTTCGCCAGTATCGTATGAATAAGAACTTTGAGCGGCTGCGCAGCTCAGCTTCAGAGAGCCGCATGTCCCGCCGCATCATCTTGTCCAACATGCGGATGCAGTTCTCTTTTGAGGAGTACGAAAAAGCACAGAACCCTGCATACTTCGAGGGCAAGCCTGCCTCACTGGATGAGGGTGCCATGGCTGGTGCCCGGAGCCACCGGCTTGAACGGGGTCTCCCCTATGGAGGCTCCTGTGGTGGGGGCATCGATGGTGGTGGAAGTTCAGTCACCACATCTGGAGAGTTTTCTAATGACATCACAGAGCTCGAGGACTCCTTCTCCAAACAGGTCAGGAGCCCTGAAAGGGGCTTTTCTTCTCCATTCCCAGGCTCTGGCTGCTTTTACTGGTTTTGTTTTTTCTTATCTATTTTCCAAACTGCAAGAATTTGCACTCCTGAGCACTTAATAGCAACAAATAGGTGTGATTTTAATTGAGACTTTGAGAGTGATGAGAGAGAATTGTTAACCCGAGAAAAATTACAACTGAGCATATGCCTATAATTGAAGCACTGACAAGACTGAGGCAGGAGGATTAGGAACACCTACGTTTAAAAAAAAGACACCAAAAACAAACACACCAAAAAAACAAATGAACAAAAAACCCTAAGGCAGAGATGTAGCTTAGTAGTAGAGAACTTGCCTAGCATGTACCAGGCCCTGGGTTTCATCTCCAGCACTGTTAGGGGGAAAAAACTGCATTGCTAAAACAAGCATGTTAGAATATGTGTACATAGGGTCGGTAAGATGGCTTAGTGGGTGAAGGCACTTGCTGCCAAGTCTGATGACCTGAGTTTGATTCCCAGAATCCACACTATGGGAGGAGAGAACAGATCACTTATTTTAATTTTATGTTTGTGTATCTGTGTGTGTATGCCAGGTGTGTACAGTTGCCCAAGGAGGCTAGAAAAGGATGTCAGGTCCCCTGGAGCTAGGGTTAAAGGCAGTTAAAGGCATCTGGCATGGGTGCTGGGAACCAAACTCAAATCTTCTGCAAGAGCGGTATATATTCTTAACCACTGAGCCATCTCTCCAGTCCATAAAAACTGATTTATAAAAAGATTTATTTATTTTCTTTTATATGTTTGGGTGTTTTGCCTACTTGTATGTATGTGTGCCACGTGCACACCTGATACCTGTTGCATTCAAAAGAGGGTGTCTGATCCCATGAAACTGAAATTATGAATGATTGTGAGCCACCCATGGGTGCTGGGAACTGAACTTGGGTCCTGTGAAAGAGTAACAAGTGCTCTTAACTGCTGTGCTGCTAGTTTTATGTCAGCTTGACAGACAGAGTCATTTTAGAAGAGGAAACCTTAATTGAAAAAATGCCCATGTTAGATTGGCCCGAGGGCAAGCCTGTGGTGAGTTTTCTTGATGATTGATGGAGGAGGGTCCGGCTCACTGTGGGCGGTGCCACCCTGGGCTGGTGGTCCTGGGTGCTATAAGAAAGCAGATTGAGCCAGGTGGTGGTGGCACATGCCTTTAATCCCAGTACTCAAGAGGTAGAGACAGGCAGATCTCTGAGTTCAAGACCAGCCTGGCCTTCAGAGTGAGTTCTAGGACAGCCAGGGCTACACAGAGAAACCCTGTCTCAAAAAATCAAAACCAAAATAAACAAAAGAAAGGAAGGAAAGGGAGAGAGAGAGAGAGAGAGAGAGAGAGAGAGAGAGAGAGAGAGAGAGAGAGAGAGAGAGAGAGCAGCACTCCTTCATGGCTTTTATATTAGCTCCTGCCTCCAGGTTCCTGCCTTGATGTAAAAGGAAATAAACAAGTTGCATTTGGTCATAGTTTTATCAGAGCAATAAAAAGCCTAACTAAAATAGAAATTGGTACAAGGTTCATGGGATATTGCTGTGACAAAGCTGACCATGTTTTGGGGAGGATTATGGGAGGACTTTGAAACTTTGGACTAGAAAAGTAACAACAGATGAGACAATTCTCCAGCCCTGAGCAATGATTCTTGAAAGTTTTCCTTTCACCTGCACATATGTACTGTCACATACAAGTACATGTGCACACACATGCACATGGGTGCACACATACACACACTAAACCCAATAAAGCAATAAAAATATGAATATATAGAACAAATAAGAAAACTAGAAGTCCCCACTGTTTGAAACTTGATATAATAGCAAATAAAGGCTTTACTAACGGATAATGAGCAGCTGCTGGATGCCAGGTACTCTGTGTGCTTCACGACAGATGTGTAAGGCAGAGATGATTTTCCCCATTTCATAAAGGAGGAGACTGCGGCTGAGGCTTGTGCTCTGCTCCATATTCTCCAGGATCTCCCAGTCTGGTAGACAACAGAGGACATATAGGTGGATGGCCATCTCCTAAAACAGAATGTGTTCAGAACCACCAGGGATTCTGGGAGGACCAGAGAAGTTTCTTGGAGAAAACAGCATTGTAACTAGGCCTTACAGGACTGAAAAGATGTAGCTAGCTAGAGATGTCGAAACCATGGAATGGTAGGAATGGGCCTGGCAGTAAGGATGTTTCAGCATGACTCCCCAGGGGGAAAATCCCAGTTGTTCCCAGCCATATGGCTGCAGGCAAATGGTTTCACCTTTTGATCAGCAACAGGGAGAGAAAGCTTTCTTCTTATTGCTGTTTTAGAGCTGTTGTGAAGATGCATTTCGACTAGATAACATGCATGAAAGCACCTGGTATGTGGTAAGGGCTAAGTTAGTTATTGTTTTCCTCCTAACTAAGGAGGTACTTGGTAGAAATTGTTGAATGAATGCAGCTTTAGAAAAGAAGAAATCACTGTGATCTAAACTCTGTTATCTGACCCTCTCATTGGCCTAGCATGCTTCTCTGAGGCTAGTAAAAAGATGGAAGGAAGGAAAGACATAATGAAGGGAAGATCTGTAGCATGCATCCATTCATTTATATGATAATTAGGCGCCTTTCCTGTGTCAAGTGGTAGCTGATCTAAAATAGAAACTGAGCTTGAACCTATTCCTGAGGGAAGACTAGAGACTAGGAGAATACCATCTAATGGAAGAACCAGCCCTGATCCTAGCGCTCTGTGCTATCTAAGTCAGATGTGAGGGAAATGGATTATTTACCTATTTCTGTACACAAACTACCCCAAAATTTAGTAACTTAAAATTTAGTACCTGACCTTAGGGACCAGTGAGATGGCTCCATAGGTAAAGGGACTTGCTGTTCAAGCCTGATGACCTGAATTCAATGCCTGAAACCTATGTGAAGACTGAAAGAGAGGACCCAGTGCCGCAAAGTTGTCCTCTGACCTTTACACACATGCTGTGGCTTATGTACCTACACCCACACATCATGTGTTCACAGACACAGTAATAATAAATTTGAAAACAAGTTTTAAAAACCTATCTCTTTTCTTTATTTTTCTTTGAACAGAGTTGCATTGTATAGCCTAGGCTGGTCTCAAACTTGAGATCCTCTTAGCTGAGCCTCTGGAG
Organism: Mesocricetus auratus; assembly: GCF_017639785.1. Taxonomy (NCBI): domain Eukaryota; kingdom Metazoa; phylum Chordata; class Mammalia; order Rodentia; family Cricetidae; genus Mesocricetus; species Mesocricetus auratus. Next base: position 8,270,235 of record NW_024429188.1, read on the forward strand.
TGCTATAATTACAGGTGTGCACCACACACACAACAACAAGCCTTTATTATGCAGTTTCTGAGGACCAGAAAGCTGTGAGAGGCATGGCTGAATGATTCTGCTTCCGGGTCTCTCAGGAGACTGCTGTCAAGCTGTGTAGGACACAGTCTCAGAAGACTGGACTGGGCTGACAGGTTAACTCCTCTTTTGGCACTTCCTCTCTCTTAGGACTGTTCAGTGTGGCTTTCCTTAGGCGAGGGGTGCGAAGGAGCACAAGTCAAAGGGAGCATGCAAGACAGAATTTGCAGTATTGATAGTGTCTTTCCAGACTTTGTATACCTTCACTTCTACCATGTGTTGAGGGCCACACAGACCAACTCTAGTGTAGTGGGCATCTAAGATTATGAATACCAGCAGGAAGAGAGCGTTAGGAGCCAGTTTGGAAGCTAGGTATACAGGGAGGCAGAATTACTGGGTGTAGTTCAGATTCTCAAGAGTAAATATTGTGAGCCAGGCGTTGGTGGCGCACGCCTTTAATCCCAGCACTCGGGAGGCAGAGGCAGGCGGATCTCTGTGAGTTCGAGGCCAGGCTGGTCTACAAAGTGAGTTCCAGCACAGCCTCCAAAGCCACAGAGAAACCCTGTCTCGAAAAAAAAACAGAGTAAATATTGTGGATTTCCTAAGAGATATTTACACAGAGAGCTCTGGGAGGAAGCTGAGATTTGGGGTTTTCCCTGGATGGGAGTTAAGATGGTATGACAGAGGTAAGAGTGTGGCTTGAATCGGGGAGGAGGTAGTATTTGACTTGGGTTGATATGGAGATGGACATGCTGGAGTGTTTGGGAGTGTATCTTGTCGTTGTTAGTCCTAGCCTCTGTAAACTTGCATGACTCCCTAGGAGGTATTTTGTAAATTGTTAAGAACCTATGGGACAACAGACAATGAACTCAATGGCATTTTTGTAGACTTCTTATCTCATATTGCTTTGTTTGGGATTATTTTTGTCTAACTTGTCTTTTGCTTGTATATTATGGCTACTGATTTTGTGTTTTTATGGGGTTTTGATTGTGTGTGTGTTTCTTGTGCTTTTTCTCTGGTTTTTTAAAATTATTTTTCTAGTTTGTTTGGTCTTTTGTTTTCTAAAGAGAGAAAGAAGACATGGAGTTGGGTAGTTAGGGAGGATCTGGGAGGAGTTGGGGAGGGGAAACTGTGATCAGAATAATGAAAATAAATTTATAGCCAGGCATTGGTGGTGCACGCCTTTAATCCCAGCACTCGGGAGGCAGAGGCAGGCAGATCTCTGTGAATTCGAGGCCAGCCTGCTCTACAAAGCAAGTTCCAGGACAACCTCCAAAACAATACAGAGAAACCCTGGCTCAAAAAACCAAAAAAAAAATAAGAAAGAAAATAAATTTATTTCCGATAAAAATATACATACATATATAAGAATAATAAGGGGCTGGAGAGCTGGCAGGTTTGATTCCCAGAGCCCACATGGTGGCTCGTGACTCTCTATAACTCCAGTTTCAGAGGATTTGCTACCCTTTTCTGTCCTCCACTGGTACCAGGCACGTGTGGTACACAGACATACGTTCAGGCAAAACACCCATACACACGAAAATAAATAAATGGGTAAATCATTTAAGAGTTTAAAATAAAGAACATATGAGCAGGGCGACCGACGATGACACAGACCCCTGCTTTCTTGGCTAACCTAGCAGGTGGCTTTCCCTTCCCTTCTTCTCTCCTTCTGACCCTTGAGCCATTCATTCCTCCCTCCAGCATTCCTCCCTTTCCCTTTTCAACTTTCACTGTGTACAGGTCAAGTCTCTGGCTGAATCCATCGATGAAGCACTGAACTGCCACCCGTCAGGGCCTATGTCTGAGGAGCCAGGGTCAACCCAGCTGGAGAAGCGGGAATCAAAGGAACATCAAGAGGACAGCTCAGCCACATCCTTCAGTGACCTTCCCCTCTACTTGGATGACCCAGTTCCCCCTCCGTCACCTGAGCGAATGCCCAGCGCAGAGCCCCCACCCCAGGCCCGCCCTGAGTTCTGGGCACCAGCTCCCCTCCCACCAGTTCCTCCACCGATGCCACCAGGGACCCGGGAAGATGGTAGCCGTGAGGAAGGCGCTCGCAGGGGTCCTGGGTGCTTGGAGTGCCGGGATTTCCGGCTCCGGGCTGCGCACCTTCCCCTCCTTACCATCGAGCCTCCCAGTGACAGTTCTGTAGACCTGAGTGACCGCTCAGATCGCGGCTCTGTCCACCGCCAGCTGGTATATGAGGCTGATGGCTGCAGTCCCCATGGGACCCTGAAGCACAAGGGGCCACCAGGCAGGGCCCCAATCCCACACCGCCACTACCCTGCCCCTGAGGGTCCAGCTCCAGCCCCACCAGGGCCCCTGCCACCAGCCCCCAATAGTGGCACTGGGCCTAGTGGTGTGGCTGGAGGTCGGAGGTTGGGGAAATGTGAGGCAGCGGGTGAGAACTCTGACGGCGGAGACAATGAGAGCCTTGAGAGCTCCAGCAACTCCAATGAGACCATCAACTGCAGCTCGGGCTCCTCTTCTCGGGATAGCCTGAGGGAACCTCCAGCCACTGGCCTGTGCAAGCAGACGTACCAGAGGGAAACAAGGCACAGCTGGGACTCGCCAGCCTTCAACAATGATGTGGTACAGAGGCGGCATTACAGAATTGGCCTCAACCTCTTCAACAAGTATGTGCTCTCAGCTCTAGCCTCCTGAACTCTTCCCACCCTGCATGGACACCTTGTTTTAGGACCTAGCTCCAAGCAGTGACCTTCGTTCTGCCATCCTGTCATTTGGTGAAATGGTATTTCGCCCCAGATGGCCAGGGATGAGGACTAGTAGAAGGGTGTCATACGGTGGGCGCACTGGTTCCCACTTGGAAATCTTAGCACTCAGTAGACTTTACTCAAAGGGATTGTCCCAAGTTAGAAGACTGCCTGGGCGCTGTTGTGAGCATCAGGCAAGCCTAGGCTACAGAGTAAGACTCTGTCAAAAAAATTAATCAAACTAAGAAATAAAGATGAAATACACAGGGTTGCAGAATAGAGAAGCCCCCAGAGTTCCTGAGTTCGGGTCCTACGACTTTCAATATCTGTGTGTCTGCTCTTGAACAAGATGGCAAGATGTTCCCCCAAAATGGTTTCCGGGTGTTGTCATCCCTATACTCCCCTTTCAGGGGAGAGGCGATCTAGAATATAAAAAACCCGAAACTAGGACCCTGAATCTGCCTTTGTTCACTCATTGTCCAGCCTTAGGTAACTCGTGTTCCTTCTTTGGGCTTCAGTTTTTTTCATCTTTCTGTAAGTAGGGTTGTGTATTTGGCGGCAGGCTGGTGTGACTAACGGTGACTAAGCTCTTTCTAGGTGCCTGGTCCTGTGCCAGGTGCTTAGGAATGGGGGTGAGAGTGTGGCATTTGATTAGAAAATAATTAGAAAACATAAGATGTAATTAGAAAACATTAGATATAGTGGAAGGCATTTGATGTAATGCCTCACATCTTTATAGTTTGTTAAACACTGCCACCTATATTTGATTTCCACAATAACTCAGCAAGGCTGGTGGTAATGTTCTTATTTTAGAGATAAGGAACTAAGACCCGGAGATGTAAACGAGACTGGCCAAAGCCATGCAGTTTGAAAGTGATTGGTTAGAGACTCCTAGGACATCCAAGTCCAAACTTCCAAACCTTAGTTTCATGGGGATCCTAAATCATTCAAAGTTCTGCACATGGGATAATTCCAATCCAGATTTTTTTTGACGGCACTCTCTGAGAAGATTGGCGACACCTAGTCCGAAGAAACAGCCACAGAAGCTGGGTAGGATGTAAGACATGGAACAAAGTAACCGCTTCTTCCTGTCATGAGGGTCCTAAGAAGGAGTCTTGGTCTAGAGCTCAGGCCTTTCCTTAAGACTCTCTGACGGTTGCTGGGACTATCCTGACAGAGAGTAGGCTCCCATTTCAATACTTATTTTCTCCTAACCGTGCTATGCCTCCAATAAAAGAGGGAATAAGTGTGAAGATGCCTTGGAATTTTGAAACTCTGTGCAACGGGCAAGTAGTTTTTTCTTGTGTTGTGGTGTTTTTTATCTGTACCCTGAAGGAATTAGACCACATTAGAGATCCTCAGCTCTCCGAAGCCTTGGTTAGTCAGGCCCCAAATCAGTTCTAGAAACGGGCAAGGTGCAGTTCTAGAGAAATAACTATGTCACCTACCTCTTCTCTTTCTGCAGGAAGCCAGAGAAGGGTATCCAGTATTTGATTGAGCGAGGTTTCCTGTCAGACACTCCTGTGGGGGTGGCTCACTTCATCCTGGAGCGGAAAGGCCTGAGCCGGCAGATGATAGGGGAATTCCTGGGCAACCGGCAGAAGCAGTTCAACAGAGATGTGTTGGAGTGAGAACCCCAACATGGGGCAGGCGGGCTAGGGATTCCTGGAAAAGGAAGGCAGGAGGGAGGAAGGGGGCAGTACATCTTTTTTGCTCACATTAACTTTTCAAAACAAGATGAATAGATTTCCCTGTTCCCATAGTCCTCTGCTCCTAAAGGGTCTTATGTCTCTTAACTCTATTCCTAAAGTCTTCTAAGAGTGGTTCTCCACAGGGCATGCTCAGCTAATAGTTTGCTTTGGGCCACAGGCTCCCATCACTGAAATGAATAGATTAATGGAAACACTTCTAGTGAGCATGCACCTTCAGTTTTCTTATTTCAGCCTCAAATGTTCTGTGTCCAGGTGTTATAGGTTCAAAGTTTGGCAGAGCATGTCGCTGGGAATGTTGGGCTGCTCGTGAGTGGGTGGGTCAGCGGTTTGTGTAGAGAAGTGAAGAGGCCACCACCCACCCTGCTTCTTGACTTTTCAGCTGTGTGGTGGATGAGATGGACTTCTCCTCTATGGATTTGGATGATGCACTCAGGAAGTTCCAATCCCATATTCGAGTTCAGGGTGAGGCCCAGAAAGTGGAGCGACTCATTGAAGCCTTCAGGTGTGCCTGCTACCCACTCCTGAAGCCGCCCTGTTCTCCTTTGGGGCCCTATTCCCACAGGGCACTTCTCGGAGCACTTTAATTTTCACAATGAAACAGAAATGAAGGGCAGGTGTGGTGAGGGAAGAGGCAGGAGGATCTCTGGGTTTGAGGCCAGCCAGGCCTACATAGTGAGTTCCAGGACAGCCAGGGCTTCATTGAGAGACCCTGTCTCAAAGAAACAAAAGAAAACAAAAACTAGCCAATCAAACAAAAATCCAGAAATGATAAATCTCACCTTGAGCGGCATTTGTAAGGTTCAGAGGTAGTGATTATAAAGTATCTAGCTCTAGCAACTGGCATACAGGCATATTAATAAGCGACAACATCAGTAGTAAATGGTGACATTCATGGATCTGGGTGTGTAAATCAGTGATAGATCATTTGCCTGTTGCATGACTGTGAGTCTTTGGTTTCTATGCACAGTACTGGAAAAAAAGACTACCATTCTATGAGGTAGATGCTTCTATCACTATTTCCATTTTGTAGATGACAAATCTGAACTTCAGGAATATTAGAGTAGTTTAGCTGAACCAGGATTTGAACTTGAGTGTATCTAATACCTTGATATCTATGCTCAGCTATAAATGCTTTGAAGATCAAACAGAGCTGGGTCTAAGTCTTGCTCCACCCCTTGGGAGCATTTACAGGAGAGATGGAGGAATTGCTGAGATCTCATGGGAGAAAGACTTGCTTTGCAGCCAGATGATGTTTTCATCCCAACTTTGATATTCACCAGCTCTATTGCCTGGGCAAGTTACCTCACCACTCTGAGCCTTAGTTACATCCTGTGTAAAATAGGACTGCTTGGGAGTTGGAGGCGTGGTTCAGTGATAGACCATATGTTTAACATGTTCAAGGCCCAAGGTTCAATCCCCACCACTACAAACCAAAGAAATAGGGAAATAGCAGTCTTGCAGTGGTGTGATCAACTGTATGAGACAGTGTACATAAGTCTCCTGGAAAAGCTCCAAGAATGTATTTATGACTTTTTCATGGTAATATCTGGGAAATTGAAGAGGAAAGACTCCAAATACTAAAGGAGTGATTCTTGAAGGAAAGGGTTTATGATGGCAACCTGGGCAGACGGTGGGTAGGTGGAGATTGCTGGCACCTAAGTCTAGACTTGACCCTTGTTGTCCCACAGCCAGCGGTACTGTGTCTGTAACCCTGCCCTTGTACGCCAGTTCCGGAACCCAGACACCATTTTCATCCTTGCTTTTGCCATCATCCTCCTCAATACGGACATGTACAGCCCCAGTGTCAAGGCTGAACGCAAGATGAAACTGGATGACTTCATTAAGAACCTGAGAGGTGACAAGAATTTCCCATCTATTTTTCTTACCCATCATCAGAGAAAAGAAACGAGGTTGGGGATGGGGGTGGGGTAAGAAAGATCCCAGATGTCCTTCTAAATTAACCTTCAATGCTGTCACTTTATCTCATGGCTGGATGTCCCCAGGGTATTCACTTGTTAATTCACTCAAATAGTTATTTGCCAGGCTGTGTGGGTAGCTCAGTAGCTGAGTGCTTACCTACCATGTGCAAGGCTCGGAGTTTGATTTCCAGAACTACAAAGAAAAACCAGTTGTTTATCCATGTACTCACTCTCAGACCAACTATTTACTAAGTATTGACTCATGTTGAGACTCTGTCTTAAAAAACAAAGCAAAGATATCCTAGCCTTTGAACTATTTCACTCAGTTATCCTTTCATCCATTTCTTATTGTGACCTTCCTTGTCTTTTCTATTTACAACCAGAAAAACTCATTTGATTACTTTGGATACCTTTCCCTCCGTTCATTTATTCATTCAACCAGCCAGTCAGTCAGTTGACACCTACTGAATGCTAAATGTGTACCAAGTAAAATGAGTACCAAGGACAATGGAGGGGAGTCGCTATAGACTCTGTTCTTAGAGCTCTTCCAGCTTGAGGGAAAGATTGACATATAGTGCCTAGATAACCACACTAAGGCGGAAAGTGAACAGGGATGTCAAAGAGGCCAAAAGACAACCTGAGCTCAAAGGAAGGAGAGCTTACCTCCTGCTGCTTCCCAGAGGATTTGTATTTTAAGGTGAGCCTTGAAGATGACAGACTAAAAATAGAGGAGGGCTTACCTAGCAGAAAGAACAACAGAGGCCCAGACAGACAAAACTGTGAGGTTGTTTAGAGAACTGGGATGGGGTGGGTGAACACTTGGGAAGGTCAGATGGATGCACTATCTGAGGTCCGCCAATCACAGATAAATGGTGTCACTTTGATCTTTTCTTTTGGTTTACTGTAACGATGTCAAGACCTAGATCTCAACCAAAGAGCAGCCTGCTAGAATGGCACAGATATTGTGATTATTTCAAAGGAAATGAAAGAAGGGAAATAGAGATAGGGAGAACAAGACAAAGTTGCCGACTGTCATAATTTACGTAGTTGAAGACTCTGAGCTGTCTGGCAGCTAAGGGGAAAAAGGCAGTGGGGAGCAGAATGTACTTTTAGCACTTGTGCAAGGAAGAAGTATGGTATTTCCAAAAGAGAAGTCTCTTTTTGCTAGCAGAGGCTTTGAAGAGAAGAGTGAGAAGGTTTCACTCAGCACATAGTCAAAAGGGAAGAAAGGTGACAGACTTAGAAAGAGGAAGTTAGATTGGAGGGTACCCAGAGCTGTTTCCCATAATCTTGCCGTCATTCATTCATCCATATACGATATAGACAGTCAGTCCTCCATACCTGTGGGGTCTTTCTTCATCAGTGAATTCAACCAACTGTAGACATCTGGAAAAAAAACAACCTTGTGTCTGTGCTAAATATTACAAACTTTTTTCTTGTCATTATCCCTAAATCGTACAGTAAAACCAATGTTTACATAGCATTAGCATTGCAGTAGATATTGTAAGTAATCTACAGATTATTTAAAGTAACAAAAGAATGTATGTAGGTTATATGAAAATACCACCTCATTTTACAAGACCAACACCTCAACATTTGGCAACTGTTCTTAACTGTCTTATTTTATAGATGAGATATGAGCATTTGGGTATTGATGGAAGATCTTGGAACCAATCTCCTATGGATATGGAGGGATGAGAGAGAAAGAGAGAAACTGCATATATTTCCTCCAGTTATTGAATAAATAAGCAAACAAACAAATGAAAGTGATACATATTTATTTTAGGAATGTGGGGCATGAGGCTATATTTCAGCAATAGACTGTACTTAATATTCATAAGACCCCTGGGTTTAATGCTGGGCACTGCCAAAAATTATTTTTCCTTACATTCATTTTATTTGTTTATCTATTGGTGTATGTGTGTGTATGTGTGCGTGTGTACACATGCCATGCTGTTCATGTGGTGGTCAGAGGACCACTTGCAGGAGTTGGTTCTCTTCTTCTACCATGTAGGTTCTGGGAATGGAACTGAAACCATCAGATTTAGCAGCAGGCACCCTTACCTGCTCAGTCATCTTTCTGACCCTCATGTAGTTTATTATCTTACTTTGTTCACTTAACTTGATACAAGGATTTTCTCACATTATTGAAATATTTTGATAAACATCAAGTTCATAGAAAACTATCCTTTACTTAGCTATTTCTCTGTTGTTAGAAATGAGGCTGTTTCAGAATTTCTCCACAAATAGCACCAAGTGAACATTCTTTGACATCAAGCTCACATATATTTCTGAATAATTCCTTAGGGTAGATTCTTTGGAAAGGAATTTCTGGGTTTGAATATTTAGGCTCCTGCCAGATTAGTTTCTGAAACTGTTACATCAGTATACATGCCAAATCCCTCATATTTTTACTAACTCTGGATAGTAAAGTAATATTCCCAGTTAAGAAAGCCAAAAATAGCCAGGTGTGGTGGCACACTTCTTTAATGATAGCATTTAGGAAGTAGAGGCAGATGGACTAAAAAGAAAGAAAGGAACAAAGGAAGAGAGAAAAGGTGGTGTGGGATAGCAGTTAAAAGCACTGGCTGCTCTTCCAGGGAACCCAGGTTCAGTTCCCAACACCCACCTGGTGCCTTACAACTGTCTAACTACAGTTCCAGGGGATCCGGTACCCTCCTCTGACCTCTAAAGACAGCAGGCCAACGTGGTGCACAAACATATGTGCAGACAAAATACATGTGTAAAATAAATACATAGATAGATCTTAAAACAAAACAACCATGGAAGGTAAAAAGTAGAACCTGATTGTCTTGAGGACAGTGTGTTGTAAGTTGTTTAGACAAAATCCCTACCCTGGCTAAAAAAGCAATTGGCTGTTTTGTTGAAAGGCACCTTCCCTGTCTCACTCATAACTAAAAGGCCAAGAATATCCACTATTTTGTTGTTGTTTTTGTTAAGGTCCATACTAGGTGTGGGATGTTATGGAGACCCTCCTCTACTGCCTACTCTTCATGTTGCCATGACATATTCCTGTGTTACACTTTCCCCATAGGGGTTGATAATGGTGAAGACATCCCCCGAGACCTCCTGGTAGGCATCTACCAGCGCATCCAAGGCCGTGAACTGCGGACCAATGATGACCATGTGTCCCAGGTGCAGGCCGTGGAGCGCATGATTGTTGGCAAGAAACCGGTGAGTGCCTGGAGAGGGGACACTATTGTGTGGTAAGTAACTCCCCTGCACCCCAACCCCAGATTCCCCTTACCTGTAAAATGAAGTGGAGGATAGTATATTCCTTAGGGGCCATGGGAGATTCCCCATCTAAATGCATATAGTATATTGCAAACTTTATAATAGGTACTATATAATATTTTCTTCTCATCTGTGGTTTTGTCTGTCCATCTCAAGTAAGGAGATTAAAGCTATTTTTCTTTTTTTGGTTTTTCGAGACACGGTTTCTCTGTATTGTTTTGGAGGCTGTCCTGAAACTCACTCTGTAGACCAGGCTGGCCTCGAACTCACAGAGATCCGCCTGCCTCTGCCTCCCGAGTGCTAGGATTAAAGGCGTGTGCCACCAATGCCCGGCTTAAAGCTATTAATTGCTAAGAAACAGATATATTTTGGTCAACAGACATTTATGGATGCCTTATCCCTAATCCCAGCATTTTACTGGAATCCAGACACATGTGAATCAGATACAATTTCTGTCTTTAGGGTCATTCAGAGATTAGTGATGTTCCAAGACAAAGACACAAATAATACTTCTGCCTTGTGGTCTAATTTAGAGGAACAGGAATCAGGGAGAGGCCATTTTAAAATGGCCAAGGGAAATCAGAAAGATTTCTTGGAAAATAACTTTGGAATTGTGATTTGAAAGAGAGGCAAAATACGGCCATGCAGAGCTGAGCAGGAAAAGCATTTCAGACAGAGGGTGCTAGCAAGACGAAGACAAGGTGGCAGAAAAGCTTAAAGGACTTAGTTGTTTATATTCTTTGTGTCAGGGTGACAGATATGTATCAGGTGTACATTTTGCCTAATTAAGGTACCAGAGGCCTGACGCTGATGGGATGGCCTTGCTGACACCTATTTTCTTTCTTTTTTTTTTTTTTTTTTTTGGTTTTTCGAGACAGGGTTTCTCTGTATTGTTTTGGAGGCTATCCTGGAACTCGCTCTGTAGACCAGGCTGGCCTCGAACTCACAGAGATCCGCCTGCCTCTGCCTCCCGAGTGCTGGGATTAAAGGCGTGTGCCACCAACGCCCGGCTGACACCTATTTTCTACATCTGTCCAGGTCCTGTCTCTTCCTCACCGTCGACTGGTTTGCTGTTGCCAGCTCTATGAGGTGCCAGATCCAAACCGCCCCCAAAGGCTGGGGCTGCATCAGCGGGAGGTTTTCCTCTTCAATGACCTCCTTGTGGTATGGGCATTGGGAAGAAGGAAATGGGAGGGAGCTAGTCAGCACAGCTGCTTGCTCTAATGCAAACCATGGTATGTGGAGTGTGATTGGTACAGTGAGTGCTCCAGCATGCAATCTGCATGGCCTCCAGTAAGGCATAGCCCTTCTCTGCCCCTCCTTTGGCCATTTTGATGTAGTGACAGCCGCACGAGGGTAGACAATGTGAGGATCGGGGGAAATGATGGACCTATAATCTGGGAAGTGGTAGGAAAAGTCCCTGCCCACTGCAGTAGCACAGAGGGTTGTGAACAATAGAAGCACAGAGGCCCCGTGAACCTTATACTTGTCCTGATGTTGGAAGTGATTAAACAAAGCACATCACTGGGACAGAGATACAGATCTTTTAGTGATGGGGTTTGGTGGATTCTGTGGATCAGAAGGGATTTTCAGGATTTTCTGGGCATGAACCACTCTTCAAGATGGTTTAGCCCTGACTGCTAGAATCGTTGTGAAGTTTTTTTGGGGGGGGTATTTCGTTTTGTTTTTCTAATACAGGGTCTCATTGTGTATCTCTGGCTGTCCCTGGAATGCACTATGTAGACCAGGCTAGCCTCAAACTCACAGAAATCCATCTGCCTCTGCCTCTGCCTCTGGAATGCTAAGATTAAAGGCATGAGCTGCCACACCAGCCTAAAATGTGCCCCCTCACAAGGCTCCCCTCCTACTCTACATTCTCCACTGTTTCTTGGGATCACAAAGAACAACTAATTCCCCTCTGTTCTGAGACAGTACTCCAGGAATTTGAGAACAGCAATCTCGTTCCTTCCTTGGTCTTCTCGCCTTCACATTAGGGTTTCTCAGTCTTAGCACTGTTAATATTTTGAGACAGACAATTCTTTCTTGCAGGGGCCTGTCTTGTACGTTGTAGTATTTTAGCACCACTTTGGAATACCTACTAGAAGCCTTTATGTGTTCTCCAGAGAAAAGCAAAAGAGAGAGAGGGGAGGGGTGGGAGAGGGAGAGAACATCTTCAGGGAAGAAAAGGTGGAGGGAACAAAAGGAAGCAATATCTTCTCTGGCCATTGTTCTGTGTCCTGTGGAAGCAGGGGTCAAAATCCTCTCCAGCTGAAAATCACCACTCTAAACAAAATGCCTCAACATCCTCTCCAAACCTCAGTTGCTTGCTTCATGAAAGAGTGCTAACCCTTATCTCCCTGAGCTGTCAAGAAAATGAACTAAGAAGCCTGGCGGATTCAGTTCCATAATAGAGTGCTTGCTTAGTATATGCAAGGATCTGGGTTCCATTCCCAGCACTACAAAAGGGGGAAGAGATAATCACAACTTAAACCAGATGTGCCTGGCCCACACAGGTGCTGAGTCACTGTTAGATACCCGTCATTGTCACCCCTCTGTGTGAAGCTCTGTGCTAGCTACTGAGTGGGTACATGGAGATAAACCAGACTCAGTCCTATTCTCAGAGACTCACAATCCAAAGGACATAAAACGTGTTTTGCAACATAGAGTGGTGATAAAGCCCTTAATCTAAACATTTGGGAGGTGGAGGCAAAAGGAACAGGAAGCTAAGGTCAGACTGGGCTGTGAGATGGAGGCCTTATCTCAACCACCACACCAAAAAGTGTTTGACTCCATGTGCACTGTAACCAATGTACAATCAAGCGTTTGTTTTAAGAGTCATTTGTAGGCCGGGCAGTGGTGGCGCATGCTGCGTACCGCATGCCTTTAATCCCAGCACTCAGGAGGCAGAAGCAGGTGGATCTCTGTGAGTTCTAGACCAGCCTGGTCTACAAGAGCTAGTTCCAGGACAGTCTCCAAAGTCACAGAGAAACCCTGTCTTGAAAAAAGAAAAAAAAAAGAGTCATTTGTAGATGTTGAGGCTGTAGTTTAGGGATAGAGTACTTGTCTGGCCCTGGGTTTCATCGTCAGCCTCCAAAACAATACAGAGAAACCCTGTCTCGAAAAACCAAAAAAAAAATAGCCACTTGCAGATTTTCCGAGCTTATGTTAGTGTAGAATCCAGAATGCCTAAATACTTGATAAAGACTTTGGGTTGTTGCCAGGTTGGTAATCCTGTTCATAGGCTAGGCACAAGTTGCTGTAGCTCTGTATGGTGAAGGTTGGGGGAGGCGAGAGAACCAGAGGGGTGATCACATATTCACACCTATCATAGAGTCTGACAAGGGAAAAGGTATAGACCGGCACCATGGAAGCTCAGAAGATGGGACCAGAAGTCTATGTAAGGTATTAGGACAGGCTTCCTGGAGGGACCAGCATCCGTTTAGTTCCTTTAAGAGTCACAGAGGCGTGTGTATGCTCATGATGTCACAAACTTGCATTTGCTCCCTCTCCGTTCCTCCAGTTTCAGTTCTCCCTTGTGGGTGTATGTGTTCATGTGGATATGTCTGTTACTGGGAATAGGTGGGGAAGGTGCTTACTAGAAATGGGTACCGCTTGGAAATTCCCCACCCTAAACCCTGCCTCTTATCTTTTTCCCACCCTTCTTTGCCAAAGGTCACCAAAATTTTCCAGAAGAAGAAGATCTTGGTGACATACAGCTTCCGTCAGTCCTTTCCCCTGGTGGAAATGCACATGCAGCTCTTCCAGAATTCATGTGAGTCCCCTCTTGAACCCTAGCATGCATCCCAGGGCGTATCAGAGCCCATGCTCATCCTTCATCTACACTAGCTGCTAGCCTTTGAAGTCCCCTACAATTGGGTAAAAGTCTCCAAAGTATCTTCTTGTCCAAGGGTGAAAAGAAGACTAGAAAGGAGTATGATTTGGGTGTGGCTCCTGAAGAACATGGAACAGAAATATTTGATGTGTTCCTTATGAGCAGATGTGACAGTCACTTGTGCTTTGAAATGCTGAACTGAGAAGAGCATGATTGGGTGTCATTCAAGAGAGCAGAGTCATTGTGAGAGGCAGGGGTACAAAGGGAAAGGTTTCTAGAAAGCAGTTTCAGAATTCTGTTTGCCTTTACACCCTGGAGTCTGGGATAAGGTTGCCAGGGCTACCAGGAGTTTGGGGCAAAAGGAAACCACTGAAGATGCTTGAACACGGATGAGGCATTTCAGAGTTGGGTGTTACCGGAATAGTTTTCAAGGTGGACAGGGTGATGTGTAGGGCAGTATTTGAGAGACAGAGACAGAGACAGAAAAGTTACTTGAGCCCAGGAGTTTGAGACTAGCCAAATAGGATGACTCTGTCTCAGAGATGCTTGGCAGCAATGGGGAGTGGGTTGTATCATTTCTCAGTTTCTTGTCTTAGCCACTTTGCTTCAAACCTGACAGAAATACCCAGCTTCTGGGCACTTTGCATATGGGTGATAGTTGAATATCTTCGTCTGTTTGTGAGGTTCCTGGCAGTGGGACCAGGAACTATCCCTGGTGCATGAGCTGGCTTTTTGGAGCCCATTCCCTATGGTGGAATGCCATACTCAGTCTTTTTTTTTTTTTTTTTTTTTTGGTTTTTCGAGACAGGGTTTCTCTGTATTGTTTTGGAGGCTGTCCTGGAACTCGCTCTGTAGACCAGGCTGGCCTCGAACTCACAGAGATCCACCTGCCTCTGCCTCCTGAGTGCTGGGATTAAAGGTGTGCGCCACCAACGCCAGGCTCATACTCAGTCTTGATGCACGTGGGAGGGGCTTAGTCCTGCCTCAACTTAATGTGCCAGACTTTATTGACTCCCCATGGGAGGCCTTACCTTTTCTGAGGAGTGGATTGGGGGTGGGTTGGGGGAGGAGTGGGAGGGAGGGGGAACTCTGGTTGGTATGTAAAATAAGAAAATTAATAAAAGAAATACCCAGCTCCTCCTGTCCACTCCCATTGCTGCAGATTATCAGTTTGGGATCAAGCTATTGTCTGCGGTACCTGGAGGGGAACGAAAAGTCCTCATCATCTTCAATGCTCCTAGCCTCCAAGACAGGTTGCGCTTTACCTCTGACCTTCGGGAATCTATTGCTGAAGTGCAGGAGATGGAGAAGTACCGTGTGGAATGTGAGTAGCTACAGCCATGACTGTAACTATCCTTGTCATGACACAATGTCCCACAGACACCAAAAATCCTATCTTCTGAGTTAAGGGCCAGCTTGCCCAACCTCCCTACTCCTCATTCTAGGAACTGTTCAGCTTCTGCCTTCATGCTTTCAGAGACAAGAGGGTCATTACTTCCTAACCCCAGATTATTATTCCAGTCCCTGAGAGTCTATGCTGTGGCCTCCACACCCACCCTCTAATCAGGAGCCAACTCTTCCTTCTATTGCATGGTATCAGGGAGAAGACTCAGGGCATAGGAGATAGGACTGTAGCTTCATACTTCATGTCTGCTATTTGTTATCTGGGCAAACTTGGGTGAGTTCCGCGGCCCTCTGAACCCTTGGTTCAGATGAAACCGGGACAAAGAAATCTTCACGGAGTTTGAAAAGGAGCCAGACACAGTGGTTGCACACCCGTAATCTCAGTACTGGGGAGGCTGGGGCAGGAAGATTTCAAGTTCCCAGCCCAGTGTGGCTACCTAGTAAGTCTCTCACAAAGAGAGGGGAGAGAGAAAGAGGAAGAGGAGAAGAGAAGTTGAAGATGAAGGAGAGGAAGAGAGATCAGTGCATCCATTTTGTCCAATAATATCATTCCCTGTCTCCTCTCCTCAGTAGCAGCTCCTGAGCTGAGGTCCAACTCAATAACCAGGTGTTTTCGATTGTAGACGATGGACAATAGTGATTTTATCTCGTTCTTTCTGATGCCCTCCAGGTTTTCTCTTTCCTAAGCTAAGCAGTCACAGTTAAGTAGCATGGCATCGAGGAGGAAGAAGGCAAAGAGAAACAGAAGCAGCAGTCAGTTCTTTGATAGGTCTTCAGGAAGGCAGAGTATCAATTTAGTAGAGTCCTGGAACCCTGGGGGAATCTAAGGCAGGAGATCAGCCATATCGAGATAAGGAGAGACCCACTAGACCTGTTTTCCTGACCTCATTGGAGATATGGGGGCCAGGAGAGCAGGATAGACCTGCTTCTAGAATGTTTGTTTCACTGATCTCAACTGTCTGACCCTGAGCAAACTCTGACTTCTCAAGTTCTCAGGTTCTTTTTCTGCAATGTAGAGGATGCTCATAATGTGAAATGAGAGGGATCAAGTGCGTGCTGTCCCCAGCATCCTGTCTGGCACATAATAGAGGGTTTGATTCCCATCAGTTTCCTGCCCTTGCTGTTCCAAGAGCTCCTGTGCTATGAAGCAATGCATCTGAAAACTGAGTGAACTTTAAAGGACTGTCTTTCACCATAGGCTAGAAGGGCCTTCTCATCCTTACTGTGAGCCATCTGTTGTAATGCTCTTGTTTAAAGGGCAGGGGTGAGCCGGGCATTGGTGGCACACACCTTTAATCCCAGCACTCAGGAGGCAGGGGCAGGCCGATCTCTGTGAGTTCGAGACCAACCTGGTCTACAAAGCAACTGCCAGGGCAGGCTGCAAAGCTACACTGAGAAACCCTGTCTCAAAAAAATAAAAACAAAGAAAGAAATGAATAGATAAATGGCAGGGGTGTCCACAAAAGGGTAAAGAAGAGGGAGCAGGAAGAGTAGGCACCTAAACTTTCAGGGAAGAAAGAAAAAGAAGGGTTAGGTGGCGTAGGGTGGACTGGGCACCTAAGGAGCTTTGAAGATGGAGTTGCAGTTTAGCGGGGATGTGCTACTAGAGGGGTGGGAGTGGGCCAGGAAGCTTGGGGAGCACAAGGAGGGAGGAAAAGTGAGGAAGGCTCTTAGTCTATCAGGTGGGTTCATAGTGTTATTCCTGACCTTTCCCATTTTCTCCACTGCTACCCAGCGGAGCTGGAGAAGCAGAAAGGTATGATGCGGCCCAATGCCTCGCAGCCTGGAGGAGCCAAGGACTCAGTGAATGGGACTCTGGCCCGCAGTAGTCTGGAGGACACTTATGGGGCAGGCGATGGGCTCAAGCGGGGTGCACTCAGTAGTTCCCTGCGAGACCTCTCTGATGCAGGTAAGTGCTCTGGGCCCCCGCCCTGACTGGGGAGATGCGGGACCAGGTGTCCTCTTTGCCTCCTGTCACTGGCTGTTAGCCTTCCTCCAACACACACACACACACACACACACACACACACACACACACACACACACACACACACACACACACACACACACATACACACACACACACACGCCCTTCCTTCAGAGCTCTGGGCACTATGTCATAGGGGGCCTGGTAGCCAGGTCAGAACAGGTGGGGCCCAGGGTTTCTGCCAGGGAATAAAAAGTGGGGCCACAAACTCAGCCCCTCTCCTCTTTTCCCTCTTCTGTCTCTCCTTTACTGCCTCTCCTCCATATTTCCTCCTCTCTTTCCTCCTTCTCAACCTCTCCTCCTCCCTACCTCCCCCTCTTCAATGGGGGAGAGGGGCAATGGGGTGTCTGTCCCTGGGAGGGACCTAGGCCTGGTGCCCAGCTCTGGAGCCCAGCAGGGTGGGGAGGGAGGGTTGCTGCTCTGACGCTGGGCTCCTTGCTTGTGGGTGCAGGGAAGCGGGGGCGGCGTAACAGCGTGGGATCGCTGGACAGCACCATCGAAGTAAGTGTCCGCTCCTGCCCCACTCATTTTCTGCATGAGTCCCGCCCTGGCCATGGAGCCCCAGAGGAGGAGGGGACCTGTTGCCTACCCCTCTTCCGTGCTGGGAACCACATGGCTGCCTCTCCCAGCCAACCACTTTCTCCGTCTGTCCTCAACTCTGTCTGTCCTCACTCTGCCTGTCTCTCAGTCTGTCTTCCACTCTCCCATGTCCCTTCTTAACCCCAAGGCCAACTCCAAATAGGGATGCCCTTGGACTTGGGCCTCACGAGACGTTAACCTCCAAATCCTGCTCTTTGACCCTGAGCGAGTGACTGTGCCTCTCTAGGCCTAACATTTTCTTGGCCTGAGAAATGGTCATGAGAAGGAGGTCCTACTGATTCTTCCTCTGCCCTCTGAGGGTCAACTGAGGTAGTGGATGTGGTAACAGCTGGGGAGCAGAGCTGGCCACGAATACAGGACTGCTGTTTGGTTTTTGCTGTTACTTTGGGATCCCTGTCGTTCCAGCTTCAGGGACAGGGGAGGAGTCTAGGGTTGGGGGTTTAGGATATTTAGACTGGCCTGACTTCCCCCCCTTCCCCCTTTCAGGGGTCTGTTATTAGCAGTCCACGCCCTCACCAGAGGATGCCACCTCCGCCCCCACCCCCGCCGCCAGAGGAGTACAAGAGCCAGAGGCCAGTCTCGAACTCCTCATCTTTCCTGGGCTCCCTATTTGGAAGCAAGAGAGGCAAAGGGCCCTTCCAGATGCCACCACCGCCAACAGGCCAGGCCTCTGCCTCGTCTTCATCTGCTTCCTCCACCCACCACCACCATCACCACCACCACCATGGTCACAGCCATGGTGGCATGGGGGTGCTACCTGATGGGCAGTCCAAGCTCCAGGCCCTGCATGCCCAGTATTGCCAAGGACCGGGCCCTGCCCCACCACCCTACCTCCCACCCCAGCAGCCCCCTCTGCCCCCACCCCCTCAGCAGCCTCCACCCCTGCCCCAGCTGGGCTCCATTCCACCACCACCTGCCTCAGCCCCGCCTGTGGGGCCACATCGACACTTCCATGCCCATGGCCCAGTTCCAGGACCCCAGCATTATACCTTGGGCCGGCCAGGCAGAGCCCCAAGACGAGGGGCTGGAGGACACCCTCAGTTTGCGCCCCACGGCCGCCACCCCTTGCACCAGCCCACATCCCCCTTGCCCCTGTACAGTCCTGCTCCACAGCACCCTCCTGCCCACAAACAGGGCCCCAAGCACTTCATCTTCAGCCACCACCCACAGATGATGCCAGCAGCAGGTGCAGCTGGGGGCCCCGGGTCCCGGCCACCGGGAGGATCCTACTCCCACCCTCACCACCCCCAGTCACCACTGTCACCACACTCACCCATCCCACCTCACCCCTCCTACCCGCCCCTGCCCCCACCCTCACCTCACACCCCACATTCACCCCTACCACCCACCTCCCCTCATGGCCCACTGCACGCCTCTGGGCCGCCTGGCACGGCTAATCCACCCAGTGCAAACCCCAAGGCCAAACCAAGCCGGATCAGCACTGTGGTCTGACGAGTGCGATGGGTGTACCGGGGAACAGGATAGTCTGGGGAAATCCACGGGAGAGGGACTTTGCCCCTCTCTTCTTCCTCAGTTTTTTTCGAAATATGTATACACTCAGCAGTGTCCTTTTTTTCCACTTCTCCACACCTCCAGACCCTTCTTCCAACCCCTAGCAGTTGTCACGGGGTTCCCTTCCAGATGGGAGGGCCCTTGCCACTTGGCGGCCTGTACTTAGGGCACTACAGGGCCGGGAAGCGGTGAGGGCCTGTCCGCAGTCCTTGTCCTCCTTTTCCTGTCTTCCTCTTCTCTTTCTTGTCCCTGGAGGTCTAGTTGGTGGCCTCAGACCTCTGGGCAAATGTGAGCTTCCTTGCAAGCTGGTGGAGAAGGCAGGCTTCTGGAGCTGTGGGGGTGAAGGCTTCCCTGGAGCTCCTCTGGCTGTGTGGGGCTAGGAGAGAGCTCTGTAGAGCTGTGGCCAAACCTCAGGGCCTAGCCACACACCTCCATGTGTCTTTCTGCCTCCTGGAGGACGCAGACGGCAGTGCACTCTGTGGGTGGAACCCTGCTTGTGCTGGCCCCCTGCCGAGGACACCGCTTCCTCTCTTGACAGGCCCCAGCCCAGACCTCTTCGGCTTCAGGAACTTGCCTTGCCCTGCAATGTTCTTACCCTGATCAAAGTCCAGACAGGCTTTTTTTTTTTTTGGAGGTGGTGGGGGGCTCAGGTCTGGGATGAGAAGGGTACTGCCCTCCCTCACCCATATTGCATGCCCCCCCAAATTCTTCTACTTTGCCCACCTACATCTGAAGACAATGCACTTTACAGATGTCACCCACACATATCTCACTGGGGCAGGGCACCCAGCATCAGCCCTGGGGAAAGACTCCCAGACGATCACCCTGAGCCCAAGATGTCCTTCCTGAGGCAGAGATCGAAGCCATCAGAGCTGGGGCTGCGAGCCAGAATGCCCAAGCCCCTCTTGTTCATCAAAATCTCCACTGTCTCGCCAGTCCTTTCGCAGCCCTGTTTATTTATTATAAATATATTTTTTACAAGTCCCAGCTCCTCTCCTCGCCCTATACAGCCAGCTCCTTTCACAGCCCCTGCCTTCCTCGCCCTTGTCCAGTATGGGCTGCAGTACAGACAGACAGAGGGACCCTCTATGCCAAAGGGTCCCCAGGGCTTGGGGTTGTGGGAGGGTGTTGGTAGGAGGGACTGTATGGAGAGGAGCGGGGGTTCCGGCATTGTCTTTTTCCCTCTTGTATATAAGAATGTATATTTGATGCCTCATAAAAGACCTTGTGCTCACCTCTGGCCTCTGCCTCCTCCTTATGTCCCCTTCACTGTGGAGCCCATGGAGAGAGAGGCACTAGTCCGGGGAGGCGAATGGTAATTCAGACAACCGGGTGGGCAAGATGCTTTGGTTGGGTAGGAAGGTAGATGCGGGTGCATTTCCTGTCTCGTTTCCTGTGTTGTCTGCATGACAGTGGCAGGCGTGTGGGCTTTGGCGTTGGTCCAGTACACACCCTGAGGGTTCCACTGAGGTACAAGGCTTTCAGGGAATGATCCTCCCAAGTTTTAGTCACCTCAGTTTACCACCCGGGAGGACCACTCATTGTTATGCTATCGAACTTGGAGGTCACAACCTGTGCCCCAAGTCAGGTTCAGTCACCTGTCTTCAATAAGCCAACTAAAAGAGCCAAATTAAAAGTGGAAAGCAGAATGAAAAAGAGATTTATTCAATGTGACCATATTGGAAAGACAAACAAAGAGGTCTAGAGAAACCCCCGAGTCTGTCTTCAGGGTCCTGAAGTTAGGTCAAAGTTTTAAACAGAGGGCCAAGGATAGGCACATGGAAGTAGTCCCGGTCAAGGTGTGGTCCAAGCCACCATTGACCGTTCTTTGTCTGGGCTTTAGTCTCATCCTGTAAGATGGTTAGAACTGGGTAAAATCTCTTTCCAGAGACAAATTTTCCTTCTGGCATGAGGTTCCTGGGTAATTTCCCTTTCTTTGGAGCCCATTGTTTCCATAATCTGATAGACTGAGAGGCACAGCAGTCTCTTTAAAGTATTCAGGCTGGGGAGATGGCTCAGAGATTGAGCATTTCCTGGCCTGGAGGTAGTGGCATCCACTACCTCCCAGCACTCCGGAGGCAGAGGCAGGCGGATCTCTGTGAGTTTGAGGCCAACCTGGTCTACAGAGCGAGTTCCACGACAGCTAGGACTGTTACAAAGAGAAACTCTGTCTCGAAAAACCAAAAGCCAAAGCAAGCAAACAAACAAAATCCCAAAACACTTCCTGTTCTTGCAAAGGACTGGAGTTTGATCCCCAGAACCCAAATGATGGCTCACAAGTATTTATGACTCCACAACTCTGGGGGACCCAACACACTCACTTGCATATACTCACATATGGATACATGCATATCCATAATTGAAAATAAAAATAAATATTTAAAAAAAGAATATCTTGCTGAGCTTGGTGGCACATGCCTTTAATCCCAGCACTTGGGAGGCAGAGGCAGGCAGATCTCTGTGAGTTTGAGGTCAGCCTGGTCTACAGAGTGAGTTCCAGGACAGCCTCCAAAACAATATAGAGAAATCCCTGTTTCGAAAAACCAAAAAAAAAAAAGAAAGAAAGAAAAAAGAATAAAAGAATATCTTCATTTTTGCCAGTCTAGTTACAGCTACATGGAATTGTAGTAACTACAAGAAATAATCAATGCCAAGTAGCTAGGATGGAGTAGGTATTCAGCAAGTTAGTTGTCTTCTTTGTAGACGTTGTCTATGTGAAAGTGTGTGACCTCTGTTCTCACTCTTCCTGTGACTGGCCGGGTTTTGCCTTGAATCCCCTGCTGCTGACTCTCCATGCAATGGCTGGCCATATTTTTTGTTTTTGAGAGCAGGGAGGTGATGAGCCAGGAAGGCTCAGATCTAGATCCTTATATGAGCTCTGTGTATATACTTTGAATACTAAAAACCAAATAGCTGTCTTTCATTTACAGAGGAGACAGACCACACAGCAAGTCTGGTGTCTAGGTCGTGTGGTATCATAATGTGACATCCAAAGGGCCTGGAAAGCCCTGCCCCTGTGGCCCTTGTATTGCAGCCCCTTTCTTGGGCTGGCCTTGCTGGCTGGCTGCTTTCCTCAGCACATGTTCCCATTGCTCTGGCATCTCTAATTTCCTGGAACTTTTCCACTTCCATAGACTTTTCAGCTTCACCCTCACAGCTTTGCCTGTTGCCCTCTCAGGGGTTGCATGTTAGGGGTCCTGGCATCTCTTGAAATTGGGGCAGAAACCAGGTGTGATGGCACATGCCTATAAACACAGCACTTGTGGGAAGTAGTGGAAGGAAGATTAGGAGTTCAAAGGCAACCTGAGTTACATAGCAAGTTTGAGATACACTTGACACCCTGTCTTAGAAAGCCCCAAACTAAACCAAGCCCAAATTCATAAGCATCATGATGGTGGCCAACTTCTGCTGTCAACTATAGGGTGAGGGGCTTAGACCATGGCAGCCCATGTCTTGTAGTGCCAGGGGCAGAGAATAGGAGTCTATTTCCCTAGGAAGTGTGAGCATTGGTCCTAGGGTGTGTGTGTGTGTGTGTGTGTGTGTGTGTGTGTGTGTGTGTGTGTGTGTTTGTGTGGTCTCCCACTAAACCTATCAAGTCCTCAGGAATCTTCCTGTCTCTGCCTCTACCTCAGTGCTGCCATTACTTGGCTTTTCCATGGCAAGCACTGTGCCAAATGACCCATCTCCTCAGCACTTTCCCCAGGACTCTTTTTAATCAAAAATATTTACTTATTTATGTATTTATTTGTTTGTATGCATGATGTATATGGAAAACAGTGTCACAGATGGTGGAGGTCAGAGAACAACTTGTGTGAATCACCCTTTTCCTTCCCCTGTGTGAGTTCCAGGGATCAAACTCAGGTCAAGGATTAGTGCTGTCTCATCATCCAGCCTTTTGTGTTTGGTTTTTCTTTTCTTTGTTTGTTTGGGATTAAAGGTGTGCACCAACCACCACCCAGTTTACCCAGCTTTCTTAAAGCAAAAATTTACACTCCTGAGACTGGGATTAGTGGAATCCTACCAATTTCTGATATAACCTTGAGGCATTTCCCTATTACTCTAATGCATACTGCTTCTTTTTAATGACCCAAATCTCTTTCTCCTGTCTCTTTTCTCCCTCTCCCTCTTTCCTTCAAACCGCCACCTTTCCCCATCTCTCTCCTTCCTTCCTTCCTTCCTTCCTTCCTTCCTTCCTTCCTTCCTTCCTTCCTCCCTCCCTCCCTCTCTCCTTCCCTCCTTCCTTCCCTTCCTCCCTCTCTCCTCCCTATCTCTATCCCCCTTCTCTCCTTATTTCTCTCAATTTCTGAGTCTGGGTTCCAATATGTAGCTTAGGCTAGCCTCTAACTTATGATCATCCCAACACTGAGGAGGAGTACTTATGATCAAGTACCCAAGTGCTGGTAATAATTATATACCACCATACCTGGCTCCATTAACATCAGTATCTTGATGTCCAGAGTGCCCCAGTGTTAGCTGGGCATGATAGCACAGGCCTGTAATCTCAGCTACTCTGGAGGCTGAGGAGGGAGGACCACAAATCCTAACTTGGGTTACAGGACTGAAAAGTGAGTTTAAGAACAGCCCCAGCAACTGAGACTCTGTCTTTTTTTGTTTTGTTTTGATTTGATTTGTTTTGTTTTTCGAGACACGGTTTCTCTGTATTGTTTTGGAGGCTGTCCTGGAACTCGCTCTCTAGACCAGGCCTCAAACTCACAGAGATCTGCCTGCCTCTGCCTCCCGAGTGCTGGGATTAAAGGTGTGCCCCACTAACGCCCTGCTTACTCTGTCTTTTTTTTTATTATTTTATGTGTAGGGGTGTTTCATCTGCATATATGTAGGTACACATGTGTGCCTGGTACCTGTGGCCAGAAAAGGGCTTTAGATCCTCTGGAACTGCAGTTACAATTATGAGCTGCCATGTGGGAATTGAACCTGGGTCTCGAGAAGAGCACCGGGGGCTCTTAACCACTGAACCATCCCTCTAGCCTCCCGGCCCCTTTAAAAACTTTTTCGAGACAGGGTTCCTCTGTGGCTTTGGAGGCTGTCCTGGAACTAGCTCTTGTAGACCAGGCTGGCCTCGAACTCACAGAGATCCGCCTGCCTCTGCCTCCCAAGTGCTGGGATTAAAGGCGTGCGCCACCAACACCCGGCTCCCTTTAAAAACTTTTGAGACAGGGTCTGGAACTTGCTATGTAGACCAGAATGGCTTTGAGCTCACAGAGAAGGTGTCCAGCTCTGAGACCCTGTCTTAGAAAGCAGAAGACATAAAGCCAGGCGGTGGTGGCACACCCTTTTAATCCCAGGACTCAGGAGGCAGAGGCAGGCAGATCTCTGTGAGTTCAAGGCCAGCCAGAGCTACCCAGAGAAATTCTGTCTTGAAAAAACAAACAAACAAACTGGCAAAAGATATTAAAGATAAACTGGGAATAAAACCTAGTGGTAGGAATACTTGTCTAGCTCACACTGGTTTTAGGTTCAGCCCCAAATACTATAAAAACAAACAGAATCAGTGAACACAAAATGGCCCAGATTTGGCCTGTAGATGGCCTCTAAGGTGGCTCTAAGGTGACTCCAGTGTCCTTTGACATATCTCCATCTTTCTTTAAGCACCACATTTTTTTCTGGCTCCATAAGATACTCTTAGATTGCTGGGTGGTGGTGGCGCATACCCTTAATCCCAGCACTTGGGAGGCAGAAGCAGGTGGGTTTCTGTGAGTTCAAGGCCAGCCTGGTCTACAGAGTAAGTTCCAGGACAGCCTCCAAAACTACAGAGAAGCCATGTCTCGGGGGAAGAAAAAGATACTCTTAGATAGTCTTATAATTTCTCTGTCCCAGCCCATAAATCAGGTTTTTGTTTGTTTTTAGTTTTTGTCTTTTAACAAAGATTCTTTCTTGTAAAGAGTTTGGAAATCAGGACCTAGAAAGGGCATGGTGGGTCACAAGTATAATCCCAAAGTTTGTAAAGCAGGAGGAATGCTGTGAATTCTAAGACTGCCTAGGCCATAGAGTGAAGTGAAACCCTGTCTCATTCAATGCCCCCCTCAAAAGAGAGATTAAGATTTGGGCATTAGGGTTATAGAACTATGTTAATAATGTTAGCATATTTGGAAAAAGCTTCAGCATCCATTGATGATTTCCCAACTCCATTATTTCTTCCACATTTTTTGTTTAGAATTCTAAATGTTCCCAGATGAGTATAGTGGCACATAATAATCCCAGATGTTGGGAGGTGGAAGAAGGAAGACCAGGAGTTCAAGGCCAACCTGTGTTACATGAAATCCTGTGTCAAAAAAACAAAAGAACAATAAAAACTTTCCCTTTTCTGTAAATTTCTCTATGTATATCAGTGTGGAGTTATGGATTTTTATTTTTTATTTATTTGTTCTTTTTTTGTTTTTTCGAGATAGGGTTTCTCTGTGGCTTTGGAGGCTGTCCTGGAACTTATTCTGTAGACCAGGCTGGTCTCGAACTCACAGAGATCTGCATGCTTCTGCCTCCCGAGTGCTGGGATTAAAGGCGTGGGCCACCACCGCCCAGCATGGATTTTTATTTTAATCAATTTAAAGTCTACTGCTGTCATAATTCATTTTGAATTATTATTTTGATTATATTATTTTATTAAGTGTCTCCATCTTCCTTTGAGCATCATCCTTTTCTTTCTGGCACCATAAGATACTCTTATATATTCTTATAATTTCCTAATTTCTTAACACATATATGCAGCGGTATGTCTCTCTCTGACTCTTTCTGTATCACACATATCGGGATAGAATCTGGATATGGTGGTTCACACCTATAGTCCCATCTACTCAAAAGACTAAGATAGTTGAACTGCTTGAGTATACAAGTTCAAAATCAGCCCGGTCAACATAATAGTGCTACTCCATCAAAGAAGAAGAAGAAGAGGAGGAGGAGGAGGAGGGAGTGGAGAGAAGGCTCATCAGTTATGCACACTGCCTGCTCTTGAAGAGAATTCAGATGACATGACAACTCACAACTGAATGTAACTCCAGTGCCAGGGGATCCAGTGCCCTCCAAAGACACAAACCTATACCTACATTCAGGCAAAACACCAGTACACATAAAATAATGATAATAATAAAAATTTTTTAAATGTTCCGTGGTAGAGAGATAGTAAATGGTTCACAAGTGATGTAGAAGAGTGTGGGTAGATGTGGGAAGGAGGTGGAGTCCAGAGATGTTTGGGAGTTGGGCATGGTGGCTCCTGCCTGTAAACAGTCTGCTTGGGAGGTAGAGGCAGGAGGGGATCAGGAGTTTAAGGTCATACTTGGCTACAGAGGTAGAGGCAGGAGGGGATCAGGAGTTTAAGGTCATACTTGGCTACAGAGGTAGAGGCAGGAGGGGATCAGGAGTTTAAGGTCATACTTGGCTACATAGCAAGTGAGGCCCCATGTTAAATAAATTAACTAACAAACAGCCCCAACCAAAGACCAAATAAACAACAACAAAAAGACAATGCATACTATTTTGGAATTTTACAGACCAAAATTAAAAGGAGGTATAGGGGTTGGGAGGTGGCGGAGCACCTGTTTAGCGTGTGTGTGACCCTATGTTCAGGACACTGGGTTTCATCTCCACCACTAAAGCACAGCGTCATTCTAATGCAGTTTATCTACAAAATAGATGGGGTGTGACCGGCAGCCCAGTCAAGACCATGACTTACTGCTTTGCATACATTCTATACCAACCCCTCTCCTGGGTGGCTGGGTGAGGCCAAGTCAGCCTTCACCACAAGGCCAGATCCCTGTTGCTTCCAAATTCTGAAGGCTGCAGTTGTCCAGTCTCTGATTGGTCCCCAATAATACTCCAAGTTTGGAAAGGGAACTAGCTTCCTAAACACTTTTCTGTGTGAGGACCAACATCCGAGACTTTCACAGCTAGAAGTTTAGGGGACTAAAATTGTAGGTTGTAGGTTTGAAGTCTAGCTCTGTCACTTTCTAGTTATGTGACTTGCACTTGAGTTTCATTCTCCTCATCTGCAAGACAGAGATAATACTACTACTCAGCACCTGGCCCTTAAAGGGAGGCAGACGTCATTATCTCTAATCTTCCTAAGTAATGAAAGGATTACTTAAGTTCTTTTTATGAACAAGAAAACCAAGGGCCAGGGACACGAGGTACTTGGCACCTCCCAGTGAGTGAATATTTGCTCCAGGAAGGTATGCCTTTGTATTTCCACAAGCTCACAAAAGTTCCTGGTGCATAGCATGACGTTCACAAATATGAATTAATGAACTCAGTCTCGCTGGCTTAAAAGAGTGTGCAGTTTCCTTTTGCCCCGTGGTATGTCTGGGCTAAGGACATTGGAGAAAACTGTAGGAAAATTGGTGGCGCCGAGACCCAAAGCCTGTGTGTTCTTTACCCTTTATTGAGCGCTACCAGGTAGAAAAGCCAAACTGTTTTTAGCGGAGGAACAGTAAACTCACCAACCTTAATTTTATTCACCTTTCTCCTGCCTGCTCCTCTTACTTTATATTGTTATTGTCGCTGTTATGAATGAACAGCATCTTGCTATATATAGCTCAGGTTGGACTCAAATTCAAAATCCTCCTTATTTAGCGGTCGAAGTGCCAGGATTAGTGACAAAGCCACTTGAAAAATTATTTTATGTGCATTGGTGTGAAGGTGTCAGATCCCTGGAACTGCAGTTGTAGACAGTTGTGAGCTAGCTGCCATGTGGGTGCTGGGACTTGAACTCCTGTCCTCTGGAAGAGCAGCCAGTGCTCTTAACCACTGAGCCATCTCTCCAGCACCGCCACTTCTTACTTTTAACCACATGAATCTTTAAAAAAAATTCATACATTTATTTATCTTTCTGAGTGTGTGTGTACCACATTGAGCTGCATGTGTTGAGGTCAGAGGACAACTTGTGGGAGTTGGTTCTTTCCTTCCATCATGTGGGCCCCGGGAGAGTCAAACTTAGGTTGCCACATTTATTTGTTTATTTATTTATTTTTTGTGTGTAGGCGTGTTTGTGCTACATTGTGCATGTAGAGGTCAGAGGATAGAAGTCAGTTCTGTCCTTCTACCACGTGGGTCCTAGGGATCAAAATCGAGTCATTAGGCTTGGCAGGAAACGCCATGACACCATCTCGCCTGCCTTGAACCTTTTTTTTAAAGTTTTATTTTGAAATATTTATTATTTTTATTTTAAATATATGAGTGTTTTGCCTGCATGTATGTGCACGGTGTGCATGCCTGGTGCCCTCCAAAGCTAGAAGAAGGCACCAGATTCCCCTGGAATTCCAGTTGAGGATGACCGTGAACTACCATGTGAGTGCTGAAACCAGAACCCAGATCTCTGCAAGAACAGCAAATGCTCTCAACTGCTGAGCCATCTTACCTGGTGAACAAATCTATCTAAGTAGGGCAAATGATAGGAAAAACGTTTGACCAGAAATCTGGAACTTCTGCAACACTGGCAAGTTGTTAAGTCTTTCTAGAACTTGATTCCTCTTCCACAGAATGGAAACTTGTCTTACATTTTTCCCAAGGCTGTTGCCAGATGTGTTGGCTCATGCATGCTTGTAATCCCAATTAGGTAGGAGGATCTTTCTGAGTTTGAGGCCAACCTGGTTTGTATAGTGAGTTCCAAGCCAGCTAGGGTTACATAGTCAGACCCAGTCTCAAAAACAAAACAAACCCCCCAAACAACAAATGAAAAAGAAATGAAAATGTTAGTTGGGCACAAGGGATATTCTTTTATTCTGAAACAGGCCCTCGAAGCTCAGGCTGGCTGGAACTTCATATGTAGTTCAGGTTGGCTTGGAAAGTCAGTTCTTCTGCCTTGATTTAGGAGTGCTGGCATGAGCCACCACACTGCAACAACAGTGTGATCTGCAGTGAGCTTTACTTTGTAATGGCATGCTGACTCTAAGAAACAAACAAATAACTACCAAATAACCGAGGGACTGCCATGTGCCAGGTACTATAGAACAATTCTGCAAGGCAGGCATTTTCATCCTCATTTCACTTTCAGTTAGGACTAGAAAATAGCAGAGCTAGAGAAATGAGAAGGCAGGTCTGTGCGACTGCAGGATGTGAACTTCTCCCTGTGTAGCTTCCTCCTTCTGCTAGAATGGGCTAAGCTCATTCCTGAAGTAGAATCTACTTAGTTTGTGTCTGTATGTGATTAGGAACAGTTAACTAGAGGGTGAGTAACACTTCTCTTTAAACACATTCAAGCCATGGTAGATGCTTTATAGTATACAAGAAATGTTTGCAAAGAGTTTACATTATTTTCAGTCAATATAAGCTGTTATGCATTCATTTTTCTTTTGTTTACTCAACATTTATTGCTAGCTATACAACGTACTGAGGGCCCCTTCGATTAATTAATTCAATTAATTAATTCAATCTGATGGGAGAAGACAAATTTAATTGGCATGCGCACAAGTACTCAAGTAGTGACATACAGTCTGTGCATATAGGTACACACCTGATGGAATAATTCAGACGATCCCCAAATACAGATATATGTCACCCCCGCAAGTACTTTTTATGTGTGTGGTGCTATGTATGAGTTGAATCCAGGGCCTTGCATATGCTAGCCAAATGTCTACCACTGAGCTACATCTCCAGCTCTAAAGTACTAGTTGCCACCGATGAACCTATGGAGAAACAGCTTAAGGAACCTGCACATGGTAGATGTACAAAAATGCATATTACAACAGCTATCCAGAATAATTACAAGCTATATGTATGTAAATGGTTGAAAAGCAGTACACTACAGGCTCACAAATTGGCAAACAGGTGTCTTACACAGAAGTCACTGGTGGAAATGCACTGCTGCTTAAACATCTAATAGTTAAAATATAAAAATGTGTTGGGGAGATGGTTCAGTGGTTAAGAGCACTTGTTACCCTTTCAGAGGATCTACATTACGTTTCTAGCACTCACATGGTGGTTCTCAATCATCTATAACTCCAGTTCCAGGGAATTGGACATCCTCTTCTGACCTCCACTGGTACCAGGCACACATGTGGTGCATATACATGGAATGAACAAAAATGTAAACACCCAGGCTTTTTTTTTGTAGCAGTAGTTATCACAAAAGTATACACACACTGTGTTTATACAGTTATGATGCACACAGACCAGCTGATAACATTCATTAAAACGCTGATGGCCTATGATGTTGGGGTAAACAACATATTTTTACTCTAAGAGGGACTAAAGCTTCTAAAAATCCACATTCTCTAAGGAGTGGGGAGTTTCCTGCTTTCCTTTAAAAACAAAATAAAATAAAACAACAACAAAAATCCCAGAGATGTAAGTCTGGTTAGTCTTCCCCCAGCTGCGGGCCCAGAGGAGGCGGGTGGAGCAGCCGGAAGGGGGTGGAGATTCCTCGAAATCGCCGCCTTCCGTGGTTCACACAGAAAAGATCTGGGAGAAGAAGCAAAGGACATTGGGGAGGAGCCGAAAACCTGCTTGGGATCTAGGGTGTGTGCGTGCGCGTGCGCGTGCGCGAGTGTGTACGAGCGCGCATGGGCGCGTACCAGCTCCGGCCCACCTCCTAGGGACACTAGCTCCTCTTCCGGTTTGTCTAAAGACTGCGCATGCGCACCACTGGCCTTTAAACGTGCACCGCTGGTCCATCCGGTAAAAGGATCCGGCAAACAAATTACAATTTTGTTCCTCCGCCAGTGATCTGGACTATTTTCTCTCAGTCTTGTAAATACTTTTAACTAACTACTCCCGAATAAGGGGCATATATCACCCGATTTATTTCAGTAACCACAGAATGAAGGCTTCCTAGGGTTTATTCTAACTCAAAGTAAACAAAACTCGGAGAGACATCTCGCGGAAGGATCTGGTTTGTTGTGGTGAGGTACGGAGCAGGGGGAGGAGACGCTGACAAACCAAGATGGCGGTGGCGGCGATGAAACCTGCGGCGACTGGGACTTAACTGTAGTAGCAGCGGCTGCAATAGTTGGGAGGCAGCGGTAGGGTGTGGAAGAAACGAAACGGGATTAAGGTCCGGTAATAGGAACCTCAGCCTGAGACTTTTAGAGCACGGCACCCGCCCCCCCCAGGCCCTTGACGGGCGGTGGCCGTCTTGCTTAGGGCCTAGACTCCGAGAAGTGCCTCGGTTCCAGACAGCGGCGGCGCCATGAGTCCTTAAGGGCGGTCTGAGCCCTCCCGATCTCTGGCCCAGTCCTCGGGCCCACCATGGAGCTGGGGTCCGACGATTTCCTACCGCCGCCGGAGTGCCCGGTGTTCGAGCCTAGCTGGGCCGAGTTCCGAGACCCTCTTGGCTACATCGCGAAAATCAGACCCATCGCGGAGAAGTCCGGCATTTGCAAGATCCGCCCACCTGCGGTAAGGCCGGGAGCTGATGGTCGCCAGCGGCGAGCTTGTGGGTGGATCAGGGTAGCCGGTGGTGAAGCCCGGGGCGGAAGGCAGCAGGTGTGGGACGATGGATTGGCTGGGATCTTTTGGATGCCTCGTGAATCGGAGAAAGGGTGCTGGGGTCAGGGCTTCTCTCGGTTTGTGGCGTGAAAGTGACCTGGGCTTTGAGCCCACTCCCACCCTGTTCATGAGACTTGTTCTTGGTACAATACACAGATGCTCAGTGGGCCGGGGAGAGTTCTCAGGGAGGCACGGAGAGTACATCTCTTAGTTCCTTTACCTCAGCTAGATCAAGGCTATTATACAAAGTAATGACTACTGCTCTGTCCTTTAAGGCAGGCTGTGTGGTGTAGTGGAAACCTTACGTCTTTAAAGGGAGACATCTGAATTTAAAACTACTTAGAAGGTTAGCATCTGTATGACCTTGGGCATGTAAAGTTATCTCTGAGCCTGTGAACTGGGTGCTGGGAGTAATTAGATTAAACTAGGTAACATAGTACACTCTGCTAAGTGGTAATTACTGTGACTCTGAAGGTGCTTGATGTGGTCATTGGTTTGCTCCTATGTGTGTTGACTCATGTGTACTCACACCCTGTCAGGCCACTTCATCTATGATAATACCCTGGCCTGATGGATCAGTCAGGAAGTCATTCTCACAGTGGGTTCTCTTTCTGGCTCATCAGAGATGGGTTTAGGAAATTGTTCCGTTTTTTCAGTCAGAACTTTCCTGCACATGGTCTCCACAGACTTCCTATAGAGAAATCTAGACCAGTTCACGTGGTATGCCCTTCTCCGAAGATTTCTACTTTTCCTCTGGCCCAGTATGTAGGTGATCCTTATATAAGATAAGGTTTTCTTCGGTTCCCAGAAACAGAGCGGAGCTATGGACATCTCCTTTGGTTCTGAAATGTCAGCAAAAAAGACCGTATCTTTGGTACTAGTTCTGACTAGACCAGAAGTTTTCCAGAGGCTAGGACAAGCTGCTGCCTCGCCGACACTGAAGGAGAAAATGACCAATGTTTAGTGACCACGTGGGATTTGGTAGGCTGGATTGAGTTTGCCTGCAACGATGTTATTTCTGAGGAGGTGGTTCAGGCTGGAGGAGAGCACCACAGGTCTCCTTATCCATCTTAATGTTTTTGGTGCCCTTCCACTGGCTCATTTTAGCTGGATCCTCTAGGCCCTAGAGTCTAGGAAGTGTTGGGTGAGCAAATTTTAATTTCTTCCTTGTTGGAGCTTGGCCACAGGTGTCTGAGGATGCTTTTCTGTGGTAGTAACAGGCCAGGAGGTCAGCAGAAAGGTTGGACTCTTGGATTGCCTTAAGGAAAATTCCTTGAAGTAGCCAGGAGAGGCATGTCTGACATGGGGATAATTGAGATCCGAATTTCCCTTTTTCTCCCTTGGGCTTTTGGGAAGGTTGGCCATTATTACCCTGCTTTGGGAGACCAAGGTGGAAGGAATGACATATCCATGGTGTGTGTGGCCACAGGGGACTGTCCTTTGGTAGGCTTCTTTTCCCTGCTCCAATAGCATACTTCTTTCCAGGCCAAGAGAACTGACTGTTTTTATTGTTGTTGATGATTTTGTATGCCCCCCACCCCCACTCCTTAAGCCACCTTTAGGCCCTAAAGCATCTGGCTTTCTTCTATTTGGGACTTGAATTACTCACCCAAGTAATGATTGGGCCCAGAATGCAAACCTGTGTGTGAGTAGGTATTGGAGTTTGTCTTAGAGGGGTGGTTTAGGGTTTGAATTTCAGAGCATTTGACTACTGCTACACTTGACTTGGATGAATGGACAATATGGGAGCATCACAACTTCTTGAATTGGATAGCCATCCTGTTTGTCACAGTATTCTAAATGCCATTATCCTGAGCATTGTACTAGTACGGGACTGAAGATGACAGGTTTGCTGGACCTTCCCCATCTGTTGCATCTATAGCTTCTGCTTTAGGATTTCAGCTCTGCACTCACCTGTCAGGTGCTTGATGTTGTACCAATTCTTTAGAACTTGGCTGAGCAGGAAAAAGGGGTACTGGAGTTTTGGGTTTGAGCACTTTTCTGTCTGGGTTATCTGTGCTGATGGGAGTGTTGTAGTCTGGTGGAAGGTGTGAGGGTATGGGGAAGTCCACTGGACTTGTCTAGTTTTTTTTCTCTCCTGCTTTACTTGACCTCAGGCGCTTTCTTTTTACTACTGCGGGTTGGGGAAGAACATGTGTACTTGCAAATGTGAATCCTCTGGTTCCTTTTCTAAGAGAGCACGCATGCAAAAGAGCACAACAGCCTTCTTTCTCCTTTCCCATTCCTTTATGTATTACCTGTGTGTATGAATGCTGGTAGCTTGGTGTAGTGCAAAGAACCCGTGATCAGAGGATGTGGGTTCTAGTGTTGGTTCTGTTGCTAACTAGCTTGTAATTTCTTCTCTGGGTCTTACATTCCCCATTTGTAAAATGAAGACATTGATCTAGGTTATTCTAGGGTCTTTTTACCACTTCCTGCACAACAGAGTTCCAGGAAAGAGGACTGTCTGGGGAAGTATTCATGAGGCTGTTGGGAAGGAAGGTCTTCATAGTTATCCTTTGGATAGAACAGAAAAAGCTCCAACTTGGCATGGTAAAGCTTTCCTTGCTTTCATTAATTTTTCTTGGCTTCCCCTCCATAAATCCTTGCATTTTTTTGCCACAACTGTTGGGCTTCCCACTCCCAGACTTCCTTCCCTGCCTCTTATATCAGCCAAGTATATGAGAGAGGATCCACAGGAAGCCTTTCAGACCTGGTGAGTGAGTAAGAGATGTGGATGCTTGTTCCTTGATCTTCCCTGCAGTGTCTTCTGTGACTCTTTGAGTGAGAGAATAGATATCGACAGCCTAAACTGCTAATCCCTGCCAGAAGCAGAGCTGAGCTACCCTGCATGGGTATTCACTGGTGGGATCAGACTTAGAGATCAATGTCTTGTGAGGAAGCCAGGGCCAGAATTCATGTGCCCACCTTACAGATAAGCTTTTAATCCCAGCACTCGGGAGGCAGAGGCAGGTGGATCTCTGTGAGTTTGAGGCCAGTCTGGTCTACAGAGTGAGTTCCAGGACAGGCTCCAAAGCAATGCAGAGAAACCCAGTCTGGAAAAACCAAAAAAAAAAAAAAAAAAAAAAGAAAGAAAACAGATTCAGAAAGATAAGATCTTGTAGCTACTAACTAGTAGAGCTACAACACGAACCCAGGTCTTTTGACTATAGGTCCTGTGTGGTTTGCCAGAACTCTGGGCTATGTGTCTTGCCTAGAGAAGGGTGATGGTGTGGGTATATGGAAGGTTTGTGGTTAACTTATTTGAGCTTTTTATATTTTTCAAAATCCTAGCACTTGGGGCTGGAGAGATGGCTCAGCAGTTAAGAGCACTGACTGTTCTTCCAGAGGTCCTGAGTTCAATTCCCGGCAACCATATGGTGGCTCACCACCACCTTGAATGAGATCTGGTACCCTCTGCTGGCCTGCAGGCAGAAGGCTGTATACACAATAAATAAAATATTTAAAAAAAAAAGAAAATTAAAACAAAAACAAAATCCTAGCACTTTACTGTTGGGAAAAACATAAAAGTTTAGCAGGGCATGTACATGAGGCTTTGCAGATGGTCCTGAAGTGCTCTTGTGTACTGTTTTAAGTCCTGGGGAAAGTTGGGAGTGGCTCCATTTGGATGTTTGCCAGGTTGATGGAGCTAAGGTGTCTACAAGTTTTAGGAAGTATTAATGGAGCATTGAGCTGCTTTAGGTGTCCTCTGATCTTGCATTAAAGTGGGATAACCCAAGTTCTTTTCCCTTTTCTATTCTCCTAGGATTGGCAGCCGCCCTTTGCTGTGGAAGTGGACAACTTCAGATTTACTCCTCGAATCCAGAGGTTGAATGAGCTGGAGGTGAGTTTTGTGGCTGATGATGGGGTTTGGAGAGGGTTAAGTGTGCTCAGGACATAAAAGAAGCTTTGACCTCCAAATCAATACAGAGAAACCCTGTCTCGGAAAAAACAAAACAAAACAAAACAAAAAAAAAAAAAAAAAAAAAAAGCTTTGAAGCACCAGGTGTAAGGGCAGGGACAAATCACTTTTTTTTTTTTTTGACTTTTCAAGACGGTTTCTCTGTGTAGCCCTGGGTTGTTCTCAAACTCACTATGTAGAACAGTCTGATCTTGAACTCACAGAGCTCCACCTGCCTCTGTGCCCCTCTCCCCCCATAGGATTGAGGGCATGAGAGACTGCCTCCCAGCCACATTTTTAATATAGCCCAAAGGCTGGAGATGTTCTTTTCTCACAAAACTTTTCCACTTATGAATTTTCCCTGTCAATACCGACCCTACCTGGGTCAACAAAAGGTAGCTGTGTGGCTGACTGAAACCTCTTCCTTGCCCAGCTCAGTGTGACCTCATATAAAATCCATGGCTTTGTGCTTCCTACTTCCTCTTTGATACTTGGTATAGTGGATTGTGGGGTTGAAGAGCACAATCAACACAAGAACTGGTCTGTGTCAGAGGCTAGAATGGTTAGAGACATGGACAGGGGTCAGGCAGGTAGACTTTTCCCTCTTCTTTTTCTTCTGTACAGGAAGTCTGGGCCCCGGACAGGTAGTATTTTTCACTGGAGCTTGAGAATGCCCTGGGATGAGACAGTGGGTATCCTAAAGTTTGACATATAGGCAAGGTCCTGGAGTTTCCCATAAAAGATACAAGTTAGGTACATGTTCTTTTCCCACTCCTTCCCATTAATATGTATATTGAGTCCAGGTGCATACCAATACCCTAAAGTTTGCATGTTTTTGAGACCAGAAATCTTCATCATTGGCACTATTGACAATTTGGATCAGATTTATTCATTCATTTCTTTATTTTGGTCATGGGGTACTTGTGTGTGGACGAATATGGAGCACAAAATTGTTCCTATTAATAACTGCTGCCCTGGCCGGGCGGCGGCGGTAGTGGTGATGGTGGTGGTGGTGGTGGTGGCGGCGGCGGCGGCGGCGGCGCACGCCTTTAATCCCAGCATTTGGGAGGCAGAGGCAGGTGGATCTCTGTGAGTTCAAGACCAACCTGGTCTACAGAAGCTAGTTCCAAGCCAGCCTCCAAAGCCACAGAGAAACCCTGTCTTGAAAAGCCAAAAAAAAAAAAAAAAAACAACAACAACAAAAGAACTGCTGCCCTAAACTCAGTCTAGATATTGTTCCAGTCAGAACCAGAGTAATCTGTTGTAAGTAGTATGAGTTCTTGGAGAAATAAATCTGACTAGGTCTGTAGCTGGTATAGCTGTGGTCAGGTATTACTTAGCACTGGACAAGGGCAGGTCTTCTAGAGAGTTCATGCTAATTAATGAGGGGAAGGAGGAGCCGGGATGAGGCCAAATTTGGAAAGGTAAGGGTTCACATAGAAGGTGGTGTTCTTAGCCCCTCAAGGATTCTCACTGATAAAAGCATATGGGGCTGCAGTGAGTGTGCTCAGATGCTCAAATGCAGCAAATCAGTCGTAGCAGAAAGAAAGCTAAGCTTAGAGTTATTTGATATTTAGTGTCTTAGTGCATGTTATGTGACTTAACTCTTCTGGCCCCTTTTCTTCATCTGTACAAGAGATAATAACACACAAATAACCTTGCCAGAATGAAGAGAATATGTATAAAGACTATTATGACCTTCTGGAAGATGAGAGAACGGTGGGGCCAAGCACTGTCGAGAGCCCAGAGCTCATTCCACTGGGAGCCAGAAGATGGGTCCCTGCGGAGTGGGGAGCGTGGGTGGGATGGAGTGTTGGTGGTAATGGATGGGTGGTGGTAGGAGGTGGCCAGTGTCTTTGAGCCATTTCTTCTTCAGGCCCAGACAAGAGTGAAACTGAACTATTTGGACCAGATTGCCAAATTCTGGGAGATCCAGGGCTCTTCCTTAAAGATTCCCAATGTAGAACGACGGATCTTGGACCTCTATAGCCTCAGCAAAGTAAGAACAGTTTTTCAAATATTCTCCAACCCTATCTCAATATAAACCCTTGTTACTCTAGGACCCCTTTTGGTTTGGATGTTGGGTCTCTGGGCTGTAATGGAAGGATAGACTGGTAGCACCCCAGTATATGTCTTCCCACCTCTCGTAGCAGTTGGAGATCGGGAGAAGGGGCGGCTCCTAGTGAAGTGAGAGGCTGCAGTTGTCTTCCTTACCCTTTCTGTAGGCTTGCTTCTGCGTGTTCACACACACAGTGCACCATGTCCCTTCTTGCTCTTCCTTTCAGATTGTGGTGGAAGAAGGTGGTTATGAAACTATCTGCAAGGACCGTCGATGGGCCCGTGTGGCCCAACGCCTCAACTACCCACCTGGGAAAAACATCGGTTCCCTGCTACGCTCTCACTATGAACGCATTGTTTATCCCTATGAAATGTACCAGTCTGGAGCCAACCTTGTGGTAAGGATGCCAGGTTGTGGTGGTGTAAGAAAGTCTTTATCCCCAGGCACATATTGGCACACTTTTTTTGTTTGCTTTTAAAAACTATTGTTTATTTCTATTTGGCATGGGGTCTTGATATGTGGCAGGCTGGCTTAGAATTTACCATGTAGCGGGCTGGAGAGATGACTCAGTGGTTAAGAGCATTGATTGTTCTTCCAGAGGTCCTGAGTTCAATTCCCAGCAACCACATGATGGCTCACAGCTATCTACAATGAGATCTGGTGTCCTTTTCTGGCATGCAGGCAGAACACTATATATAATAAATAAAAAATAAAATAAAAACCTTAAAAAAACATAGAACAGATTTTAAAAAAAAGAATTTACCATGCAGCTATTCCACTTACCATGTAGCTCAGACTGCACTTAAAACTCTTTTTTGGTGGGGAGTCCAGAGGTGACTAATAAGTAGGATATTTCAACTGCCATGCCCTATTGTCTTACATTCTTTTTTCAACACATGGTTTCTCTGTGGCTTTGGAGACTGTCCTGGAACTAGCTCTTGTAGACCAGGCTGGTCTCGAATTCAGACATCCACCTGCCTGTTTCCCGAGTACTGGGGTTAAAGGCGTGCACCACCACCGCCCAGCCAGATTCTTTTTTATTTTCTTTTGAAACAGGATCCTCCTATAGCCTAAGCTGATCTCAAAATTTGTAGGCAAAGATGAGTTTGAACTCTTGATTCTCCTGTTTCCACCTTCTGGGTCACTGAGATTACAGGCATGCCCTACCATGCTAAGTTTAAGCAATATTGGGGTTCAAACTCTGGCTTTGTCCTCAGATTCCTACCTTGAACTTTAGAAAATAATTTATGATGTGCGTATACATGCATGTGGAGGTCAGAAGATAATTTTCAGGACTTCATTCTCTTCTACCATGTGGGTCCTTGGGATTGAACAGAGATTCTCAGGCTTGACAGCAGATACCCATTAAACCATCTTGATGGTCCCTTGGCCTTAAACTCTTAATCCTGTTTTTTTTTTCTCAAGTGCTAAGATTACCAATGTGTACCACCACAAACTACTACTCTTAACTTTTATTTTAAGATTTATTTTTTATGTATACAGTGTTGTTCTGCCTGCATGCCAGAAGAGGGCACCAGATCTCATTACTGACGGCTGTGAGCCTCCATGTCTTTGCTGGGAATTGAACTTAGGACCTCTGAAAGAGCAACCAGTGCTTTTAACCTCTGAGCCATCTTTCCAGCTCCAGCCATGTCTCCAGCACCTATATTACTACTCTTAATAGGACTAGTTCCATGGACTGGATACTGGGAAAGTAGACTTTACCCTTTCCTAGTAATGCTTTTTTGTTTTTTGTTTTTATAGTGTCTATTGTCAAAGTCCTATAGTTAGTTATCTGTAGAACCCCTGGGTTTAGTACCACCAGAGGGGGGAAAAAAGGAAGGAAAAGCCTTGTCAGTGGCAGGAAGATGACTCATTGGGTTAAGATGCTTGCTTCCAAGACTGGTGACATGAGTTCGACCTGGAATGCACATGATAGAGAAAACTGACTTCCAGGGGTTATCCTCTAACATTCACATACTCACTGTGGCATGAATGCCACACACATAACATAGACACACACAAATATGTAAATGTTAAAAAGAAAAGGAGGCCAGGCGGTGGTGGCGCACCCCTTTAATCCCAGCACTCGGGAGGCAGAGGCAGGTGGATCTCTGTGAGTTCGAGGCCAGCCTGGTCTACAGAGCGAGTTCCAGGACAGCCTCCAAAACAATACAGGGAAACCCTGTCTCAAAAAACCAAAAAAAAAAAAAAAAAAAAAAAAAAAGAAAAGGAGAAGGAATTCCCAAAGTATATAAGGGGCTAGTGATAAAGACCTATTGGTGATAAAGAGCTATTGGTGTTGGTCAGGGATATAGGCCACATGGGTATAGGCCACAACTTTGACCAGTGGATGAAGGTGAAAGGAAGGTGTTACTTGGGGGCTGAAATTCCATACCCTGGTCCTTACTCTTTACTTATCTCTAGCAGTGTAACACACGTCCATTTGATAATGAGGAGAAAGACAAGGAATATAAACCCCACAGCATCCCCCTCCGACAGTCTGTACAGCCTTCCAAGTTCAACAGTTATGGACGACGGGCAAAGAGACTACAGCCTGATGTGAGTACTTTTCTTGCCACCTATGGGCCTCTGGGATAGAAAGCCTGCTGCTTGCTGACTGAAACCATGTACACTGTTATACTTTCTCTTGTTTTTTTTGTTTGTTTGTTTGTTTGTGTTTTTTTTTTGTTTTTTGTTTTTCGAGACAGGGTTTCTCTGTAGCTTTGGAGGCTGTCCTGGAACTCACTTTGTAGACCAGGCTGGCCTCGAACTCACAGAGATCCGCCTGCCTCTGCCTCCCGAGTGCTGGGATTAAAGGCGTGCGCCACCAACGCCCGGCTGTACTATACTTTTTATGTCTGCTCTTTGTGCTTAATTTGTTCCTTTCTGCTCATAAAGTAGAAGTCATCTTTTTTTTTTTTAAGATTTGTTTATTTACTATATATATATAGAAGAGTGTTCTGTCTGTGTGCCAGAAGAGGGCACTAGATCTCATTACAGATGATTGTGAGTCACTATGTGGTTACTGGGAATTGAACTCAGGTCCTCTGGAAGCGCAGCCAGTGCTCTTAACTGCTGAGATATCTCTCCAGCCCAGAAGTCATCGTATTTCTATACCCTACCTTCAGACAGAGGATTATGTACCATAGTTTTTTTTTTGGGGGGGGGGGAGGCACATGGGACAATAGAGAACACTATATACATTATGTGCTCATTGAGGGATATTAATTTAGCAAGCCATATTAATGTCAAATCGTGTTTTTTTTTTTCTTTTTGGGTGGGGGTGGTGAGACAGTATCTCACCTTGTAGTGTTGACTGGCCTAGAACTTGCTATGTAGACCAGGATGTCCTCAAACTCTCAGAGATCTACCTGCCTCTGCCGTTCAAGTGCTGGGTTAAAGGCATGTACCTCCTACACCCAGAAATGTTACTCTTTATTTACTTATTTACTCACTCATTTATTTATTTAGAAAGGTTTCTATTGAAGTTGACTTAATTACATTTCTTTCTTCCTCCATCCCCTTCCAGTTATCCTTCTTTAAAGCATGCCCCCTCTTAAATTGATAGCCTCTTTTTCTTTGAGTATATTTTTCTGAACATACATGCATATATGTAACAAATATACATATAAATATGATTTCAAAACTGATCACTTGGCATTGAGCAACCAAATAAAGGGGCTCATCCCTGTGAGACGCTAATTGTCCTCCTAGCAATCAGTATTTGCCTGTAGTTCTTTGTCTAGGGATGGGACACCATGAAATTTCCGCCCCCTCCATGTTAACATGTCCATTAAAGTGGTCTTACTTCTTTAGTCTTTTTTATTTTGTTCTCTGCGTAGACCAGGCTGGCCTTGAACTCACAGAGATCTTCCTGCCTCTGCCTCCTGAGTGCTGGGATTAAAGGTGTGCTGCACCACCACGCCTGGTTTATGCAGCTATTTTTAGGAGAGACTTTCACAGCAGACTTCTTGGTGTTCTGGCTCTTAGAATCTTTCTATCCCTCTTTCACAGTATTTCCTGAGCCTTCGATGTAGGAACTGTGATGCAGATTTACCCACTGGAGCCAGGCTCTCCACAATCCATTGGCCTCTCTTCGTTATGTCCTGTTGTGGTTTTCTGTGATGGTTTCTGTTTGCTGTAAAGAGGCTTTCTTGATAAGGGATGAATAACTGTTTTGAATTGCTACGCTTATTTAGAAAAGGTGGTTTGAGTACCACTCTATTTAAAATATGCTATGTCTAAGTTATCAGGTAGAAGTAATATTTTTATTTTATAGTTGGCAAAACTGAGATTCTGCTTTTAATTTTCAGTTTTCTTTTAAATTCTTAAAAACTTTTTTTTTCTTTTTAGAGTTTTAAAACATTTTATGTGTATGGATGGTTACCTGCATGTATGTATATCCATGGTGTGTGCCTGGTCCCCATGAATTCTAGAAGAGGGTATTGGATCCCATGGAACTGGAGTTACAGATGATTGTGAGCTGCCATATGGGTGCTGGGAATTGAACCTGGGTTCTCTGGAAGAGCAGCCAGTGCTCTTATCCACTGAGCCATCTCTCCAGCCCCTAGATTTCTTTTTTGATTATGTGTATGCCCATGTCCCTTCTACCATCTGGGTCTCAGAGATTCAACTGGGTTGTCAGGCTTGATGGCAAGCAAGCACCTTAACCTGTTGACTCATCTTGCTGAACATTTTAACGAAGAGACTTAGTTGGGACTTATCCCTAGTCTTTAAAAAGAAACTCTAAATTCTTGCCCTGGCCCATCTGTGCATGAGTTCTTGGCACAAACTTAGTGGTGTGTCTGTGTGTAGATATAGATATATAGAATTAGTATGAGCTTTTCTTTTAGGGTTGGGCAACCTGCTCCAGATTGTAGTCTTGACTCATTTTCTGCTTTCTTTGTAGCCGGAACCCACAGAGGAAGATATTGAGAAAAATCCAGAACTGAAGAAGCTACAGATATATGGAGCAGGCCCCAAAATGATGGGGCTG
The DNA here is from genome assembly GCF_017639785.1 of Mesocricetus auratus. Classification (NCBI taxonomy): domain Eukaryota; kingdom Metazoa; phylum Chordata; class Mammalia; order Rodentia; family Cricetidae; genus Mesocricetus; species Mesocricetus auratus. The sequence goes on from NW_024429188.1 coordinate 8,312,621, forward strand.
GGCCTTATGGCCAAGGATAAGACTCTGCGGAAAAAAGGTAAGGCCTAAGATACCGGGGATGGCTTCATATGGAGGGAGAAGGACTGCAAATGTCTCAGATTTAAATTTGGAACCGCTTTTCTGTCCTACAGATAAAGAAGGACTTGAGTGTCCCCCCACTGTGGTGGTAAAGGAGGAGTTAGGTGGGGATGTGAAGATGGAATCAGCCTCGCCCAAGACTTTCCTAGAAGGCAAGGAGGAACTGAGTCACAGCCCTGAGCCCTGCACCAAGATGACCATGAGGCTGCGAAGGAACCACAGCAATGCCCAGTTTGTAAGGACCCAGCCCTGACTTCCTAGAGCTCTGCTTCTCATCCCTTCAGTGAGCATTTCTCCAGCATGGCACTGGACTAGGTTGCATTAAGTAGAAAAGTGGGTCTAGAGGGCCCTGCCTGCAGGTAGCTTACTTAACCGGGGAAAATAAGACCAGCTAGTTTGGAACAAAGAACAAGAATCAGTAAATAGCTACTGTCCACATAAAGTGCTAGAAGAGTCCAGAGAGGACTCCTGTTGTCCAGTGCTTCGGTGCTTCAGGATAAGGCTAAAATTTCCATTATCTTCACTATCATGCATAGTCCAATTCCTGCTGATCTCTAACTTCATTACCCAGCACTGCCTACCTAACTTCTCTGCTATAGCTGTTCTGAATTACTTGTAGGTAGATTTGTTTTTTGTTTTCTTCAAGAGACAAGCCTCTAGTTCTTTTGTAATCCTGTATTCCTTACACATGGGGTTTCTCAAAGAATTTCTCTTTGTGCTCCGCTCCAGTTGCCAAGCACTAGCTAGCTTCCTTTCAAGTTTCAGTTAACTTCAAATGTCCCCTTCAGGGGAACTGGAGAGGTGGCTTAGAGTCAAAGCACTGGCTGCCCCTATAGGGTTCAATTCCCAGCAACCACATGGTGGTTCACAGCCATTTGTAGTGAGATCTGGTACCCTCTTCTGGCAAGGAGGCATACATGCAGACAGAATACTATTTCTATAGTAAATAAATCATTAAAAGTCTCCTTCCTCAATGTCCTCCCTCATCTTTAAGTAATATGAGTGCTGCTTCCTTTCTCTAGGTTCCCACAGTATTTCTTATTGGCTGCTATGGCAGTTTTCTATTTTTATGAGCACTACAGTGTACTGTGCTATTTGAAGACAGATACCAGATCTTTCTCATCTCTGTGCCATAGAATTCGATGTTTCTTGAATGGTTAAAATGAGAAGGTTGAAGATTAGTAAAACTGCTCTTGAAGGGTGGTAGTGGTGTGAGCCTTTAATTCCAGCACTTGGGAGGCAGGGGCAGGCAGATCTCTGAGTTCAAGGTCAGCCTGATCTACAGAGCTAGTTTCAGGACAGTCAGGGCTACACAAAGAAACTCTGTCTTGAAAAACCAAGAGAAAAAGAAAAGATAAGAAAAAGACTGCTCTCATATCTACTTGTCTTGGGGAGGTAGTACATGTATGCCACTGAGCCCCAGGTCTTAAATGACTCTCTTGTAAAGGGATATGAACAACCAAGCCAGCAAACACCTCTGGCTTCCAGTGGGGAACTCTCTGGAATAGGATATTGTCTGGTGTTTAATGACTGGGCAGGGCCTATATTGATAACCCTTTGGTTCTCTCTGGCAGATTGAGTCATACGTGTGCCGAATGTGTTCCCGAGGAGATGAAGATGACAAACTTTTGCTGTGTGATGGTTGTGATGACAATTACCACATCTTTTGCCTGCTGCCTCCTTTGCCTGAGATCCCAAAAGGTGTCTGGAGGTGTCCAAAGTGTGTCATGGCGGTAAGGCCTTTCCAGTCCCAGTCTACATGGGACATCTTATTTCCTTTGCATAGTCTAAGGGGAGCCTCCTACCTCAGCTGTAGTATTACATTTTGGGACTCTAGAGTAAGGCTAGGCTTTGTAGAACTTTATGAGAAAGAGGAAGAGAAAATGTAGTTTATGCTCCTGTCCTGTGGGAACTCCAGACTACCTATGGGGTATTACGATTAGATGGACTGTGGTGATGAACTATGTGTATTGACTTGTAAGCAGATGTTAGAAACCCTGGATTGTAGTAGTTGACCATAGGAAAGGTGGATTTGTTTGTTTGTTTGGTTGGTTTTGTTGAGATAGTGTCTCACTATATAGCACAGACTGGCCTCAAATTCACACCAGTCAGTCTTCCTTCCTCAGCCTCACAGAGCCTGGGATTGTGGGTGTGAACCACCATGCCCAGATCAAGGAAAGTTCAGAGTAGTGGTTAGTGAAGATAATCAAGAATGAGCTTTATATGACAGGGTTAACTATCTATAACAGACCATATAGCTATTTATTGAACCCAGGGCTTTGAGCATGCTAAGGAAGTACTCTCTGCTGATGAGCTATATCGCCACTTTGTGTCTTATTTTTTATTTTTGTTTTGAACTCACTTTATGACCCAGGCAGGCCTTAAACCTTTAGTCCTCCTGGCGGATCTCTGTGAGTTCGAGACCAGCCTGGTCTACCGAGTGAGTTCCAGGACAGGCTCCAAAACAATACAGAGAAACCCTGTCTCGAAAAACAAAAAACAAACAAACAAAAAAAACCTTTAGTCCTCCCAAGTAACTGGAATTGTGAGCTTGCACCATCAGTTTTGGCTAGAAATTAAAAAAAAATTTCTTTTGACTCTCAAGTACTTTCTTTTTTCTGTCATATATATGTGTATATATATAATTATCCTTAAGACACTTAAAATACTTTATAAAGACTTTTATAAGTTCATACCCTTTCTGTATTAATGAATTAAAAGATAGGAAGTTTTCATCAAGAGGGTATATTGATTACTTGCTTTCTTCCTGTTAGGGTATTTAGATGTGGTTTTCAGTGATCGAGGGTGTGGAAGAGGTCCATTGGTGTTACAGGCAGGGAGACAGGATTTTGCAGTGCCCAGGGCAGATAGGTGCAGTGTAGTAAGGAGGAGCCACACAAACAGCAGTGAGGCCCAGTACCCAAGATGTCTGACAGACTCATTTCATGTCTTTCCTACCTTCATATTCTCCAGGCTTATCTACATTTCCCTCTGGGTTTCTGGAGGGCATACATTGACAATCTTACCTTATTCTCCACAAGACAGGTGTGCAAGTGCATGCACAAAAGGGCTGAAAAAGGACTAGGACACTACAAAATAGTGTCGGTAGTCTTGGAGATTCTAATGGATAATTATGAATGCCAACAGTATTGTAGATGACGAAGACAGACTCTGTTTGCCTTTCTTCTCAGTAATGATGAGCCAGTGGACCAGACTGACATTTATTTTTCTTTCTTTTTGGGGGGTGGTAGTGGTGTTACTGGGGATTAAATTTAGGCCTTGTGCATGCTAGGAAAGTAATCTCCCACTGAGCTACATCCTTAGTCCTTTTTTGTTTGTTTGAGACAGTGTCTGGTTATGCAGTCCAGGCTGGTTTGTAACAAATTATGTATACCTAGATGGCATCCAACATAGATCCACTTGTTTGTGTTTCCTGAGCGCTGAAGCACTTGGTTTTTTAAAATCAGTTGTTACGTCTGGGAGGTGGTGACACATGCCTCCCTCACCTTTAATCCCAGCACTCTGGAGGCAGAGGCAGGCATATCTCTTGAGTTCAAGGCCAGCCTGGTCTACAGAGGGAGTTCCAGAAAGACTCTAAAACTAGATAGAGAAACCCTGCCTCGAAAAACCAACCAATAAATAAATATTTAAAATTTGGTTGTTGAGTAGCCCAGGTCATAAATCCCTTGTCTTGGATTTTCCAAGTGCTAGAATTAAGATGTGAGCCAAAGCACCTTCAAGTTGGGTTTTGTTTGTTGGAGACAGGATTTCCTTAAAAAGTATCTTGCTACATTGCTCAGGCTAATCTTGGGTTTGTGGGCCTCAAATGATCCTTTTGCCTCAGGATCTGAGTAGCTAGGATTATAGGCTTATGCGACTGTATTTGGCTTGGAGTTTGGGTGTTTGTTTCAGTGTTGAGGAATGATCCAAGAGTTTCATAAATTTTGGGCAAGTGTTCTAAAAGTTGTGTTTTGATGTCAATAAAAGTAAGGAGGAAAGGGACTAAGAGTATAGCTCAGTGGTAGAGTGCTTGATTAACATATATAAGGGTCTGGGTTCAAACCCCAGCACCCAGAAAAGAAACAGTATTGAAGGACATTCCCATGGAGAACGAACTCTGAGTATGATAATAACTTTCCCATTGCTATAAAGGCATCTGAAAAAAAGAGTTTATGTTTATTTTATTTTATATGTACGAGTGTTTTGCCTGTGTGTACCTTGCGTGTGCCTGGTGCCCACAGAGGTCAGAAGAGGGTTGTGGATCCCCGGGAACTAGAGTTGCAGATGGTCGTGAGCAGTGTGTGTGTTGGGAACTGAACCTGGATTTTGTGCAAGAGCAGCAGGAACTTTTTAACTGCTGAGCCATCTCTCCAGACCCTGGGAGAAACTGTAAAGGAAGAAAGATTTTGGCTTACAGTTGTAGGGATTTCAGTTCATCATGGTGGGGAAGTGTTTATGGTACAACTCACATTATGAGAGCAAAGATACTGACTCCAAGAACCCAACTCCTGACCTACTTCTTCCAACGAGGACCATATCCAAACCCTAACAACGAGCAGAAAGAAGTAAGATAGAAATGCTAGTGTGGCATGAGTAGATGTACCTCTATTTTTTTGACTTGTTCTCTCTCCTTTGGGTTTTAGGAGTGTAAGCGGCCTCCTGAAGCCTTTGGCTTTGAGCAAGCTACCCGGGAATATACTCTGCAGAGCTTTGGGGAGATGGCTGACTCCTTTAAAGCTGACTACTTCAACATGCCTGTGCACGTAGGTGATGGAGGGCTAGGGCAGTGCTGGGACTACTTTCAAGGGCACTGGTACTGTACCTCCCCTGAGTTAATGTGGGCAGGATAAAATGGGCTCACATCATCTGCCGTCTTTGTTCCCCCAGATGGTACCCACAGAACTTGTAGAGAAGGAGTTCTGGCGGCTGGTGAATAGCATTGAGGAAGACGTGACTGTTGAGTATGGGGCTGACATCCATTCCAAAGAATTTGGCAGCGGTTTCCCTGTCAGTGACAGTAAGCGACACCTAACCCCAGAGGAGGAGGTGAGTGGGTGATTATCATGGTTGTATATGTCTGTATAGTGTCTGAAAGATAATTATGCCTGCCTCAAGTAGTTGCTTTGAGATTTAGATAAAGTACTATATATAAAGAACACAACCTAGGTAGTATCTGAAATGTGCGTGTATAAGATGCTTCCCCCCCCCGAGCCCTATTTCCTAATTTGTAATATGGGGTATACCTGCCATGCAAATTTGTTACAAGAATTATGTGAAAAGTAGGTAAAGTGACCTAAGGACTGCTTGGCCCTTTCATATATATGTGTTCAGTAAGTAGGATTTGTATACACAGGTAGAATTGAGAGACCAGTCTTGACTGAGGGAAGAATGTATTTGGGTTCAGAGTTTTTGTCTTTATTGTTGTTTTGTTTTTTGTTTTTTCTTTTTTTGGCTTGTTAGGCTTTAATTTAAACTTGAAAAAATTGGGCATAAAAATACTAAATATAAACCAGGCACGCCTTTAATCCTAGCACCCAGGAGGCAGAGGCTGGCGGATCTCTGTGAGTTCGAAGCCAGCCTGGTCTACAGAGTGAGTTCCAGGACAGCCTCCAAAACAATACAGAGAAACCCTGTCTCGAAAAACCAATCAATCAATCAATCAATAAATAAATAGATAAATAATTTTTTTTGTGGAGTAACGTGATGTTTCTAAAATCTAAGCACTCAATTTTTTATATTCCACATTAGAATGAGATTTGCCTTCCTGTGCCTGGCTTATTTCGCTTAATGTAGTGATCGCCAGTTCCATCTGTGCTGCTACAAATAACATTTCATCCTTTTTTTAATGGTTGAATAGTAGTATAATATAGTGTATATTATATATTACATTCTTTTGAATGGTAGACAACTTAGACTGGTTTCCTTTTCTTGGCTGTTTTGTAAATAAGCAAGTAAACAAAGAACAAACTCCCATGTTACAGTAAACATGGGCGTGCAAATAGCTTTGCAACATACTGATTTTGTTTCTCTTGGTTATGTAACCTGTAGTGGAATTGCTACGTTATACGATAGGGTTTTTAAAAAGATTTATTTATTATGTATGCCAGAGGAGGGCACCAGATCTCATTACAGATTGTTGTGAGCCACCATGTGGTTGCTGGGAATTGAACTCAGGTCCTCTGGAAGAATAGCCAGTGCTCTTAACCTCTGAGCAGTCTCTCCAGCCCCCATTATATGATAGTTTTGTTTTCAACATGGTTTTAAAGAACTTCCATACTATTTTCCAGTGTGGCTGTACTGATTTATATATTTAAAGATTTATTTATTTATTATGTATACAACATTTTGCCTGCATGTATGCATTCAAGCCAGAAGAGGGCACCAGATCTCATTACAGATGGTTGCTGGGAATTGAACTCAGGTCCTCTGGAAGACCAGCTAGTATTCTTAACCACTGAACCATCTCTCCAGCCCCCTTGATTTATATTTTTACTGCAATATTCAGGGCTTCCCTTTTCTCCATATCACTGCTAGTGTTGATAATCATTTTGCTGTGCTGGAGATTGAACACAGGGCTTTGTATATGCTAAGTAAGTATTCTGCCACCTGTTTTCATTCCTTGTCTATTTACCTTTTTTAAAAAATTTACTAAAACATTGCTATAAAAAAGTTATAAAAATTATTACACAAAACTGTGGTTATGATAAGAGTCATTTTTACCGAAGCCAGGTAATATGTCATTGTGGGTTTGGCTTGTGTTTCTTTGATTAATGATAGAGCATTTTTCATATACTTGCTTGCTGCTTGTATGTCATCATTTTAACAATTATTGAACCTTTCCATTGTTGATGACTATTTATATCTACCTATTGTCTGTTTTAAAATCTGGTTATCTGTTTTGTTGTTATTGTTTGGTTTTTTCCCCTGTGGTTCATATCTTGTTAGGCAAATAGTTATGCTGTATATTGTCTTTTTGTTGTGTCCTTTTTGTGTTGTTGGGGTGTTTTTGTTTTGTTTTGCTTTTTTTTTTTTTTTTTTTTTTTGGACATAGGGTCTTGCTGTATAGCCCTGGTCTGGTTCTTAGCATAGGCTCCTGTTACACTTGTGGCAGTCTGTCTGTCTTCTTAGCCTTCTGAGTGCTGGGGTTGCAAGCATGTGTCTCAACCTGTCTTGCCTTGGTTTCCTTTGCTATACATAAGCTTTTTTAGTTTGTTGCAGTGACATTTATCTTTTTGTTGCTGTTTCTTGTGCTTCTGAACTTTTGTACAAGAAATAGTTGCCCATTTCAATGTCCTGTAGCATTTTCCACGTTTTGTCTTACAGATTCCTAGTTTTAAGTCTTATATTGAAGTTTTAATCTGTTTAGAGTTAAAATGAGATGGGGGCCTAGTTTTTTCTTTTGAATATAGCTACTCAATTTGTCTAGCATTGTTTATTAGAAAGACCACACTTCCCCAGTATGTGTTCTTTTGTTTTGTTCATTTGTTGTGTTGTTTTGTAGAGACCAGGTTTCACTATGTCTCCCTGGCTGGCCTACAACTCACTGTGCAGACCAGATTGGGCTTGAATTTGCAGAGGTCTGTCTTCCTCTGCCTCCTGAGTGCTAGGATTAAAGGCATGTACTGTCATGCCCAGTTTCCATTTTATTTTTTGACATGATATTTCAGTGTAGCCTAGGCTAGCCTCAAATTTGTGACCCTCTTGTTTCAGCCTCCCGATTGCCATTATAGGTATGTGTCACATCATGTCCCTAGGACTTTTGTTGAAAATCAATTGGCAGAGCAGGCCTTATGGTAGATACATATGCATAATCTTCCTGGAATTAAAGTGATTTCAGTTGAAATTTTGCGTGTGTGCTTTTTGGGAGAAGTATAGAAGACTCATACATTGTTAGGTATGATGCCAAACCATATACAAAAACAAATAACTTAAAATTTAAGGTCTTGTGGAGTGTGATCACTTACTCTTAGCCCTGCTCAGGCAGTGTTGTTATGACTTTGATGTTGGTCTGGGCTACAGAATGAGATCCTGTCTTAAATTTTAAGCAATGGGGCTGAGGAGATGGCTTAGTAGGTAAAATGAGTGCTGTGCAAGCGTGAGGACCCAAGTTTGGATCTCTGGCAATCACATAAAAAAGCCAGGTGGGAGCCGGATGTGATAGCTTGTCTCTATTACTCTAGTGCTGAGAGAAGGGGGGCAGAATCAGGGAGATCAGCAGAATCATTTTAGCCAATTGGTGACCTCTGGATCAGTGAGAGATCCTGTCTCAAATAACATAAAGAGTAATAGAGGAAGATACCTGATGTTGACCTCTGGCCTCCACATGTATGTTCACACATGTACATCCACAAAAACATACAATATACACTGTACATACACACATAAACACATACTCTCACACAGTAAATAAAACAAAAATGCTGGTCTTGGTAATTTAGGCCTGTAATCCCAGCTACTCAGGAGATTGAGGCAAGAGAATCACAAGTTCAAGGCCTGGCAGGGCAACTAATAAGACCCTATTGCAAAATAAAAATAGAAAAGACTCAGGCTACAGTGGTGGAACATCGCCTCGAATTTGTGAGGCCCAAGGTTCAATCCTCAGTACTTGGGAGAAAATTTCAGTTCTTTAGCATAATCCTCATCCTTCTGTACAAACGCTTGCTCTGACAGGAGTACGCTACAAGTGGTTGGAACCTGAACGTGATGCCTGTATTAGAGCAGTCTGTATTGTGCCACATCAATGCAGATATATCTGGCATGAAGGTACCCTGGCTCTATGTGGGCATGGTCTTCTCAGCCTTTTGCTGGCATATTGAGGATCACTGGAGTTACTCCATTAACTACCTCCACTGGTGAGTGGGGCCATGGTGAGTTGGGGAAGCAGTGGGGCATGCTCTCTACCTAACTGTATATATGACCATTGTGTATCCCCTTTTAACTTGAGCAGGGGTGAGCCAAAAACCTGGTATGGGGTCCCATCACTTGCAGCAGAACACTTGGAAGAAGTGATGAAGAAGCTGACACCTGAGCTTTTTGATAGCCAGCCTGATCTCCTTCACCAACTTGTTACCCTCATGAATCCTAACACCCTCATGTCTCATGGTGTGCCGGTGAGTACCCAGAAACATAAGCAAGGGATAGGAGTGATATGCTGATGACTTTTGTGGTAGTATTTGTAGTCTTCATTTGAGGTTTATCACTGCTCTTTCTTCTTCCTGTTCTTCCTTGATTGGGCTGCAGGTTTGATTGCTCTGAGATCCGTGGTCATCATGGTTGATGGGCCATGAGTTTGAGGGAAGTACCTTAGAGATACCGTATTATCATATCTAGGTTCCAACTAGTGAAGAGGGAAATGGAGGAAGGACTGGGCTAGAAAGTCTTGCTTTTCTTTTTAATTTTATTCATTTTTATGTGTGTATATGTGTGTCTGAGTGTCTGTATATGTAACACATGCATGTAGTGCCCATGTAGGCCAGAGAAGGCTGTTAAATCCCCTAGAACGGGAGTTATAGGTGGTTATGAGCCACCATGTGAGTGTTGAGAACCAATCTCAGATCCTCTGGAAGAGCAGCAAGTGCTCTTACCCGCTGAGCACTTTCTTTCCAAAACAAGAAAGAAAAAAGAATACAGGGAAATGGAGTTCTTATTCTGAATAGTCAGATACTACCTACAGATAGGAGATTCATGTTTTTATGAAAGAAGGTATTCAGTTCTTCTGCTCATAAAGAAATCATTTTTAAAAAAGATTTATTTATTGTGTATGCAGTGTTCTGCCTACATGTATGCCTGCAGGCCAGAAGAAGATGCCAGATCTCATTACAGATGGTTGTGAGCCACCATGTGGTTGCTGGGAATTGAACTCGGGACCTCTGGAAGAGCAGCCAGTGCTCACTGTGCTGTCTCCAGCACCACAGTATTTTTCTTGTTGATGACTTAACCAGCTTCTCTAGCCAGTTGCTGCTTCGCTGCTGCCTCTGAGTGTCTTGCCCTTCTTATAGACTGAGTAGTTCTCAGTACCTCTAGGCTCCTTAGATTGGCAGTATACATTTCAATCGAAATCATCTGAGTTTCATGTTCCTCCTTGGCAGGCTACAGCTATGTTTAGGTCTTTGTGTCATGTCATGTTGTGTGTGTTTCGCTTGCCTCCCACTACGCTCCCTTTGGGGAAAGGTCATTTCTTTTAAAGAATACATCTCCTTTCCAAAACATGGAAAATAGGCCATTCCCTATTCCCTCCACCCTAAACATTTGTTATATTTCTGTGGTTTTTTTTAAATGTAAAGTTTGATGTAGCAGTAAACTGAATTTTATAATCTCTTGTATATGTGATCTAGAACTGCAGTGTCCAATTTGATAGTCGTAAGCCATGTGTGGCCACTGAGCATTTCAAATGTGTCTAGTCCCAGATGAAACGTATGGAGCATAAAATGGATATTGGAATTCAAGACATAGTATTAAACAAAGACTATAAAGTATATCATGAATACTTTTATATAACACTTACATGATGTGATGACGACATTCTGGGTTTGTTAAATAAAAAATTGAAGTTATTTTACCTGTTTCTTTTTACTTTTTTAATGTGGCTACTAAAGAATTTTCAAGTGGCCAGGCTTTATGTTATGTGCCCTATAATCTGAACTGTTTGAGAAACTGAGTCTAGAGGATCCTAATTTCAAGGCCTGCAGCTTGGTAGAACATTTGTCTAGCATTAACAAGGCCCTGAATCCAGTACTCAGTACCAGGAAAGGAAGAACATTTTTTTCTAAGCACCTTTGTACCTGGTATATTTCTCTTGAACAGTGCTGCTCTAGTATGGTTTTATGACTACCTTTGTCTTTTTTTAAAATAGCTTTATTGCAATATGGTTTACATGCTATAAAAATCACCCATTTTAATTATATAATGTAGGTGTCCTTACAGAAGTTTTCTGTCATCACTGCAATCCAATTTTATAACATTTTGCCATCCCAGAAAAATACTTTATACTCATTTACAGTCTCTCTCCATTCTAACCTGTAGAACTAGGCATCCATTCAATTTTTTTCTGGTTCTAGATTTACCTTTCTTGCTATCTTATCATACAAGTAGAATACTGTTTGGTCTTTCATGGGAGGCTTCTCTCAATGGGTTTTCAAGGTTCATCCATGTTGCAGCATGTATCTGAACTTCATTCTTTTTATAACCCAATAATACTCACTTCACTCTTTGGGTTTAAATTTTTGTTGTTGTTATTTATTCATACTTCTCATTTTTGGGCCAGTGAAATGTCTTAATGGATCTTACCTAACCCAGCCTAGAGACCTGAGTTAGATTCCCAGGACCCACATGGTAGAAGAAAAGAACCATATTACCCCTTTTTAATAGCTGTAGAAAGGAATGACTGCTTCTTGTTGTTCATTTTTGTTGTCGAGAGAGTACTGCAGTGTGTAATAAAATAGCCCAGGCTAGCCATAAACTTGTTAGGTAGCTCAGGTTGTCCTCAAACTTGAGATTCTCATGGACCACCACATCTGGAAAAAAAATTTTTTTTAACCACCACATAGGAAACTAAATTAACACTGGCAAAATGGGCTTAAGAGGAAATCAGGAACATTATTTTCCTGGGTCTGCTGTCTGAAGGTTCTCTGGAACTTGGCTTTTCCGTCCATATTAGAGAATCTAATATCTGTTGATATTGCTGAAGTTCTTTCTGTGTGCAAGGCCACTGGTCACCACCCTGATGGTCAATAAAGCAATTCCTGCCTTGGGTGTGTACCATGAGTGGAAGACAGAGAACAGTAAACAAAATAAGTCGAGAGACATCATAGAACACCGAACTGGGCCACTTAGGACTGGAGTATCTGAACCAGGTTTCTAAAGGTATTTATATGTTTAATTTGTTTCCTTAAACAAGAAGTTTCACAACAATTTTAAAGATGAACATTCAGTGCCCAATGCACAGTCCTTGATAAGAGATTAAGAATTTGCCTGCCAGACTCCTGACTTCTTTATCCATGTAATCATGGAGTTTATTCCAGAGGAGTTTGGGTAAGGCATGCCATGGTCAGAGTTGGATCTCCATTTATTTATTTTGTTTATTTATAAAACATTTCTGGAGGGTTAGAGAGATGGCTCAGCAGTTAAGAGCACTGGGTGGTCTTCCAGAGGACACGGGTTCAATTCCCAGCACTCACATGGCAGCTCACAAGTGTCTGTAATTCCAGTTCCAGAGGCTCTGATGCCAATGCACATAAAATAAAGTAAAAAAAAAAAAAAAAAAAAAAAATTCTAGTGATTGCTGGTGAAAGCCATAGCAATAATAAAAGCAAGAAATGTTTCAAGACTTACTGCTTTAAAAAGAAGAAAATATGATGGTGATACACTATTAATGGGAAGATTTATATTAGATGTTGGTATGCCTCAAATTATTCTGGAATCCTAGCAGAGGAATTACTGGGCTGAAAGAAACTAGTTTCTTGGTATGTATAGCTGTGTATATAGCTCAGAGGTCACGGCTTTAATTGTTAGCACCAAGTAAATAAATAATAACAAACAAAGAAAACATGCTTTTTCTGGGAGAATTTGGTTCTTATCCTGGCACTTAATCCTTTTACTTCATGGTGACTAGCACTGAATGTTCTTCTTGGTTAAAGAAACAAATAGCTGGTGGTGGTGGCTCATACCTTTAATCCCAGCATTCAGGAGGCAGAACTCACACACAGATCTCTGAGTTCAAGGCCAGCCAGGACTACACAGAGAAACCCTGGTTGGGGGGCATGGGAGAAAGAAAGAAAGAAAGAAAGAAAGAAAGAAAGAAAGAAAGAAAGAAAGAAAGAAAGAAAGAAAGAAAGAAAATATAAATGGCTACTTCCTTCTTATTGGAGCCCAGTAAAATGACAAAAAGGAATTTTAAAAGATAAATTATAGAGGTAGAGAAAACAGGAGACAATGTTTAAATTCTGTTTTTTTTAAATTGACATTTAAAAATTCCTTAGGGTGTGTGTGTGTATGAAAAACATACACAAACAGAAAGTATGAGTGTTTTTTACTTAATACAGAAAGTGTGAGTATTTTTTTAAGGGGGTAGGGGAATTTGAGAATTTGACTAGTATAAGGAGAGAGAGAGAGAAAAAAAAACCTAGAATTTCCCAAACTAAATGGTTTAGCCAGATCATTCATCCTTCAGGGAAGCTTACAACTTGATAATGTCACCTATGTACTTTCTTGGAGCTTCCATTCAGTATTTTTTTTCCTCTTAAAAAATAACTAGGCAACTGAAGATTATCCAACAATCAAAATGAAACAAAAACCCTGGAAAAAAATAGAACCAAATAGTAAGAAAGCAACTTTGAGAAATAGACTAGGCAGGGAGGGGTAAGCTTTAAAAGGAAAACATTTGTACCTTCAAATATCTGTTATTGTGTTCTGTGGTTTTAGTTATTTATGGTCAATTGCAGTTCAAAAATAGTAAGAAATTCCAGAAATGTACAATTGTTTTAAAATGGCATTCTATTCTAGTAGAATGATGAGATCTCATGTTGCTATGTTCGTGAGAAAGATAAGAAGTCTGCTTACAGCTGGATGTGTTCACACACCTCTAGTCCCAGCACTGGAGCGGCTGAAGCAGGATTATGAATTCAAGGCTAGCCTAGGCTACATATGTGGTAATAACCCCATATTCAAAAGCACCCCCCACCCTCCCCCACACAAAATAAAGCCGAGAGACTTGTAGAAAGGTAAAAATTGTATAGGAAAAGGTATTTGGACTTCCACCAAAAAGTTAGGGCTCAAGTTAGTTGCTGTATAGAAAACTGAGCCAATTGAGAAAGTAGATGCTGTCCTCTGGAGCTGGACTTACTGGCAATTATGAGCCACCAGTGTGGGTGCTGGGAATCCAACTCAGGTCCTCTGTGCGCTGCTCTTGCAGAGGACCTGAGTGCAAGAGCAGCGCACATTCTTAACTGTTGAGCCATCTTTCTAGCCCAACAATGCTATGTTCTTGTTGTTTTAAGGCAGGGATTAAACTCGCATACCTCTATGCCTGGCTGACAATGATACTTTTAATGTAGTTTAGATCCTTACTACTACTACTATTATTATTACTTTGAAACAGGGTTTCCCTGTGTAGCCCTGGCTGTCCTGATGTTGGGATTAAAGATGTGTGCTGCCACTGCTCAGCCGAGATCCATATTATTTAGAATGGTTAAGGCTAATATTCAGATAATCAGAATAGATAAACATGGACCCTGGGAAAAAGAATAACAGCACTTGCTGGTTTTATGACCGGTATTATAGAAACATTTGATAATAAAAACAAATGAATATTAATGTGAAATCGTGGTCATCTTAATGCAAAGTGATGCTTATAATCTTATTAAAATAGTAACAGGAAAGTTGAAGTGATTTGATGCATGTTTCCTGTCTCTTGTGACTTCAATCACTTTTCAGAACAGAGGCCTGGGATTCTTTTGTCATACTCAGTTCTCTGAAGCTTTCCTTTGTCTCCTTTAGGACCCTGCTTTAGGTCAGGTTACTGACAACTGGAAAGCCTTGATTTATCTCAATGGTCTTAGCCTTTTTTAACCCCCTTAGGTTGTTCGAACAAACCAGTGTGCAGGAGAATTTGTCATCACCTTCCCTCGTGCTTACCACAGTGGTTTCAACCAAGGCTACAACTTCGCTGAGGCAGTCAACTTTTGCACTGCTGACTGGGTGAGTCTGGATCGTGGCGGTTGGTAGGAGAAGCGGAAAGGCTGTGGGGAAGCCAAGGCACCGACCGCCTCCTTCAGGCTTGAACAAGTTCAATTTTGAACCTGTCCACAGCTGCCTGCTGGGCGCCAGTGCATTGAGCACTACCGCCGGCTACGAAGATACTGTGTCTTTTCTCATGAGGAGCTTATTTGCAAGATGGCTGCCTGCCCTGAGAAGCTGGATCTGAACCTAGCAGCAGCTGTACACAAAGAAATGTTCATTATGGTGCAGGAGGAGCGGCGTCTACGAAAGGCTCTACTGGAAAAGGTGAGTGGTGGTGCTTTTGATCAGTCATCCTAGCCTGGTAAAGGTTGGGGAAGGAAGACCAGGGTAACTTCCAGGGATAGATGGAGCTTTTATTCTTGGAGTGTAGTGAAAAGAGCTAAGTACATCTGAATTGAAAACCACATTCTATTGTCAATGCTTCAGTGCCTGGCAACCTTACACAGGTCAGTGTACTTCACTGAGGGTAGGCTTTGCCATCTGAAAAATGGAATTCTATTTGTCTTTTTAGGTAGCTAAGTGAGCTACAGATATTTGTGTTTAATAATTGTAGGCTATGGTTATAGCAGCTATTATTACCCTTATGCAAATGACCCACTAAAGTAGACAGGCACATGAAACCCCCATTGCTTATCACTTTGGTCACTTCATCAAGTTACTTAAAATGTAAGTGATAGTCTCACTTTCCCACCCTGTAAGATGGTAATAAATTCCTAAGCTTGATTTTGTTTGTTTTCAAGACAGTCTTTCTATGTAACAGCCCTGGTTGTCCTGGAACTTGCTCTGTAAACCAGGCTATACTCTAACCCAGAGATCTGCCTGCCTCTGCCTTCCAAGTGCTGGGTTCAAAGGCATGGGCCACCACACCCAGCTTAAGCTTGTGTTAGTAATGGTGGTTGTAAAGCTTGAGTGAGTTGATGTTTATAAAAGAATCTATTATTACCTTTGCATTGTGGTAGCAGCTAATGTTAGTAATATTAATGCATGAAGAAAATGAAGTATGAGATGTTCCTTAGGAAATTCTATTTTATTTACTTACTGAGACGGGGTTTTGATCCTTCTTCACAATCTCCTGAGTCCTGAGATTAATAGGTATATTCCACCATACCTAACTGTTTTCAAAGATGTTTTGCTATTGTTATAATTTCTTTATGACTGAGTGTAATGCGCACACCTTTAATTCCAGCATTCCAGCAGCAGAGGCAGGCAGATCTCTATGAATGTGAGAACAGCCTGATCTCTATAGTGAGTTCCAGGCCAGCTAAGGCTACGTAGTAAGATCCTGCCTCAAAAGAGGGGAGGGTTCTCTTTCTTTTTTATGTGTATGGGTATTTTGTGTGCACTATGTGTATGCCAAAGAGGGGTATTAGATCCCCAGGAACTGATGTTACAGTTATGAGCTGCCACGTGGGTGGGGACTAAACCCAGGTCGTCTGTAACAGTTATATGCTCTTAACTGCTGAGCTGTCTGTCCAGCACCCCCAGCTATTTTCTTAATTTCCAATGTTTCATCAACTTGGGTAAAATAATTTTGTCTAATAGAAAGTGATCCTACTTCAATAGATTTTCCCTAAGCTTGTGTCAGTTGTGTGGCTGAGTGGCTTTTGCTACACCTGCCTGGTTAGGGAACTGCTGTAATGAGGATCCTCCATGAGATGATGTAGGAGGTTTAGTATTATTGCTTAGTGGCAGAGTGCTACCCAGCATGTGCAAGGTACTGGTTTCATCCCCAGCATTGCAAAAGAAAGAAAAGATTACAAAGGAATGCTGGTCCTAAGGGACCCTGAGAGGCCTGTTTTCTGGGGTAATGCATTTTTAGTTTAAAGTTCTTATGCAGGCTGACTGTGGCAATGCATGCCTATAATCTCAGCATTTAGCAAGCAGGGAGAATAGGATTGCCCTAAGTTTCAAACCAGCTCAGGCTACATAGCAAGACTTGTCTTAAAACATACACACACAAATACATACTCATAACTTTGCTATGTGTGTTAGCTATAGTAACGTTGGAAGTCTGGGGCTTCTCATTTGCTGTATTAGTTGGTAAATCTCCTGGCTTTATCATATATATACTTACTTTCTATGTTATTAAATGATGGCCCCATGCTATGCCACAGTATGAAAAGAAACAGATCAAGGTTGGAAGAAAAGAGAACTGCTTTCCCATTTGGACAGAATTTTGTACATTTGGCACTTAGCTCAGAGATGGGTTCTGGAAATCCTAATCTTCATATCTTTAAGATATGATGTGTTAGCCGGGCATTGGTGGTGCATGCCTTTAATCCCAGCACTTGGGAGGCGGATCTCTGTAAGTTTGAGGCCAGCCTAGTCTACACAGAGGCACCCTGTCTTGAAAACAAAACAAAACAAAAAAAAGATACGATGTGTTTTTGAGTATTTTTATGGAGATGATTTATGTATACATGTCTGTGAGCTGAAGAAATCGTAAGGGCTTCATCCTTCTAGCATTCTCTAGCTTTTGATTCAGAATTGTCTGCAGTCAAATCCTCACTTTGACAAGCTCCTGGCTTTCTTGGTTATCCTTTAGTAAAATGAGATGTGCTTATGAGATGCATATTCTTACCTAAAAACTAGAGCTAATATTTGTTGAGTACTTCTTAATTCATAGTGTTAATGTATTAAGGCCTTAATTGAAATACTTGGGATAATCGAGCAAGGATGATAGTTACTGCTGACAAGAGAAGCAAGCAGACCCAGAAGGATTTAAATAAGTTTCTCATGATGAAAGGATGATCACAGTCCCATTAGCAACAGCTTGTTTTTAAAGTTGGTTTGTAAGACAACTATTGGAGCCAGCATTTCTTCTTAAAATTGCTCATAATTGTTGTCTTTCAGTGACTCTAACCTATATGTATATTTGGCTTTTCTTCATTTTAGGCATGGAATGCTCCTTTTTTTTTTTTAATCAAAACAAAACATGCAGTTACGTTTCTATAAGTTCTATTGGTGCACTATGTTTCCATTTGCTAAGCAGTAATGTCTGGAACATAGTGAAAGTTGAGTGACTGAAGCCAGCATTGTTTCCTAGGACAGACCTTATGTCTCTATCTCTCTGTTTAAATCCACATTCTATCTCATTTACAGGCCTTTTATTCTCATCCTAATCTTTTTTTTTTTTTAAGATTTATTTATTATGAACACATCTTGACTCCATGTATGTCTGCATGTCCGAAGAGGGCACCAGATCTCATTACAGATTGTTGTGAGCCACCATGTGGTTGCTGGGAATTGAACTCAGGACCTCTGGAAGGGCAGTCAGTGCTCTTAACCTCTGAGCCATCTCTCCAGCCCCCCCCCTTAATATTTATTTATTTATTTATTTATTTATTTATGATGTATACAGTGTTCTGTCTGCACACATGTCTGCAGGCCAGACGAGGGCATCAGATCTCATTATAGACGGTTGTGAGCCACCATGTGGGTGCTGGGATTTGAACCCAGGTCCTCTGGAAGAGCAGCCAGTGCTCTTAACCGCTGAGCCATCTCTCCAGCCCCCTAATCTTTTTTTGTTTATTTTCATTTTAAATTTTTTTCTTTTTTCATTATCGGGTGGGTGCATGTGTAGTGGTGAGCCTGTAGAGGTCAGAAGACAACTTATGCGAATCCATTTTCTCTTTCTCCCTAAAAACATGGGTTCTGGGAATTGAACTCAGATTGCCAGGCTTGTGCAACAAGCTGGGTTATCTTGCTTGTCCTTGGTTTTATGAGACAACAGCTAACTGGCACTGGGTTCACTGTAATCCTTCTGCCTCATCCTTCCGAATGCTGAATTATCTGAATCTTACCCAGACTTTTTTCTTTATAATTTTTTATCCTGAAGTCCACATTGATCTGATCAATTGTGATCTGTCAGAGTTCCTACCTTGAGATTGTGGATTAGAAAGAAGGCAGATGTGAAGTTTGACCTTCCGATCTCCATGACCATCATCATAGTTCTTCTGTGATAGCTGAGATGGGGGTTTCTGCCGCCCTGTCTGGCTCTGAATAATGTATGGGTTGAATGTCCCCAGGGTATCACCGAGGCTGAGCGAGAGGCTTTTGAGCTGCTTCCAGATGATGAACGTCAGTGTATAAAGTGCAAGACCACATGCTTCCTATCTGCCCTGGCTTGCTATGACTGTCCAGATGGCCTTGTCTGCCTTTCTCACATCAATGACCTCTGCAAGTGCTCCAGTAGCCGGCAGTACCTTCGGTAAGTCTAGGGCCCACCTGAAGGAAGTAGGAGAGTGCGAACTTGGGCTAAAATGTGCTTTTTCTGGTCCTTTCCCAGATATCGATACACCTTGGATGAGTTGCCTGCCATGCTGCATAAACTGAAAGTTCGAGCTGAGTCCTTTGACACCTGGGCTAACAAAGTACGAGTGGCGCTGGAGGTGGAAGATGGGCGCAAGCGCAGTGAGTGATGGGCCCACCACAAGGGCGGTGAGGGTGGGGTTGGAGGGACTACAGCCAAGTTCTAATGCCTTTTCTTGTGTATTCCTGGCTTTTCCCTCTGCCTTTACATAATGCTGCTTACTCCTTGTTGTCTCGTTCTTCCTCCAGGCCTTGAAGAACTCAGAGCTCTTGAGTCTGAGGCCCGTGAGCGAAGGTTTCCTAACAGTGAGCTGCTCCAGCGCCTGAAGAGCTGCCTGAGTGAGGCAGAGGCTTGTGTGTCCCGGGCTCTGGGACTCGTCAGTGGCCAGGAAGCTGGGTATGTTGCTGTGAGCTGTTGCAGCACCGATAACTTGCTGCTACTGAAAAGTATGTTACAATGGGTGGGTTCTGAATACAGTTGGGTATGTGGAAATTGGCAGGAAATTGCCAAGTGGGAGATGACCTGAGAAGTACCGCAGAGTGCAAGGAAGACAGGCAACTTTTCATGGAGAAGAAAGCGCCTTAGCAATAAGAGAGCTTAGAAGTGTTTGCTTATCAGTGTCTAGAAGATTTGAGAGGTAGGTTGAGGGGTTTTGTGGGCAGGGAAGAGTGTGAAAGGTGTAGGGACTTGAATAGGACACAAACAAGAAAACCTGAACATGGTTGCAGCAGAGGGTAGATTGTAAAGTGTAAGCTCTGGCAGTGCGTGTAACTTAATGCTTACCTAGTATGTGAGGCCCTGGTTCTATCTCTGACTCCATGCCGGTCAGTGATGGATGTAAAGTCTGGTTTCTGTTACCATCGGTTAGTTTAGAAGCTCCTTCACCTCCAACTGTTTCCCTCTCTCCGTCTATCCCTTCATCCTATGAAGAACTTAGATTTAAAAACTCTCCCTGTAGCTTGGGCAGTTGCGGGAGCATTGAGGTACAAGATCAAAGTAGAACAAGATATGATGAGGAGTGGCTTTGGCACAAATGGAAGGAGGGACCTGGGTTTGAATCTGAAATCTCACACATGAAACTCCATAGCCCCGACAGGGTGGCTGGTCTACAGATGACCCTGGCAGAGCTACGGGCTTTTCTGAGCCAGATGAACAACCTGCCTTGTGCCATGCACCAGATTGGGGATGTCAAGGTGAGGAGAGGTGGGCTTAGGTAAGACAGAGTGCATGTGTGAGAAACAGTGGGAAGTGTGAGCAAGGGTTTAGATTTGGGGCTTGGGACAGGGAGCAGGGATGTGAGTGCAAGATGCTGAGTGAAGACAGTTTGCTCAAGGAAGTCAAACAGGAGGCTCTAAGGGTGTTTGTTGGGCCTGAAACAATGAATGGAGTTTATAAAAAGAAAAGGATGGAGAAGACGGGACCCCAGAGTGAGCATAAGGGTTTAATATATATAGCACAGTACTTCTTAGGGTAGAGGATCTCTTAGTGCTTTGAGAACAGAGTCCCATGTAAAGATAAATTAAAACTGCCTAGGGATGTACATTTTAATACATTCCCCAGGGCATCATAATGAGCAGTCAAGTGTTTGAGGGAACTACTGTTTTAGAGTTCAGCCCATGGTAGATTTCCTGTTCTCAGAAGGTTTAGTTGGGAGGTGCAGGAGCAAGGATGTGTAGTGGGACCTCTTAAGTGGCCTCAACTGAAGGATTTGCTCTTCATCCTATATTTTGGTAGGGTATTCTGGAACAGGTGGAAGCCTACCAGTCTGAGGCCCGTGAGGCCCTGCTCTCCCAGCCGTCCAGTCCAGGGCTGCTGCAGTCCCTGTTGGAGAGAGGGCAGCAGCTGGGGGTGGAAGTACCTGAAGCCCAGCAGCTCCAGCGGCAGGTGGAACAGGCGCGGTGGCTGGATGAGGTAAAACGCACTCTGGCTCCCTCTGCCCGAAGGGGTACCCTGGCCATCATGCGTGGACTGTTGGTTGCGGGCGCCAATGTAGCCCCTAGCCCTGCTGTGGATAAGGCCCAGGCAGAGCTTCAGGAGCTGCTGACCATCGCTGAACGCTGGGAAGAGAAAGCCCACCTCTGCTTGGAGGCCAGGTAAGTCCAGCCCTTCCCTTCCCTGCCATTCTTTGCCTTGAAAATGTAGTGGAGAATCTGAAGAGAATAGCTGGGGCTGACCTTGGGCATCACACCTAATCCCTGTATAGGTATATTGAGCTTCTCTGCTCTTTTGTTCTTGTCTCTCTCTTTTTTTTTTCCCCCCCTTTTAAGTCTGTGTACATAGAGGCAGAGGCAGAGGTAGGCTGATGGAAAAGCAGAGAACGGGGTGTGTGTCTGTGTCTATGTGTATATATGCTCAGAAGCACAGGAAACAAGTGAATGAGTGGATATAGATAAAAAGATGACAGACACGGGTGTCTGACAGACTTCAGCCACAGGATATGCAGTGGTTAGTATGTGAGCTTCTGGTAGGCTGACAGTGGCAAACATAGGTACAAGAGCTACGGTGGAGGCTATGTGCGTGCATGCAATCTGAAGAAAGCAGAGCCTGGCAACCATCTTTACCAACATAAAATCCTAGAAGTATAACAAGAAGGAACAAGAGCCTCAGCTCTATAGCTACTGATCAGGCTGGGCTCTGATCCATAGGCTGTGCCAAACCAGCCTGCTCCCCCTAGCCCCTTCTTTTGTTGTTTTTAGGCAGAAGCATCCACCAGCCACACTTGAGGCCATAATCCATGAAGCAGAAAACATCCCTGTTCACCTGCCCAATATCCAGTCTCTCAAGGAGGCTCTTGCTAAGGCCCGGGCATGGATTGCTGATGTGGATGAGATCCAAGTAAGAACCTCCCCATCCACACCTAGACCTTCCATGTAGCTGGAAGAGATCATATACAGGGTTGTGCTGTGTTTGCATAGCTAGGGAGAGGAATGAGGTACCACATATTGTGAGGAGGCAAAATGTGTTTATAGAGCAATGTTCTTGAGAGAGGGACTCAGGAGGCTGGCCGGAAGAAAGTGGGGTTCTGGTCAGGGTAAGGATGGTAGAACATGAGAATGGGAACGGACAGGTACCTACCAGGCAGTAGGTAGAAAACGAAGACCGAAATAACATAGTTGGTTCGCTGTACCTGAAGACTGGCTGGCTGCTCTGACAGAGCCAGTCAGTAGATGCTGATGTCGTGCATGGTAGAAGGTATTCCTGAGGACCGTATCAGTTGTCTGTGCTTTGAGACTGTGAGGACAGACCATCTTCCCAGCTCAGGCCAGACCTGGAGAATTAGTAGATAATTGCAAGTTCATCTTGCCTTTCTCTCTCGCCTGTTCCTAGAATGGTGACCACTACCCCTGCTTGGATGACTTGGAGGGCCTGGTAGCTGTGGGTCGGGACCTCCCCGTGGGGCTAGAGGAACTGAGACAGCTAGAGCTGCAGGTACTGACAGCACACTCCTGGAGAGAGAAGGCCTCCAAGACCTTCCTCAAGAAGAACTCCTGCTACACATTATTGGAGGTGAGGCCTAGTACTTTCACCTACACCCTCCTTTTGCCTGGACTGGCTGTTTAAAGGTAGTTTATATGAGAATAAGAGTTTTTGAGGGGGCACGGGAGAGGGGCGGAGAAGATACGGGAGGTAGTAGGGAAGCCTGGTCATTTGCCTCTGTCTGCCTGCCTCAGGTGCTCTGCCCGTGTGCAGACGCCGGCTCAGACAGCACCAAACGCAGCCGGTGGATGGAGAAGGAGCTGGGGTTGTACAAATCTGACACAGAGCTGTTGGGGCTGTCTGCGCAGGACCTCAGGGACCCAGGCTCTGTGGTAAGAAGCTTAGATACAGATGGGTAAAGAGCCTGGTGATGATTGTCTGAACCTTGTGACCATGGGCAGACCACTTGCTCCTTGAGCTCAGTTTTCCTGGTTTGGGAGTGGGGTGTTGAGGCTAGAAAACGAAGGAATCAGGTTGTTTCCATTCTTCCCCTTTCTTGGGCACGGCAGATCGTGGCCTTCAAAGAGGGGGAGCAGAAGGAGAAGGAAGGGATCCTGCAGCTTCGTCGCACCAACTCAGCCAAGCCAAGTCCACTGGCATCATTGACCACAGCCCCCTCTACAGCCTCTATCTGCGTGTGTGGGCAAGTGCCAGCTGGGGTGGGGGCTCTGCAGTGTGACCTGTGTCAGGACTGGTTCCATGGGCGGTGTGTGACAGTGCCCCGCCTCCTCAGCTCCCAGAGGCCCGGTCTTACCTCATCCCCACTGCTGGCCTGGTGGGAATGGGACACCAAATTCTTGTGCCCTCTATGTATGCGCTCACGGCGCCCACGCTTGGAAACCATCCTGGCACTGCTGGTAGCCCTACAGAGACTGCCTGTGCGGCTGCCTGAGGGTGAGGCTCTACAGTGTCTCACAGAGAGAGCCATCAGCTGGCAAGGCCGTGCCAGACAGGTTTTAGCTTCTGAGGAAGTGACTGCTCTGTTGGGACGGCTGGCTGAACTCCGCCAACGGCTACAGGCTGAATCCAAGCCTGAGGAATCCCTTGCTTACTCTTCAGATGCTGGAGAGGGCGCTGGCAATACGCCTAAGGTGAGCCCAGCTCTTATCCTCAGATTTCTGTCCTAGCCTGTGCATAGGCTCCAGCTCTCTCCCCGTGCTCCAGTTTTACCTCTCCTTTGGCCCTGCCTTTGGTTCCATCCTTTATCTGTCCACACTCCTAGACCCTGCTCTCTGCTGGTACCCATGTTTGCCCTTCCTCCAGGAGGTAGTCTTTCAGGTTTGGCTGGGTGAAGGAAGAGTAGGGCCTGGCTCTTCAGTTCAGTTACCCCCTGCCTTTTCCTCATCTTGATATTTGATAGGTCCAGGGGCTGTTGGAGAATGGGGACAGTGTGACCAGTCCTGAAAAGGTAGCCACAGAGGAGGGCTCAGGTAAGAGAGGTAGGTCTAGCTGTAGTGTGAGTGGGATGTTGAATGGATATTACCAGTGTGGCCCCTGATGTCCTCAGCTCTGTTATAGTGGGATAGGATAAGACCAAGGGCAGCCTCTAATCCAGCCTATCTCCACAACTTTCAGATCTGGAACTGCTATCCTCACTGTTACCACAGTTGACTGGCCCTGTGTTGGAACTGCCTGAGGCAACCAGAGCCCCACTTGAGGAACTTATGATGGAGGGGGATCTGCTTGAGGTGACCCTAGATGAGAATCATAGCATCTGGCAGCTGCTGCAGGCTGGGCAGCCACCAGACTTGGAGAGGGTCCACACACTTTTGGAGGTAAGGAGAGGGGTCATGACATGAACAGGCCAGGCCAAGTAGACAGGGAACTCTCAGGCCTTGACTACTTGCCTGTGCTTGTCTTTTGGGGAGGGCGGGTATGGATAGGATGGTATTACGTAGCCCTGCCTGGCCTGGTAACTTACTGTATACTCCAGGCTGGCATTGAACTAATGGTGGTCTTCCTGCCTTAGCCTTGCAAGTGCTGGGATTACAGTCACTCGACACCAGGCCTTATTTTAAAAACCTGCATTTCTGCCTTCTGCGTTCACAGCTGGAGAAGGCAGAGCGCCATGGGAATCGGACACGAGGCCGAGCCCTAGAGAGGAGGCGGCGGAGGAAGGTGGATCGGAGTGGGGAGGCTGATGATCCAGCCCGAGAGGAGCTAGAGCCAAAGAGGGTACGGAGCTCAGAACCAGAAGCCGAGGAAGTCCAGGAGGAAGAGGAGTTGGAGGAGGAGACTGGGGGTGAGGTCCCTCCTGTACCCTTCCCCACCAATGGCAGCCCCAGCACCCAGGAGGACCAGGATGGCTTAGAACCAGTGTTAGAGGCTGGTTCAGGCACCTCAGCCCCTTTCTCTACTCTGACTTCCCGGCTGTTGATGTCCTGCCCACAGCAGCCACCTCGGCAACAATTGTGACAGTGGCTGAGCCTAGCACAGACCCCAACAAAGATCCTTCCTTGGCCTCAAGGATCCTTTCTGACCATCAAGCCTGCTTCTTGGAGGTGGGCGGGTAGGTGGAGAGACTCCCCCTTGACCACCATCCCCAAGACCGTGACTTTTATACTCTGACTCCAAGGTATTGTTCAGACCTCAGCTCCTGGGGGCCGGCCCCTGGAGTCCTGCGTCCTTGGTAACCTCTAACCAGCATTCCCAGACACCAGAGGCAGATAGACAGGTGGGCAGGGGGTCGACTGGGGCTAGGCCAGCACCATTCCAGAGACAAATCCAGGGCACATACAAACGGGGAGACCTCTCCCTTCTCCCTAGCTCTGGCCCTGGGTCAGGCCATGCTACACTAACCTCCCACCAACCCACACGCATTTTTGCCTCCCGCCTCCTTTTTACTTCCTTTCCCCGGCCATTTTCCCTTCCCCTTACTGTCCCACCCAGGAGGAGGAAACTTCACATAGCTGTCCTCAGTTTTTATTTTAAATGAATTTTGTTGGGGTTGAATAGGGCTGCCTATGGTCTGAAGGCTTTTGGTGCTTGTCCACACACCCACCTCAACCCTTCCTGCCCATCCTCCCCGTCTCCTCCTCCTGGGTTCATGCTGTAATAAAAGAAGATTGTTGGTGTGTAATTAATTTGTTCAAAAGGAAAAAAAAAGGCGAAACAAACTTTGTTCCAACTAAAGCCTATTTTAATTTTATTTTATTATTTTCCTCGTTAGAAATAAAGCCCTTAGGAGTGTTTTTTGGAAACATGTTTCTGAAGTGCATTTCTCTTCAAAAGGAGAGCAGAACCTTCCTCGCCTGCTAATGGAACAGCTACACGCTAGTGGTGGTAGTGCCAGGGCCGAGTCCAGGGAGCTAGGGCTCTGAATCTGAACTTCCCAGCTTCTCTCCAGCCTTGGAAAGATACCCTGTCCTCCCCCAAGCCGTTTCCGTCTTCAAACTGGTGGCCACTGGCCCTCTTGGCAATTTGCACAGCAGCTTTCCCTAGCTTTGTGCTCTTATTTTCCTATTCTCTGGGGAACTTTTTCTCCATGGCTTTATTGAAGTATAGTTTCCATGCTATAAAGTTGAGCTGTTTTAAATATGTAATTTGGTGAGTTAGACCATCCTTGATGTTTCTCTGTTAGTTTCTTTCTGCCCCTAATGAATGTGTGGTTAATTTGTAATTTCTGTGTTACTGTTAAACTGCTCTATTGAGATGAAATTTGGGTACCATACAAGTCATCCAATTCAGTGGCTTTTAGTATATTTCAGTCATTGAATGAACCTTCATTGCAAAACAATTTTAGGATGTTTCTATGACCCTTAGAAGAAACCCCACATTCCCTAGGCGTTCCCTCCCTGCTCCCATTTGTCTCTTCTGGACATTTTATATAAATGAGACTATACAATATATGATCCTTTTGTGTCTGCCTTCTTTGACTTGGCATAGTAGCTTCAAGCCTACTAATAGTCCCACAGTAGTTAGATTTTCACCCTTCTGAACCTGAAAGATGAAGGGACTGTGTTTGATTAGGAGCTGCCCTCCCGAAGTGTGTTTATACATGATTTTTGTGGGTATCTGTATGCATTCCCCTGCCCCAGTTAAGACCCACGAGGTTGCATCATATTTATTAAGGAACCATAACCCTCCAAAGACGAAGAAGCATTCTTTGTGGTTCTCAGTGATCTTTGTTGAGAGTTTATCTAGGGAATAGAGGAGGAAGCAAAAGCTTGGAGGTGCTGCCTCACTAGCCAGCTTCCAGGCATCTCTCACTTGTCCAAGGTTTTTCCTCTTAAGGTTGTATAAGGCATTAGAGGCTAAAATCAAGTCCCGAGCTCAGGAACACAGCACACCAGCACTCTTTCTTCCTCATTTATATGTTCAGAAGGACCATTTTGCTCCATTTCTCCCCTTTCCAGTATTTCCGGTTGCTAAAAATCTAGTGTTAGGAGATATCTCACCCTCTTTTGGTGGCTCTCTGGTGGGAGCATGGCTTAGGCCTGCCTCATCCAGTCTTTTAGTTTATGTTGAAAAGTAAACACCAGTGAATAGTAAATGCCCCTGCCCTGGGTCCATTTTGATCCTAAGTTGTGATCAAAGGGAAAAGGCTGGCCCTTTGCCCACCCATTGGAATTAATCCTGGTTTCCAGTGGGGGTTGGAGGTAGCAGAAGAGACACCTGGGACAAGTACCCAAAGGAGCTGGATCTTGACATTTCACTACCATTGTACTCCAAGCAGCCAAAAGAGGAAAAGGTGGTACCTAGAACCCACAGCGGCTCCTAGCCTAGTGAACTGCTTAGGACAAGGTAGGGGTCCTTTGTGGTATGGATCTATTGCTTACCAACTTTCAGACATCCTTTCTCAGCTTGGCACTTCCTGCCTTATCCCTCTCATAACCCTTTCATAGTATACGTATAGCCATCATGGATGCAAAACTGTTTTAGTTAGGGTTTATATTGCTATGATACAACACCTCACCCAAAAGCAGCTTGGGAAAGAGAGGGTTTATTTATTTCATCTTACAGCTTGTGGTCCATCATCCCGGGAAGTAGGCAGAAGCCATTAGAGGAGTGCTGCTTACTGGCTTGCTCATTGTGACTTGCTCAGCCTGCTTTCTTATAGCACCCAAGACCACCAGCCCAGGGGTGGCACCGCCCACAGTGAGCTGAGTCCTCTAATATCAGTCATCAGTCAAGGAAATGCACCGTGGACTTGCCTAAAGACCAGTCTGATGGCATTTTCTCAATTGTTTCCCTCCTCCCTTAAGAAAGCACCAAACAAGTGGGAAATTTTTACCTCAGAGTGGTTTAGTTTACAGATACCACCTTGTTACTACATCCTACCAGACAGATCCACTCCTGTCAGGATAGCACCTGGGTATGCAGGGTATGGAAAGAGGTACTGCTGCTATTCTGGACAGATTCCTCTTGCCCGCTCTTGCTTCCTTTCTCCCTCCCTCTCCTCTCCTCCCCTCTCTTTGAGACAAGTCTCTGTGTGTAGCCCTGACTACCCTGGAACTCGCCCTGTAGACCAGGATGATCTCAAACTCACAGAGATCCGCCTGCCTCTGCCTCCCGAGTGCTGGGATTAAAGGTGTGCGCTACCACATCCAGCATCTAAATGCCTCTCTTGTCCCAACTGTCCATTTCTTCCTGCCTCTAGCTTTTTAGTGCCTCCACTGTGCCTTAAATTATGGCCAAAACACTAGGTTTAATGAGTCTTCCCTCCTACCTGAAACTTCCTGTGTTGAGAGTCCCTGGAGGAAAAAAGCAAGAACCAGGCCTGAGTCCTCTGATACTCACTTCAAGGCTAGAAGTGGGGGTGGGAGTTTTGCATAGTCAGTTCAGAAAGAGTCAGCTACAAGCAACAGTTACAACCCTACACTGCATGTGAATTCTGTCCCTTCTGTACTGTATGGCGTTCACTGGTCCAGGATGACACTCTGGAAGTGGGGCCATGGTCACCAGAGCCCTGAAAGAGAAACATTAATCATGTGTCCTAGAAGACTAGAAATTACAGTAGCAAGACAGGTAAAGAAAGCACAGTCCTTGCCCCTGGGGCACTTAAATCCTGGGTGTCATGCTCCATGTAAGACACTTGGCAAAGTTCTTAGTAGGCACAAAAGGAATAGGTTGTGATTCTTTTTTTCTTTTTCTTTTTTCCCCCTTTGGTTTTTTGAGGCAGGGTTTCTCTGTGTAACAATGTTGGTTGTCCTGGAACTTGCTCTGTAGACCAGCCTGGCCTCAAACTCACAGAGATCCACTTGCCTCTGCCTTCCAAGTACTGAGATTAAAGGTGTGCACCACCACTGTCTGGCTAGGATTGTGATTCTTAATCTGTAAATTTAAAGCTCTATTCATATCACAAGAGCTCTAAGTAATTGGTGTACCACCAGGATATTGTTTATAGTGGAAATTTACTGTTAAGTAAACTGGAAACTCAGCAGTGTTGGCTTGATATGGCTCCGGTGCCTGTCTGCGCTAGGTATGCATTGCTATAAACAGTAGCTTGACTGGCTCATGTCTCTAAATCCAAGTCCTTGGAGGTAGGAGCAGGAAGATTCCAAGTTTGAAGCTACGCTGAGTTGTACCCTTTCTCAAAAACAAAAAGCCAAAGCTACCATAAAGCAATATTTGGTTCATATCCTTGGGTTAGAAATCTGGGTACAATTTAGCTAAGTTTATTAGGGTCACTCACAGGCATCAAAGTGTCAGCACCTCAGTCATCTCCAGGCTTACTTAGAAGTTATCATTGGCTACTGACAAGATTCAGTTTCCTACTGGCCATTGGACCGGGTCCATTTAGTTACTTGCTTTGGGGTGGATCTTTTCACAGGATAGCTCACGGCATGACAGCTTGCTTCATGAGATCAGTTAAGATGGGCGGCAGACAGAAATGAGTCTTTATCATCTAATCCCAGAAGTGACATTCCATTGATTTTTTTGCAATTGACAGTATTCATTAGTAGCCATTAGGAGGGAGAAGGGGGAAAGGTCTAGACTATATTCAGAAGGAAGGAATTAAGATTAAATGCTAGAGGGCGGCATTCATTGAGGGGCCATCTTGGAGCTGAATCACCATGGTTCATTCTCTGGTACTTATTCATATCCCTCCATATATAAAATATATTCATTCCTTAAGTCACATCCCATTACATCATCACCCCTAACGTGCTAAATATGATTGAATTGCTTTGGTCATAATCCCTACATACAGCTCAAGTACTGTTTTTCAATGTGGGTAGAATTGAAACTTATAAACAAGTCCCCCATCCCTAACACTTCCTAAATGTAATGGCGGGAAAGGCATATACAGGATATGTGTATACCTGTGGCACTTGGAAGCAGCAACTACTGGTCAGTAACAAGTGAAATTCAGCAGGGTAAATGAAGTTCCTTGATTTGACTCCAAGACCCAGAGATGATTTTTTTGTTCTCTAGGCTTTGCTTTCTGGGCTCTTGGTCCCATCTTCTGGACTTCCTTTTTCATAAGAAGTAGTATATGTTTGCAACTGAGAATTTTTTTCTACTGTTTCCTGCCAGAATTTTGGAGGACCAGTGGCGACAGCTTCTTTTTTAAAAATTTTCTTTTTTTTTATTATTATGTCTATAGTGTTCCGCCTGGATATATCCTTACAGGCCAGAAGAGGGCACCAGATTTTGGCGGATGGTTGTGAGTCACCATTTTGTTGCTGGGAATTGAACTCAGGACCTCTGGAAGAGCAGCCAGTGCTCTTAACCTCTGAGTCATCTCTCCAGGATCAGTGGCTTCTTGTAGTGTCTGTATAATCGGTTACCATTCAAGACTTAGAATTCTTTTGGCATGGTGAATATTCAGCAATAACTATAACCAGATTGGCCTTCAGAGCAGCCCTTAGAGCTCATGCCTGCCATCATGGCCACTTTGTTCAGGAACCTGTTGGTAAGAATAAAGGCGGCAGGATAGAGATTGGCCACATCCACAGAACGGAATATCTCTTCTGAGATCTTCCTCAGTAGTGGTGTATGTGGGTCATGAAAATTCTCACGTGGTGTGCTCATTCCAAGATGGACAGCCGTCCACATGGGCCCTTGTTCTCAGATGTCTTTTCAGCATTGCAGTCTTGTTCTTTCCAAATCCTTGACTGTATCAGCAGACACGAATCAGCTGACAGCTCCCTGTGCTTTTGATCACTTATATGATGCTATTTTTCCTACTGGGAGGATTTCCTACTCACTTTTCTTCAGAGTCAACCCAAAGTGGAGCTGTAACTCTGAAACTAGCCAATTCTAGCACATGCCAGCATGTCCAGCAGAGCATCTATAAGCCAAGCTTGAATATTGTAACCCTTAGTTGTCTGACCTTGAGGGACCCCCAAGAGGACTTGGATGGCCTTTTCACAGGTGAGAAAAGGATGACAATGTAGCAGGTGTGAGCTTCCAGAACCACACATAATTTAGTGGCCCTAGTGGAACAGTTAACACAGATTACTGTTTGATGTCATATGCTTAGACGTTCATCCAAAAAAATAATGCATCTCCTTTTCTATTTTTAGTTTTCATTGTTTCTGAGATCTTGCCACTTGCAGTTTTATCCTCCATTTTTGTTTTGTCTTTTAAATATGTTGTATCTTGGGCTGGTGAGATGGCCCGGTGGGTAAAAACACTTCTCAGGCCTGGTGACCTGATTTCAATTCCAGGGATCCACGTGGTAAGACAGAATTAACTCATGCAAGTTGTCCTGGTCTCCGTGTGTGCACACATAAATAGATGTAATAAAAACAATTTTTAATGTTGTATCTCTTTATTATTTTCTGCTAATTCCCAGAAATTCTTAGTCTGATCTTTCTTTTTTATTTTATAATATTTTTTATTTAACTTTTTACACATGTTACTCCCAGTTCCCTCTCCCTCCCCTCCTCCCCTGGCCCCCCAATCCCGCTAGTCTCTCACCCCACTCCATTTCCCCCATCCCCGCTCCCCAGGGAGAGTAAGGCCTTCCATGAGGAATCTTCAGAGTCTGCCATATCAAGGGCAGGGCCGAGGTCCTCCTCCCCCTAAACGTCCAGGCTGAGAGAGCATCCCTCCATGTGGAATGGAGTCCATTTGTATGCCAGGGATAAATACTGTTCTACTCTCCCAGGTCCCACAGATTGCCGAGGCCTCTCCTCTGACACCCAGGTTGGGGGGGGGGGGCTATGGATCAGTCTGAGTCCATGCGTTCCCCTTTGTTTAGGTCAGCTGCCTCTGTGGGTTTCGCCAGCCAAACCTATGGGGCACATTGAAAGTGTCTGATCTTTCACTGCTTGTTCTGCCATGCCCCTTGTGTTTGTTTTTCAAAATACAGTATTTTTATTTGTTCTTTGAGAATTTCATAAATGTGTGCAATATGCTCTGATTATATCCCCTCCACTACCCCCTCAAATTCCCCAATATAGCCACCTCCAAGCTTCACATCTTCGTTTTATGTGTGCAAGAGCCCTTGGGGGTCAGAAAAGCCATCTGATCCCCTGGAACTGGAGCTACAGATGGTTGTGAGCCACTGTGTGGATGCTGAGAATTGAACCCAGGTCCTCTGTAAGAGTAGTAAGTGCTCTTAACTGCTGGGCCATCTCTCAAGCCCTGTTATAAAAAACAACACGCCTTTGAGTAGGATTAGTGCTGCCTCGATGTGCATGGGTGTAGGGCCCCAAACATTGGGACATGAGCAACCTACAAGTAGCCATAGCAAAAAATAACTTCTCTCTTGGCATGGCCCTTCTGTATGTCATGTATATTGTGTGCATTTAAATAACGTATTCAGAAACTGGAAAAATCTGGGCCAATAAAATGACAGAGGACAAAACTTCATGTGTAATCTGATCCCACTCTAACTGGTGAACCAAAATGATAGCCTGGGCCATCAGAGATTAGCACAAGTAGGATTTACTTCGTTTAGGCTGTCATCAGTTTTGGTGCTAGGAAAACCATACTAAACCATTACTACAGTTCTACACAAGTTAATAAATTCTGGTTACTGCATGGCTCTGGTACCCATTATAGAAACCAAACTCAACCTGTTTCTGGAGGTGAACCTACAGTCTCCACTGAAATCTTCAAAGCATGGCGTTGCTGTAGTCTACATCCTAGTCATTCAAAAGTGGAAATGACCAAGTGAGAGGTTTTTAGGAAATCAGACACCGAGCATACCCAACTGCAGGGCACACTGAAATGTAGTCTGAATTTATTCTCAGGAAGGAGAGGAAAATGACTTAATGACTACCAGGCCAGTCTCAGCTATGCTTCATAATGTATTTCTTACAGTTCTTGTGAAAGGAATATTAATATAGTGAGTAAGTTGAATGATTTACTATGGTTAATCAACTCTTAAGAATTTTTCGCCTTAAGCATTTGCATTTCTCTATATTGTCTCACACAAGTTCTGAAATTCATTTTACAAACATTGTTACAGACAGTTGGACAATTGTAAGCTGTCATCGTATGGGTGCTGGGAAATGAAGCCAGGTCCTCTGCAAGAGCAATAAGTGCTCTTAACTGCTGAGCCATCTCTCCAACCCTATCTTTTTAAAAAACAGCAAATGGAGTATAATTAGTGCTGCCTGGGTGTGGATGGGTGTGGGGCCAATTACTGGAATATGGGCAGTCTAAAAGTGGCCGTACCCCCAAAGGAGAAATGCTGTGTATATTGTATATATTTAAATAATGTACCCAGAAACTGGAAAAATTTGGGCCAATAAAATGACTCGTTAACAAACTATTGTTGAGTGTAAGTTTTGGATAACCAATAAAACAACTTTCAGAAATACTCAGTGCCGGACATGGTAGCACATACCTTTAATCCCAGCACTCAGGAGGCAGAGGCAGGTGGATCTCTCAGCATGGTCTACATAGAAAATTCCAGGATCTCAAGATACATAGTGAGACCCTGTCTCAAAGCAAAAAAACAAAAAACCTCCAAGAAACAAAGAAATACTTATAGCTGCTTCAACTAATAAATTATACTTAGTATATATGTGTATTGTATATAGGATTGCTAATGTCCATCTCCATATTGAAAAAGTATCAAAAACAAAGATAACGCAAGAAAAGATGGTTACAGAAAATGACATTAATAGAGCAAAGGGAGAAAACATGAGCACCTCAGTTAATACAGAAAATACATTTCAGATGCAGGACAGGTGTAAAGCTAATACATTCCAGAAAGTTGCAGGATGCAAGAGAATAGGCAAACCAGTTTTTACATGTTACTGATTCAAAAAGACATTTAAAGCAATTCTATTTACAGTAGCATCTGAAAGAATGAAATACCTAGGAGTACACTTAATTATGGAGGAGTATGACACTGAAAAACTGTAAGACCTGGAGAGGTGACTCGGTGGTAAAGAACACTGGCTGCTCTTCCCAGAGGACCCAGCTTCTACACCCCCATGGCAGTTCACAGCTCCAGTTCTGGGGGATCTGATGTCCTGAGCTCCAAGGGCCCCAGGCATACAAGTGCACAGGCGTACATGCAGGCAGAATACTCATAAAATACTAAGACACTTTCTGGAAAATACTTACAAGGTGCTTGGATAAAAGAGCTAAAGAAATGGAAAGATACATTCATGGGTTGGAAGACAGTGTTAATATGTAACACTAGCCAAAGTGAGCCACAAATTCTATGCAGTCCTATGAAAATTCAAACAGCTTTGTTTAAGAAATGGTGTCTTGATGGGAGATGGCATTTCGGGGTTAAGGAGAAACTTGGTACCAGGGAAACTCCCAGGAATCCACAAGGACCCCAGCTAAGACTCCTAGCAAGAGTGGAGAGGTTGCCTGAACTGTCCTTCCTCTGTAATCAGATTGGGGAATACTCCAACTATCATAGAGCCTTCATCCAGTGAAACCAGATGCAGAGATCCACAACCAAGCACTCGGTCGAGTTCCGAGAGTCCTCCTGAAGAAAGGGAGGAGGGATTATACAAGCTAAGGGTGTCATGATAGAGGAACCCACAGAGACAGCTGGCCTAAGCTCGTGGGAGCACATAGACTCTGGACCTACAGTTATGGAGCCTGCATGGGACCGACCTAGGCCCTCTGCAAGTGTGTGACAGTTGTATAACTAGGTGTGTTTGTAAGGCTCCTAGCAGTGAGATCAGGACTTGTTTCTGGCGCTTAGCTGGCTTTTGGGAACCTGTTCCCCATGCTGGATCACCTCACCCAGTCTTTATGCAGGGAGGAGGAGCTCGGTTCCACCTCAACTTGATGTGCAATATTTTGTTCAAGCTCCTTTCTGAGGGGAGAGGGGGGAGGAGGAGTGGATGGGGAGGGGAGTAGATAGGAATGGAGGAGGGGAAGGAGAGGAGGAAGGCGAAACAGTGGTCGGTATGTAAAATAAATGAAAAATGTTAATTTTTAAAAAAGAAATAGAAAACCTAGTTCTCAAATTCACACGGACTTGCAAAAGACCAATACATTAAACACCCAAAATAATCTTGAAAAAGAACAAATGGTGCTGGAAGTTGAACTCATCTAAATTCTCCCAGCCAGCCATTTAGTCTCTGACAAGGTACACTACATAATAAGGAAGAGAATAGCCTCCCTCACATATGTGCTAGGGATTTCCACATGCAAAATAATGAAATTAGATCCTCTACCTCTCACCATATATCACTCAAAATGGATCGATTATGTAAATTTAAGAGATAAAACCAAAAAACCTCTGCAGGAGGAAATGTAGTTGGTCATGACCTTAAATTTGGCAATGGATTTTTATTTTGGTTTTGAGCCAGGGTCCCACTATATAGCCCTGACTAGCCTAGTGCTTGCTGTGTAGACAAGACTGACCTCAAAATCGCAGAGATCTATATACCTACCTGCCTCAGTTTTCCAAGAGCTGGGATTAAAGGTGTGTGCCATCATGCCTAGATAGCAATGGATTTTAAAATAGAACCCGAAAAGCATGAGCAACATCACATGGATTGTGCTTCATCAGCATTTGGTTTTACAGCAAAGGAAATTATTAAAGAAGTGAAAAATCAGCCTACAGGATAGTGCACAAGTGCGTATGTGTGAGTATGTGTAATTTTTAAGTTTTTTTTTTTTTTGGAGGGTGGTTGAGACAGGGTTTTTTCTAGCTTTGGAGGCTGTCCTGGAACTCACTCGTAGACCAGGCTGGCCTCGAACTCAAGAGATTCACCTACCTGTCTCTACTTTCCCTGTGCTGGGATTAAAGGTTTGTGCCACCTCCACCCGGGCAAGTTTTATTTATTTATTAATTATGTATACAGTGTTCTGCTTGCATGTATACCTACTCGCCAGAAGAGGGCACCAAATCCCGCTAGAAATGGTTTGTGGAGCCACCATGTAGTTACTAGGAATTGAATTCAGGAACTCTAGAAGGGCAACCAGCAGCTAGTGCTCTTAAATTTTGAGTCGTCTGTCCAGCCCTCAAGTTTTGTTTTTAATTCTGTGTCTGTGCAGATGCACTCGGAGACCGGAAGAGACCATCTGACCCCCCTGGAGCAGGAGTCACAGTCAGCTATGAACCACCCAATCAATGTGGGTCTTGGGAACTGAACTTCAGTCTTCCACAAGAGCACTAAGTTCGGACTCTTAACTGCTGAGTCATTTCTCCAGTCCCTCGAATATATTTTTAATTCATATATCTGCTAAGAATTTATTGTTTAGGCTATGAAACAAATTTATCAGCAAAAAGACATTACAATTTAAAAATGGACGAAAAAATTTGGGTGTAGCAGCATATGACTAATCCCAGTACTCAGGAAGAAGAAACAATAAGATCTCAGATTAGTAAGCCAGGGTGGTCTACATAGGACAAAATAAGGGCATGCAGGGCCTGGTGGCTCACACCTTTAATCTCAGCACTCAGGAGGCAGCGGCAGGTAGATCTCTGAGTTTGAGGCCAGCCTGGTTTGCTTAGCAAGTTCTAGGCCAGGAAGGGGTACACAGTGAGACCCTGTGTCGAAAAACAAAACAAAGTAAGCGCAATAATAAAAAGGGATGGAGGCTGGAGATATGGCTTAGTGGTTAAGAGCACTTGATGCTCTTGAACAGGACCTGAGTTCAGTTTCCCAGCATCCACAGACTATCTGTAAGTAGTACCAGTTCCAGGGGATCTGATGCCCTCTTCCGACCTCCACTGGCATCCAGCACACACATGAAGCACATACATGCATACAGGCAAAACACTCATACACATAAATAAATGTGAAAAAAATTAGGACTGGAGAGGTGGCTCGGCAGTTAAGAATGCCGGCTGTTCTTCCAGAAGATCGGTGTTCGAGCCTCAACATCCACAAAGTGGCTCACAACTGCTTGTATCTCCAGTCCCAGGGAATCTGATACCCTTTTCCAACCTCTGCAGGAAACGGGGCGTATACATGATGCACAGACACACATGTTGGCAAAACCCATATGCAAAGATTTAGATTTTTTTATTTTTTGTCATTTTTTAAAATGAATTTTTATAAGGGCAGACAATTTGAATAGGTATTTCTACAGAGAAGACATGAAAAATACAAAGAGGCACATTAAAGGATTCTTAGTGTCTCACACGCACATTTTCTGAGATGAAGTCTCTCTGTGTAGCTCTGACTGCCCTGGAGCTTGTGTATCCCAGGCTGGCCTTAGACTTGGATCTTTCTGGCTCAGTCTTCCAAATGCTGGGATTACAGGCACATAACCTACTTCTAATATACAGTCTTCTTATTTATTTATTTATTTATTTATTTATTTATTTATTTATTTATTTGGTTTTTCGAGACAGGGTTTCTCTGTATTGTTTTGGAGGCTGTCCTGGAACTTGCTCTGTAGACCAGGCTGGCCTCAAACTCACAGAGATCCGCCTGCCTCTGCCACCAGAGTGCTGGGATTAAAGGTGTGCGCCACCAATGCCCGGCTCATTCTTATTTTTAAGACAGAATTTCACTATGTAGCTCAAGTTAGCCTTGAACATCTGATTTTCTCGCTTCTTTCAAGTGTTAGAATTATGGGCATGTGCTTGCCTTGCCTGGTTATAATATATATTCTGGTTAAACCCAGAATATAGTAAGAACGGAAGATGACACAGAGATTGTTGGTGAGAACATAAAATGAGGCAGCCACTGTACAAGACAACAGTTTAGCTCCTCAGTATATACTTAAAATAACTGAAAAATGTAACACAAGTAGTTATATAGTGATGTTCAATACAGTATTATATACAACAGCCAAAGGGTGAAAATGCATGTATCAACAGATTAATGTACAAAAAAGTGTGTTATGTGCAAATACTGGAATATTATTGGGGCAAAAAGAAGAATGGGGAATCGAATTCAGGCACGTATCAGAAGATAGATGCATTAGTAATCAGCTGACATCTTCTCCCAAGCCTTTTCAGCTGTCCTGTTACTACCATTGATGCAGCTACCACAGCTTTTATGGAGACAGCATGTGCTTTGCCACTGTCATGACTCTACTGCCTCTTCCTTCTGCTGTCTCCTCTTCATGCTACTAATTTGGTCACTCTCCTAATGATCCAACAACAACAATAACCAAGCAAGCAAGCAAACAAACAAAAAAGCCCACACCAGTACTTTTAATGTTGCAACCCTAGAGGGACAGCATAGGAAAGTTTCCCCCTGATAATTTGAAAAATGAGCCAAACAGTTTGCAATAAGCATAGAGGGTGTGTGACATCAATCCCAGGCCTACTTGAGACACTAGAGGAGGTGCTCCCTCTCTGGCGTGGGTGAAGATAACTACTGGAGTTCACCAAGGCTTGT
Organism: Mesocricetus auratus; assembly: GCF_017639785.1. Lineage (NCBI taxonomy): Eukaryota > Metazoa > Chordata > Mammalia > Rodentia > Cricetidae > Mesocricetus > Mesocricetus auratus. Next base: position 8,350,904 of record NW_024429188.1, read on the forward strand.
GATAATTAAAAAGACCAGCACAAACTATTAGAAAGCTGCTGGACAGTGTCTTCTGGGGCTGGAGTTGTCCTTCTGTAGCAAGTGGCTGTGTAGGTTCCTCTAGGCACCCATGGAGTTTTCAAAGCAAAGAGGCTGAGGAGAGGGTAAAGTATGCGGCTGCCTCTGTTTGCCACAGCCAGGCATAAGGGAAGGAAGGGCCTCTCAAACAGCTTGATCTCGAAAGTGTTCCCAAGTCACAAGACGTTAAACATTAAAGGTTTTTAGAATGAAGACTTAACGGAAGACTGGACAATTCCAATAGCATTTAACAGGATTGCTGACAATGCTTAATATGCTTAACACCATGCCTGAGGATTTCCGGGAGAGATGGATCTGTCACAGATGAACCTTGAAAAGCATTCTAAACGAAGTAATCCAGATACAAAAGAACAAAAATTTTGTGATTTCCTTTAAGTGATTATTATTTGAGCTTGCAGATTCACAAAGACAGAAAGTAGATTAGAGGTTTTAGGCTGCGAATATAGTGGATTGATGGCTTGGTGCATGCAGTTTCTGTTTGAGAGGTTTCTGTTTGGGGAGATGAAATGTTTTAGAGATAGATAACAGAGATGGGTGCAAAACGTTTTGAATATAACTATTGGCACATAGTTGTACAATTGAAAATGGTTAAAATGACACAAAAATGCTGGGCTCAATCTAGTATCATGTCTCTTTCTCCGCCCATGTCACCTTTCTTTCAGACTGTCATTATGTGTGTGTATATGTATATGTGTTCTCCCTCATGGTTTGGATTCTACTTCCGAAACATTCAGGATTGAGAAAGATTGCCAAATCTCTTCTGTTTTCTTTTTCTTTTTTCTTCTCTCACACAATGCATCCTGACTGCAGCCTCTCCTCCACCCACTGTCCTCCCTTCCTTCTCCCAACACTGGGATTAAAGGTGTGTACAACCGTACCTGTCTCCTTACTATTTTTATTACTTAACAAGTTCATATATCATACATATAATGTGTTTGTACCAATCAAATTCATCCCCGATTTCCCCCTCCAATCATTCCCTTCCCACCACTTTCCCTTCCCAACTTCATATACTTTGTTTTCAAATCCACTTAGTCCACTTAGTACTGCTTATTTGGGCATAGGAGTGGGAACATCTACCGGAGCATGGGAGCACCTCTAAGACACATCCCTGAAAAAATGCCTCTCATTCTGATAGCCAGATTGCTAATATCTTCTCAGCTAGGAGTGGGACTTCATGAGCCTTTCCTCCTTGCATGCTGAGATTTTTGCTAATTTGATCACACATAGGTCTTTAGCATGTAGTCACAGAAGCTGCAAGTTTATGTGTTCAATGGCCCTGCTGTTCCTGGAAAATACTGTTTTGCTGCTGCTAACAACTACCTCTGGTTCTTATACTCTTTCTACCCTCTCTTCCATGATGATCTCTGAACCTTGGGGGGTGGGGTGTGATATACATGTCTCGTTTAGAGCTGAGCATTCCAAAATCTCTTATTCTCTACATAGCTCTCTGTAAATTCTCTGATGAGGGATGAAAAGTTCCCTAATCTATAGGTATAAAGTTAAGGACTTAGGAGGAAGTTTATTATTTATTACTATGTTTATCTAGGAGAAGGGTAACATTAGTTCTCCCTTAGGACTTAGGCTACCTTGGGTTTTGTTTGTTTGTTTGTTTGTTTGTTTGTTTGTTTTGCCCAGCCATGAGTTTCATCTTGTGGAACAGACATTAAATCCAAAAGTGAGTGGTTGGTTACATCCGTGATGTTCATGCCACTATCACCAGTGTGAATAACTTAACCAGGCCAGTAGTTATTGTACCTCACAGGGTCCACTGGAGCTCAGCTAGGATAGACTGCTGATTACTTTTCCTCCCTCAGCAGTGTACATAGAACCTTCCAGGATTATGAAAGATAACTAGTAAGGATTAAGCTTCCAGGTCAGTGCCAGCCTGATTTCTTCATGTCTTATGACTGAAATGTGTGGTGTCTTCAGCAACAGCAACTTACCATCAAGTTCTGTGTGGTGATCGAGAGCAATGGCAATAACTGCAATGGTTAGGGGCAAAGGAGAGTTGGGGGCAGGGAACACAAGTAGAAAGGAAAAGAAAAAGTGGGCTCCCTGAGATGGTAGCCTTTAGTTCCTAGGAGACATTGTGAGGAGAAACAGCAAGAAGGCATGAGAGCAAGTATGGAAAAAGGACCATCCGGGAAATAGGAAGAGCCAGGGGCCCTGTAAAGTATCCAAGACAGAGCAGACTCCAGCATTAGGGCCCTTCCCATACCAAAGACATAAATCCATTAGTTTTCCTTTTCTCTGCAGCTTGGTCTTGTATTTTCTGGATGTTCAATTCTTTGCCATCCTGGGAAAAGCTAAGTGATCTCCCAGACAACCTCCAGCATTCCCATTACATTTCTTGGGGTCTCTCACCTGGGATTTAAGACCTCTACCCAGAGTTGCATACCTGACTGAAAACTTTGGAGGACTCAGAAGTGGTAATGACCCTCTGACACTCCACGGGCCCCTCCTGAATGAGGGGACCCTCCTTTGCTATGATTAGCACAGTGGAAACCCCAGGCAGCCCTCACCTCTACTGGGAGAATAGGGGATCAGGCTTTGATGGAATGGGGCACTTTGATATCATAGAGCTGAATTGAGATGTCTGGATAGAGATTCCTCCCTCAAGAACCAGGGCAGAGACTTGTGCCACAGCCCCTAAACCAAGAGACACTGCAAATCAGATCCCAAGAAGCCAATCGTCTTTCTGGGCAGGAAGAGTGGGAAAGGGCAGACTCCCACTGGATATGCCTGGGAAAGATCCATGAGGAGAGTTTCTCCTCTGTTAACTTCCTCATTCCACACTGGTCTCTTAGCCCTTGAGCTGTGAATAGCTAAGCATAGGCACCTGGGGTTAGGCTATCTGGGGGAAGGGAATACTTACTCAACTTTCTGTTCCTTGGGATGTTCTAGCAGTTAGGCAAAACCCAAAGTAGTACTGAAGTTTTCTAATGTAGAGGAAAGAAAGTGAGGGGGGCTGGAGAGATGGCTCAGTGGTTAAAAACACTAGCTGGTCTTCCAGAGGTTCTGAGTTCAAGTCCCAGCAACCACATGGTGGCTCACAACCATCCTAATGAGATCTGGTGCCCTCTTATGTCAAGCAGCGGTACACACAAACAGAACACTGTATGCATAATAAATAAATCTTAGAAAGGAAGAAAGAAAGAATGTGATACCAAACTTGAAGCAAGTTGGGAAGTGCCTGAGATTCAAATGGAGGAGGCTACAAGTGAGCTAGGTCAGGTTCTGCCTCTGTGCAGGAAAGATGCATTGGGTCCTGGCACTCATGAAGGACATTAGCTGGTTTGTCCAGAACCCACATGGCTACTGCTGGGCTACTACATGGGGAGCATCAGGACATGTGTCCACACCACACATGTCCTTAGGCTCCTCCATGTCCCTGTTACGACAGCAAAGCTCTCTCTCTGCTGGTCTTGCAAAAGACACTGGGCTTTGGAGGTCTTCGAGTTGATGGGTGAGTGGAGAAGGAAACAGCAAGAGTGCTGGCTGTGAGGTTGTAGGTGGGGCTTGGTGGTAGAAGGCTTGCCTGAGCTCACGCAAGGCCGTGGGTTCCATCCCCAGCCATGTGCCTCTATCACTGGGAAGCTCACATAAATCTGCAGCAGCTCAGACAAGCTGCTCTAGGAGCCATTAGAGGCACACAAGGATCAGCCCGCTGGGTGGGAAGATGGAGGTGAGGGCACTTTTGGGTCTTAATGCTGCCTCTTCCTGCCCAGCATCTCTAAGTTTGCTTTTCTCTAATCGAGATAGAATAGGCATTCTCACTACAGATTCTGCCACATGGTGGTCTGGGTACTGCTGTTTTTGTTGTCATTTTTCAATGGCTGTGACATAAGCAGGCTAAGGAAAAGAACATTCCATATTCTCCAGATTATGGGTACATGTGATAAATTATTCACCCTGAGTCCTTATTGTTCTTGCTTGCAGATTATAGGTTTGAGGGAAAAGGGCCAAAGGAGATGCTTACTCTATAGGGGTTTTGTTTTGTTTTGGATGGTGGATAATTCATTAGGGTCACAAGATACAAGCTTTTTTTTTTTTTTTTTTTTTTTTTTTTGGTTTTTACGAGACAGGGTTTCTTTGTATTGTTTTGGAGGCTATCGGTCCAGCCCGGCCTCGAACTCACAGAGATCCGCCTGCCTCTGCCTCCCGAGTGCTGGGATTAAAGGCGTGCGCCACCACCGCCCGGCTAGATACAAGCTTTTTAGTAGTTGGTCACCCCAAGTCTAGACAGGAATGGTGTGATGGTTAATCTTGGTTCACAACTTGTTCACATCTGTAATTCACTAAAGTCCAAACATGGAGTGCACATCTGTGAGGGAGTTGCTTAATTTGAAGTGGGAAGGTCCACTTCTAATCTGGATCGGTGAGGTAGGAAGACACGTCTTTACTCCAGATCTTTTTAGCTAGGAAAATCCACCTCTAATCTGGGCCAATGCCTTCTGGGGAAGACTACATCAGAACATGGGAGAAACCCAGCAGTGATGGCGCATGCCTTCAATCCCATCACTCCAGAGGCAGAGGCAGGAGGATCTCTTAGTTTGAGGGCCCCCTGGTCTACAGAGCTGCACAGAGAAAACCTGTCTCAATAAACTAAGACAAATCAAAACAAATAAGAACACGGGGTCTGGCTCCTGCTCTCACAGCCACCGCAGTGCATTGAGCTCCATAGAGACAGCGCCGGGGCAAGCACGAGCCAGAGGGACCCTGGGCGACTCTGTGCCTCGAAGACGAACATCAACTAAACATGGGCAAAGGAGATCCTAAGAATCTGAGAGGCAAAATGTCCTCACATGCATTCTTTGTGCAAGCTTGCTGGGAGGAACACAAGAAGAAGCACCCGGATGCTTCTGTCAGCTTCTCAGAGTTCTCGAAGAAGTGCTCGGAAAAGTGGAAGACCATGTCTGCTAAAGAAAAGGGGGAATCTGAAGACATGGCAAAGGCTGACAAGGCCCATTATGAAAGAGAAATGAAAACCTACATCTCCCCCCAAGGGGAGACCAAAAAGAAGTTCAAAGACCCCAATGCATCCGAGAGACCTCCTTTCGCCTTCTTCTTGTCCTTCTGTTCTGAGTATCGCCCCAAAATCAAAGGAGAACGCCCTGGCTTGTCCATTGGTGATGTTGCAAAGACCTGGGAGAGATGTGGACCAGCACTGCCGCAGACGACAAGCAGCCCTACAGAAGGAAGACTGCCACGCTGAAGGAGAGTACGGAAAGGATGTTGCTGCTTACAGCCCTACAGAAGGAAGGCTGCCACGCTGAAGGAGAGTACGGAAAGGATACTGCCGCTTACAGCCCCACGGAAGGAAGGCTGCCACGCTGAAGGAGAGTACCGAAAGGATGTTGCTGCTTACAACCCTACAGAAGGAAGGCTGCCACGCTGAAGGAGAGTACGGAAAGGATACTGCCGCTTACAGAGCTAAAGGAAAACCCGATGCAGCGAAAACGGGGGTGGTCAAGGCAGAAAAGAAGAAGAAAAAGAAGGAAGAGGAGGATGAGGATGAAGATGATGGGGAAGAGGAGGAAGAGGAAGACGAAGATGAAGATGATGAATAAGTTAGTTCTAGCAGTTATTTTTGTCTATAAAGCATTTAACCACCACCCCGTAAACAACTCACTCCTTTTAAAGAAAAAAAAATTGAAATGTAAGACTGTGTAAGATTTGTTTTTAAACTGCACAGTGTCTTTTTTTTTGTATAGTTAACACACCACCGAATATGTCTTTAGATAGACCTGTCCTGGTGATATTTTCGCTAACCTTGCCTGGTACAGTCTGGGGTTGTAAAGTGACATGGAAATTTAAAGCAGGTTTTTGTTGATGCACAGTACAAATTAGTTATATATGGGGACGGTAGTTTTTTTCTTTTGTTTTTTTCATCTTCAGTTGTCTCTGATGCAGCTTATACGAAGATAATAGTTCTGTTAACTGAATACCACTCTGTAATTGCAAAAAAAATTGCAGCTGTTTTGTTGACATTTTGAATACTTCTAAGTAAATACAATTTTTTTATAAAAAAACATGGAAGACAGAAGCTTTCTTTGCTTGTTAGGTCTCAGCTGTCTAACAAGTTCATTCCTTCACTGGCATTAGAGCCTACTTCAGGATTCCATCGAATTCTAAAGAGCAGCTGAGACACAGAGCCATGTGGACGGAACAGTTACTGTATTGGACCTTCCTTCCATTCATACACAGCTATTGCTGGACTAGCTGAACCACAGCCTGTAAGTATTCTAATAAAGAGACAGAGACAGGCACACAGAGAGAGACACACAGAGAGAGATTCATTCTGTCAATTCTGTTACTCTAGAGAATCCTAATGCAGAGAGCCTCAGGTTAGACATCGATAAAAACAAATAACTCTGTTGGCTCGATCCTCCTTGGCTATGGGTATTTTTTTTGTTTTTTTTTTTTGAGACAGGGTTTCTCTGTGGCTTTGGAGGCTGTCCTAGAACTCGCTTGGTAGTCCAGGCTGGTCTCGAACTCACAGAGATCCAGCTGCCTCTGCCTCCCGAGTGCTGGGATTAAAGGCGTGCGCCACCACCGCCCGGCCAGCTATGGGTATTTACTGCTACTCATTCATGATCTTTCAAAGTTACCTTAAAAAGAAATTTTGTTGACCCCTGTTCCCAATGCATGAACCAATTTATGATAAGACTCATTTGGATAAATCTATACGAGTAAGGACAGTGGCTCTCAACATGTGGGTCACAACCCCCTTGGGAGTCAAACAACCCTTTCACAGTGGTTATATAGCAGATAGTCTGCATATCAGATATTTACATTATGATTCACTACAGTAGCAAAATTACAGTTATGAAGTAGCAACGAAAATAATTTCATGGTTAGGGGTATTAACCCCACAAAAAACTAAGACAAAACAAAACAAAACATAACAGAACAGAACACGGAAGAAGGAAACTCTCTTTGTCTGCTAGCTCTTGCCTGTCTAGCAAGTCCATTCCTTCACTGGCATTAGAGGAACTGTATTAAAGTGTCACAGCATTCGGAAGGTTGAGAACCACTGAGTTAGGAGGACAGGTGGTCTGGATTTAGCCAGTTGTCCCTGGACTCAACAGCAAGTCTCCTGTTCAGTGTAATCACAGAGATTAGTTTTATAAAGAAACAAATGCCTTTTGTGTAAATTGTCATATGATGTTTGAGCTCACTGAGCAGTGGGCCCTGGAGACAGCATTTGGCTGCTACTTTAAACCCAAGCATATTTGTCTCAAAAATGTCCTCCAAAGACTGCTTTCCTGAGTGAGACTGGTCCCCTGACTCTGTGACAGGGAGAAAGAACAGCAAAACAGCCAAAGAGTAAAGACATTGTGACTACTACTTATCGCATAATATAAAGCCGTCTCTCTTTATCTGCCACTTATGCTCATTCCAAACCAAAAAGCACAGCTATGGTAGATGACTGTATGTATTGTATGTAGACTGTCTGTATAAGGTTTATCTGGGAATTTACCAAGCCCTATAGTCTAACAGTATGTTCTCAGGTAATATGAACGTAGCTTGGATTCAACTTTCTTTTATTAAGGAGCACTATCTTCCAAGGCAAACAATGGCCCTCCTCATGACATCAGCAGTGCCTCTTTGCAAAAGCACATCGTGGCTAGGCTTCTTGACTCTTGACTCATTAAAGTTATTCTGTCTCATAAAATGGCTGGATGCTTTATCCAGAATGGAAAAGACAGCTGTAAAGGTTAGGGAAGTTACAAAGGCCTGAGCAAGATATATAAGATATGTAAAAAAAACCAATGTTCAAGATATATAAGATATGTAAAAGACCAATGTTCAAGATATATAAGGTATGTAAAAGACCAATGTTCAAGATATATAAGGTACGTAAAAGACCAATGTTCAGTATATTAATGTCACACTTCTGCTTAAGTCAATGGAGTTACCAGTCCACTCTCTGAAACAATGACAAGAACTGGCTTAAAGAACAAAAGCACATGTTTAATCAAAGTTTATTTAAGCGTTTGGTTTTTGCCCAAGCTTTATCTAAATATACAGGAGTTCAAAGTTCCAAACTGTTGTTCCAAACTGTTTTAACTGACCTCCTGAGTATTCAGTAGTGATAGTCGGAAGCTATACTAATGTGGTCAGAGGGATTAAAATGGAGAATATTTTTCCTCTTGTCTTTAAGGTCAACCAGGCCCCAGGGGACTGTGGGGACAGCTCTCAAATTGTTTTGTAACTATAGAGAATCTACTGTTACCTTGTTATGGAAGTTATGGAGATCCCACCCAGTGAGCCCTAAGCAGTGTCTAGTCTACAAAGAGGAGGGCCAATACAAAGAAAAAATTTTCTTCCAGGCCTTCAAGTGAAATCATGGTCAAGCAAGGTCTTTGATTTTATCTCCACATAGATAGAGCCACTGCTAAAAGGAAATCTACAAGAGCCAGAGGTTCCTCTCAAGTCCAAGTGGCCTCAGAGGGCTAGATCCTCAATTGGCCTTGACAATAAAAACGTGATTAATGTTGATCACTTGTGTGGACTTACACACCTAAGTGCTGCCCAAATATAGGACATCATGACCTTGGCTCAATTAAATACTGCAGTGTCTATCTGCAGCCAAGAGAGACAAACACACTATTTCTCTCTCTCTCTCTCTCTCTCTCTCTCTCTCTCTCTCTCTCTCTCTCTCTCTCTCTCTCTCTCTCTCTCTCTCTCTCTTCCTCCCTTCCTCCTTCCTTTCTTTTTCTTTTTTCAGTTTTTCGAGACAGGGTTTCTTTACTTAGCCTTGGCTGTCTTGGAACTCAATTTGTAGACCAGGCTGGCCTTGAACTCATAGAGATCTGTCTGCCTCTAACTCCTGAGTGCTGGTGGTGCATGCCTTCAATTCTAGCACTTGGGATTTCAGGGCAACTAGGGCTGTTACACAGAGAAATCCTGTCTCAAAAAACCAATTATTTGCCGGGCGTTGGTGGCCCACGCCTTTAATCCCAGCACTTGGGAGGCAGAGGCAGGTGGATCTCTGTGAGTTCGAGGCCGGGCTGAACCGGCAGCCTCCAAAACAATATAGAGAAACCCTGTCTCATAAAACCAAAAAAAAAAAGTTTGAATGTGGCCCATGAGGAAAACTCTAGCACTTGTGATTCCAGTTTAGGCAAGCTTGAACTTGCCATCATCTTCTCAAGATCTTTTCCTAAAGACTCACAATTTCTTGTCACCAAGCATCTTTATGTGAGTTAAAATATGAATTCTTGTTATATCCAGATAACAGAAAATATTCTCTTTCTGTAACATAAAAAGTTTGAGGACTGACTGCTGCTTCTGGGAAGCTAAATATTCAAAATCTGATCACCATAAAAAATTCACAATTACCCCCAACACACATTAAAAAAAAGCCCACTAGTAGCCCTCGCTTTGTAGACCAGGCTGGCCTCGAACTCACAGAGATCCGCCTGCCTCTGCCTCCCGAGTGCTGGGATTAAAGGCGTGCGCCACCACTGCCCAGCAGCAATGACATTTTAGATCTAACATTACACACCCGGCTCTAATAATCATTTTAAAAAGAAAATTCAGGAAAGAAAAGAACAAGCTGAAGAGAAAGGACCAGCCCTAAGGCTCCGAATGTTTTCCGGACATTTCTCTTCACAGTGTCTTTCAGGAACAAGAAGCTGCCATCTCAGGAAGCTGGCTCATTTTCACTGTCCTTGTATCCCTGTGTCCTTATGTTATTTGTATCCCCCTGACGCTCCTTCAGGTCTCACTCTCAGAGTTCAACACCAAATGCTGTGAGGGAAGGGTGCCCTTTCTAGCTGCTTCATGCTGAGAAGGGGATATCTATGCAAGAGAGAAGGGATTCTTATGAGGTGGGATCTTGGGCCCACCCAAAGGGCCATGGTAAGATTCTGGTGAGCAGTGCATCCTGGGCTTCATCTGCAGGACCCTTTCATATATGCATATGTGTATATTTTAGGAAGCTTCTACAGTAGTAGGTCTCTGTATGGCTTTTCTAACCGTCTTCAATGTTATTAATCCCTCCCTGTTACACCGGTCTCCTATACTGCCCTCCCATCCTCCACCCATTTAACCCTCCGTGTTCTATTATTCTCCCTTCTCCCTTCATATTACCTGCATTTTATCTCCCTTTCCTTGAAATAAACACTCATATCTCTTTTAAACTTTAGTATTTGTGCTTTGTCGAGATGGTTTTGTTTAGCTCAGGCTGTCCTTAGACTCTTGACAATCTTTAAGCCTCAGCCCCATACCAAAATTACAGGCATGAGCCACTATGCCAAATTTAGATTTTTTTATTGTTACATTTTATTTAGTGTGCACGTGTGTGGGTATGTATGTATGTCATAATGAGCCTGTAGAAGTCAGAGGACAGCTTGCGGGGGGATGGTTCTCGCCTTCCATCATACAGGTCCTGGGGACTGCACTTATTTTGCCAGCCTTTACCCACTGAGTCGTCTCCCTGACCTCTAATTTGTTCTTAGTCTTCTCCCGTATATTACATCCTGACTGCAGTTTCCTGTCCCTCTTCTCCCAGGTCCTCCCCTCCTGGATCTACTGCCTCCTCCATTTCCCTGCAGAAAGGGGCAGGCCGCCCAGGGTATCAACCAAACACAGCGTATCAGGTTGCACTGTTCCCACATCCCCCTCAGTGTCCCCCAGTTCCAGTCATCTCTCCCAGTACTCTCCCTCCATCACCCCCTTCCGCCAGACCCCCCCTGTTTCCATCCCCACCTGCCCCCAGTCTACCTGCAAAATCTGTCCTATTTCCCCAGGGAGATCCATGTGTCACCTCCTTGAGCCCTCCTTGTTTCTTAGTCAGAGGACAACTTGCAGGGCTTAGTCCTCTCGTATGGCTTATGGGCATCAAACTCAGGCCTGTGTGGCAAGAGCTTTCACCTGGTGAGCCATCATCGCCAGCCCTGTTATTTATTATTTGCTTTGTGATTCTGAGGATCACGCAGACTCCCATACATTCTGGGCAAGCAAGCAGTCTAACACTGAGCCACCTCTCCAATCCTTAGTATCTATCCTCTAACAGGAGACAGAGCAACCTGTGTTAGCCTGAAGCCAGAGTTCCCAGGTGCACAGTTAGTCTTGACCATGTGCAGCTGCAGCAGGCGTAAGTGTAGACGGGCCTTTGTCCCATAGCAGTCTCCCAAGGATGCACGCTGATTGTAGGAAGGTTACAAACTAAATCAGAGCCGCCTGTTCCTCACCAACCACACAGTTACCCGAAAACCACCTTCTCTGTTCCACACACCAGCCCTGCTGGGGATGTATTTCCCCAGACTCACCTGCCACTGAATTTCCCTAGAAGTAGCTCTTGTACATTTGTAGGGAGCTGAACTTGATGTTGGACCAGATTTGTTGTCTATCCTCCCTCCCCTGGGATTCTTCACTCCATTAAAACCAACAGTGCAGTGCCCCTTCTGTAACCAACTAGGTGTGTGCATCCTACCTGTGTTTTCAAAACTAAACAAGGGTGCTGCATGACTTTAATACCAGCACTTGAGAGGCAGAGGCAGTCAAATCTCCCAAATCTCCGTGAGTTCGAGTCCCATCTTGGTCTACAGAGCGAGTTCCAGCACAGCCAGGACTGTTACACAGAGAAACCTTGTCTGGGAAAAACAAATAAACAAAACAGAAGAAACAAAATGTTATTTACAGATCCACAGATTTGATAAGTAAACTTTCATTAAAAGCTCCTGGTGTTAACTGCCGAGCCATCTCTCCAGCCCCAGATACTTTTTTAAATAATTAAAATATTTTATTATTACAATTATTTGTGTGTGTGTGTGCAAATGCATGCACTCACGTGCACATGGATGATGGTCAGAGGAAAACTTGGAGGAATTGGTCCTCTCCTTCCACCACGTGAGTCCCTGGAATTGAATTCAAGTGCTCAAGTTTAATAATGGTCAGCAACTTTCTCCGCTGAGCCATCTCAGAAAACCTCAGTTTGGTTCCCACACACACCTCAGGTGGCTCAGAACTGCCTGTAATTCCAGTTCCAGGAGATCTGAGGCCCTCTCCTGACCTCCACATACCTGCACATGTATTCACAAACCCACCCAGAGACACACACATAGTATAAGCAATAAGTCACCAGGCATGGTGGCACATACCTTTTAATCCAGGTATTAAGGAAGCAGAGATAGGCAGATCTCTCAGTTTGAGGCCTGGCAAGAGCAAACTCTTGTTTGTTTTTGAGATGGGATATCTCTGTGTAGCTTTGGAGCCTGTCTGGGAACTGGCTCAGTAGACCAGGCTGGCCTTGAACTCACAGAGATCAGCCTGCCTCTGCCTCACGAGTGTTGGTATTAAGAGTGTGTGCCACCACTGCCCGAAGAGCAAACTCTTAAAGCAAACTGTAGACTTGGTTTATATGTCCATGTAGATAAATGGATTTTAAGAAAATGAACCATTGTGAGATGGAGATAGTGGGGGAAATTGTGTCTCTGTGTGAACAGGAAATGTATTGAAACTCTGTACTTTGTAAAGTTTACACTCAATTTGCTATGAACTCATAACTGTTTTATTTACTTACTCATTTATTTGTTTTCAAACTTTTGAGAGAGGTTCTTGCTGTGGATCACTGGCTGGCCTCAAACTTACGGTTCTCATATTTTGGCCTCCTACATTCTGGGATTACAGGTAGACATCACCACACCTAACATAAAACTGCTTTTAAAAGAATTTGGTTCAGTCTGTGAGCCCCTATGAACCCTGGTTAGTTGATTCTGTGGGTTTCTTATAGGAGTGGCTCTGACACTTTTGCCTGCTTTGGGGACCCTTTTCCTCCTACTGGGTTGCCTCACCCAGCCTTAATATGAGGGGAGGTGCCTCAAGGTGATATGCACCCTAATATTTGAGGACAAGATGGAAAGACTAACTCCATTCCCTGAAGAATTTCTTTCATGGCTAGTGTCAGAGGTCAAGATTCTTTTTCCACACATGGGACTGGGAGAGACTGTAACCTCCAGGATTGTCACAGCCCCAGAGTGGGTCAATAGGATGCCTGCCATATAAACTCCAAGGTCTTAGAAATTGGAGGCTAATATAGACAAACTATGACAGTCATGCCGGGCAAAGTTGTCATTAACTTTTTAATAACTCCAACTTTTCATATCTGTATTTTAGTATGTGTAAAAGTGTACTAGCATGCTCTCATGGAGAGGACGGTGAAGGGTTAGTGTCGTGAGGCAGATGGCATACTGGACTGTTTTCCAACTATGTATCATTGCACATAATGTGCCCTTTGCCTGAATCACACACCCTTCTCCCCCTTACTAACCAACTACAATACTCCTACTCATTTAAGGTTCAGTCCATACGCCATCTCCTCCAAGAAACCTCCTTGATCTCCTGAGCTGGGCTGAGTGTTCTGTAGCAATTCTTGATCGACTATGTCCTTCACTGTTACCATACTGTTTACCCTGAGATCAGGGTTATATCTTCATTATGTCTTATCCACCTTGGTGTTGTCAGTGAGGAGCAGGAGCCCTAAAATGTGGTAGGAGGTCAGTCAGACTTTGTACTGCTATTCAATTAAACCTAGTGTGCTGATGTTTACTGAACTGATATTGGCCAGGAGAGGGTGGTCTCTAATGGCATGCTGCATGGCTGTGCATACTAGCATTTTGATAAAGTTAGTGGTGACAAAAGTATGTGTGTGTGTGTGTGTGTGTGTGTGTGTGTGTGTGTGGGCAAAGGTTGATGACTGTTAGACAACAGTATTAGTAGCCTAAAAGTCATGCCCATGCAGAAACACTAGAGCCAGCCTAGAACCAAAGGGGGTCAGGAGAAAAGTCAGGACTAAAACTTCATAGCCTGCTGCTACCTTGACATAGGGAAGAGGAATCTTTCAAGCTGAAAGTTGCCTTCTGTGTTGTTTACCTGTAGCATGGTACCAGACACTGTACACTATCCTCTCCTCTCAAGTACCACTGATAAAGTCTAATGGGAGGGACCTGCTTGGCCTGAGAACCAAGAAGCAGTGCCTCACAAGGCAAGAGAAGGGAAGAGAGCCGGGCTTTGCTTGCACAAAGTAACAGGAGGGTATGACAATTTGAGGGCTGATTAAAACCGAGCCAGTCCTGTTTGTTGGAGCAGGTAGTGTAGACTCAAGTCACAAAGAATACTGGGTTTCTTGGGTGGTGGTGGCGCACACCTTTAATCCCAGCACTTGGGAGGCAGAGGCAGGTGGATCTCTGTGAGCTCTGTCCACAGAGCGAGTTCCAGGACAGCCAGTGCTGTTACAGAGAAACCCTGTCTCGGGGGAAAAACCCACAAGGCTTTGCATGATACTGCCATTTGTGAACCTGCTACTCCAGATAACCCAGGAGTTGTCCTCCATGTGCCTTTTTACCCACCACTCTTGTGAATAATGGCATTTATGCTCCCTATCGTGCCAGTAAAGGCCTTTATGCTTACTCTACTCCTCTGAGTATTTCTGTGGACATTTTTCATATTAAATAATAAGGTCAGTCATTTATTCACTTTATTCCACAAATATTTTATTGAATGTTCACTGAATATTATTACACACTGTTGTTGACACTGGGGGCACAGCAGTAAACAACATAGAAATCTCTGCTTTGAGGTGCTTACAGTCTATTTGGTAGACACAAACACTAACCACAATAAATAAATACAAAATATACCAAGTAGTGATTGGTGCTTTGTAGAAGACATACCATAAAATAGGATAAGACACAACATGGAGAGTAATTGGGCCACTTTATATATGTTAATTAGGAAACACTTCTCTAGGAAGGTACCATTTGAACATAAAGGAAATACTTGGTCAAATCATCAGATTATTTGAGAGGAAGGGTGTTCCAGGGAGTGAAAACAGCAAATACAAAGGTCCTGGATGGAAGGTTCCTAGCATGCTTGAGGAATAGGAGAAAGGCCAGCATCGCTAGAGAAGAGCGAGATAGCAATGAGCTCAGGGAGGGAAAGGAACTAGACTGTGTAGGAACATCTGGGCCATGGAGACGACTCTGACTTCTGTACTGATGGAACTGGCGGACGTGGAAAAGTTTTGAGCAGAATAGAGGCATAATCTGATTTGGGTATCACAAATAATTTCTAAGAAGAATTTTTAATTCTTGTAGAATTACTAAGAATTAGTGCCAGGACTGTTTCACAGAGAAACCCTGTCCTGAAACACCAAATAAAATAAAATAAAAATAAAAAATAGTAACAGGTGCTTCACAATCAAGGTGCTATAATCAGTGTGCTGTGTTGCTCAGATTTGAACAATATTTATAATGTCACACTCATGAAAAAGCAAGTACTGATTTAACAAAAAATCATACTTAATAAATAGCAGATGTAATCACAAAGGTGAACAAGCAACAAGAGACTTAACTGGAGATAACTAGATAAATTAGAAAGTAAACGAATAGAAGTAACTGGATTCTGAGGAAAAAAAACAAAGAATCCAATAGTTGAGAAATTTCCAGAAATTATAAAAAAAAATCATGCTTCTACTAAGCCATGAAACACACACAGTTCAAAAGTAGAATGAATAAAGAGAAACAAGTCCAAACACGTTAGAATGAAACCACAGTACTGCCTGCGCACCCCACTCAGAAAACAAATGAAACCAAACCACGACTAGACTGACAGTGTGCTTTTTAAAGGCAACAAGGCATACGTCTCACAGCCAAAGAGAACGGATACGTGTATTTTAAAATTGTGCAAATTCGTCTAAGGAGAAAGATAAAGCTTTTTACATACAACAAAGACTGGTGAGTTTAATATCAAGAGATCTGAACTAACAGAATAAACACTGTATTCACAATGAAAGAAAATGATGGCATTAAGGGGGTCTGAGATGCAAGAATGTATGCATGTAAATCAGAACAAATACTGCCATTCTACATAAAATAATACAGATAATACATAATTGTGAGATTCCAAAAGAAAAAAACAAAAGCCAAGGAATAAATTTACATACTTGAAAACAAAATCAAGTGGTCAGGAGAGGAATGACTAAAATCGTTAGTTTCTAAGCTTCTCACATTCTTCAAGATATACTGAAAATGTTGTTTAAACTTTGTAAGTTAAACACACATGCTAGAATTTCAAGGATAGTCAAAGAATAGAAAAATAAATCCTAACAGGAAGAAAAAAACTTAAAACTAAAAAAGCAGGCGAGAAAAGAGAAAATTAAATATACAAAAAGCAATGGAAAACCAAAAATATCAAAGTGATGGTAGACACATGTTCAAACATCCTGCAGCAAATGTAAACTAAACTTGCCAATTTTTAAAGGCAGAGGTCATCAGATAAGTTTTTTTTTCTGAGACAGGGTCTCACTGTATATAGCTCTTACCGGCCTTAAACTCACTGTGTAGACCAGGCTGGCCTCAAATGCACAGAGATCCACCTGCCTCAGCCTCCTAAGTGCTGGGATTAAAGGTGTGCATCACCACACCCAGCCTTAGATTAGATTTTTTAAAAAAATATCCAACCATATGCTGTTTTCAAGAGATATAATTAAAACACAAAGGTGTAAAAACTTCTTAAAAGTAAAAAGATAGAAAATTATGCCACACAAACCCCAACAAGAAGAAAAGCTTGTGCTGTTACATTAACAAGGTAATCTAGCAGAATTCCTCTATTATTTAGGAATAGAGAGGAATATTACACATTTACGAGAAATATAACAATTCTTAATTTACGTTAAAAAAGGAAACTATAAGAAGAAAACAGACAACTTCAGTGTCAGAGTTCGTTTTAAAAACTATTGGTAGGTCATAACAAAAACAATCAGTTTAGATAAATACAACTTGAATAAGATAGTTGCTAGTAGACACACATTATCTTGGAAATTCTAACAATATCCAATAATTAGAGGACATACATTATAGAGCACATAGGAAACAATAATAATCATCAATCATGTACTAAGCAATAGAACAAGTCTCAATAAATTTCAGTTATCACATAGACCACATCATCTGAACATAATAGTAGATTTCAATAGTAGAACAAACTTAAAATCCCCCCAAACATTTGGGAACTTAAAAACATACTTCTGTATAATTAATGAGTCAGAGAAGTAATGATAATAGATATGTTGAAGTTATTGGAACTGAACAACAATGCAATTACTACCACATATGATCATGTAGGAAAGTAACATTAGCAGGAAATTTGTAGTTTTTAAATATATAAATTAGAAAACAAGAGAGGCTGAGAGCTAGGCTCAGTGCCTCATGTCTGTAATTGCTGCACCAGGGACACTGTCATGAAACTGAGCTTAGCCTGGACTCAAAGAAACACAAACAGCAAGCAAACAGAAAAAGGGGAAAAAAAAAGACTGAAAATGAACGAGCTTAATATACGGTTTAAGAAATCAGAAAAATAACAGCAGAATAAATCCAAAAAATGTGGAAGGAAGGAGGTCAAAAAAGATAAGAGCAGAAATGAAAGAAATAGAGAACAAAGACACAATACAGAGGAGCAACAAAGCCAAAAGTTGGTTCTTCGTGAAGACTAATAAAATCGACAGGCCTCTGGTGAGATTGATCAAGAAAAAAAGGGACAAGGCACAGATAACCAGTATTAGCAATGAAAAAGGAGACATTGCTACAGATTATATATAGCAGAGAATTTCAAAATGGAACTTCAGGCCAGTGAATTTGAAAACAGACAAAATGGAACAATTCCTAAGAGACTATATCTAAAACTATAACCAAAAGAGACAAAATTAAATTCTCAGTAGTACTATAACTATGGAAGGGACTGAAGCAATACTTAAAACTCTTCTCACCGAAAGAATAAAAATGATAATAGTCTACCGAGTTTTCCAGTGGGGATGTGGACTAGAGATAGGTGAAGAGATACTAATCTCTGCAGCCCTAGGGGAGTCCAGGTAGGACTCAAGGCAGTAAAGAGCCTATGAAGATCACCTGTTTTTAGTGGAGCCTTCTCCGGAGGGATCTTTAGAGGGTGGCCCGGATCACGTGACACGGACCAACAAAGCTCTTTGTAGTCACTGTGAGTGGCGAGCACAGCTCTGGCCCTCAGTGGCTGTTCTGTGGTGAAGGTGCTAAGCAAGGCCAGCGAGGAGCTCTGCCATCTGCACGGCCGCCTCTGGAGCCAGCTTCTGCGTTCTTCTGCTCATTGAGTACGGAGGGCCGGTGGAGCAGTCGGAGGAGTCTGTGTTGCAGTTTCCAAGGAACACCAAGCACAGTGCAAGCTGTAACTGGCTGGGATGGGGTTGGGTGCAGGGGAGCCAAGCTGGGGCTTCTGGAGGGTGTAGTTCCAGGCAGAGACCCTGAAACTCTGTCTTCATGAATATGAGGTACTCCTGATGAGCCCTTTTAATGACGTCCAATCTAGCTGCAGGGTGATGGTTCTAATTGTGGTGGAGGTTCTGCAAATAAGAGCTTCATCATTATTTTGAAATAGTTAATACAAAAGAGATGAGATGGATTTGAAATCTACTCACATTATCATGGAAATTCCAACAATTTATTTGTCAGTGAAACGAAATAAAATCTTTCATTATTTTAGCTGTTAAACATCGTGGAACGATTTAAGAACTGGTTTTAAGTATTTTATCTGCTGTTGGTGAGTGACTGTTAAAGATTTGATGGACACATTATTACAAAGTCTTGGTTAGGATTTGTGTATACCCATTTCAGATATAAACTGTAACATAAAACAAGCTGTGAAAGCACATTTCAAATTTCTCATTTAAAACAGAGAAAAAGGGAGGAGCTGGAGAGATGGCTCAGCTGTTAAGAATACTTGCTGCTCTTGCAGAGGACCTGGGTTCCATTCCCAGTAGCTGCATGACAGCTATAAATCATAACTCTGGTTCCAGAGGATACAACAAACATCTTCTTCTGGCCTCTGCAGGTACTAAGCGTGCACATGGTGTACATGCATACATAATCCTTAATTAATTAATTTTTATTTTATGTTCATTAGTGTTTTGCATATATATGCACCATGTGCATGCTTAGCGCTTGTAGAGGCCAGAAGAGGGAGTTTGGTCCCGAGTTTTTAGCTACCATGTGGTGCTAGGAATTGAACTTGAGTCCTCTAGAAGAGCAACAGTGCTGTTAACTAATGGGCTACCACTCTAGTCCCCATGTATAAATCTTTTAAAAAATGCAAAATTGTTCTAGTATGAGAAAAGTCTATAAATTTAATTGGGCCACATTATCAGGCTATTGGAGACAAAATATATTCATTCTAGGAAACAGAAGAGGTATTTGATTTTAAAAATAGTCCAACACACTTTCATGGTTTAAAACAATAAAAACTTCTTAGTATAGAGAAATAGGATGAAATTTGCTTAACCTGATGAAACCTGTAGAAACCAGATGAGCAATATTGTTCTAAATAAGGAAAACTTAATGTTTCCTCGAAAATATACAATTGAGGAATGCTTTTATAAACTTTCTATTCAAAATTGTACTAGATGTTCTGGACAGCTCATTAAAACAAGAAAAATATATTAAAGGCACAAAAACTAAAAAGGAAAAAATACCTTTCATTATTAATAGTTCACAAGGATGTCAATATAGAAAATACAAAAGAAGCCGGGTCCTGACTGTGCAAGTCTTTAATCCCAGAACTCGGGAGGCAGAGGCAGGCGGATCTCTGTGAGTTTGAGGCCAGTCTGGTTTATAGACCGAGTTCCAGGACAGGCTCCATAACTACACAGAGAAACCCTGTCTTGAAATAAAACAAAACAAAAATATGAGAAAGAAGACATCTTGAGAAATGGCTGAATCAAGGACTGCCTTAGAAAACAGCAAGATGACTCTAGAGTAACTTGTAGTGCAAGAAGGCAAAGAAGTCCTTAAAAACCAAGAATGAGGGGCTGGAGAGATTGTTCAGTGGTTAACAGTGCTTACTGCTTTTGCAAAGTACTAAAATTCAGATCCCAGCATTCATAGCAGGTGAATCACAACAGCCTATGACTCCAGTTCCAGGGGATCCAGCACCCTATATTGAGGCAGAGGCAGAAGCAGGCGGATCTCTGTGAGTTTGAGGCCAGCCTGGACTACAGAGCAAGTTCCAGGACAGCTTCCAAAGCAACAGAGAAACCCTGTCTTGGAAAAAAGACACTTATGCTTTGGACATAGAATCTGTGTGATCTGAGCTGGATCTGCCCTGAAAGCCTCCTTCCTAAGGAGTAACTTCCTTTAGGACTGGAAGGTACCATGCAAGGTTCTAAGGGAGGAAAGCCATCAATAGTCCTACCCAGCTGTGATGCCTATGAACCACAACACTGACAGCATGACAAGATAACCCTAAAGGTGTGATAGTGGCATTCACTATCTTGGTGTAACCAATAACTTTCTAATTGGACTTAAGGCCCACTAAACAGAGGGAAATCATGCCCAATACTAAAAACTACCCACCTTTTTGGAGCCAGTGAGGTCATGGATCTTACAAGAGAACCTCCTCCTACCACTTTACTAAACCAGCATAATTCCTACTGCATTCTAAATACTTATCCTTACGCCCGCAGAGAATTGTACCTCTCACACCTCATCAAAGAAACTTCTCTTTCCAGCACATGGAGAGCATTGTAGAAAACCACAGCCAGTCAAAATACAAAATAAACAAACAACCAAAAAAACTGATCATGGAGTACCCAGCCACAATAGATACATCTACAGCACAACTTGTACAACTAGGGCTCAGGGAACATCATGGCAGAAAGATTCTAAGAGCCAAAGGACTAGAATATCTGCTGTGAGATTGTGTCACCTAGAAATCATATGGTGGCTTCACCCACAAAGTCTCATTAACATGGCTGCCTAAATAAGACCTGAACAAGTACAACACCAATAGACATGTTAACATGGAAGGGGGAAATCATACAGGGCCCCATCCCTAAATAAACAACTATGCAATGACTAAGAAATTCTGAGAATATAGTCTTCCCCAGGGATGAGTCCCCTAATTGGTTATCCCAAACCAATTGGTCAGTCTTGAAATCATATACTTTTAAGTAATACTAAATAGACTGAGTAAATTGTATTCGTGTATTTATGCATATACATAGTTATGTAGGTAACAACAACAAAGAAAAGGAGACCATGAACTTAAGAGGGAGAAATGGTGGGAGAAACATGGGAGGGGTTGGAAGGAGGAAAGGGAACAGGGAATGACATAACTATATATTAATTTCAGAAAAATTAAAATCATTGAAAAAGGGGACCAATAGAGAAATTGTCTTAGGTCAGAGAACACTATGGAAATATGACAAGTAAATACAAGGTAGTATTTTGAACTGGACAATGGTAGGAAAAACTTTTTTTTTGAGACAGGGTTTCTCTGTGTAGCCTTAGCTGTCCTGAAACTTGTTTTGTAGACCAAGTTTGCCACTAACTCAAAGAGATCCGCCTGCCTCTGCCTCTGGAGTGCTGGGATTAAAGGCATGTGCCACCACCACCCAATGACAGATTCTTGTAAGTCTTATATCTAGTTAATAGGGATATATTAATGTTGCTCTCTTAGTTAAAAAAAATCACAGTAAGGTTTAAGAAGTTCCTGTAGCAACTCTCTGCTTACTAACTTTGCTAACTTTTCTGTACAACTTGAATTACTACAAAATGTAAAGTGCAGACATGTAGAATGTAGAGACACATACCTGTAAATTCCAGTACTGGGGGGTTGAGGCAGGAGGATCACAGTTTGAGGTCAGCTTGGGCTTTATAGCAAATTCCAGGTAAACATGGATTGAACAGTGAGACTCTTACCAAAAACCATAACAGCAGCAGCAGCTGCAATAGTTTACAGAGTGAATGATTATACTATCAATACAAATCCATTTCATTTTTACATACCTAGAAACTGGATAAAAAACATACTAAGTGAAAATATCTTGGGTTGGAGGAATAGCTAGGTTTACTACCATGAGGTTTTGACTTTAATACCTCATACCACGAGAATAAAAAAATTCCACCTATTACAGCACAGAAATTCACAAAATATGAAGGGGTAATCTCATAATATACAAAAAGCTTTATATAAAAAATCCTAACACATCAACAGCCATACCACCCTGAACAGGCTGATTTTGTCTAATGTCAGAAGTTAAGCAGAGTTAGGCTTGGTTAGTACTTGGATGGGAAATTGCCTAGGAATTATACTGGATGCTATATGCTTAATACAATTATTTAAAAAAATCTATCACTTAGAAAAACACATGCAAGAATTTATTTAAAATAAAAGAATATGTCAAAGTTATAGCCAAGAAGACTCAACTTAATAAGTATCAAATTATCTTCAAACTGATTTATATAGTCACTGTAATTCCCCAAATCTTATAAACTGCAACAACTGGATTCAAAGGTGTTTTTAAAATAAAAAAAATCTAAAGAAGAGTGGGCATGGTTATACACATCTTTAATCCTAGCATTTGGGAGGTAGAGGCAGGTGGCTAGCCCTGGTGAGGTTATAGAGCTCTAGCTTCACCCCTCAGCATTACAGGGGAAAAATCAGTTTATGGAAAGATACAATAAAGCACAAAGCCACAAATGAAGAGCATGCTGGCTAGTTTTGTGTCAATTTGGCACAGGCTAGAATCATTTGAGAAGGGACCCTCAACTGAGAAAATGTCTCCATAAGCTCAGGCTGCAGGCAAGTCTGTAGGGCATTTTCTTAACGTGCCATTTATGGGGCAGAGACCAGCCATTATGGGTCTCTGGGCTGGTGGTCCTGGGTTCCATAAGAAAGCAGGCTGAGCAAGCCAGGGGAAGCAAGCCAGTCAGCACCCTCCATAACCTCTGTATCAGCTCCTGCCTTCAGGTTCCTGCCCTGTTTGAGTGCCTGTCCTGACTTCCTTCAGTGATGAACAGCAATGTGGAAGTGTAAGTCAAATAATCCCTTTGCTCCCCAACTTGCTTTTGGTCATGGTGTTTTACTGCAGCAATAGTAACCCTGACCAGACAAAGAGAAAAGATTTGACACACACAACCCAACATATTATGAGAATCCAAAGCAAAAGAATTCCTACAAATCAATAAAACTGTTGGGGGAAGAATAGAAAAGGAGAGGGGAAAAAAGATACCTTAATAGAGGGAGCCATTATAGGTTTAAAGAGAAATCTGGTACTAGGGAAATGTCCAAGGATCCACAAGGATGACCCCAACTAAGAATCTAAGCAATAGTCGAGAGGCTACCTTAAATGCCCTTCCCTGATAATGATATTGATGACTACCATCCTAGAGCCTTTATCCATTAGCTGATGGAAGCAGAAGCAGAGATTCAGAGTCAAGCACTGAGCTGAACTCCTGGAATCCAGTTGTAGAGAGGGAGGAGTGATGAGCAAAGAGGTCAAGACCATGCAGGGGAAACCCACAGAAACAGCTGACCTGAACAAGAGGGAGCTCATGGACCCCAGACTGATAGCTGGGAAACCTGCATAGGACCGACCCAGACCCCTTGAATGTGGGTGTCAGTTTGGAGGACTGGACAATCTTTGGGCCCCCTGGTAGTGGATCAGTATTTATCCCTAGTGTACAAACGGACTTTGGGAGCCCATTCCCTATGGAGGAATACTCTGTCAGCCTAGATATGAGGGGGATGGCCTAGGTCCTGCCCCAAATGATGTGGCAGAGTTTGATTATTCCCCCAAGGGAGGCCTCACCCTCCCTGAGTGGATGGGGGTGTTAGGTGGGGAGCATGGGAGGATGGATGGGAGGGAAAGGTAACTGGGATTGGTATGTAAAATAATATTGTCTTTAATAAAATTGTTTAAATAAAAATTTAAAAACTTTGAGGAGGCCTAGGTAATCTATTGAGCCTTGGGCAGCAGATCAGTACCCATCCCGAGTATACACACGGACTTTGGACTCCCATCAAACAATGTGAGGTGCACTCTCACCCTGAACTCTTGGGGAAGGGTCTAGGCCCTGCCCTATATGAAATGACAGACTATGGACACCCCCATGGAGGTCCTCACCCTCCCTGGAGGGAATGAAGGGATAATGGGGAGGGTTGGGGGGAGGGCACGGGAGGAGGGGAGGGAAAGGGAGAGGGACCTGGATCTGACTTGTGAAGTAACCTTGTTTCTTATCTAAATTTAAACTGAAAAATAAATAAAAAAAAAAGAAAAAAATTTAAAAACTTAAAAATTCAAATATATGAAAGATAGTAATAGTTCTTTAGCAAAAAGAGGAAATATGATCAATAACCAGGAAAAGATGATCAGTTGTGGATGATAACTAGGATGCTGAGTCTATATTAATATATATTATATCATATATAGGTGGTATTATAGCAAGTAGATGAGGGTATGGATCAATAGAATCTTTCATTCATTGCAAAAGAGCATAAATTGTATCACCTTTTAGAAAATGGTTTGACTGAACCCTGTGAGGCTAAACTTTCATATATCTTTTTAGCCAGCAACTCCATTCCATACCTTATACCTAGGTATATGGGAATCTGTATATAGGAAGCAGAGACATGGACAAGAACATTAAGTAGTGTTGTTCATAGGAGAAAAAAAGCTGGAAAGGACCCAAATGTCTATCAAGAGAAACATGGATTATTTGTTTTATCACCTGAAATGTTACACATCATTGATAATGAACTACAACCAAATGA
Organism: Mesocricetus auratus; assembly: GCF_017639785.1. NCBI lineage: Eukaryota > Metazoa > Chordata > Mammalia > Rodentia > Cricetidae > Mesocricetus > Mesocricetus auratus. The sequence goes on from NW_024429188.1 coordinate 8,375,573, forward strand.
AGCAAAAGATGCGACTCTGAAATGAGATACAGACTTTGAACTTTCTTGTTTGTTTGTTTTTTCAAGATGTGATTTCTCTGTGTAAAAGCCCTGGCTTTCCTGGAACTTGCTTTGTAGATCATGCTGGCATTGAACTCACACAGATCCACCTGCCTCTGCCTCCTCTGCGCTGGTATTAAAGGCTTGCACCACTATCACCTGGCTAGACTTTGAACTTTTTAATGGTGTTGAAACTGTTAAAGACAATAGGGACTTTGAATACATTTTGCACTGTGAGATGTCCACAACACTTTAGGGATAGGGGGTGAAAAAGTCATTTGAAAGTGATAATGTTTGGGTGTCAAGTTGACGAGGGATGGACTTGTGATGATTAATTGTCAACTTGACAGGATGAGGAGTCACCGAAGAGACAAGTCTGGACAAATCTGTTCAGGATTAGCTAGATTAAGATAACTGAGGTGAGAAGACTCACCCTAAATGTGGGTGGTAGTATGGTAATGGGCTAAGTCCTGAACTAAATAAATCCAAACTCTTGTTGCCATGATTGTCCTGGTCAACTTGATATAAACTAGAGACATCTGGGAAGAGGGAATCTCAATTGAGAAAAAACCTCCATAAAATGTGGCTATAGGCAAGTCTGTAGGGCTTTTGGTTTTTCGAGACAGGGTTTTTCTGTGTAGCTTTGGAGCCTGTCCTGGAACTAGCTCTTATACACCAGGCTGGTCTCGAACTCACAGAGATCTGCCTGCCTCTGCCTCCAGAGTGCTGGGATTAAAGGCGTGCGCCACCACCGCCGGCTTGTAGGGCATTTTCTTAACTAATGATTGATGTGTGTGTGTGTGTGGGGGGGGCAGCGGCAGGCAGTACTACTTCTGGGAAGTTGGTCCTGAGTTGTATAGAAGAAAGTAGTTTGTTGATCTCTTCATTGCGTCTAGTGTTTTCTGTAATGGTCTCTGTGTGGTAAAAGAGAAGTTTCTTTGACAAGGGATGAGAGCTACACTTACTTCTCTGTGGGTAAAAGGATAACTATTTAGAATGCAGTAGGAATTATGTGGTCTAGTAAAGTGGTGGTAGGCAGTTCTTCTCTAAGATCCATGACCTCACTAATCCTAGGAAGTTGGCTAGGTTTCTAGTACCAGTTGCGATTTTTCTCCTGTTGAGGGGGTCTTAAGTCCAATTAGACAGCTGCTGTCTAATTACCACCAAGATACGAACACCACTATTGCTCCTTTAGAGCTATCTTACCATTGTGGTCAGTTTTGTGGTTCACAGGCACCACAACTGGATAGATTGATTGCTTCCCTCCCTTGGCAGTTTACATAGTACTTTCTGGTACTATGGAAGCCAGACCTCAAGAATGAGGCTTTCAGGTTAGATCCAACTCAAATAATCCAAGTCCTGTCTCTAAGAGTGTGATTTCTTCAGCAGTATGGACTTATCTTCAACCTCTAAGAGGCAACCAAGGGCAAGAGTCATTTGGACTACCCTGACCAACAACTGGAACCGAGGATTCTCATGCCTAGTACTGGGGTTTTGTTAGGTAATCTATGACTCTTGTGGGGATCAGTGCCAGTCAAAGTGGCAGAACTTGTTTAGGAATATATATATATATATATACACATATATATAGATATATATGTGTATGTATATATATATATATTTCTCTCTTCCATCTATCTTTATTGATCTTCCTCCCTCTCCCCAATTAGAGGGCCCCCTCCCCATTTCCCATGTCATTTCACCTATACCCTGCTATTACCCACATAGCCTCCTTAACCCCAAGGTTTCTTTAGAGTTTCTCAGTTTCTCTGCTTATTCCATATCATAAAGTCATATCTAAAGACTTGGATCTAGGAATGGTAGAAAAGAGAGAACACGTGGCATTTATGTTTGTGGGTCTGGGCTACCTCACTCAGTATAATCTTTTCAAATTCCATCAATTTACCTGAAAATTTCATTTTTCTGGACACAATGTAGAGATCAAGGGATCATAGGGAACCCAGTCACAAGGAATACATCCTCAACACAACTTCTGCAACTAAGGTTCAGGCAACATTGCAGAAGAGGAGGCAAAAAGATTGCAAGAGTCAAAAGATCAGTTAAGTCTGCTGTGAGACTTTGTCTCTTAAAATGGTTGTCTAGCAGGGTAGTGGTATCGAACACCTTTAACCCCAGCACTTGGGAGGCAGAGGCAGGCGGATCTCTGCAAGTTCAAGGCCACTCTGGTCTACAGAGCTAGTTCCAGGACAGCCAGGGCTGTTACACAGAGAAACCATCTCAAAAATCAAAAACAGAGAAAATGGCTGTCTAAACAAGACCTGAACAATGACAATATTAACAGACATGCCAACAGGAAAGGGGGTAAAACCTCATAGTCTCACTCCTGGATAAAGAACTACAAGGGACTAATGACTGCTGATAGAGGGAAAATATAGCCTCTCCCGGGGATGAGGCCCCTATCTGGCAAAGTAATACAAAGTGGTCAGTCCTGATATCATGTGTACACACATAGACACATAGGAAAACAAACTCAGGGGGTTGAATGTAACCTATTTGTACATGTGTGTATATAATAATAATACAGAAAAAGAGGCCATCAATTTGCGGGGGAGTTGGAGTGAGGAAAAGTCAGGATTGCAGGGGGGAAAGGAAAAGGAAGAGGAAAATGTAATTACATTTTAATTAAAATATATTAAAATTTAAAAGTTAGAAAAGGAAAAGAAAAGCAGGCTGAGGAAGCTATGGAGGACATGCCATTAAGCAGCGCTCCTCCACGGCTTCTGCTTTGATTTCTTCTTCCAGCGTCCCAACTTCCCTTCATGATAAACTGGAAGTGGTAATATGAAATAAACCCTTTCCTCCCCAAGTTGTTTTTGGTCATGGTGTTGACCACAGCAATAGAAAGTAAACTAAGACAAAGATAGGCTCTACTCAAACTGCATGTCAAAATGAGCCTTTCCTTCCTTAAGCTGCATTGTCAGGTATTTCGTCATAGCAAGGAGACAAGTAACTACAGATCATCAAGCTAGACTTGGGTGGAATAATTTCTTTAGTCCATTGACAGTGTCCTACTGGGGATGAAGAAACATTTGTTCATGTCTCTCCAAGAAAAAGGTCACACAAGTATGATACTATTTTTCAGAAGCTTACAACCAAGTCAAATAAGCAATGTATTGGTTAAACAGTCCCACAGATTCGAAAAAAAGTCCACATGTCCAAACAGCAGGTTAATGTGAAACACAAATTTAGGGGTGGCAACCTGTTTTTTTTTTGTTGGTTTGTGTGTTTCTGTTTCTAATGGCATGCCCCATCGACACCCAGCTTAATGATTTCTGTTTTTATTTTATGTACATTGGTGTTTCGCCTGCATGTATGTCTGTGTGATGGTGTCAGAACCCCTGGAACTGGAGTTACAGGCAGTTGTGAGCTGCTGTGTGGGTGCTGGGAATTGAACCAGGACCTCTGGAAGAACAGTCAGTGCTCTTAACCTCTGAGCCATCTCTCCAGCCCCAGTGGCAACCTGTTTTTAAGAGAGGGTCTCACTATGTAGCCCTGGTTAGCTTGAAACTCATAGAGATCCACCCATCTTTGCCTCTCCAGTGCTGGGATTAAAGGCAAGTACCACCATGCCTGGCTACAGTGGTGATTTTGATGGGGCAGACAGGCAAGGACATGCTGTCATTAATGTCACTCTTGTATGGAGTGGTAGATTCTTGAGTTTTCAATAAATTACCTTTATAGCCGTATGTATAATATAGATTCTTTTTTTATTTGTTGAATATAATTTTAAATGTATTTTAAAAAGATTTACCTTTGGGGCTAGAGAGCTGTCTCAGCAGTTAAGAGTTCATACTGTTCTTCCAGAGGACCCCAGTTCAGTTTCCAGCAACCTTGCTTGGTTCACAATTGCCTGTAATTCCAGCTCCAGGGGATCCAACCAATGCCTTCTTCTGGCTTCCACAAGCTCTGTAACCAGAAGCACAAAACCACACTCAGAAACACACATACACACATAAGTAAATAAATAGATAGATAGATATTTATCTTTAGTTTTATTTATGTGTATGTGTGCAGGTCTGGAAGTGTATGCCCTGTGTGTACAGAGGCCAGAAGAGGGAATGCGACTCTGTCCTGGTGAGTTTTCTGTCAACTTTACACAAGTTAGAGTCATTGAGAGAACCTCAAAAGAGAAAATGTTTCCACCAGATTGGCCTGTGGGGGAATTTTCTTGACTAATGATTGATGTGGGAGGGCCCAGCTCACTGTGGGTGCTATCATCTTAGGACTGGTGGGCCTGAGTGATATAAGAAAATAGGCTGAACCAGCAGGTGGTGGTGCACACCTTTAATCCCAGCACTCGGGAGGTAGAGGCAGGTGGATCTGCATGAGTTCAAGGCCAGCCTGGTCTACAGAGCGAGTTCCAGGACAGCCAGAGCTACAAAGAGAAATTCTATCTTGAAAAACCAGAAATCAAAACAAAACAAGTCTTAACCTAATATGACTAATCCCTTTCTGAAGAAAATTAGAGGTGAATGTTGTGGCTCACTTCTATAATCCCAATATTTGGGAGGTTGATTCAGTAAGTTTAGGAGTTCAAGGATGACCTGGGTTACATGAGAACCTGTTCTCAAAAAAATAAAAAATAAAAAACATAAAACAAAGAAGATGTAAGAGAAAAAATTCACTCATAAATGGAAATTCATTAGAACAACATCAAACCACTCATCAACTCTAAAAGGCAAGGAAGTACAGAATATTGTATATATTTCAGGCTGTGAAAGGAAGTAACTACCAACCCATTACAGCTATCTTTTAAAATTGAAATAGAAAGGAGGTTATTTCAATACAAACGCAAGCAAAAGTAATTCACAACCACTGTGCCAGAACTTGCAGGAGACGCTGAAAGAATCTTAAACACAGAGGAGGAAGAAATACAGCCAAGTATGAAAGTACAGCAGAGAATAAATTTCCTGAGAACAAAGAACTAGAAAAGAATCCTATGCCCAATACAGCAACCAGGAAGCCCCCAAAAACAAGCAGGAAAATAGAAAAGAATAAAGAATAATACAAGCAGCCAGAAGAAAAAACCCAACAAAATGATAAGAATTATAAAATAACCTTAAATAGAAATTATCTTAGCTTTCCAGTTAAAAGCAGAGAATTAGCTGACTGAATTAAAATCAAAATAAAACAAAAAACCAAAACTACCCTCACCCCAAGATCCAAGTATCTGATGTCACTTGCAAAGACACTCACAGACTGAGAGCTAAAGCAAGAAAGTCAATTTGCTAAGCAAGTGGAAGCTGAAAAAAAGCTGGCATAGCAACTATAAATTTGGTAAAGTATATTTCAAATCAAAATTAGAAAAATAAAGAAGGCCACTGCTTATTAATAAAAGGAACAATTCAACAAGAAAATTGTCTTAGTCACAGTTCTATTGCTGTGAAGAGACATCATGACCAAGGCAACTCTAATAAAGAAAGCATTTAATTGGGGCTTCTTTACAGATTCAGAGGTTTAGTCCATTATCAGCATGGTGGGAGCAGTAGCTGAGAGCTACATCCTGATTCACAGGCAGCAGGCAGAGAGAGGTAGACTGGGCCTGGTGTAGGCTTTTGAAAAACCTAAGGACCTCCAACAAGACCATATATCCTAATCCTTTCCAAAGAGTTCCACCAACTTGAGAACAAGCATTCAAACATATGAACCTAAGGGGGCCATTCTTATTCAAAGCACCACAAAGATATAAAAATGGTAAATATTTGAACATATGATCTATATAGCAAGTTCTAGTTCAGTGAGAGCTACACAGAGGGACCCTGTCTTAAAAACAAACAAGAGATTAAATACTCTCAAACCACAATTATATTCCACCACCCCGAAACTCTAGAACAAATGGATAAATTGCTAGACATATGATATGAAAATGAAATCAATGTTATACAAGATAAACAGATCCATAATAACTTACAAAGTTGAAGCAGTAACAAAGTGTCTCCCAACAAAGAAACTCCAAACTGGATGTATTCACTGGTGAATTCTACCCAACGTTCAAAGAACAGTAACACTAATGCCCCCAAAACTGTTCTCATAAACTATAAAGGGAGTGGACACTACTAAACTCATTTTTATGATGTCCATATTACTCTGATACTCAAACTGGATAAGGACACAATAAAAACAGAAAACTAAAGATCAATATCCTTGATGAACACAGACACAAAAATTCTCAAGAACAAAAAGCCTCTAAACAAAGCAAGCCCACCAAAATGGTGCTCCTACATCTAAGGCTCAGGGGTCATTCTGGAAGAGGGGGCAGAGGAGCAGCAAGTTTGCTCTAAGATTGTACATACATGCACGCATGAATGCACACACACACACACACACACACACACACACACACACGACAGGTGAGCTGCACCCATGAAATCTCAACAGTATGGTCGCCTAAACAAGACCCAGAAAATGACAATATCAGTTGATGTGCCAACGTGAAAGGGGGAAATCTCACAATGCCCCTGTCCCACCATCATGACAGGCAATTAATTGCCGAGAGAAAGAATCAGTCTTCTCCAGAAATGAAGGCCCTAATTGATTATCTTTTACCTTTTGGTATTTTTAAATTTTCCAAAAAGATTTTATTTTAGGGTTTGGAGAGATAACTTAGCAGTTAAGAAGAGGTACTGCATGGGATGTGATGATGCATGCCTTTGATCTCAGCAAGAGGCAGAGGGCAGAGGGCAGAGGCAGAGGCAGAGGACCTATGAGGCGGATGACAGTCAGTTAAACCAGTCCTTTCTAAAGTCATACAGGTTGTATTTATATAGTCATACATACATATGTGTAAGAATAATACTTAAAGAAAAAGGGGCCAAGAATTTAAGAGGGAGTGGGTGTTATAAACAGAGTCAGAGGGGGATGATACAAGTATAGTATTCATATACAAAATTCTCAAAAATAAATGGAAATCACTAAAAAATAACTGCAAAGTGAATTCAAGAACATATAAAGAATATATATCATAGCCAAACTGGTTTTATTCCAGCAATGCAAAGATGATTCAACACATAAAAACCAGTAAGTGTAATACATCACACTAATACGTTAAAGAAAAGTCACAGGAACATTTTGATAGACACAGAAAATGCCTTTGACAAAGTTGAGTACCCCTTTCTAATAAAAACACTACCGACTCTCAGGAGCTAGAGTCAGGCAGATTTCTATATATTTGAGGACAGCTGGGTTTTAATCCTAGCACTCAGGAGGCAGAGCCAGGTGGGATCTCTGTGAGTTCCAGGCCAGCCTGGTCTACAGAGTCAGTGCCAGGGCAGCCAGGGCTACATTGTGAGAACCTGTTTGACAAAAACAAAAACAAAAACCCAAACCAAACCAAAACAACACAAATACCAATACAATTCCAGCCTTTAAAAAAAGCCAGGTGGCAATCTAAGCAATAGTGGAGAGGCTACCTTAAATGCCCTTCCCTGATAATGAGATTGATGACTACCTTATATGTCATCCTAGAACCTTCATCCAGTAGCTGATGGAAGCAGAGGCAAACACTCACAGCTAGACACTGAACTGAACTCCTGGAATCCAGTTGCAGAGAGGGAGGAGTGATGAGCAAAGGGGTCAAGAACGGGCAGGTGAAACCCACAGAAACAGCTGATCTGAACAAGGGGGGAGCTCATAGACCCCAGACTGATGGCTGAGAGGCCAGCATGGGACTGATCCAGACCCCCTGAATATGGGTGTCAGTGAGGAGGCCTCAGCAAGCTTTGTGGCCTCGAGTAGTAGATCAGTATTTATCCCTGGGAGCCCATTCCACATCGAGGGATGCTCTCTCAGCCTGGACACATGGGGGAGGGCCTAGGCCCTGCCCCGGATGACATGACAGACCTTGGAGATCCCCCATGGATGGCCTCACCCTCCTTGGAGAGTCAAGTGGGGATTGAATAGGAGGTTGGGGAGGTTGGCAGGGAGCGGGGGAGGAGGGGAGGGAGAGGGATCTGGGATTGATATTTGAAGCAAGCTTGTTTCTAATTTAAATACATAAAAATAAGAATAGTGGAAAAAAATAAAACAGAAAAAAAAAGCCAGGTGGTGGTGCATGCCTTTAATCCCAGCACTCAGGAGGTAGAGGCAGGTGGATCTCTGTGAATTCAAGGCCAGCCTGGTCTACTGTAGAGTGTTGTCTTCCCGCCAGCCGGGTCTCAGAGGCGCATCAGTCCCAAATGAACACACAAGGGGCTATATTAATTATGAAGCTGTAGGCCATTTGCTTGGTTTTTTACTGGCTATCTCTGACACTTAAATATTTAACTCATAATTGCTAATCTAAGTATTTATCTTACCGGAGAAAAGGGTCCGGACCTCTTATTCCTATGGCGGCTACATCATGACTGCCTGTGTCTCTCTTTCCCAGAATCCTCCTCAACTCCTAGTCCCACCTATCTTGCTTCCCTATTGGCCAACAGTGCTTTATTGACATATACACAGGACTTCCCCATCATCTCCTCTTTTCTGTCTAAACAAAAAGAAAGATTTTAACTTTAACATAGTTAAGTTATACATAACAGAACAGTTATCAAGTAAGAACATAGTCACAATATGTTCATTAATATTTAGTAAGATTTAAAGAAAGTATTTTATTATCTATCCTATCTGTGTGAGTCTAAAGTCTTATATGTAGCTTATCTTTTATCAAAACTAAGTAAAACTATTATTATTATAACTATCTGTCTTTAACTCCATCAAAGACGGCGGAAGGATAATATATAAACACTAGAATTGACAGAAACATCTCACTACCTGGACAGTCACCCAAAGTTCCTCTGTAACGTTTGGGCATCCAACTTCATCCCATAGACCACAATGTGTCTGGAAGTCTTCTCAGCAAAGAAGGAAATTTCAAACTGTCCATCTGCATTGGCAGTCTGTTAGTCATTTTTCTGTGTCCTGCAGAAAGTCTGGCAGACTCTTCCATGAAGTAGAAACCCTGAAGGACTGTTTGAGTTCAGTAGTGACTTTTCTGGGTCCTGTATGTCCAGTTTATACAGAAACAGTCAAACAGTCCAGGCAAGAGCATTTCTTGCCCAAATGGCTAATTTGCCATGTTGAAAGCAAACTTCATAAGGAGTTTCTTTAATGCTCATCTTCCTCTCAGATGTAACTGGTACTGTCAGGAGCAGACATTTCTCATTGTCAAGAAAAACCCTAAACCATTTTAAATGCCATTTTCTGAAGGTCTTTGAAAGATTTGAAGACTATCTATCTCAAATATATTTTTGTATATCTAGAAAACCTAACTAACCTAACTATAAGTTCTGACTATAAGTAACTATCTATAATCTGTACTTAATAATGCATTATGTTTTAAAAGACTAGTATAAACACAATACTTAATCAAGAGGAGAAATATACACATCACAAAATTGACCTTGAATTTGTATCAATGAAAAACCATACCCATACCAAGTATTCATTTCCATACCACAATTCCCCTTTTACCATTAAAAAGAGATTGGCTGTGATCATTAACCAATTATAAGCAACCCCATTTAAATGAAAACAAATATTTAGAAACAATATGGGAATTTGGATGTCGCTCATTCCAAACTGCTTCCTGCTGGATGGGGGTGCTGTTCATACCATGGGGATCATGACAAAACACAGAAACCTGTATAAGTCCTTATTTTCAGGGTCTGTAAGGCTGCACCATCTTAGCTGTCTTAATTGTTGGGACACTTGGCCCAGTGCTTCGGGGGTGGGGGGGGGAGGGTCTTGGTTCATCAAACCACAGAAGCCTGAATTCCATGCCCCCCTCTCCCTACTATTGATATTGCAAGATAGTTTACACCTGTTACTGTTAGTTTTCAATTATTTTAAGGTTGGGATTGGAAGGAGGTGTTCAGACATGGGTATTTCTTTCAGATAAGCTTAGGTTTAGATGGGATAGATGTTTGAGACATTTTTCATTGACTCAAGTTAGTTTTGTTTTAAGTTTAAATATCTAATTTAGACTAAAAGGGAAATTGTAGGGGGGGAAACGTAGGACTCCGCCATTAGCCACATGACATTCTAGAGGCGCATAAGGATGTGGTAATGAAAGGATGGAAACAATGTGGTAATAAAAGGATGGACCTGAGCCGCTAACCACACCCACTTTGGGCATGACTAAAGACAGGGTAGTGAACTAAGCTGCTAGCCAGGCCCACTTTTGGGCGTGGCTTGAGGCCTGTACTGAAGTGGGAATAAAAGATTGCAGCAGAGCCGCATTTGCTCTCTTTTTGGCTTTCGGTTCGGTTGTGAGAAAGCTACTTGACTCATCTGGGTTGCCCGGTTCCTCTTGTAAGTAATTTCTACAATAAACAGTTACCTATACCCTCAAGAAGTGTGCCATTTATTGTTAGAGCGACAGTCTACAGAGTGAGTTCCAGGACAGCCAGGACCCTGGCTCAAAAAGCCAAAAAAGAAGGAAGGAAGGAGTCAGTGAGATGGCTCAGTGGGTAGAGGTGCAGGTCTCATGACCTGAGTTCAACCCCCCAGATTTCACAAGATGGCAGGAAAGAAATTGACTTCTAAGTTTATCCTCTGACTTCCGCATGCTACAGTGCATGTGCACACACACACATACACACACAAATTAAAAAAGAAACCAATAAGCTGATACAGAAATTCATATGGTAAAGTAATGGTGTTAAATAGCCAAACTTAAGCTTTAAAAGTACAAAACTGGAGAACTCCCACTTTTTTATTTCAAACTATGCTACTCGAATTTAGTAATAAAGACAATGCTTTATATAGTGATTAAGGCATGCAGATCAATGTAATTTAGAGTCAGACATCAGCCTTTACATTTACAAAATATAGTCCACTGACTTGACAAAGTTGTCAAGATAATCAAATGAGGGAAAATCTTTTCCTTTTCAACAAAAGGTGCCAAGGCAATTAGATATCTACATTGTAAGAAAGAATATGTAGCCTGCTATTGTTTGAGTGTGTCCTCCAGAAGTTAATGTGTTGGAAACATAATCCTTCATGCTGATAGTGTTTGGAAGTGAGGCCACCGTAAGGTAATCAGAATGTGATGAGGCTTGACAGTGTGGCCCCATACAGATATGGGACTTTCTAAGAAGAGAAAGAGAACTCAGTTTTCAATGTGTGATGTTGTCTTTTCTGACAGTAAGAAGATGCTCACCAGTTGTGGTCCCTTGATCTTTGACTTACTGGCCTCAAGAACTGTGGACAACAAATTTCTTTTCTTTAAAAGTTACCCAGTTTCCTTTTGTAGCAGTAGAAAATAGATTAAGACAGAGCCCTACTTCACACTGAACAGAAAAATTAACTCAAATGGGTCATCAAACTAAGTATGAGGAGCTAAAGCTATAAATCCTAGAAGAAAACACAGGAATCCATCTTGGGGATACTGATTTAGGAAATAGTTTCTTGGACAGCACCAAAAGTCCAATAGAAGAATAGATTAATTGGACTTCATCAAAATGTAAAAATTCTCTGCATCAAAGGACACAATAAGGCTGGGTAGTGGTAGCACACATCTTAGGCAGGTGGATCTCTGTGAGTCTGAGGCCAGTGTAGTCTACAAAACGAGTTCCAAGACATTTAGGGCTGTTGCACAGAGAAACCTGTCTCGAAAAACAAAAACAAAAGGACACAATGAAGAAAACAAAAGGGCAACCCATAGAAGAAGACAGAGTATTTGCAATTCCTATTTTTGAGAAGCATCTTGCATTCAGATACTAAACCCAAAATAAAAACAAAAACCTATTATACTTCAAGATTATAAGGATAATAGTAATCCGATTAAAAATGACTAAGGAATGATTAAACACAAATAGAGAATAAATGCACAAGAGGGTATTTAAAAGCATTGGTTATTAGGAAATTAAAATCAACACCATAATGAGATACTATTTTGTATTTAGTAGGATTGGTATAATAAAAGGCAAAAGATGTGCTGATGGAGAAACTGGCACATGCTTACATTGTTGGCGGGAATGCAGAATGGTGTATTCACTTGTGTACACAATTTTTCCTCAACAAAGTTAAATACAGATGTCATAAGACACAGAAGCTCTATTCAGGAGAAAAGAAAACATACTCACACAAACACTTACACACAGATATTCAGGAAAACCTGCAGAATATAAAAACAACCAAAATGCTTATCAGCTGACCAATGGATAAACAAAACATGGAATGTCCATACAATAGAATGTTATTTGGGGGGCTGGAGAGATGGCTCAGAGGTTAAGAGCACTGGCTGCTCTCCCAGAGGTCCTGAGCTCAATTCCCAGCAACCACATGGTTGCTTACAACCACCTGTAATGAGATCTGGTGTTCTCCTCTGGCCTGTAGACATATGAGCAGGCAGAACACTGCATACATAATAAATTAATAAATCTTTCTTAAAAAAGGAGCACTCACTGGCTTCTCTTCCAGAGGACCTGGGTTCAATTCTCAAGTGTCCAGATGGCAGCTCACAACTGTCTATTACTCCAGTTCCAGGGGATCTGACACCTTCACACTAATGCACATAAAATAAATTTAAATAAATTATTAAAAATAATTATTTTGTAATAAAAAGAAATAACATGTACAATAACATGGATGAACTCGGAAAACATTATTCTTTTTTGTTTGTGTTCATATGTGTTCATGTGCACATTGAGGCCAAAGGTCAATCTTGTGTGTCTTTCCTTAGGTGCTCCTCAGTTTGTTTTTGAGGTAGGGTCTTTTCACTGGTCCAGAGTGACAAGTAGGCTAGGTTGGCCGGCCATTGAGTTCCACAGATTAGCCTACCTTTGCTCTCCCAGGGGACAGAATACAAGTGTGTATCACAACGCCTGGTTTTTTTTTTACATGGGTTCTGGGGGGTTGAACTCAGGTCCTCATGTTTGTATGGCAAGCCCTTTACTGAGTCATCTCTTCAGTCTCTGGAAAACATTATTTTTAAGTGAAAGAAGCCAGTGGAGTATATTACACGGAATCGCTTCTTTTTTCCTTTTTGAGACAGTCACTATGTAGAGTTGGCTGGCTTGGAGCTTGCTATGTAGTTCAGACTGCTCTTGAACTCACACAGATCTGCCTGTTTCTGCCTCCCATATGCTGGGACTAAAGGCATGCACAACATTTGGTTACATGGAATCATCCATATAGAATGTTTATATCTATAGGCTGCAGAGATGGCTCAGCATTGGTTGCTCTTCGAGAGGACCTGGGTTCAATTCCTAGCACCCACATGGCAGCTCACAACTTCTGTAACTCCAATTCCAGGGGATCTGACTCCTTCACACAGACACACATGCAGGCAAAACACCAATGCACAGAAAAATAAAAATCACATCTATAGACAGAGACCAAAAGTGTATTAGTGTTTGCCAGGGAAGGAAATACTACTGAGTACGAAGCATTTTTAGCATGAGACAAGGATAAAAGGGTTCAAAAACTGATCATGGTGATGGATGCATATTATTATGAATATACTACAACCACTGAATATCCTTCAAAAGGGTACATCTTATGGTATGTAAAAATATATCTCAATAAAGTTGTAACAAAAAAGATGGGAGTGGGCAGGGGTGTACTCAGTAGTAAAGTGTGTGGTTAGCATGTTTAGACAGTTCAATTCCCAGCACCAGAAATATGAGACAGGAAAAATGGAAAACAATAATAGAACATTTGGGTGTTGATAACTTGTTTTACAGAGAAGAGAGAACGGGCATGTCCTCAAGAGGGATTAGGGGAGGGGCTGTTTACTGGGTATAGTGGCACACACCTTTAATCTCAGCACTTGGGGGGGCAGAGAGGGATCTCTGTGAGTTCCAGGACAGCCAGAGTTGTACAGTGAACCCTGTCTTGGGAAAAACACAGAAAATATGGGTCTTTTTAAAAAATCAAAGTGGAAAGATTAGATTTTAATGACAGCAAAAATGATTAATCCATAATACTAGAGAAGGCAAGGTAAATGAAGGCACATGATATGTGGTAGACGGTGGGAATTTATGGATGCCCTTTGCTCCTTCTTTGTGAGACTGGAAGGAACTTGCTACAGCCCAGTCTGATGGTTCTCATGCCTCAGCCTCAGGAGTGATGGCCATTTTATTCTGGTAGCTTTATATTTTCAGGTGAGCAGAAAGCCTGAGCATGAAGGTCAAAGCACGGAGACTTCAGGAGAGAGAAGATATGAAATTGTCATTCTGGATCACAGGAGAGTGGGCCCCACAGAACTGAGAGATGAGAATATGAGAAAGACCATCTATGGGACTATTAAAATCACCTACAGTTAGACCAGATGAGTATAAAAAGTGGGTGACAGTGACTAGCACTGTGGAAAGACTCTTGAGCAGCATGTGCAAGGCCCTCAATTAGATGCTCAGCACCAGGCAGGGAGGGAGGGAAGTGAGAGCTCATGTTGTCAAACTCTTCAGGGAATGAAGAGTGGCAGGGGCAGCTGTATGCTATGTGTATTTACAACTGACATACAGAGGCAGTGGATGGTATAAAATTTGAAAGAGTATATCACTTATTAATTATACAGAAGAAAAACTTCAGGTTTGGGGCATTTCTCAGCATCCCTGGATTCTACCCTTAGCAACAAACACACAGATAGGCACGCATGCACACAGAATGTGGGGCCAGCTAGAGGGGGTAGTGAGTAAATGTACTTGCTGCCAAGCCTGACCCAGAGCACACATGGGGTAAGGAGAGAAAGAAGTGATTCCCACAAGTTCTCCTTCGATCTTCACACATGTGCTGTAGCATGTGTGTACCCATACACACAATTAATAAATGGATAGGTAAACAAATGCAATAAAAGTATAGTTATGAGTTGTTTAATAACAGAGACATGTTGGTTTGTTTGTTTTGTTTTGTTTTTCAAGACAGAGTTTCTCTGTGTCGGTTTGGAGCCTGTCCTGGAACTCACTCTGTAGACCAGGTTGGCCTTGAACTCACAGAAATTCTCCTGCCTCGGCCTTCTGAGTGCTGGGATTAAAGGTGTGTGCTACCAATGACCGGCCAGAGACATGTTCTAAAAAGCTCATTGTTAGGTCATGTTTTATCAGTATGTATATATACATACTAATGTCTATGGAACCAATGCCATATTTTTTCATTGACCAAGACATTGTGATACAGCATATGCATATAACTATAGTAAAGAAAACTGGCAGGCATCACATTGCACAAATAGTTAAGGCAAAAAAAAAAAGAATATCGAGGCAAAATGTTATGCCCTTCCTTATGAAACATAATGACACATAACATCTCTTCTGGGATTCATGGCCAAAATGCAGAACTTAAAACTAATATAACTACAATGACACTTATATAAACCTGAATTCTATAAAATAACTTGTCAGGATACTTCAAAAATATTAAAGTCAGCTAGATGAGTGTGATGGTACACGTCTTAATACCAGTACTCAGGAGGCAGAGGCAGGGGAACCTCTGTGAGTTCGAGGCCAGCCTGGTCTACAGAGTGAGTTCCAGGACAGCCAGGGCTATATAGAGAGACCCTGTCTTAAAAAAAATCAAAGTAATGAAAGACAAGAAAGATTAAAAGAACTGTTCCAGATAAGGAAGCACAACTAAATGACAATGTTCTCTATTAATTTTGACAAGTAAACTATAGTTATATAATTTCTCAACATTTAGGTGATATGACTAGGCATATATCTGAACTCTTCCAAAAATGTTTAAAAATTTGAAAGTTTAAAAATTCTGAAAACAATAGCTAAAATAAAAAATACCAATGACAGCCTATGCTGGAGAGGATGTGGAGAAAGGGGAACACTCCTTCATTGCTGGTGGGAGTGCAAACTTATAAAGCTGCTGTGGAAATCAGTATGGTGATTTCTCAGAAAATTAGGGATCAACCTACCTCAAGACCCTGCAATACTACTTTTTGACATATATCCAAAGGAGGCACAGTCACACCACAAGGGCATTTGCTCAACTATGTTCATAGCAACATTATGTGTAATAGCAAGGTCTTGGAAACAGCCTAGATGCCCCTCAACTGAAGAATGGATAAAGAAAATGTGGTATACTTGGTATACTTACACAAGTACTACTCAGCACTAAGAAACAATGACATCCTAAAATTCACAGGCAAATGGGCAGAACTAGAAAAACAAAACATCCTAAGTGAGGTAACCCAAACCCAGAAAGACAAATATAGTATGTACTCACTCATAAGTGGATACCAGACATAACACAAAAAGATACCCTGTCTACAATCCATAATCCCAGAGAGATTTGAACCCTCTTCCAGAAACAGATGGAAGCAGATGCAGAAATCCACAACTAACCAATGGTCTAAGCTCCTAGAGTACAATTGAAGTGAGGGAGGAGCAAAAATATGAACAAAGGAGTCAAGACCATGATGGGGAAACCCACAGAATCAGCTGACCAGAGCTAGTGAGAGATCACTGACTCAGGTCTGACAAATGGGGAACCTGCATAAGACCAGACTAGACTCCCTTAATATAGGTGACAATGGTGCGGCTGGGACAATATATGAGACCACGGGCAGTGGGTCCAAGAACTAACACTAATGGGCAAACTGGCTTAGTGGAGCCCATTCTATATGGAGAGATAGCTTGCTCAACCTAGACACAGGGGTGTAGGGGTTGGAGTGGTACCCTGGTCTTGCCTCAACTAGATGATGGGGCAGACTTAATAGACTTCCTAAGGGAGGCCTTACCCTCTCTGTGGAGCACATGGGAGGAGGGGGGAATGGAGAGAGTGGGAGGAAAGGAGGGAAGGGGAACCAGTATTGGAATGTAAAAAATAAATTAATAAAAAAAGAGGAAAAAATTCTGAAAACACAGACTGGAGAGACGGCTCAGAGGCTAAGAGCACTTGTTGCTCTTGCAACCCACCCTGTGACTCCTGTTCCAGAGGGTACTATACCCTCTTCCGGCCTCTGTGGGCACAGTATGCAAATGCTAACAAAACACATAAAAATAAATAAGTCTTTTAAAAATATGAAAACCAAGGGCTGGAGAGATGGCTCAGAAGTTGAGAGCACTTGTTGCTCTTTCAGAGGACCTAGGTGCAGTTCCCAGAACCCATATGGTGACTCACAACCATTCATAACTTCAAATCTGGGGACCTGATATTCCCTCCTGACCACTTTCCACACCAGACACGAACATCATCCATGTACATACATAAAAGCAAAACACTCATACACATAAAAATGAATAAATCTAAAAATCATACTAAAAAATTCTGAAAACAGGGCTTGGAAATAGCTCTGTGGTGGGATGTTTGTCTAGCATGCGAGAGACCGTGGGTTCACTTCCCAGCACTGAAAATAATTAAAAAACAAAAACAGGGTTAAACAGGAAAGAAAGAAAATTCATGGAAGACAACTAGAATCCAGGATATCTACTCCCACTCCTCACTAGTAGAGTATGAGGAGGCTGCACAGGTGGGCAAGAATGTTCAGGGGAAAGCCAGATCACCCGCCAAGTCCAAGAGTATTTGGGGGGCATTTTTGACTGTCATTGGAGAGCATTAGTGACACTTAGTGGGCATCTCTCAGAGATACCCAACATTCTGCAGCCCCACCTAACAAAGAATTGTACCATATCCCATACAACTTTAGACTGCCCTACAAAATCATTATTGAGGCTTAAAAATATGCTTATTCATTTATAATTTATCCATTTGACCAACATTTATTTAAGAAAGCCTATCATGTGCCAAGTAATGTTTTAGGTACTACCTACCCACCATGAAGGGAAAAAAGACAAAATCATTTCCCTTTTCTAGAGCTTAAAGTCAAGTGGAGAGTTAGACAATAAACTACAAATACAATAGAAGTAAATAGCAGAGTTACAGACTGTATAATGATGTTTTAGTCAACAATCTGTTTAAATGATGGTTGTCCCATAAAATTGAATTGTTTGGTGATGTCACAAGGGTCTCAGTTTGAGTGAGCATTCTATATTTTGCACAATGACAACATTACCCAATGATGCTTTCTTGGAATATATTCCCATTGTTTAACAACACACAACTGTACTCCGTAAGAAGGTAGTGGAATGCAATGGGAACGACAAAGCTGGGTTAGTGTAGAAACCAGGATGAATTTTAAGCAGGATGGTCATGATAGACCTCAACCAGAAAAATAGCAACTAGCTGGGTAGTGGTGGTGCATGCCTTTAATCCCAGCACTTGGGAGGCAGAGGCAGGAGGATCTCTGTGAGTTTGAGCCCAGGCTGGTCTACAAAGTGAGCTCCAGGACAGCCAGAGCTACACAGAGAAACCCTGTCTCAGAAAACCAAAAGAAAAAGAAAATAGCAACTAAATAGAACCCTGAAGAAAATGAGGACATGAGACCTGTAGATATTTGGGGAAGAGTATTCTAAAGATAGGCAAAGCCCTAACACAAACCACCTAGGCCTAAGTGTGCTTAATACATTCAAGTGACACTAAGGAGACCATTGTAGTATGGAGAAAGGAAGCAGAGTAGTAGGATGTAAGGCTGGAGAGGCTAGTAACCACGGACATTCATTTATATCCATTTTTCCTAGAAATCTTAACAACCATAAACAACGAGACACATACAGATTCTTTTGTTTAGAACTTTATGAAGAATTACTTATCATTTATGGAAATGGAACTATGTCCTACATGTGATTTCTGAGCTACCACTCAATAGGCATAGAGCTGTCACATGCATGTATTTTTGTGTAAGATTATTTCATTGTTTCTTCTAGTGAAGCCATATCCAAGTATTTATGTATTGAAGTGCATACTGTTTATTATAAATTTTTCTTCAGCCTGGTGTGGTGGCGTATGCCTTAGATCCCAGCACTCAGGATGCAGAGGCAGGCAGATCTCTGTAGTTTGAAGCTAGGCTGGTCTACAGGGCTAGTTCCAGGACAGCCAGGGTTGTTACACAGAGAAACCATGTCTCGAAAAAAAAATAAATGTTTCTCCCTTATATTACAAGTGAAGCATTATATTAGCTTTGGAGGAATTGTGCATGCAGATTTTACTTTCTATTCTCTTCATTTTAAAATAGTGAAGGAGGTATTTCAAACTATACATTATACAAATAGAATATTGGACCAGGGTATCAGAATGATAAAGGTATGGCAAGAATATTCAAAACAGGATGGGATTGGCAGTGGGATTTGGTGGTACTTGACAATCAGTTTCTAAAGGTCTGATCTAGATGAACTCCTGGATGAGAACAGAAAAGATATTCAGGGCTACATGGAGACATAATTAGAAGATCCTTGGACTATCTGTGGTGACCAACATTAAAAAGTGTTTTGTGAAACCATCCTGAGCGAGGTAACCCAGTCACAAAAAGAGAAACATGGCATGTACTCTCTCATATATGGATTTTAGACATAGATCTGGGGAGTGCCAGCCTACAATCCCATGGCCAGAGAGTCTGGGAAACAGAAACTTCATTCAGTGGCTGATGGAAGAAGAGGCAGACTCCCACGGCTAAGCACTGAGCTGAACTCAAGAAAGCCAGTAACAGAGAGGGAGGACTGATGACCAAAGGGATTAAGACTGGGCTGGTTTAACCCCCAGAAACAGCTGACCTGACAAGGGTTAGCTCTTGAATCCCAGGCATCAGCCTGGGAATCCAGCATGGGACTGATCAAGCCCCCCTGAATGTGGGTGTCAGTGAGGAGGCCTAGATAATCTGTTGAGTTTGGGCAGTAGATCAGTATTTATCCTGGGTATAAAAATGGACTTTGGACTCCCATCCAACAATGTGAGATGCACTCTCACCCTGAACTCTTGGGGGAGGGTCTAGGCCCTGCCCTGGATGAAATGACAGACTATGGACACCCCCATGGAGGGCCTCACCCTCCCTGGGGAAATGCAGGGATATTGGAGGGGGTTTAGGGGGAGGGCAGGGGAGGAGGGGAGGGAAAGGGAGAGGGACCTGGAACTGACTTGTGAAGCAAACTTGTTTCTAATTTAAATTTAAATATAAATAATAAAAATTTAAAAAAAGTGTTTTGTGGGTCGTGCAGTGATGGCACATACCTTTAATCCCAACAGGCCGATCTCTGTGAGTCTGAGGCCAGCCTGGTCTACTGAGCGAGTTCTAGGATGGCCTCCAAAACTACAAAGAAACCCTGTCTTGAAAAACAAAGTGGTGGTGGTGGTGGTGGTGGTGTGTGTGTGTGTGTGTGTGTGTGTGTGTGTCTGTCTGTCTGTCTGTGGGATTGAGACAGTGTTTGTCTGTCTGTCTGTCTGTCTGTCTGTGGGGTTGAGACAGTGTTTTACACTGTAGCCCAGATTTATTTTGAACTCACTATGTAGCTGAGGCTAACCTTGAACTTGTGGCAATCCTCCTGCATGCTATGAACAGAGGCATGTACCACCACCAAAACTGGCTAAAAAGTAGTTTGCAATCTAATTTTCTCCCCCTCCTTGGTGTCTCTACCTGTTTAACAGAGAAGGCTGAGGAACAAAGAGGGGTCTTTCCCTAATGAGATTTGGAAGCCGCTCAAGGCCAGGCTCCAAATATTGCGCCCTACCCTCGGACCACTCTCACAGTTACAAAAAGTACACCTCTAACCACATTAGGGATGGGAAAGATAGATTTAGTGTGCAAAGGTAAGAGATCCATTGTGGGAGAGGGTCAGAGACAGATAAGGCTGAAAAAAGTCAGACTAAGAGAATTAATATTCTTTTCAATCACGATCATCATTATTTATTGAAAAATTTCTAGGGGCCAAGTATGTGCATTGGCTCAGGTACAGACAGATCCCCATTTGATGGATGATGAAACTGAGGTCCAGATGAATAAAGTGGATAGTTCAAAGTTTCATAGCTGGTTTTAAGTGGTCATGCCAGGATTAGGCCTCCTGAGTCTCGATATCTTAGTACGTCTCAGAGAGAGAGAGCGAGAGAGAGACAGAGAGACAGAGAAAGAGACAGAAAATGTTGGGTAGAAGCAGATATGGAGTCAAGGCTGGAACACAGACAATCACGTGAGCAGCAGACCTGCACGGAATCTTTTCCCCAGAGGCTGGGATGGGGAGGTTCACAGAGGGTGGGTATGGGTGGTGGGTTCAAGAGTACTCACCTGGGTGCTGTCTGGAGGGGATGCAGGACCACTCGCCCCCCCTCCTTTTTTTTTTTTTTTTTTTTTTTTTTTGCTACGCAAATGATTCTCCACCACCCATAGACCCAGAGTTGAAAGGCCGCCCAGGTAAAAGCGCGCCAGGTCCCTCCCCACACGCGTTCTGGGCTGTTCTCTCCCCTCCCGCCGCTCTCTTACCCCACCAACCCATCTTTACTGCTTCTCGCGATATACCTCCAGCCTCCGTAGGTTCTACAGCTGCCGCAGGAGAATGGATACCTGGCCCTCAGCAAGATCTCGCAGACACAGGGATGCTTCACGCGACGCTCCACGGAGCGATGGCAGGGTAGCCGGGCTCCATCACTACCGCGGGCTCCTCGGCTCCCATTGGAGGAGTGCCCTTCTGCCTTCCCTGAGATTGGTTGAAGATGGAAGCACGGATGAAAACTCCACCCTCTCGAGGGTGTGATTGGCTTAAGAGCCAAGCCCTTCCGTTAACAACACTGGCCAGGAAAGGATCAGTCCTCTTTCTGTTTGAGGGTCCATTCGACTGGTCTTCAGGGGGTCGTTTGTGAACAAGCAGGAGACCCGAAACCAGGCTAAGCATAAATCAATAGAGTTCCTGCTTTCTTGACGCCTCCTTTCTTTCTCTACCCACTTTGCCCTTACACCGCTTTTCTAAAAGACAACTAGGACTCAGCTCCCAGTTTCCTATAGCTCCACACCCACTTGTAGGAGTTTCTGAGTCAGATGTCTCTCTTTCCAGATACGCATTGTTCCCAATTCCATCCACGGGAGAAAAAAAGGCGATCCTACTTTGTAGCCCTGGCTGACCTAGAACTCGCCACGTAAACCAGGCCTGCCTCTGCCTCCCGAGTGCTGGGATTAAAGGTATGAGCCCCTATACCCAGCAGAGCTTATTGAATTTATGATTAGGTGTATAAGTAGTCAGTGTTCAAGTAGAATCAGCTATGGCCCAGAGGCAAACTTGGCAAGGCGTTGATGGTATAGTGGTGCACATAGCTGCCTTCCAAAAGAGGCAAACTTACTGGTCTGAAATTGAGCAGCAATTACCCAGGCTAAAACCCAGCCCTCAGTCTTCTAAAGGAAAGCTGTTTAAGAAGGAAGGGAGGACAGGAAGGCTCCTTCTATGAGCAGCTTTTTTTTTTTTAATTTGGGTAGCACAGATCCTCCAGGAGAGTCTTGGGGTAGGGCATGGGAACAGGGAGGAATGACTTGGATAGGAATGAATTTACATCTTTGATTTCCCTCTCTGTTTAGCAACATTTAGCATGTTTTCAATAAAGAATGTAACTCACATATTCGGGAGGCAGAGGCAGGTGGACCTCTGTGAGTTGGAGGCTAGCCTGGTTGGTCTACAGAGTGAGTTCCAGGACTGCCAGGACTACATAGAAATCCTGTTTTCAAAAAACCAAAAAAGTGTAATTCACCATGACAGTAATAGTAATATTGGTGATAATAATATTACTATTATTATCAGAGATGTGTCCATCATATAAAATTGCAGATATCTCAAATATGTAATATATCAAATTTATAATTGGTGTTTAAAAATGATGGTAATCGGGAGCCAGAGAGATAACTCAGTGGTGAGAACTGCTTACTGCTCTTGTAGAGGGGACCTGAGTTGGTTGCCAGCATGAATGTCACTTGTCTGTAACTCCAGCTTTTTCTGACCTTCATGGGAACCTGAGCACATGTACCACACACCTTCGCACAGTACACATGAGTGCATGCATGGGAGCACACACGGATATACACACATAACTAAAAATAAAATAAACCTCAATCATGATAATCATTGTAGTCATTAAGCCATAACATTTTACGGTTTAATGGATTAATGGGCAACACATGTTACTCTAGCACATATTTCCTGTATTGTAATATTTCAGTATTTGGCTTTCTTTATAATCCTGGATATCTTTTTTCTGATTTGAAAAGATATTTTTGTGAGAAAAAAGTCTATAGGCTTCACTAGGCCACAAAAGAGATCAATGATATAAAAAATTGAACTTGATCTCTGGGCTCCAATAGGACAGAGATTATTTTCTTTTGTTTCCTTGCTATATTCCTATTACCCAGTCTAGTATGAGACACATAGTAGGCACTCAAAGAATATGTATTAAATGAGCAATTGAGAGAACAAATGCTGACATTCCTGAATCTAGCTTTGCCCCTGTCAATCTTATTCTGTCTACAAAAGTGAGTGGCATTTCTGTGATACCAGATCTTGGGAACTTCACACCCAACAGCAGGACCCTTTGTTTCAGAGGGCTGTAAAATGTGCCTTCTACAAAAGCAAGTAGTCTCAACAGGAGAACAGGTCCTGGGGTGGTTGGGATCCATCATCATCTATTCTCCTAGTTTCTGTTTAGTCTTAGCTAATGATTCCCATGTTCTCTGATGCTTGCTGTATGCTATATGTTAGAAGTAGATTTGACATTGAAAGCATTCTAACCTTCTTTCGGAAGATCCAGATTGAGAAGGGAGGGTATTGCTAACAAGATGTCACTCTGGGTGAAGAACTTCCTCTTGTTCTGTACTTCAGCTCAGGGCATGATCACTCTGGCTGATCCTATTAAACTCTCATAATGGGTTCCTAAGAATGTCCCAGAAGACCAGGGTCTCTTTTGGATAGGGTGGAGAAAGAAGAGCCTCAAATGCCAGTATGAAGAATGGAGGACTTGACTGGGAGAGAACATGATGAAGACTAGACTTCAAAGACTAGCTCAAGACTAGACTCTGTCCTGGGATCTTGGGCAGGTTGCTACCCCTGGGCTGATTTTCCCAGAATCATTAGGCTAAAATAGTAATTGGAAGGACTGAGACTTGCTAGAGAGGATGAGGGAATTAAATCATTTTGATACATTGAGGCAAGAGGAACCAGGCTTGCTCCCTGGTAGACTGACTCTACTATTCTTGCCAGGCTGACTTCCTTCCTGGTCCACTCCAGGGGCTTTGCCCCTGAGACCTCCTCTTCTCCCTTTTCCTTCACACACACATGCTGACTGGCTTCAGACAGTTCAGGGATATACATTCTTGTTCTCCACTAAGTGCCTTGGTTAAGATTCTGTTCCACAAACTCTAGTCTTGAGATACTGAATTACCTCCCTCCACCCCCCCACACACTCCACCCTGCTTTTTGAGACAGGGTTTCTCTGTGTTACAGCTCTGGCTGTCTTGGAACTCAATTTGTAGACCAGGCTGGCTTTGAACTCACAAAGATCCACCTGCCTCTGCCTCCTGAGTGCTGGAATTAAAAGTGTGTATCGCCGCGTCCAACTCCTCTTTATTTGGGGGGAGCGTTGAGACAGGGTTCCTCTGTGTAGCCCTGGCTGTCCTAGAACTCACTCTGTAGACCATGCTGGCATTGAACTCTCAGAGATCCACTTGCCTCTGCCTCCCGAGTGCTGGGATTAAAGGCGTGCGCCACCACTGCCCAGCCCAGTTCCTTTATTTTCAAATAGCTTGTTTTTCCTTTTGAGGAATATAGACTATATGGAATGTTACTATGTTGGTCACGCTGATCTTGAATTCTGGGCTTAAGCAATCTTGCTGCCCTGACCTTGTGAGTACTGATAAGTGAGCAACACCATGTCTGGCTAAGACATTCCTCCCTTTTCAGTCTCAATCCTGTTTACCTTATTCTGACAAAGTTAGTCAAGGTCAGAATCAGAGTCATCAAAATCTATATCTTTTCTCGAAACATTGTCTAGCATCCAAACCATATCCAAGAAGAGGCCCAGAAAGGGAAGAGACCTTGATAAGGATCCCACAGCAACCTGGAACCATCTCTACTTCTTTATTTTCTTTCTTCCCATAGGTAAAGGCTGTCAATTCCAGTTCCCTAAAAATTAGTATGGAACAGGGAGATTTCCTGTGCAACAGAATTTCAATTAATTTATGTAGGCACCTTGCTCTCAAGTATGAGGGGTATACTTCCTCATTTTTTAAAGCATAGGCTGCACTTAGCTTCTCTGCATAGCACAGGACAAGGGAAAGAGTAACTTTAGGGCAGAGAAACCTGGCTGACATTACCTCAACCAGGTGATCAAAGTTAAGATCTACAGTGATGTCATATTGATAGTATCTACCTTTGATATGATGCAATGGAAATGACATGTTACATTTGTGGTCTTCTTCACTCAGACCCATAGCCCCCTTTAAGAAGTAGAAAATAACAGAATTCTCAGTCAGAGGACATTCTACAAATTATTTCTCAAGTGTTGACGACTCCAG
Organism: Mesocricetus auratus; assembly: GCF_017639785.1. NCBI lineage: Eukaryota > Metazoa > Chordata > Mammalia > Rodentia > Cricetidae > Mesocricetus > Mesocricetus auratus. The sequence goes on from NW_024429188.1 coordinate 8,400,933, forward strand.
AGCATCAAAAGCAAGGAAACTCTGAGAAAGTGGCACAACCAAGGGGAGTCTATGGAGATAGACATGATGATTAAATGGAGTGTGGTATTCTGGTTGAGAACTTGACACAGAAAAGGACCATAGGTTAAAACTAAGGTAACCTGATTAAGATACAGACTTTGGATAATCATAATGTGCTGATATTTGTTCTTTAATTGATTAATGTGAAATATAAATACTGAAGGAAACAGGCTGTGAGGTATTTAAGACTTCTCTATTTTTTCCACAGTATTTCTCAGATCTAAATCTGTTCTTTAAAAAATTTCCAAATCCCAGCATTCAAGAGACAGAGGCAGGAGGATCTCTGTGAGTTCTAGGTCAGCTCGGTCTACCACACAAGTTCCAGTACTGCTAGGGCTGTTAACACAGAGAAACAAAGAAAGAAAGAAAATTCCAAAATCAGCCGGGCATGATGGCACATGCCTTTAACCCCAGCACTCGGGAGGAAGTTCAGGAGATATATTGAAAAGACCCACTAGGGCTTCTACTTAAAAGGCATCTTTGGGGCTCGAAGGATGGTTCGGTGGTTAAGAGTATGTATTGCAAACATTGCGAGGGTTTGGGAGGAGTGGGAGCTGGGAAGAAGAGAGGGGGAGAAGAGGAAGAGAGAGTAGGTCATGGGGGAACAGGAAGGTTGAGTGGAGGGGGTAGAATATGGGGAAGAGGGAATCATAGGTTAGAAGACAGATCAGGCACCAGTGTGACCTCTAGTGATCTAAAGGGATGACACCAACTGGCAAGCTAAGCAATAGTGGAGAGACCACCTTAAATGCCCATTCCTGATAATGAACTTGACGTCTAAACTATATGCCATCCTAGAACCTTCATCCAGTGACTGATGGAAGCAGAGGCAAACACCCACAGTTAAATACTGAACTGAACCCATGGAACCCAGTGACGGAGAGAGAGGAGCGGTGAGCAAATTGGCAAAGAATGGGCTGGCAAAACCAGCAGAGACAGCTGATCCAAAGAGGGGGAGAGCTCTTGGACCCCAGACCGACAGCTGGGAGGCCAGCATGGGACTGATCCAGATCCCCTGAATGTAAGAGTCAGTGAGGAGGCCTGGGCAACCTATGGGGCCCTGGGCAGTGGATCAGTGTTTATCCCTTGAATACAAACAGACATCATGTGTCCATAACACAAAGAGGGATGCTCTCTCTGCCTGGACTCTTAGGGGAGTACCTGGACCCTACCCTGAGTGAAATGACAGACTATAGGTATCCCCTATGTGGAAGGAATTGGCAATAGGGTGGGAGGATGGGGGGATGGCGGGGGGTGTGGGAAGAGGGGAGGGAGGAGAGGGAACTGGGATTGACATGTAAAACAAGCTACTTAAAATTAAAATAATAAAAAAAGAGTATGTATTGCTTTTCAGAGGACCAGACTTTGGTTCCTAGAGCACCATTGGTAGGGTGGCGCAGGGGATCTGATGCCCTTTGCTTCCTTGGACACCTGCACATATGTACACTTGTACACACTACACTAAGTTAAAACAATTAAGACCGGGGGCTGGAGTGATGCTCAGTGCTTAAGAGCGCTTACTGCCCTCGCGGAAGAACCGAATTCGGTTCCCAGCATCGAAATGGCAGCTCACAATCATCTGTAACTCCAGTTCTAGAGGATCCCTTGTCCTCTTCTGACCTCCACCGGCACCAGGCACACAAGTGATGCAGGCAAAACACCCACACACATCAAAAATAAACCTTAATAAAACTATTTTAAAATTACTCATCATTATGATCGAGTGAATATGGCAAACATTTCTGGTGTCTGTTGAAATAAAGTTTAGCACTTTCCAGTCTTTCCAAGGTCTTCCAGATAAAGCTTGCCTCTTAGATGCCCAGCTCTGGGCCTGTATATCTCATCGCACAGCTACACAGTAATTTTCCTTCGCTTTCCCGTTATCTTCAATGCAAACTCTACGACCTAGGCCATCTTTTTTTCCTGCACTCCCCGCTGGGCCCAGGGCCAGCAATCCTGCACCCCCTCCCTAAGACAGAAGAGCACTTCTGCGTGACTGGGTTGTGCTGTCTAGACTGTTGTCGTGACTGCTTCTTTTTTTTTTAACTATATGTGAGCAAGAAAAATAGCTCCCCCACGCCCAGCTCGAACTAGGCCTGAAAAATGGTTTGACGCAGTTCAAATGAATAGATGAATCACCAAATTGATGTTCTAGGACGCAGGATGTCTCTGCGCCTGCGCCAGAGGGAAAGGCGTGGGAAGCTCTTGCCTACCTGGCTGGGTTTCTTAGGTCTCTGAGGCAGGGCGGGGGCGCCCTCAACCTCGTCCAGTCATTGGCTAGGACAGTCCGCATTGGTCTGATGCAATGCTTTTGCAGTCTCGCGGAGCTCTACTCCGCCAGTGAAACCGTTTGGTACCACCATCGTGCCAGGGCGTTTCCTGTTGGCGAAGGGACGGCGCATTGAGGCGGACAAAAGACTCCAAGTGGCACTTTGAATTTGCTCAGTTTTATTAGGTTCATCGAGGGGCACGGGGAAAGGGGCGGGGCTTCTGGGGAGCAGGAATACCACAAAGGCGAAGCTGCCTTGCAAAGACACTGAGGCGGGCTAGTGGTCAGGGCTGGTAAAGGGAAGAAAGGGGTTGGAGAGAAACTTGGGAGAAGTGAGTGGTAGCAGAGTCTCGAGACCACTGCGCAGTTGTGACGAAGGTCACAGCGGCCCTCCTCACTTAGTGATCCGGATGTTCACACAACATGGAGAGAGGGGCTTGGGCCTATGCTCACGAGAAGGGGGCTAGAGGGGCCCTGACCAAGGCATCACAATAAATAAGATTAGCAGCACACGGAAGCCTGCAGGGGAGGAGGGCCAAAGGGGAGGGTAATCCCTCCTTCAAATAAGAACTCTGCCATCACTAAACCATAAAAATAAACTTTAAACCCGTGTAATAAGTCGGTCTCCTCCCCAGAAGTGCAATGTGGGGCCGCACAGCCCTAGCTGAATAGGAGGGCAAATGGGGTAGGGTATAGGGGTATATATAGAGAACCCCCAAAGGGTAAGATGTTTATCCGAGTTTCCCTTTCTTCCCCAGGCTGGCCCAAGCGTTTGGGACCGGCAGCACCTCCTGAACATCAGAGTCTTCTGAGTTCACGTCACTTGCATCCACCTCATAGATTTGGGCCTCTTCGTAGCTGTCATCGCTTAGCTCAATACCTGTGAAGGGGAGGAGGAGGAGGAGCGTGGTTGGATGCCCCTCAATAAGCGAACAGAAAAAATAGCTGTGGCTTTTAGGGCCTGGGATCACTTGCCAAGTGCCTCTGCTTGGAACAGGGAGGGTGAGAGAGGGGACACAGGAGGGGAGGGAGGAGGGAGAGTAAATGCTACTGAGATTGTTTGTATTCAAACCCAAGGTTAGAGGAGTTGGAGGGAGGCAGGAAGGCATTTGCCTGGTCAAAATGAATACATTCCTGAAAGCAGTGCTATCTCCCTCTGCCCCCATATTCCTCAATGTGTGTCTCTTCCTGAGCGAGTGAGGCCTTGGGCTATTCACATCAGTTACTGTTTGCCCCTTGTGTGACCTAAACTGGCTTGAGTTGTTCAATCCAGTTCCCACCCCCAGGGCTAGGCAGTTCTGCCTCCCATCCTTGGAGAAAAGAGATGCCATCAGGTGGGAAGCAAAGAGGACTGACAATTCCCTTCGTTTTCCCTAGTTTACCCCGAAACGTATGTATGTGGCGACTCACTCACTAAAGGCTTTCACTGTTCCTGCCCTGCTCCTTTCTTCAGTGGAAGTTTGCCAGGAACCACGTGAGCAAATGTTCAGTAATGGTTTTCCCTATCCCTTCCACCTTCCTCAGGGGCTCACCCCTCCTCTGTCTGCCCATTGTCAGGTTCAAGTGAGTTCTTTGATCAGTCTTCCAGGTCAGAAATAAACCTGGGAGTCACCTTAAATACTGCTTGATCCCTCAGACTGCTGTGTGCAATCTCTCCTAAGCAGTTCCCCAAATGCATACATTGTTGGACAAAGAACATGTTCTGTGGTCAAGAAGTTGGGGGAATGTGGTGTTGTGCCACGTGAAATAGGGTTTTTAAAGGCAGGGTCCTCAGATCTTGTGGAGGATGTTGTACGTATTATTTGCCTAACACACTTGCTCAGCAAAGCCTTTTGTGAGAAGCAGCTTTCAGAACCGGTGAAGGGTCCTCAGATAATCTGGGAAGCCTTCCCAAACATTCTGGGTTACTGATCCATTCCACGGAGATCGCTCTTTAGCAGAAATACAACTCCCAACTCAAGTGGTGCCCCCTTTCCCTAGCTCTCCCTCTCCTTCCCCACTCCTTGAGGTGAAATGAACTGCTCTGTCATCTGTCTTAGAGAACATACACTTCCTCACTAGCTGCCCAAAGAAGCCTGGGCATTCTCAGAAGAGAAAGGAAGAGGGAGGGGTCTAGCTCACCTTCCTCACTGGCCTCCTCCTCCTCTTCTTCTGTTGAATCGTCAGAGATGATTTGGACCTCCTCCTCATAGACATCCTGGTTGGTGTTGTTATCCAGAGTCTTATCAAAGACTTCAAAGCCATTCTTATAGTATTTAATGTCCCTGTCATCATCATCACTACCCTCATTGTCACCCTCATTGCCATCATCATCACTGCCCTCACTGTCACCTTCATTGCCATCATTATCTTCATCATCACTGCCCTCATCTCCATTGTCACTATCACTGATCTCTTGGATAGTATTACCCTGCTGATTGTCACCTTCTAGGTTTTCATTGTCGCCATCAGCTTTCTCATTATTGGAATCCTCACTGTCATAGGTGTTCTCTTCTTCTGGGCTCTCACTGCTGTCATCTGGACTTGCAGCAATGCTCTCTCTGTTGTCAGTGATCTTATTGTTGGGGCCCTCATTAAAGTCAGGGTTCTCGCTGTCACACAGGGTCTCATTGACGTCAGTTACCTCATTATCAGTGGTCTCAAAGTAGTCGGTGGTCTCCATGAAGTCAGAGATCTTGATGTCATGAATGGTCTCATTGTCAGTGATCTCATCAATTTCTGAGATTTCACTGAGAATGTCTTCAATGGCATAAGGGTCATGAATATCTTCCATGATCACCATTTCGTATTCATTCTTGGCTTTACTGTGGGAAAGTTTGAAGCTGAGTATAAGGTTAATGGGAGAAACTGGGAAGGCAGTAGGGTACTAGGGCTTCTAAGAATGGGGGAAAGGCCCATTGCCACCCCTGACTATGTAACCTCAGGCCATGTCTGGCCATCACTGTTCACCTGTAAACACTGCATTAGATTATCTCAATTGTCCCTTATGCCTCTGTAAATCCTGTATCTCTTGACCTATTTAAAACAAAACAAAAGCCCTCCAGGCACCAATTCTTGAATCACCTTTCCCTTCTTATTTGCTTCCTTCTGTTTGTCCTGTAGCCACTTCCTCTCATGTAGTAGCGTACCGGGTTAACCCATAGGTCATTCTTGATCATCTGTTGAGGGGGGGGGGGGGGAGAAAGAGAGAGGAGAGCTATGAATGAGTTTAAGCTTTAGAACCCACTTGCAATTTCTCAGACACCCAGAGGCAAGTCTGGCAAGGCTTTCCTTGGCAATGCCAGGAGGGGCTCACCTCAGCAATTCTGTCAGCTTCTGGGAGGCTGTGGTTGGAAAACCAGTTGAAGAAGCTTTGTCTGGTGTCATGGCTCCTGTGAGTATGGGCCTGGGGTTCTTGGCCCCGGTGCCAACGTATCGGGGTAGAATGAGACACCAACCGGCCTAGAAAAAGAGGAAGAGGTGCAGAAGAGACTGGAGGCGATAATATGGGGGGGGGGGCCCAGATTTATTCTGGGCCTGCCACTTACCTGAGCGGTTGCGCTGGAACTCCTTGACGATCACCATGTTTGTAAAGTATGGGTTGGTCTGGAAGTACAGCTTCATCTTGTAGCCCATGGAGATATGTCTGAGATCCTGTACCTGCTCAGGGTGGGGGCAATGGTATGTATCCCTTCCATGGGCCTTCCCACCCACCCCCTCACCTCTAAGGATCAGATTTCCTTGGCTTTCCTCCTTGGTCTGACCTGCAGATTGGTCAAGTAGCGGAAAATGTCTTCATCACGTTGGTTGATGAAGATTGAAATTCTGGGGTGGTTGAGGAACTGATGAGTGGAGCAGTTTAGGTCAAGGATTTACTGTTCAGGGTGATGGAGGGCTGAGCAAAACAGGCCGAAGCAGGGGGGTTATTTCTATGTTCCAGTGATGTATGTGGAGTGAGAAGTGCTTATGCAATGCTAAGCCTCAGTGTTAGCTAGCCTTGCCACGGTTCACATTTGCTGCATGTTTGGATGCTAAGGCTCTATGACCATGTCCATGTGATCCTTGTCTCTTGGGGATAGGTGCTTATGTTCACAAAATGCCATGGGGCTGGGAGCTGAAAGCCTAAGTCTAAGTAATAATGTATTTGGTTATTAAGAGCCTGTATTTACATGATGTTACATGTATAGGTGTGGATGGTTACTAGCCACATGAAGTATAAACGGCTCTAGTGGTCTGTATGCTTAGGCCCTGTTGCCTCATACCTAGACATCTACATGACACCCTATGCCTGTCTACTGAGGGCCTGTGATCATGTGACACTTTGTATCATGAGCTAAGTATTTATGTCTGTATAAATTCTATTAAAATGTTGAACCTCTGTATTTTAAATATGTTACATATATATTTCCTAGGGATGAGCTCAGCAGTCACCAATAGTGGATTGGATTCTTCCTGTTCTACCTTTTCCTTCATTTAACCCTTGACTTCCACATCTAAGTGGTCTTTCTCCTGATTCTTCAGGGGGTCCATCCCATTTCTATCCTTTCCCCTCAGTGGACAGATTTGAGGTCTCTAGCTATCTAAGCAGAGACTCAGGATTACAGAGCCTTGTGTGGTTTCATCACCCTTCCTGAGGGTTATTTGCCCTTCCCCCCAACTGTCAGTTCATCACCTGTATTCCACCCCACCCCCTGCACTGTGTGTGTGTGTGTGTGTGTGTGTGTGATCCTGTTTGTCGTCTATGTGCCTTCTCTGTTACCCCTCCCTCTTCTACTGTCTGTGATCCATTTTTTAATGTTATGGTGCTACTGTTTTCCCATCTGCAGCCTAGTTTTTATGCCATTTTACCCTCTTGCCATCCCTCTTCCACTCAATCTAGAATCTTCTAATGGGGATTCATTCCCATCCCCGACCCTCCCCCACACCCCTTGTTTCTCTTCTGCACATCTCTCCTTCAGTCATGGGTCTCTGGCCCATGAATATCGATGAGAAGGATACTGCTTTGACCCAGAAGCCTGGAATATGCTGGATGATGAGGTCTCTGCGCTCCAAAAACGGTCTTCGCATCTGGATGAATTTGCGTTTGAGACGCAAGAAGGCCTTGCCCGCCTTGATGTTCACCGCCTCCAGATCCATTTGAATGCTCTCCAGGGCCTGCAGTATGCTTTCCATCCTCTGGGCACTCCTGTCTAGGCTCTCCTTCACCTTCCTCTGCTTCCTCCTCCTCCTCCTACGTCGCCGCTGCCGCCTCCTCACACTTTCCTTTTCATCCTCATCATCATCTTCCACTATGATGATGGCCTCCTCCTTCCTCTTTGGACCCACTAACATCTGGGGCCCCCACCCCCCCTAAGCTACAGGTTTCTAGGGCCTTCTCTCCAGCAAGGCTGCTGGGCTCTGCAACCTGAAAGTCAATTTCCAGGCTTCCCCCAGCGGTTTCTGATGAAGGGAGTGTTTCCATCATCCCTGTGGGAGGGGGCTCCCCGAACCCCGACTCTACTGCAGGATCCCAGCCGGGACACCCAGCACCCAGGGTGAAATACGCGCGGATCCCTCCCTCCTCGAGAATGACATAGGGCAGTGGTGGGGGCAGCGTGGGGCCCACCCCCCTCATGTCAGCCAGCACCTGTGCAGCCTCGGTTTCTTCCCGGGGTCTCGGACGCTGCTGGGGTGGAGGCAGGGGCAGTCGCAGGAGCGGCGGGGGTGGCGGGGGCGGCAGGTCGCGCTGACGGGGTTCGGAGCTGCTCAGGCGGGGGGTCTTGGCCGGAGGCCCCCTCATCCGGGCGGTCCATGGTGACCGCGCTCAAAGCTCAGGGAATTGCACTGGCTCTTCTGCTCTCAGACGAGGCCGTCGTCACACTAGAAGCGGAGCCGCCAGACCTCACGCGACCAGCTCGGCTCACCACCTCGCTCTGACGTCCCCTCCCACAGCGCCTGCCCTACTCCCCCAGCGCCAGCCGCCGAGGCCCCGCCCACTCCTTGGCAAGGCGTCTGTTCTGCCCACCATTGGCTGCAGGCCTCGGAGGTGGCGTTAGCGTTCCCTCAGCCCCTGCCTTCTCTCACGCAATCCGCTTGCCAACACTACACATCATCGTTTTCTAATTGGCTCCCTTCGCACCCACCAATCATCAGGCGGACTGCCCCCTCATTCTCGCAATGTTTTATCCAATGGGAAAAGTACCAGAGATTCGGAAGACCAAAAAACTGGACCCGGGGAGGGTGGGTGGGAGTGCGCAAGCGAGATGTGCTCAAATGAAATCAGAGAGCCTCGCTCTCGTTCTCCCCGCCCCGCTCCCCAGATCAACTACGCACTTCTTAAAATCTGTCCCTTCCTCCACCAGCTTATGCCTCTGGGGTGAGCGCTGTAGCCCCTCAGACAACACGTTGCCTTGATAAGCTAGTTATTTAGGTATCTGAGGTCTTTGGTTTGGCGGTTAGGCTGTGACATGGCTTTTTCCATCTCTGCAAAATGGCTCCAGAAACAATCACAGACGCAAAATATAACTTCTGCGTCATAAAAATTGATTGCGATTCAACCAACCTTCTAGATTTTTCTAGAACTTTAAAACAGTATCTCTCCTCTCAGCCTTTCCTAATTGAATGCTGCTATTAATTATAGCCTACGATTTTATTTTACTTTATTTTATTTTATTTGTAACCAGAGATAGCTAGCCTTTGACTAGGCATGGTGTGACTCTAGCCAAATCACTGCCCCTCTCTGAGCTTGTTTCCTTTAAATTAGGCATCCTTAAGGAGAGGAGAAATTGCCCATTGCAGCCTTGCTGTGGTAGCAGAGGGAAGGAACCTAGGAATCCATTACCAGGAGAATGGATAAAATGTGATATATGTTTTAGATGGACTGCTAGAATGAATTTGATCTATGTATAGCAACATGGCTGGCTCTCTTAAAAACAGAATGTTGAGTGTAAAAAGAAACAGAACAAGGTTTATAGTACAATACTGTTTATGTAAATTAAAACACCAGTACCATATATTTTCCACAGATACACATAAATAAATAAACACATGAACGGTGGTTTGGAAAGACACACATTAAATACAGAAGAGTGGTGCCTATGTGGGGTGGGGAAGGATGGGATTGGTGATGAAGGGGACAAAACAAAATAATAAAAGGACCTTGCATGGATCAATGATGATATAGTGTGCTAAGAACTGAGGAATATGGTCAGCTCAATTCTGTGCACCTGAAGGAATAAGTAAATAAATAGTAAATTAATTGAGCGCCTAGGGAGTAGGCAGCTGGGTAGACCCCCAGACTTGGGCTTTTTCTCCATGTCATCCTATCTGAATTTAGTCAAAGCTGAACAAAGTTCCAGCTGTATACAGTGGAAACTTAAGAACTCCCAGTTCAGACTGACCAGTTCCTCTGAAAGCTATTACATTGCAGGGGGCCATTTCTTAACCCTATTACTTCCATGTTTGACCCCCCCTCCATTCCCAGTTCCTATTTCCATGGTGGTCCAATTTCAGAAAGACTTTATTTGAATTTTGGGGTGGGGACTGTATCTTGAGACATTTGGAAGAGATTGGGTTCTAAACTATCCTCTCCTCACCTGGTGCTCAGAAGCTGGGCCAAGGGAAGACAATCTTATGAGATGGGAATTGACCCTCTTGACACATACATACATAAAAAATTTCAGGTTCCATCTCCTAAGCACTCTATTTCCTGCTGCAGGCACATACTAAGTTTTGTCTCCTCTCCTCCTTTGTGTGTCTCCTCGTCATGTGTGTGTGTGTGTGTGTCTGTGTGTGTGTGCACGTGCATATACTCCATTTCCTCATATATAGGTATGTTTACATATGTGTACCAGGCAAGTTTTCCTCAGGGTTTCCTGTCCACACACAGTCACACAGACACACACTGTCTCACTCAATCATACCTCCTCACATGTGATCATATACAGATAGGACACACAGACACACACAGGAACGAGAGAGAGAGAGAGAGAGAGAGAGAGAGAGAGAGAGACAGAGACAGAGACAGAGACAGAGACAGAGACAGACAGAGAGAGAGAGAGAGAGAGAGAGAGAGAGAGAGAACATCCAATATAACATTGTTCATTTTAGTTTTTCCATTTACAAAATCCAATGATGAATCCAGGCAGTTAGAAAAAGGAAATGGAGGAAACCCTCCTGAGTCTACCCTATTTGCCCTCCCACCTTGGTCTTTTCACCCCTGCCCTCAGAAAGGCATTCCTATCATCATCACTGAGAGAACAGCCCCACCCACCCCCACACATTCCCAGCCTCTCAGCTACTCTGACCTGCTTTTCCAGGGCCACTCCAAAACTAGGCTCACCAATATCTGTCTAGAGCACCCCCTTCATTGCTTTTAGATCAAGGCTTCCTCAGTTTAAGGGCTGGGGTAGAAGTGGAGTTTAGGACAGGAGTTTATAAGGAAAGAAAGGGGATGGAGAGATCACTGCCCCAAACTTAGGCAAAGAGTTCCGACTTGGCTCACCATTCTACAGAAGTGGCCTTGAAGTAAGCCCGGAGTGGTCTCTGTCCATGGAAAAGAGGCTTGGGACCTTCCAACTGTGGAATTTGGATGTAGTCTGCTCCACTTTGGGTATAGGTAAGAGTGGGGGGAGGAGGAACTGCAGGGAAGGATGTTTGGGGGGCCTGTGGGGGTGGGGGACAAAAAGAGGTCAGGCAGAAATAGACTCAAATTTACGGTGCCTTGAAGTTTGTGTCACTATTGGTTACCAAGCCCCCCAAATTTTCATTTTCAGAATAGTTTGAACCCAAGAAACAACTGTGAATTGTGGGACTGAATTTAGCTCTGACCCCAGGCTCTGGAGCCCAGCCACTCTGGAGAGTTCAGCCATCTCCCTATACTTCCATGGATGACTTCCCCTGTCAGCATATATCCACGTCATCCCTGGGAGGGACAAGTGGATGTACAGTCCTAGGAAGAAAGGATAGGGGATCCAAGAGAAAGCTTGAGAGAGTATAGCTAAGTTTGGTGTATTTTGGTTGAGGAGCTCATCTACTATTCGGCTTTTCATCTAACCTGGGCACATCATGGAGGCCCTGCTCTGTATGCTCTTGGCTTCTCAAACAGAGCCTCAAGAAACACCTGCAAAATCTGGACACAGTAGGGAGGGATAGGAGACCAGGCTTGGGATCAAGGTTAGCCAAAAAACAACATCGCACACAACACAGCAATTTAAACATCCTTGCTCCCCAGGAGGGCAGCACCCCATTTGGTCCCTTTTGTGTGAAGCCTTAAGTCAGTATTTCCTGAACATCCAGGTCTTGCTAAGGGACTTAGAATGGGAGCCAAGGGGGCAAGAAGTCGCTGGAAATCTATTTTACAGGAGAAATTTCCCGTTTCTTGACAATGTCAAAGGGGGCATGTAAGCAAGAAAGCCTGTGTCCTCAACTGTTATTGTTAAAAACCCTGCGTTTTCAGTTTGTTTTCTTTTACTGAATCGTCCCTTCAGAAAGATAGGAGAGGGGAGAGGGATAGAGAGGCAGGGAGGGCACGGGGAAATGAGATTGTAGAAGTGGAGGTGGCTGCAGGACAAGCCCCACAAAACTAGAAACGCCTCTTTCCCAGTTCCTCACCCAGTCCCACCCCTAGGGAGGTGTTGACAAAATGCCTCAGTTATGGATGGTTTGAGAGCCTGGGCTGAAGTTCAAAAAAGAAGGCTTCTGTGTGGGTCCTACTCTTCCCCTGCTCTTGATCCCAGTACGGTCATCATGACTTTCTCCCTGCCTATCACCTACTGGCTTGCTTCACATGACACAGTAGGGTTCCCTGGGAGCTGGGGCAGCTCCTGTGCCCCAGCAAGGGGCATGAGTCCTCAGGCACTTCTTGAGGTCCTTGTTAAGCAGGAAGCAGACGATTGGGTTGACAGCAGCCTGGGCGAAGCTCATCCAAACAGCAGTGGCCAGGTAGCGGTGGGGCACAGCGCAGGCTTTCACAAACACTCGCCAGTAGCAGGCCACGATGTATGGTGACCAGAGGAGCAAGAAGAGCAGTGTAATCGCGTAGAACATTCGGCCCAACTGCTTTTCACCCTTGACCTCGTCCATGCCCAGTAACCGCCGGCTAGCTGCATGCCCATTCTGCCGGATACCCAACAGAGTTGGTGGCATGGGCCCACGGCCAAAGCCAGCGATCCAGTTGGCAGCAGCCTGGCCGGTAGCCCCAGGGCCATGGAATGTCCAGTTTTGGCTGATGGCTGGCACCATCTGCACTGGCTTCATCTTGCGGTGACGATACTCGAAGAGTAGCAGCTTGCCATAGACAGCATGCGTGGCTGCCATGAGCACAGCCAACATAAGCATAAAGCCCAGTGTGTCATTTGCTTTGAAGTAGCGATGCTCAAAGATGCACTGGTCTTCCTCTCGGATAAACTTGTAGGTGCCCACATCAAAGACAGGTGGGAAAGCCATGGCCACAGACAAGGTCCAGGCCATGCAGATGACAGCTGCGCATGTCCAGAGTGTCATGCGCTTGGCATAGAAGCGGTGGTGGGCGATGGCCATGTAGCGGGTGACGCTGATGCAGAACAGCATGAAGGCCGCATGGAAGCAAAAGAGCACAGCCATAAAGGCCACAATCTTACAGCTGAGTGCACTGAAGGTCCATGAGGAGCCATGGCGCACAGAAGCCAGTACAAAGGGGAAGCAGATGGCAGAGCGTATGCCATCAGCTAGGCACAGGTCCAGCAGAAAGTAGTAAGGAGCCTTGTGCAGGGCACGCTCCTTGAGCACCAGCAGGGATAAGATGGCATTGCCTGCCAGGCTTACACACATGATCAGTCCCAGCAGCACCAGCTTCACATAAGCCGATGCTGATGGCAGGGACAGTGCGCCGCTCACCTCCTCAGGCTCTCCGGTGGTGTTGGCCATACTGAGGGGCAAGGGCTACCTCCAACCCTAGGGGGTCGGCCAGTCCAGTATTTGATGGGCCCTGGGGGACTCCATCAGTTGTCTTGCTGAGCTACACCTGCAAATGGGGACAAATAGAGGGGGAGAGAAACAGAGATGAAGATAGGAGACAGAGAAGAATGCAGAGACAGAGTGGTAAATAACGAGATTGAAAAATGGAGACAAGGATATAAATGGATAGAAAACAACACAGAAATGGAACATGATAGGGGAAAGGAGAAACATGAGAAAGAAACAGAGAGGGCAGGTTAGTGTGGCTATGAACCTTCCCGCTGACTCCCCAGACATCCCTGCTCCTAGACCTCCCAATGTGCTCAGATACCTCTTTCTTTCTCCACTGGTGGGTCTGCAGGGTTGAGATGTTGGCCCAACTCTTCCTCCCTTCTACAAACCCTAAAGTTGTATTCAAGCAAAGCGTTTTATTTATTTTTTTACTGTTACCCATAATCCAGTACACATGTGCCTCAAACTAAAAGTTTTACACAGTACTAATCCTAATTGTGATATACTTATTCATTTCTGTTGTATTTCATGTTCTGGTTTGTTAAACTATTGACAGCTGCTCATTGGATTTCTTTCTATCTTTCACTCTCTCCCATCCCCCCCCACCATCTTACTTTATTTCTTCATCTGTCTTTTCCTTTTGCTATACTGGGGATTGAATTTAGGACCTCAGGCCTGGTAGGCAAGAGGTCTACCAATGAGCTATATCCCTAAACCTTTTAAAAATTTTACTATCTAAACCTTTAATTTTGTGCTGGGTGGTGGTGGCACACACCTTTAATTCCAGCACTCGGGAGGCAGAAGCAAGTGGATCTCTGTGAGTTCCAGGATAGGTTCCCAATCTACAGAGAAACCCTGTCTCGAAAAACCAACCAACCAACCACCCAATCAAACAACACCCCCCCAAACAACAACAACAACAAAAAACCCCTTTTAATTTTGTAATAGATTCTTGTGAAGTTGACTGGGATGGCTATGAACATTTTACCCAGCCCACACAGGTCTTGAACTTGGGATCATCCTGCCTCAGACTTCCATGTGCTAGGATTACAGCTTTATGCCACTGTGCCCAGCAAAATATTTTTATTTGTGTCAGGAATGTGTGTAACATGCTCTATGAGCAGTGAGAAGACTAGTGTTATTTCTTTCTTTCTTTCTTTCTTTTTTTTTTTTTTTTGGTTTTACGAGGCAGGGTTTCTCTGTATTGTTTTGGAGGCGTCCGTCCAGCCCGGCCTCGAACTCACAAAGATCCGCCTGCCTCTGCCTCCCGAGTGCTGGGATTAAAGGCGTGCGCTACCACCGCCCGGCGAGAAGACTAGTGTTAATGGTGCATTTCAGAGATACAGAGGTAAGAGGTGAAGTCACAGAAGACCAAATGTTGTAGTGCTGTGGATCACGATAGGCCTGTGGCTTTTGTTTTGTGTGAATATATATGAATGTGAAAATGCAAATATGTTTGTTGCGTTGCTTCATTGAGAAAAACATTCCTTTATTTTAGGTCATTCACTGTTTCAGGCACTGAGGATGCAGTTGTGAATCAGACAGATGAAAGATTCCTACTCTAGCACTTGGGAGGCAGAGGTAGGGTAATCTCTGAGTTCAAGACCATCCTGGTCTACAGAATGAGTTTCAGGACAGCTAGAGCCAGAGAAACCCTGTATCACAAACAAACAAACGAACGAACGAACGAACGAACGAACAAAGAAACAAAGAAGCCAAAAGAGAAAAAAAGAAATAGTCCTAGTTTTGTGTAGTTGACAAATTAGGTAATAAGAAGAGACATGGGTGAAGTTAATAGCAGGTGATGACAATATTCTGAAATATAACCATGAAGTAGGGGAGGAGGATTTAAATGTCAGATGAGGATCTGGGTTGGGAGAGCTTCACAAAGGAGAAGTTATCTAAGCAAACAGGCTGTTTAGGTGTAGAGGACTCTAGGCAGGAAGAACAGTCAGAACAAAGGCTCTGACATGGAGCTACACTGGAGCCAAGAAGCCATGCTGGCTGGAACATTGCACAAAGGGCAAACCTTGGGCGGTGAACTCAGAGTATCAGCAAGGACGTATGGAGGCTATAGTAAGGGCTCTGATTCACAATTACTTGGAGGGTTTTGAACAGAGGAAAGATGTGATTCGCATTCAGGGTTGAATACAATCCTACTTGTTGGTGTGAGAACAGGTATGTTCCATGAAGGTAGGAGGGAGTAGGGTAGGGAGATTAGTGAGTCTTCAGTAGTAATGCAGGTAAGAGATCACAGCATCCCCATACTCCTTTCCCTTTTCACCCGAATCTCTCTCTTCTAACTGTATCTTTTACTTTTCAAATCCACATTATTACCTGCCTCATACTATTAACAGAAGCCCCATAAGGGCAGGGTAGGTTCCCTCCCCTCCAAAAGATCACTATCATGCACACAGTAGGTTCTTGGTGAAAAGATGCCAAGGGCTCCATGGAAATATCTACACTGCAAGCACAGCCTGGGGCGCAGGCTGGCAATGTGGGGCCAGGACAAAGTGACAACATTTCCCGGAGGGAAGGGAGCTGGGCTGGGCCACATGAAACGGAAGCAGGAGAGGCTGAGCATTACAGTTGGGGCTGGTGCTGGCGTGGGGGGTACGCTAGGGAGATGAGTGTTGAAGTGGATGCCTTTTTACCAACGCCTTCCTTGTGAAGTTGTCCCCTTTACGTTGTTTTCTAGCTCAACAGAGTCTGGTGTTACAGTAAAAGCAGTAATTCTTTTTGACATCACTAAGAAGTCTCATAGCCAATGACCTGCTGAAATGAGAGCATGCTAGGGCAGGGGTTGGAAAGAAATGCAGACAGTCGGGTCTCTTTCAGTCCCTCAAGGTCTGATGTCTTCTACCCTTCCCAGGACTGCAGACTCTCTCTGCTGAGTGTGTGCAAAGGTACACACACACACACACACACACACACACACACACACACACACACACACACACACACACACACACACCTTAGCCTTGAGGGTGAGTAAAGGTTAGGCATAGAGACAGACTAAGTGTAAGAGGCAGTCAGATACACAGGCAGATGACAAAGAAAGAGACATGTTTGCTACAGGCAGATGGTGACATAGGAGAAGGAAAGACAGAAAAACAGAAAAAAGGTCAGGAGAACAGATAGATATGGAGAAAGAGGAGAGGAAGAGTGACTTAAAAGAGACATACAGATAACAGAGAAACAGTGAATGGTAAAGAGGAGACAAAAGGTGGTTAAGGATAACAGCAGAGGGAAAACACATCTAGAACACAGCTCCTGTAAATATGGAACTCCTGTAACTCCCTATGGGATTGCATAAGTGAAGGTGAGGGTTTTGAGAAATTTTACAAAATTTCTGGATGTGTAATGACCAAAAATGAATTCAAAAATCAAAGGTATGATGAATCCCACATATTTCTGGCAGCAGTTGCTCATGTTACATCATACATACAACGCTACTGAAGCAGTGGTTCTGAGCACACAGCACGCACACTTTGCACTGAACATGCCACCAAAATCCCCATGACAACAAATGCTATCTGAAATACCTCAGCTCAGACTTGACACTACTGTATGCTATGAACTGCAATGCTTTTGTTGTGTATACAATTTTTCTTTTATAAAACATAATGGTTTTAAGTACAGAAAATAAAACTTTAACAGTTTCCTACTATCATATAAACATTAAATTAGCATGCCATTATATTGTATTGTATTAGAATGTTTGATTTAAAAAAAACTTGCCATTTCAGGTGACTCTCTGTGAGTTCAAGGACAGCCTGGTCTATGTAGAAAGTTCCAGGGCAGCTAGAGCTACATAGATCCTGTCTCAAAAACCTTAAAAAATAGAATATTAAAAATGAAAGAAGTTTGCCATTTGGGTTGCTGAATTGAGTGTCATAAAAACCATTAGATGAATTTTGACTTGGGAATAGGACAGAATTTCCAACAATTTTTGAAATGTCCCCAACCATACTTCTACCATTTTGCATTGCATGTTTATGTGAAGTGGGGTTCTCAGTATTGACAGTTATAAAATCAAAATACCAGTCAAGATTTTTTTTTGAGACAGGGTTTCTCTGTGTAACAGCTCTGGCTGTCCTGGAACTTGTTCTGTAGACCTGGCTGGCCTCAAACTCATTGAGATCCACCAGCTTCTGCCTCCCAGGGTGCTGAAACTAAAGGCATGCACTACCAAAGCCCAGCACCAGTCAACTCTTAAAAACATTGAGGATGCCTTATATGTTGCAGTAAAAGAAAAGATTTAATTCTTTGTGTTAAAAAAGCACATCTATCTCAGTATGCAAATTTACTTTTGTTTTTATGAATAGTAAAATTATATACATGCCTGAGAATTGCTTCAGATAAATTTGTTAATTAATAGTAAATATTTGATTTGTATACTTATTTCCTATAACTATATACCTGGGGGAGCATAAAAAAGCTCTTAGGTGAAAAGGGTTATAAGTAGAAAAAACATAAGGAACCCTGATCTAGAAGACTAGGGAGAGATAAAAGGGCAGAGAGTAACATGCAGACACAGAGACAAAGCACGTAAACATGTATGGGGAGACAAACTAAGACTGATATTATATGTGTAGCTTAGGGTCTCAGTGAAAACAAATGGTAAAGCTAAAACCAACCCCTTCAGAACAAACAACCAACAAAACCCCTCAAATACAGCAAGCAAACAAAGCTCCGGTGTTGCTGGGAAAGCTTAAAGAGGCTGCATAAATGAGGTCAGGTGCTCCTAAGCACACTCTGGCAGCAGCTGAGGCCCAGTCCAGGCAAAAGATAAGTGTGCGTGCACAGCGACTACCTACTGACAGGTGTCTGAAAACACAGCCTCATGGACAGCAGTTTTCGTGTGTGTGCAACACACACACACACACACACACACACACACACACACACACACACACACACAGTGCTTGCACAGATGGAGGGCTTGTACCTAGTCATAGCATAGGGCTTTGTTCATTACAAAGGCATTACTGCCCCCTAGGGGACATTTTGGAAATTTACAGGAACTTGGGTGGGGCTGGGGGAGGAGGGGGTGTAGGTTGCCTTATGTTAAAAGTGCAAGATACCCTATTATTTGGGGGTGTAGAGAGAGTGTGTGTGTACATCACTTAGTGATATGCGGGGTAGTCTCTGTCCTGCAACTCCCAGGATTCTGAGCTTATAATTAGGTGAGCCTAGAATTTCTTTTATTAAGATAAAGGAAATTTTCTTTCTCCTAGTTTTAGCATATGCTGAGTTATCCAGGAATGTGTCTGTCATGTGAATCAAGAGGAGACTGTATTTTACTTTTTGGTTCACTTCACTAGTGTGTAAAATTTTAATACGAAGCCTCTGTCACTTTCCTCTACTTTGTGAAGCTGATTTTTCTTCTAAACTACCTTTACTTATTATAAGCGCTTACAAGTCTCCAATTATTTTCTTGAATCTCTTGAAGTGTGCCACACCTAAGCAGGTATATACCCAAATAAAAATTATTATAAATAATCTCTTATTTGTATTATAGTTAATAGAATATGTATATTATGTAGGTACAGTATGGACTTCTTTCTAAATGAAACATGCAGAAATATTATATTATCTATAAACTCCATTTCTAGATAGTAAAGGACAGATTTTATGTAACAAATTTGTTACATAAAAAGCACATTAAGTGATGTCTGAGAATTGGTTATCAATGCAGACACACTGACACTCTGTCTCACATAGACATATCAAAATCCTGCCTTCTCTTAGAGTTATCTTAAACACACACACACACACACACACACACACACACACTGATCAGTAACTACACACAGCAAACCTGTCATTTTACACATGGATTTCTATATACTCACCGAGCTGATATATCCGATTGCTCAAATACTCCCACATATTCAAACTCTCACAACAGCATATCTATATCATCGCATATATAAACACTGCTGCAAAACTAACGTTCAGATTAAATATTGATCACATCATCAAATTCACAAACACTTGAAATGTGCTCCCCAGGTATGTATACACACATATAATGCCCCTGAG
Source organism: Mesocricetus auratus (assembly GCF_017639785.1). NCBI lineage: Eukaryota > Metazoa > Chordata > Mammalia > Rodentia > Cricetidae > Mesocricetus > Mesocricetus auratus. The sequence continues at coordinate 8,420,215 of NW_024429188.1, forward strand.
GTACCTACAGATATATTTGCAGGTAAGTAAAAAACTGCTCCCACATATATGTATGTATTCCACCAAAAGAAACCAACTTACCCTTCCTCACTTGACAATACAGATTAGGTACACTTGACAATACAGATACGTACATCCTGGTACATACATGCCCCTCTCCATTAATAGATAAACTGTCAATGATAAACATAAGTGTAATAATAGTTCTAACATACTTTCAATACAATAGACAGCCTCACACTCTCTCACGCACATTTCATCTATATGCAAGTGCAGTCAAATACAGAGATTAAAAACTTACTTGCACCTGCAGTCACTGGAATATAAAAAGACACGTGCACACGGACAAATGTGTGTAAACATACCACTTTTGCTCTCACACTCACTAACTAATATACATATTCAACAACAGGTATAAGATAAATCTGCTCATGTGCGCAAATCAACTAACTCCTGCAGGTAGATGTGGAAATATGAATAGAGCTGCCCGGCTGGTACTTGCCACATCAGGAAACCTAAGTAAGAACAGGCACAGGAGGCTGTGGCAAGAACACTGTGTTTCAATTGCTTCTTATCAAAACACCCCAGATAGTTTGATTATTACCTCCCACCTATTTATCATCAGTGAGGTTTTTGGTTTGGCCTATGTCTACATGCATGGTGTTTGTTTTCTTTTCATTTACTCTTGTTCTTACTTTTCCTCACTGACAAAAATAGAAAAGTTGGGGGCTGGAGTGTGGCTCAGTGGTAGAGCACTTGTTTAGCATACATATGCTCATAGCAGGGAGAGGGGAGAGGGAGCAAAGGGAAGAGGAGGATGGGGGAGGAGTGCTGTATGATTATTGCTATGGACTACAGCTTGTCTAGCTCTTATCCAAAAGAGTATCGGATACTGGACTTTTTCAGATTTTGGGATATTTGCATAGATACAGATGATCTTGGGCATGAGACCTAAATCTAAACATGCAACTCATTTGTGTTTTGTATATACCTTACACACAGCATGAAGGCAATTTTATGCAATATTTTAGTGTCTCTACATTTTGTCTGTAACCTGTCACAAGATATTGGGTGGGAAAGTTATCCCTTGTGGGATCATGTTAGCATTTAAAAAATCAGATTATGGAGTATTTCAGATTTTTAATTGCCTTGATTGTTATTTCTTTATAAAAAGAACTCTTTTCTTTTTTGGTTTTTCGAGACAGGGTTTCTCTGTATTGTTTTGGAGGCTGTCCTAGAACTCGCTCTGTAGACCAGACTGGCCTCGAACTCACAGAGATCCGCCTGCCTCTGCCTCCCGAGTGCTGGGATTAAAGGCGTGCGCCACCAACGCCCGGCTAAAAAGAACTCTTTATTATAGTTATCTCAAACATAAAAATGCAAGTGGGAACATGGCAATGAACCTTGGTGGACTCAACACCCAGATATACCAATTATGGATTCAGAGCCCAGTCTTCTTTTGCCTGTCCACTTCTCTTAGCCCTTAGTTTTGTAAACCATAATTATTATACTATGTCACCCATAGAAATTTCACTATCTGTTTGAAAAGATGAGGAGTCCTCTGTAAGCATCATAATATAACATTTTTATTATTTCTTAGTCTACTTATTGATTTACTCACTATTGGCATCTGTTATTAACAATTAGGCAAATCTTGCCAGGTGGTGGTGCACGTCTTTAATCCCAGAACTCTGTGAGTTCGAGGCCAGCCTGGTCTACCGAGCAAGTTCTAGGACAGGCTACAAAGCTACAGGGAAACCCTGTTTTGAAAACAACAACAACAACAACAACAACAAAATTAGTCAAATCTGATTCTTGGTGCTATTTCATGTTTATGACCTCATAGTTTTAGGTAAAAATATTTGTTGGTGAATCAATGAAGCTGTGCTGGTTAGGTTTTTTTTTTTTAATTGATAAAGCTAGGGTCATTTGGGAAGAGGGAACCTCAGCTGAGGAAATGACTGGTAGATTGGCCTGTAGACAAGCCTGTGGGGATATTTTCTTGATTAATGTTGATTAACGATTGATGCAAGGCAGTGTCCTTCCTGGGCTGGTGGTCCTGGGTTGGTTAAGCAAGCAGATTGAGTGAGCTCTGAGGAACAAGCCAGTAAGCAGCACTCCCGCATAGCTCTGCTTCAGTTTCTGCCTGCAGGTATCTTGCCTTGAGTTCCTGCTCTGATTTCCCGTCATCATGGCCTGTAAGGTGTAATGAAATAAACCCTCTCTTCCCCAAGTTGCTTTCGGTCATGGTCTTTATCACAGCAGTAAGAAAGCAAAGTAAGATACTAGTTTAACTGAATTGATTCATCAAAGAACAGCCTAGGATTTTTATGATTTTTGTCTCAGTGTTCCTTTCTAAAAAACTCAGTGAAATGTCAGTTTCAGAAGCTACAAAGGTCTGCTGTCCCCTCCAAGAAAAAGATAGAAGGGCTGGGCATGTGGCTTAATGGTAGGCAGAGTACTGGCTTAACAAGTATGAGGCTCTGGGGTTGGTGAGGGAGATAGGAAAGGGGAGGGATGGCAGAGAAAGAGAAGGGGGAAGGAAGAAGGGACGAGGAGAGAGGGGAGGAGAGAGAGGAGAGAGAGAGAGAGAGAGAGAGAGAGAGAGAGAGAGAGAGAGAGAGAGAGAGAGAGAGAGAGAGAGAGAAAGAGATGAGAGAAATGTTGATTTGAATTTTTTGTTTGTTTTTTGAAAACAAGATCTAGAGATCCATGAATGACTTGGTAATCGCCATATTCACTTCACAGCCCCAGGTGACCTTAAACTCCTAATAATCCTCCTGTCTCAGCTTCCTGAGTACTAGGATTACAGGAATATGCCCTACATAACCTTAGACTCAGATTTTTTAAAGTTAGCCCTGGCTGTCCTGGAACTCACTCTGTAGAACACGCTGGCCTCCAACTCAGAGATCTGTCTGCCTCTATCTCCTGGGATTACAGGTGTGTGCCACCACCACCCAGCCAGATTCAGATTTTTTAAAATTAAAATTTATTTTTATTTTATGATCATTGGTGTTTTGCCTGCATATATGTCTGTGTGAGGGTGTCAGAAGTCCTGGAACTGGAGTTACAGACAGGTGTTAGCTGCCTCGTGGGTGCTGGGAATTGAACCTGGGTCGTCTGGAAGAGAGCAAGTGCTCTTAACTGCTGAGCCATTTCTCCAGTCCCAGATTCAGATTTTTTTAAAAAAGCACTTGAGGTTAGAGAGATGGCTTATACTGGTAGCACCAGTAGACTCTATGAGTTAAAAAAAGAAAACATAGGACTGGAGAGATGGCTCAGAGATTAAGAACATTTGTTGTTCTTGGAGAGGACCTGAGTTCGGTACTCAGTACCCACATTGTGTTCCACGACCATCTGTAACTCCAGTTGCAGAAGATCTGACACTATTACCTTTGCGGCACTAGGTATGTACACAGTACTCATACAAATATGCAGACAAAGCACTTGTACACACAAAAATAAAATAAACCTAAAATAATTTTTTAAAAGTACTTGTAAGTGCAAATTAAGAAACCAGAGTTGGGCATGGAAGTACACCCCTTTATCCCCAGCACTCAGAAGGCAGAGGCAGGTGGATCTCTGTGAGTTTGAGGCCAGCCTGGTTTGCAAAGCGAGTTCCAGGACAGCCAGAGCTGTTACATAGAGAAACCCTATCTCAAAAAACAAAAAAACAAACACAACACAACAACAAATAAAGAAAAGAAACCAAGATCTTTTATGAGATGATTAGATTATTCTTATACTGAGCTCAGTCAGCTAATGACAATGTTGCAGGGTTAATAAGAAAAGCTAAGCAAAATCTTACATGCTAGCATTCTTTTAAAAAAGATTTATTTTATGTATATGAGTGCTCTATCTGCATGTACAGCTTTATGCTAGAAGAGGGCATCATATTCCACTGGAGATGGCTGTGAGCTACCATGTGGTTGCTGGGAATTGAACTCATGACCTCTGGAAGAGCAACTGGTGCTCTTAACTGCTGAGCTATCTCTCCTGCCCCATATTGGGGCAGGGAAATTGTCCATAATGTGTTTGGGATGGATGAGGTAAAGAAAATAGGCAAAGGAACAGTTTCAATTATTGCTATTAGAAGACACACTGGTGACAGGTCAGAGATGGCACTAACCTAAAAAACTGTTGAACTGAAAGGAGTTTTCACTATATATCGATTTATGGATGTGTCTGTCCATGTTTAGACTATAATAGTAATCAGGGACCCTGAAGAGAAATTTGATTAGTACAAAAACAAACTAAGGTTAATATATGTAAATTTATCCATGAATATTTTGAAGTATTATGGAAACTGCATAGGTCTATGGATCGATACTACTGTTATTTTGTTTTGTATAGAGACAAGGTCCCATTATGTAGCCCTCCCCGGCCTGGAGTTTGATATGTAGACCAGACTGGATGCTACTGTCGTGATGACAAGTTTGTTTTGATAATACCAGATTCACTTGTAAAACTTTTTAAGTCTGATTCCACAGTGTATGATGAACTGACTAATTAACTGTCTAACTAACTAACTGACTGACTGACTGACTGACTGAATTTAACCAAGTTCAAGACTGTTCCCGTGTATCTTTTAGTTTTGTGTGAGGACTTGAAATCATACAAATGTTTTTCTGTTTGAAATCTAAGTGGGTAGTGATTTTGTAAAAAATATTGAGGGAGGAGTGGTAAGATGGCTCGGAAGGCAAAGGCACTTGCTCTCAAGAGTGAAGCCCTGAGTTTGATTTCTAGGACCCACATAGTGGAGAGAATTTACTCCTGCAAGTTGTCCTGTGACTTCCGTATGTGCTTAGTGGCATATGTGCATCACCCCTGACAACGTTAATTTTTAGAAAGCATTATGAGATAAAAGAAGCATCCAATTATTTCTTTGTGTGTGTTTCTCGTTTTGCAGATTTGATACTGACTGGCTTCAGCATACCCCTCTTTGAACATGTGAGAAAAGAATTTCATAGAAAACAACAGCTACCCTATTTCTTTTGTGCAACAGGGTATTATGTAGCCCAACTTGGTCTTGAACTCTCTATGTAACTGAGGATAACCTTGAACTTTTGATCCTCCCAGCTCCATTTCCCCGGTGTTAGGATTACAGGCGTGTACTACCACACCTGTTTTATGGGCTGCTGGGGATTGAACCCAGGACTTTGTGCATAATAGGTGAGCACCATGCCAGCTAAGCTACATGCCCAGCATTGCACTACATTGCATACACTCAAAATAATGTATATAAAAATAGACAGCACTGACATGGTTTATAGATTTAAAGCAAAACTCCAAGTGAGGGAAATGGAGGTTAAGTAGGACTCCTGGAGTGATATCTACTTGCTGTTGCGATCTGAACACAGAATAAACATAGAGCCAAGTTTATGTCTACTTAGTAGAAAAGTTTTGTCATAATTTCAAGATACTCAAGATGAAAATTATCTGTTATATTCAAAATTCACGAGCACTTGTTACAAGAATTTTATGTGCATGTGTGGTGGTGTGTGTGTATGTGTGTGTGTGTGTGCACATGCGTGGCAGTTAGAGGACAATCTTGTGTGTCAATCCTTGCTTCCTTGCTTTCCACTTTGTTTGAGACTTTATTGTTTGCTGCTGTCTGTGCAGCTGGCCCCAAAACTCTATGGAATTCTCCTGTCTTCACTTCCCATCTCGTGCAGGTGCATTGGGATTAAATATGCACACTGCTGTGTCTGGCTTTAAGGAGGCTCCGGGTATATGAACCTAGGTATTCATACCTGCATGGCAAGTTTCTTTTTAAATTTTAAGTAGGTTTTGTTGACCTACAGATTCATACAGCTGTGTTTCATACATTCAAGTGAATCATGAAGGAAATTAGGGCAAAATATGCTGTGCCACCTCCCTGGTTACCTTATACATAAGTGGCTTCCAATATTAAGAAGTGATAAGCCATGACAGAAGTTTATATGTGCCAAAGCTATATGGTATTACTTGATCCTTTTTTGTTGTTGTCCGTAGCTTTCACCAAGAAATACAATTACATGATGTAGCATTGCCAAATCCAGATAAAAATGAGCAAAAAAATGAATGAAATAACAATAAAACAAGCCATGGTAGTAATGACCAAAGGCTCAAAAAGACGATGACTTCTATGGACTCCCATCAGTGAATAAAAAAAAATTACTCTGAGCTGAGTATGGTGCCTTTGATCCCAGCACTCAGGAGGCTGAGACAAGTGGTTCTCTGTGAGTTTGAGAGTTAGCTCCAGGCTGGCCAAGGCTAAATAGTGAGACCCTGTCTCATTTTTTTTTTGTACTGAGAGCTTGGCGTGGTACATGCCTGTAAACACAATATTTGGGAGGAAGACGCAAGTTTTTATTGTTTTGTTTTTTGAGACAGGATCTCACTACATGGCTCTGGTTGTCCTGAAATTCACTATGTAAATCAAGCAGACCTCAAATGTACAGAGATCCACCTGCCTCTGCCTCTCAAGTGCTGGGATTAAATCATGCTCTGCTTTGCTAGGAAGCCACAGGTGTGAAGCCAGCCTGGGCTACACAGTGAGCTCTAGGCCAGCAAGACACTGTTTCAGAACAAGAGAGAAAGAAAGAAAGGAAGGAAGGGAGGGAGGAAAAATATTATGCACTCCATTGTGTCATGAAATAATCTGCAAAAAGATTTTATTTGAAAGCTGCAGACAAATTCAACGTTTAATAAATCCCCTAAAACATTGCAGTTTTTCCTTATAATCGCATAATAAAGAAGAAAAAGTAGGGAAGTTCTTTTCATCAAGCTGCTGTTCCTCAAAATACTTTACTCTAGTGTGTTATACAGATTTTACTTTCTGTGGATGCTGAGTTGTGTGAATGCCCTAAAACACTAACATCTAGTCACACTGCATGTAAATACTAACACAGAGAGATAAATATATGTATATGCGCACAGGACATTCAAGTCTGAGCTCGTATTCAGACTTAAATCAACTGATAAATACAATTAGTCTCTCTCTCACAAAGAAAATAGGGATGTGATCTGGTACCCGTTCAACAGAAAATCACTGAGGGATATACAACACACAGATAGCATAGGCAGAGACACATTCACCACCAATCAAAGGGCACTTGGAAGCTGGTGATGGTGGCACATGCTTTTAATCCCAGCACTTGGGAGGAAGAGGAAGGTGGGTCTCTGTGAGTTCGAAGCCAGACTGGTCTATACAGCAAGTTCCAGGACAGTCAGAGCTGTTACACAGAGAAACTCTGTCTCAAAAAAGCCAAAACAAAGTAGATCAAAGGGCACTTGGAGATACACGTACACACAAACCTAACTACATGGACTTACACTTTCAGACACAGTCCTGCATGTGCAGGCAAAAAAATTGACATTAGACAGGGGTCAAGTTATGCCTCACATTGGCTCTTACACTAAGACATTGAAGCTATTACATTTTGTTTTTCCATTTATTTATGTGTGTTCATCTGTACCCCATGCACACACACAGAAGTCAGAGAACAACTTTCATAGTTAGTTCTCTCTTTCTACCATGTGGGCCCCAGGTATTGAACTCAAGGTTGTTTGCCTTGGTGGCAGGCACCTTTACCCACTGAGCCATCTCACTGGACCCCAAAAAAGCCACTTTCACAAATGCACCCTGGTACACAGTCATTTACATATAGCATTGACACACTTACAGGCATAGTGCCCAGGCTCACAGCTGCACAGAGAGGCAATCAAGCAGATGAAACAATGCAGACTCATGCCTCCCAAACCCACACAACCACTGAGGCTTAGAAGCATACAAACACAAACCTTCAGATGCCCACACGTACACATTCAACCTTTACTGAACAATGCATTCCGATACATGGCCATATCGACACAAACCCATACCACATCAACCTTCTGAATTTTATAAACAGAACAGAGACCCACATGCATACATGTACATACTGGTAACTACAAACCTAGTTCCCTAGTCAGATAAAAACACACCGGCATGTGTGACACAGAATCATGTTCACATATGTAGATATACGTGCATTTTCGCAGATATTACACTATCACACATATGTGCACTCATACACCTAGAAAGTATATACTAGCAAATATATATAAAGAGCTTAATGCCCTTCCACTTACCCTTGAGCACAATTTTCCTCACACATCTGTGTTTCTGTATGAACACTGAGATACTTGGTAACTGTAAACCAATTTTCATGTACAAACACACTTTGTTTTTGTTTTTTCAAGAACAAACAGACTCTTACATAAAAAGAGGCCAGGCTCATTTCCTTGGACATACATGTGGGCATGTATAATGAGTAAAATATGTATATGGAAATATCCTTTTTACTTGTAGATGAATGCACATTGTTAGCCATCAGGATAGGGATAATTGTAACAAGTATATACAGGTGATACAGACAGGTAATATACTGTGGTAACATTAATAAGTAATTCTTCATGAGAGGGTTCATTCCATGCTATGCACTGTTCCAAGCACTCTTAATGTATTGACTCAGCCTATTCCAACATTACAAGACATGTAGTTTTATTTCTTCCATTTGACAGACAGGAGGCTGGGGCTTAGTTGAGGTTATGTGATTTCCTAACCGAATTCACATTTAGAAATATATTCACCTCAGGTGCTGGAGTGATGACTCAGCCGTTAAGAGCACTGGCTGCTCTTCCAGAGGACCCAGGTTCAATTCCCAGCACCCACATGGCAGCCCACATAACTCCAGTTCCAGGGGATCTGATACCCTCACACCAATATACATAAAAATAAAATTAAATAAATTATTAAAAATAAAAAAACAAAGAAAGATATTCACCTCAAACATATATTTTATAAAACTATATGGAACTTTCACACACAAGTTAGTTTCCATTGACTAACATGCTTAGGCACAAATGGTCATTCATACCAAGTTGTGGACAAGTTCACATTACAGACATTTCAGCAGTGATACATATGCCCAAGAAAATATATCCATGTGTGGTCACAATCACAAACTTTACTCATAAATAACCACACTATAGAATACACAAAACATCTAGATACAGCACCTATAAAAAAAGTCACACAAATCCATGTTAGTTATCTTCCTAACTGAAATACATGCGAACACACACTATCCAGATGTACCTTCACACATGCTGGATTTATTTCTCACAAATATATATTTTCTTTCTCACACATACCCCTTAGAGTCTCTCCCCCCATCTATTCAGAGAATTGCATATATCCTAGTCAGATATACCCACATTGTCACCAGCCCCAACCCTAGACATATACACATTCATTCCTTCTCACACTCATCACTCAGATACACCCACTGTCACACATATACCCAACACCAATATACTCACACTTTCATACACATTCCATTTACATACATCCATTCTCATGTATAATCACCTCAAATATGCTTACACTTACAGTCACTCTATCCAATTAAAGTCACACTATACAATCTCTAACTTAGCATCCCCACATTCTTACATACAGTGTTTAGATACACTTAAACTTAACCCCACCCCACTTGGAGCCCTCATACCTGTCTTAAGTTTACTTACAATCTTTTTGAAATGCACACTATCAAAATACACCCAAAGTGACACATGCACCCAAAACACTGCCCTTGTATACACCCCACCTAGACATATTCACAATTTCCCAAGCTAAATATGTGCACAGCAAGACACACACACACACACACACACACACACATTCATATATCACCAAGATACTGTTCTAATGTAGAGAACTCACATTCAAACACAAATTTTGTTCAGATGTACATTCATACTGTCTCACATTATCTGTGTCTGTCTGTCTGTCCTCCTGCCTGCCTGCCTGCCTGTCTGCCTGTCTCTGTCTCTGTCTCTCTCTCTCTCTCACACACACACACTGCCACCTAAGTATATTCACGCATTCAAATCTATTCTATTCCAAATGCACCCACACATTGTCTTGAACACAGTCTGGATGCATTCATATACTTACTCTCATATATCATCAGGATACATCCACATCTCATAAACATGTATCATCCCAATACTCATATTCTCAGGTTCACTGAGTCCACTGATGTAAACTGGATGAGTGTATGAAGAAAGCGTTTAAGGCACATCTGTGTGGGAAGTACTGTGCAGAGTGTGGGTTGGGTACATCCATATGGTGTGGAGGAGATGAAAGCATGGGTGTATTTGGATAGTAGGTTTGTGTAGAGGTATACACAGATTGTTTGTGTGACAGCTGAAAATATTTGGGTGGGATGTGTGTGTGTATCTTTGTGTTTCAAAGAATCCTTGCCTTCCTATCATACACAATTATCTCCCATGTAATTTCTTACATATACATACTCTACATACTCAAGTCCCCCATACCTACTACTTCCCTAAGATAAACTGTCCCTTATGCATATTTGTTAACATCTAGATTTCTGCCTGGTGGCATAATTGGGGTGCTCTCTGTGAAATGTCCAGGTGCACATCATTCATACTTTCTCACATTATCTGTCTCTCTGTGTGTCTCTTTACACACACACACACACACACACACACACACACACACACACACACACACCCTATCCAACCAAAGCTCTTACTAACCCTGGGCACTATTATGATGCCATCCTGTCCTATGGCAGTGGTGAGATGGGAAGGGAGATTTTTATGTTTCAAAGTTTCATCACTGCCCCTGATGGTCATTAGTGAGCATGTGGAGAATACTGTGCAGAATATGAGTGCATCCATATGGTGTGAATGAGATGAAAGCATGGGCGTATTTGGATAGAAGGTTTGTGTAGAGATCAGTCTGCACAAGACCAAAGGCAAATCTTCTATCAGACAGGCAGGTACACAAATACTCTTATTTATCCACACAGGCACATATGCTTGGACTTAGTCACAAGTATATCCACTTACTCTTTTAAATAGGCTATATTCATATGACTTACTCATGAATGACATGCATTCACTCACAAACACAAGGTGTACACAGGTGTACTTTTACATATCTGTAGAGATATGTAAAAATATATGTATCATATCTAAAGAGATGATAAAGAAACAGGGGCACAGAAGAGGGAGCTCCTGAACAGGTATACATATACATTCAAACATAACCACAGAAGTATATTAGCATGCACACATACATACATACATACATACATACAGACAGACAGACAGACAGACAGAGAGACATATCTATATAGGTGTGCTCACACATATCCATACCCAGATATGCAAATGCTTATAAATGAGATGATGTAAACCTATGTGAATATTCTAATACATAGACTTGTATGTACAACTGGCCATGTACATACACAGCATATTCACATGCTTATAGACTTGTACATACATTAATTCATTCTTATATGTATACAATTAACTATAGAAACACAGATACTCACAAAAGCACATGATCACAGTCAGGCATATATATACCATTACATTCATACACCCATTCTGAGAAGCCACATAAATGAAAGAACAGTAACTTATATTACATTGGAATAGGACACAAAGGCACATTTCAACACATGCACATATAGGACACTCATGTATTCTTGCACATGCATAAGATTTGATCAACTTATCACATACACACAAGCAAAGATATCTTAAATAGATGCATAGACACACATACACACAAATGATCTTGTCAACTGAGAGTGGCATGCGCATAGATTTATATACATTATTCTGTAATATATGCTTTAGACAAAAGATAAATACAAACATACAAGTGCAAATAAGAACTGTGCAAACTGGTACTTTACACATTTGTGTACTAAGACAGGCATACACACAGGCCTTTTAGATATACACTTATTTGTGTTTGACCACACATGCCCATGTACAGATATGTTCACTTGAATATATGCACAATCAGGTATTAACAGATACTAGCATATATATGCACAGTCACTCAAGACATATTCAAATACACAGTCACACTCAAAAATTCAAATAAAACACATAGTGAGACACATGCATCCAAGTATTATGAAATGTGGTTACTCATGCATACCGTAATCAAATATGCACTTGCACCAAATTAGACATCATAAAAATGTAATCATTCACCTATGCACATAGCCTTGTGAGTATTGTAAACCCCACAGTCATATTAAAAATGTAGTTCAATGTGCACACATAAAATATTTTTCATTCATCTACTCTTCCCTTATCCCAGTGTGACTATTTATACTTACATTTCTTTAAATAGATATGAACACATAGGTTTGTTGAGAGACAGTGAGCACTCACATGCACATACAGACATAGTCATAATGAAAAATGCTAAAGAATCTATAGAGACTTTCACACACAGGCATATTCACACAAATATATGACAGGGACATGCACAACACATATAAGCATGTACACACACATCCTCTCCTATATGCACGGGACACAGGTATATGTCTTTTTGCTCACACACATTATTTAGATGAACCCACACTGCAAGGCACATGTGGGAAAACAGGAACATACACAAAAAGATCCAACTAGGCATTCATTTGCTTGGACATATAGACTCAGACACTCATATACATATGACCAGACATGTGTGTTCAAAGATAAATTGATACCACACACACATAAACAAACATTCAACAGGCCTAATATAGGCTCAGAGTAACACATCAATACTTGGGTCAGAATCAAACATGACCATTTGCTCGCCAGATATGCAAAACCATGCCCTCCAGTTCAGACACAAACCTATCCAGACACCCACACAATCCCATATGTCATCACATAGCCTGTACACACACACACACACACACACACACACACACACACACACACACACACACACACAGAGTGCAGTGATGATACATGCACACACATTATACATGCAGTCATTTTTTTCATGTATATGTTTAGTTTCAGGTCCAGATGCCTCTGGACAACAGGTTAGGTCCTCTCCCCTCCACATCAAATGGTTCTTCAGGAAAGTCTACTCATGTCTAAAGGTCCTAGCCCTCCCTGTCCTTCCTAGGAAATCTGTCTTCAGTCTCTCCCCTCTTTTGGCTCCTCTGCTGATCCCTATCCCCTTGGTATTCTACCACATCTCCATATCTAGAAACCAGCTAGGAAACCCCTCTCTCCCCTGCCCAGGGTCTAGATGGGCAGACTCTGCTCCAGGTCTCGTTACTGCATGGACCACACCCCAGCTCTACTCAAAGCCCTATAATCTCAAAAGCTTCAGCCTTGTCTCCAGTCCCTGCCAACCACTGACCATAAGCCAAACTCTTGCTAATTTCCCCTCAACAGAGGGACACATACCGGGGCCAGGAATGCTGCAGGCTGTAAGCCAGACCTCTGCTGGCTCACAGTCTGGTGTGTGTGTGTGTGTGTGTGTGTGTGTGTGTGTGTGTGTGTGTGTGTGTGTGTGTGTGTTCAAATAGGGACAAGAGCAGGGAAAGAACCCCGCGTAGGATAGGAATGACTGTCCACAGCTACCCGTCATTTCTTACAAATGAGAAGTAACAGCATATAGCTGTTCTACTTCCCTACACTTGCCACCCTCCATCTTTCCACCTGCTGCCTTCTCTAGCTCTCTGCTGAGACCCTGGAGAAAAGGTGCTAATCCTCCCCTAATCAATAGCAATACTAATCACGAGCAACCAGCAACAATATTGACCCTGAGCTTTGCTGGCATTGCTCAGCGCCACCCTGTGCACACATTGAACTTTTGCATGCATCAATTTATTTAATCCCTGCACGCATCCCCAAAGAACAGGTTACCAGTCTCTTTGGCAAACGGGAAAACCAAGGTTCAACAAGTGACATGCCTCCACTAAAGTTGTGAGCTAGTAGTTAGGAGCCGTGTCCCTAGTAGAATCCATGTTCTCCATATACCAGCTTTTCCCGCACCTCCAGATACAGGGACCTCTGGCTACTGTGTCATTGATCTGGAGGTCCCAAACACAATATGGGTATCTGAAATAGAAACAGAGAGCCATGTGATAGAAGCCAGGGCCCACAGTGTGGGGACCACTATGTTGTTCTTGCCCCCTGTATATCATCATGGGGGACATGTTCAAGCTCTCTCAGAGCCCAGGGCCTGAATGTGCTCCCTACCCCCACCTTACCTTCCTCTATTCCTATAGCAGCTTCCTCCCACTAGCTGGGACACATCTTCCAGGGTGAGTGAGCAAAAGTATGTTACCTGTGGGTAGAGACTGGGAAAAGAATAAAAGAAGGAATGAGGGGTGGTCTGCCCTGGGAGCAGCTTCCATCATATCTTCCCACCTGCTTGCTGCCCAGGTTCTCTGTGTCTGTCTCTCTTATACACACACACACACACACACACACACACACACACACACACACACACACACAGAGAGAGAGAGAGAGAGAGAGAGAGACAGACAGACAGACAGACAGACACACACACACACACACACACACACACACACACACACAGAGCTCACACAAATTCTGCAAGCCCAGGAACCTGGAGAAAAGGAAGCTGCAGGCATTGTGAGAATAAGGCTCCCTGGGTCCTCAGGTACCCCTTCCACAGCTCGCACACAAGGGGTGGTCTCGTGTCTAAATGTGACCATAAGGATAGAAACAGATCCTGGGAGGGGTTGGGGGTGGGGAAACAGGTGGTGGCTCCCTTTCTTACGGGACATTCGGGATTATGGAAGATGGGGAAAGATAAGCAGTCCTGGGGCTTGAGTGTTGCTATAGTCAGTGGTGAAGCAGAGAAAATGGACAAGAAACATGACAGTTATAGAGACTGAAAGGTGGGGAGACAGAAGAGAAGTCCCAGCTCCCCTCCTCCCCTGGCTCCTTCATGGAAGGATGCTGACTACTTACCTGGGTTCTCTTAGCAGGACTGTCTTGGAATTCAGGAAGGGGACTCACTCTGTCTCAACCAGGATAAACCACAGTCCGGGCCACATTGTGGGACCCTCAGTGATCTGGCAGCCAGTGACACTCCTGCTCCTGTTGCCGTGGATACAGCCTGGTTGGTCTAAATTGCTGGCAGCAGAGGAAGCAGGTGCCAGAGGGGTGCACTTGGTAGAGCTGGAGATGTTGGGGAACACCAGGTGGGCAGCACACAGCTTTGGGGTGCCCAAGTAACGGGCAGGTGGGGGTCCTGGTAGGTGCTTCTCCCGCTACACACTCCCACCCCCATCTTCATGCCACCGCCAGTCTGGGAGGGGGCCAGCGCTGGCTCCGCTACTGGTCTGCCTGCCTGGCTGCCGGTTCCCCCCCACCCCCCACCCAGTCTGCCTGCTGGCCGCAGCCTTTTGTCCTCAGAAGACACGGTCCCAGCGGGGACCCTGCCAAGCTTCTAGCAGATGCTCAGGGTCCTGGACTCCTCACTGGGAGCACAAGAGCCATGGCCTGGGAGGGCCCCAGGTTAGGGGCACACTCTCATGCAGGCTAACCCCACTCTCCCGGTCTGGCGAGGATGGAGAAGAGGTGCAGGTCCACAGCCAGAGGCAGCAGCAGAGGTGGTGTTGGGGAGGGGATGGACGCCAGAAAGAGGGGGAGGGGTGGAGGGAGAGAGAGGCTGGCCTGATAGCCGTGTCCCAGGTTTTAGATCCGGGTTGAGAAGGGTGGCTCAGAGCATCCAAGGGGGGGTCCTGATGCGAGACGAAGGTATGGTGAACCTGCCGGAAGGACCTTCCTGTTCAGGGAATCACCCCGCTTCACACAGATCCAGGTTCCACGGTGCGGGGAACACCTAGCTTGGATAGGGTCTCAGTGAGCAGTCGTGGCCCCTTAGCTGGACCCTGTGTAGCCTGTTGGTCCTCCCCTCTCCTCGATTTGCACAGTCCCTGCCCGAGGGGCGGGTGGAGGAGGGAGGGAAGCAGGGAGAGCAAGGGAGGGAAGAAGGGAGGCTGAGCAGCCGGGGAGACTCCCAGCCACCAGCAAGGTCCTCCCTGGGGCGGGGCGGCTGGGGTTGGGGGAGGGGGCTGGCGAGACCGGGAGAACTTGGCTGGCTGGCTGACTGAATGGGGATACTTGGTATGGTGGCTGTTCTTGCCAGGACAATAGCTGGCTGACAAAATCAGGCTCAGGCCTTTCTGACTTGAGAGAAGCCTGCGTGGAGGTTAGGAGAAGTAGCCAAGAGGTTGCCGAGAAAGCAACTTGTTTAGGCTACTCGTGTAGGGAGGGCAGGGCTTGTAAAGGTCTGGGGTCTGGTTTTGGACAAAGATTTGGTGGAAGTTTCTCAGGTTTGGCATGGGAAGGCTTGGAAGATAGGGTAGATTGGGGTTCCATGGGTAGGGTCTGGAAGCTATTTTGGAGGGAGGTGGAGGAACAGTACAGACACCCAGCTCAGAATAGCCCCTGTCAGGGTATCCCCAATACTATTACTTTTTCTGGATCAGGAGGCAGGCATGAATCCATACTTAAGGTTGTGTTCCAGGACAGCATAAAGCGAAATATGAGAACGCCTGGTGAACAGAAATGTGAAGATCAGGGAATCCATTTCTGTTTTGAATCGGTATGAATGGGGACCCAACGATGCTGTAGTGGTTCCTCTAACTTCTAGCACTCAACAATTCCAATTCTGTTGACATACAAATTATTTTATTTGTTTTCTTCCCTCACTTGTTGGTTCCTTCATTAAATACAGCTTTATGCAGGTCCAGTGCGGGCCTCAGATGACTTGGGTGGATCAGACTTGCTGCCTGCCCCTGTGAAGCCCATGATCTACTACCAACCTGTGAGCCTGGAAGTCACGCACCTGCATCCGGATCCCTCTAGGCCTACTGTCTGGAAATATAAATCTGGTAGGTGGGAGAGGTGTGAACCATTTCTAGAAAACCTTCAGGTGGTTATTTTTATGTCTGTAAAATTTGGGCACCATGCTTTGGAAAGGGATAAAATCCTATGGATTGAACATAAATTCACATAGGAAATTAGGAAATACTTTGAACTGACCTAGAATGAAAATCCTCACCTGCAATCTTGGGAGATGCCTCTAAGACTGTGTGGAGGGAAGATTTTGTAGCTTTAAACTCATATATTTTAGAAAAGAGGAGCTGGATTTCTGTCTTAAGTTAGAAAAAGATAAAGGAGGGAAATGGTAGACTTACTAGAGAGCAATGGAGTAGAAAACAGAGCCACACCAAAGAAGATCAACAGCGTTAATGGTTCCGTGAGGAATTCCTGAGACATCGTGATTCAGACAATAAGAAAGCATGTAAAAGTATCAGGAACACTAAGTTATAATGAGAGGCTATTAGAATTACAATTTTATGCTTGCAAATTTCAAATTTTTGGCAGATAAAATTTACTAAAAGTCACAGAAAATATAGAATATCTGAGCAATCTTATAGCTAACTATTAAAGACACGGAATTTATAATTTTAAAAGGTTTATACAGAGAAATCTCCAGGTGCCTAGGGAGACGGTCTCAGTAAATAAGAACACTTGCTCGGCAAGCATGAAGACCTGAGTTCAAATCCGTAGCAACCATGTAAAAGGGTGGCATGGCTGTGCCTGCCTGTAATCCTACCACTGATGGGCAGAGGCAAGTGAACCCCTAGAACTTGCTGGCCAGTAAGCCCACCCAAAACACGGCGAGCTTCCAGTTCAGTGAGAGAGCCTTTCTCAAGCGAGTATGTGGAGAGCACAGACAAAAAGGACTGATTTGTTCTGCCCTGGTCTCTGTGTGCATGTACACATGCGCACACTGTCTGGGTCCAGAGGCTGTTCAGTAGTAAGTTCTGCTGCTTATTCAGAGAAAGCCCCCCACTAACTTTCTAATTTTACACAAATTCTTCAGGGGGTTGGGGAAAATTATGATTGTTCAACAGGTGCAAAAGGAAAGTACTTTAATAAGCAAAACATTCATAGCAAACTTAAGTTTCCTAAGAATTTAAAGAAGGTTATTAAAATGCCCTGGTTTCAGACTTCATACCTAATGGGGAAATACTGAATGCTCCCAGAGCAGAGTCACCTGGAAAGAGGGGGACTTCAATTAAGGAATTGCCTCTAGCACGCTGACCTGTGGGCATGTCTGCAGGGTAATTAGTGATTGATTTGGGAGGCCCAGACCGCCTTGGGCAGTGCCGCACCTGGGCAGGTGGTCTTGACTTGTATTAGAAAGCAAGCTGAGCAGGCCATGGAAAGCAGCTGGTAAGTGCAGCCCTCTGTGGTCTCTGCTTCAGCTCCGGCTTCTGTGTTCCTGACCTCCCTCAGTGATGGACCTGGACGTGCAAGACAAAATCAACCTGTTCCTCCTCACGCTGTTTTTGGCCAGAGTTTACTCCAGCAGCAGAAAAGCAAACTTGGACATTAAGTTTGCTTCCTAGGACTGGGAACAGGAATAGGCTGCCTATTATAAGCAGTATTATTCAAATTGTACTGAAGGTCTTGGTCAGTGCAAGGAAAATATAAAAAAGGCTCAAGATAAAAATTGCAGTCCTCCCCCTGGAACCCAGTGACAGAGATGGAGGAGTGATGAGCAAAGGCGTCAAGACTGTGCTGGTGAAACCCACAGAGACAGCTGATCAGGCAAGGGGGAGCTCTTGAACCTCAGACTGATGACTGAGAGGCCAACAGGGGACTGATCCAGGCTTCATGAATGTAGTGTCAGTGAGGAGGCCTCAGAAATCTCTGGGGCCTTGGGTAGTAGATTAGTGTTCACCATGGCATACAAATGAACTTTGGGAGCCCATTCCACATGGAGGGATGCTCTCTCAGCCTGGCCACATGGAGAAGTGCCTAGGTCCTGCCCTGTATGAAATAATAGACTCTGGAGATTCCACCAAGGAGGGCTCACCCTCCTTGGGGAAGGATGTGGGGATTGGGCTGGGGTTGGGTCTGGGAGGGAGAAGGGGGAGCTGGGATTGACATTTGAAGCATGCATGTTTCTAATTTAAATGAAAAATACTTTAAAAATTGCAGTCCAGGGCATGGGTTACCTCCCTATGAGTTTTTGGTCAAGGAAGCTCCAGGTGTCTCCAAAATAACACAGGCTATTGCTTTTGTCCTTGACTGCCCACTGTAACTCTATAGTAAGAGTCTATCACACACTTTTGTTGCAGGTGACAAAGAAATCAATCTCAAACTGAGCAGGAAATGTCTTCCTCCTTTCTGGCTAGCTTTCATACTGACAGAAGGTGCTCACTCGGCTGGTCAGCAAGGGAGAAAAACTATCAATGGACCTTGCGTGCTACAACTATGACCTGCCAGGCAAGAAGTACCTGCTGGTGCAGTAGTGCCACAGCTTTCATGAGGTAACTAAGCACTTTCTGATAGGACCTGAGGTCTGCTCCATAGAAGGGATTTTCATTCCAGGTATTGTAATTCTGGTCAAAAGCCGATGTCTGGGGAGGTCATAGAGCCTAGGGTAGAACCTGCTGTTATATTTTGCTAAATGGCCATGCTGTCAGATTGCTTTCTAAATATGATCATATTCTATTGCACATGTGTATGGAAGTCTCAAAAATAAAGATTTGAGATAAAAAGAAATTATAAACATTAAACATAGCTAATTTTTTTGTATTTTAGTTATAAAAAATAAAGCTGTCTGATAAAGAAGAAAAAAGACATGAGAAAAGTAAGCATGAAAATATTTACAAGTATGATTATAGAAAATTAAAATGTATTTAACGTTATTAGAATTAGAAAAACTATCAGGGTTATGAGACAGGTTTAATATAAACACTAGGCCTTTCTCCCTTTTAAATGCTCCCAATAATGAGTTAGAAAGATGAAGAAGACATTATTAAAGTCATTATTAAGGAAATCATTGCCGGGCTCTCTGTAATTTTGGAGCCTATCCTGGAACTTGCTCTGTAGACCTGGCTGGCCTCAAAAGATCCACCTGCCTCTGCCTCCCAAGTTCTGGGATTAAATGCATGAGCCAATACTGCTGGCAATGATTTCTTTAATAACGACTTGTTTTGGGGGATGGCCTATGGGACCTCACTGGCTAACAACTCTGAATCAATTCCTGAAATAACATTTTTCTCTTTTTTATTTTTATTTTTATTTTTTTTGTTTAAAAATTGTTTTCATACAATGTATATTGAACACGTTTTCCCCCCTCCTCCAGCTCCTCCTACATAGTGCCCACTTCCTTAGCCACATAACTTCATGTGCTCTCTCTCTCTCAAAAAAAAAAACAGGAAAAGCAAAAAACAAAAATCAAAACAAAGAAGAAAATCAATAAGGGAAACCCCAAGCCAAATCAGTACAAAACCAAAACAAAGTATGCACAAAAAACCATGGAGTCCTTTTTGTGTTGGCCAACTAGTCCTGAGCATGGGGTCTGTGCTGGAGTGCGGTTGATATTCCCAGTGACACTCCATTGAAGAAAGCTGATTTCCCCCTACTCAGCAGGTATTTAGTGCAAATAGTTTCTCGGTTAGGGGTGGGATTTTGCGTTCACTTCCCTTTCTCAGTGTTGAAATTTGGAGGTCTTGTGCATGTTGTCTCAGTGTCTGTGAGTTCATATGTGGCTATTTCCTGGGAGTCACCCACCACCCCTGGTTCTTTTCTTTTCTTTCCTATAGACCACTAATCCTTGAGTTTAATAAAGACATCCAATTTAGGACTAAGTGCTCTACATCATCCCATTGTAGATCTCTTTGTTAATTACTACCTACTGCAAGAAGTGGCTTTTCTGATGAGGATTGAGTGATACTGAGCCCTATGATTATAGCATTATTAGGAGTCATTTTATTGCTATGTTCATTTAGCAGGATCCTAGTAGTAGGCTTTTCCCTAAGCCTGTGACCTATCTTGGCTCGGGTTATCGACCACTTTATCGGTGTCAGATATGGGTTCCATCACTTGGAATGGGCCTTAAATCCAATAAAAAAGTGGTTGGTTACGTCTGTAACTCTTGTGTCACTGCTGCACCAGTGTATTTTGGATGCAAGTCTCTGTTTTAGGTCACAGGGTTTTTAGCTGGGTGAAATTGATGATTTCTTTTCTCATCTAGTAGCGTGCAAAGTACCTTGCAGCACTGTGAACGCTAATAATTAGGAATGAAGCTTCTTGTTAGTCACCACTTTGATTTCTTCATGTTAGATGACATAAATAAATGTTGTCTTCAGCAATAAGGACTTCCCATCAGGTTATGGAGAATAACCAATAATCTTGACACTAGCCTATGATTGCTGGGAGAGTTTATGGGGCTCATATAGGACTCAACAAGATGTAGCCAATTCCTGGCACTGGAAGTTTTACTTGGTGGCATAAGATGTCTAGTTGGGGTATTATCTCCATGGTGACTCAATTTAAATTCTTCCCACATTTGTATATATCTTAGGATGCTTTTTTCAGGAGTAGGCTTCCATATGGTTTTTCAAGTGACTTTTAGTGTTAGTTGTTAATCCCTTATTCCTTCCTTTACCCCATGCTCCCATTCTCCTCTCCATTTAATCCTCCCATTCTAGTTTCCCCTTATCTCTTTATAACACTATACTACTCTACTTTACATTTCTTAAAAGATTTCCCCTCCCTGTGGTCACTTACTAGGAACCCAACCTCTGTGGTTATTTGGATGGAAACACACATATAAAAAGACTAAAAGCTAATATCAGCATGTAAAAGAAAGGTTGCAATATTTGCTTTTTTATCTTTTTGGTCTGGAGCACCTCTTAGTCAGGATGATTTTTTTTTCTAGCTCCATCCATTTACCTTCAAATTTCATAATTTCATTTTTCTTAACAAATGAATAGTATTCTGTTGTGTAAATGCACCACATTTTCATTACCCATTCATCAGTTGATGGGCATCTACGTTGTTTCCAATTTCTGGCTATTATGAAGAGAGTGGCAATGAACATGCATGAGCAATTATCTCTGTAGTGGGATGTAGAGTCCTTTGGGTATATGCCCAAGAGTGTTATAGCTGAACTTGTGGTAGATTGATTTTCAGCTTTTTGAGAAACCTCCACACTCATTTCCATAGTGGCTATACCAGTTTGCACTCTTACCAATAATGGATAAATGCTCCCTTTTCCCTGCATTCAAACTAACATGTGCTATCATTTGTTTTATTGATCTTGGCCATTCTAACTGGGGTAAGATAAAATCTCAAAGCCATTTTAATTTGCATTTTCCTGATGGCAAAGGATGTTGAACATTTCTTTAAGTGTTTCTCAGCCATTTGAGTTTCATTTTTTGAGAACTCTGTGTTTAGTTGTACATCCTATTTTTAAATTGGGCTATTTGTTTTCCTGATGTTCAGGTTTTTCTCCCCTTGTTTACTCTAGATATTAACCTTATACCAGGTGTTTAATTGCTAAAGATCTTTTCCCATTCTGTAGGCTGCCACACTGGTGGAATGACAGTGTCCTTAGCTGTACAGAAGCTTTTTAGCTTCATTAGACTCCATTTGTTAATTGTTGGGCTACATGTCTGTGTTATCAATATCCCGTTCAGAAATTTCTTTCCTGTGCCATTGAGTTTAAGCCTATTTGTTGCTCTCTTTGCTATCAGTTTCAGAGTATCTGCTCTTGTGTTGAGGTCCTTGTGCAGAGTGATAAGTATGGATTTATTTGCATTCTTTTACATGCAACTGTCCAGTTGGACTATCACCATTTGTTGAAGATGCTGTCTTTCCCCCAGTGTGTATTTTTGACTTTATTTAGGTGTCTGTAGGTATGTGAAATTATGTGAGTCTTTAATTCTGTTCCAATGATCTATGTGTCTGTTTTTAAAATTACATTACAGTGCTGTTTTTATTACTGTAGCTCTATAGTTTGAAGTCTGAGATGGTGATACCTCCAGCAGTTCTTTTATTATTCAGGATAATTTTATTTATCCTATTTTTGTTGTGTTTTTGTAAGAATTTGAAGATTATTTTTTAATTTCTGTGAAGAGATGTGCTGAAATGTTGATGGGGATTGCATTGAATCTATAGATTGCTTTTCGTATGATAGGCATTTTTGCAATATTAATCCTATTGCTCCATGAGTGGAGATATTTCCATCTTCAGGTGTCTTCTTCAATTTCTTTCTTCGGTGTCTTAAAGTTTTCTTATGCAAGTCTTTCTCTGCTTGATTAGAGTTATTATAAGATATATAATTTTTAAGACTCTTAGGCAAAGCACCATTTCCTGACTTCTTTCTCAGTTTGTGTTTAATTTTTATATCGGAGGGCTACTGATTTTATATGTTAATTTTGTACCCTGGTACTTTTCTGAAGTGTTTATCAGCTGTAGAAGCTTCCTGTTAGTCTTTTGGGTCCTTTATGTGTAAAATATCTTCTGCAAATAAAGATACTTTGACTTCTTCCTTTCCAATTTGTATTTCTTGATTTTTTTCAGCTGTCCAATTGCTATAGCTAAGACTTCAAGTAGTATATCCAACAGGTATGGAGAGAGTGGACATCCTTGTTTTGTTTATGATTTTAGCAGAAATGCCTTGAGCTCTCCATTTTGGATGATGTTGGCTATGGGCTTGCTGTAAATTCCCATTATTATGTTGAGGTATGGTCCCTTGTATCCTTAGTCTCTCCAAGGCTTTTTATCATGAAGGGATATTAGGTGTTGTCAAAGGTTTTTTTTTCTCCATTCAATAAGATCATGTTTTTGTCTTTTAGTCTGTTTATGTGGTGGGTTACATTTATTGATTTATGCATGTTGAAATATCCTTGCAGCTTTGGGATGAAGCCAACTTGATGATGGTGTATAATCTTTTTTTTTTTTTTTTGGTTTTACGAGACAGGGTTTCTCTGTATTGTTTTGGTGTTTTGGAGGCTGTCAGTCCAGCCCGGCCTCGAACTCACAGAGATCCGCCTGCCTCTGCCTCCCGAGTGCTGGGATTAAAGGCGTGTGCCACCACCGCCCGGCTGTATAATCTTTTATAATATTTTTTCTTTACGTAGTATAACCTATTAAGGTTCTTCTCCCTCTACTCCTCCCATTTCTTCCCCACCTCTGCTCCTGTCTGCATCTACTCCTTTTTTTGTTTCTAATTAGAAAACAAACAGGATTCTAAGGGATAATAAAATAAAATAAAAACTTGATACCTCAGTATTGAGCAAAATAGAAAAACAGAAGGAAAAGAACCCTGGAGAAGGCACAAGTTTCAGGGACACAGTCATTCGCACACTTGGGAATCCAATTAAAACACTAAACTGGAAGCTACAATATATGTGCAGAGAGCCTGGTGCAGACCCACGCAAGCCCTGTGCATGCTACCTCAGTCTCTGAGTTCATATGAGCTTTGATCATGTTGATTCAGAGGGCCTCGTTTTCTTGGTGTCCTCCAACCCCTCTGGCTCTTATACTCTTTCGTCTCCTCTTCCAACAGGGTTCCCTGAGTCCTGAGGGAAGGGATTTCACGGAGAAATTCCATTTAGGGTAGTTCCCTGTGTTTGTTGTCCTCTGTTTCAGGGAGAAGCTTCTCTGATGATGGGTGAGCAAGACATTTGTCTGAGTATAACAGAATATCATTAGGAGTCATTTTATTGCTGCTTTCCTTTAGTAGAACAGTAGTATTTGGTTTTATCCTAGGTCCCTGGGCTATCTTGTTTGAGGTTCTTGGTCACACAAGCAGTGTTGGATATAGGTTCAATCTGTGGAGTGAACCTTAAGACAAATCAAATATTAGTTTGTTATTCCCAGAAGATTTGTGCTTATTGCACTAGTGTATCATACAGGCAGGACACCATTGTGGAAAAAAGGGTTTGTGGCTGCCTTGGTGTTTCTGTTACTCCTTTGATAGTGTGCAGAATACCTTCCTGTACCAAAGATGCTAGAATGTGGGGATAAAGGCTCTATGTAGGCACCAGCTGGATTTCTCCATGGTCAATGAATTGTGTTAAGTGTTGTCTTCATCAATAGGGCCTTCTGTCATTTTGTGAATAGTAACATAGTTGGCAACAGCCTGGGTTGTTTGGGGATTCTCATGGGACCACTTTGGTCAACAACTCAATTAGTTGTAACCAAATCCTGGGACTGGAAGCTGCATTTGGTGACAAGAGATGTCCAGCTGGGGCTCTGTCTCCTCATTATTTAGTTACTTCATTTACATTACCTTCTTATATGTAAATCTTTTAGGAAGCTTCTATTGTATTAGGTTTCCATACTACCCTGCAAATGGCCCTTAATTTCAGCTGTCTCTCCCTGTATGTCCTTCTTCATCCCACTAGCCCTGCCCCTGCCAACTTGATCCTCCCATTACAACAATCACCATCCATCTATAATTATCTATTCTATTTACTTTTCATAGAGAGATCTATCTGTCCCTTCCCCAAGTCCCTTACTCTACATATAACCTCTGTGGTTCTATGGAGTATAGCTTGGTTATCATTGATTTAACAGCTAAGTCCACATATAAGTGATTACATGCCATATTTGTCTTCTGGGTCAGGGTTACCTCACTTAGAATGACTTTTTTCTAGTTCTTTTCATTTTCGTGTGAATTTCATTTTTTTTAAAAAAATGGCTAATAATATTCCATTGTGTAAATGTACCACATTTTAAAAATCTATTCATTTAGATTGTAATTTCTGGCTATTATGAATGGAGTATCAATGAACATGGTTAAGAAACTGTCCTGTGGTAGGATGAAGTGTCCTTTGGGTATTTGCCAAAGAGTTGTATAGCTGGATTTTGGGATAGATCGTTTCCTATCTACTTGAGGAACTGCCATACTGATTTCCATAGTGGCTGTGCAAGTTTGTATTTCCAACAATGTGTGAATGTTTCCCTTACTCCAAATCCTCAACAGCATGAGTTGTCACATGTGTTATTGATCTTAGCTATTTCTTCAGGTGTAAGATGAAATCTCAAAGTAGTTTTGATTTTGATTTCCCTGATGGCTAAAGCTTTCTTTAAGTGTTTCTCAGTCATTTGAGTTTCCTTTGTTTAGATATGTACCTCATTTTTTACTATTTGGGTTTTTTGACAGAGTTTTCTGAGTTTGTTATATATTTTAGATATTAGCCTTCTATTATATGTGGAGTTGGTAAATTTTGTTTCTATTTTGTAGGCTGCCACTTTGTCTAAATGATGGTATCTGTTGCCATACATAAGCTTCTTACTTTCATGAGGTTCCATTTATTGAGACCTCATGAAACTGTGCCTATGTTAATGGTGTTCTATTCAGAAAGTCTTATACTGTGCCAATGTGTACAAGACTATTACCCATTTTCTCTTCTATCAGGCTCACTGTATCTGGTTTTATGTTGAGGTCTTTGATCCATTTAGAGTTGAGTTTTATGCAGGGTGATAAATATGGATCAATTGGATGGTTCGACATGTGGCTGTCCAGTTGGATTACCACAATTTGTTGAAGATGCTGCCTTTTCTCCAGTGTGTATATTTGGTTTCTTTGTAAATAATCAGGTGTTTATAGGTGTGTGAATTTATGTCTGGACCTTCAGTTCAATTTCATTGACCAACATACCTGTTTTTATGCCACTACCATGCTGTTTTTCATACTATTGCTCTGTAGTAAAATTTGAGGTCAGGGGATGGTGATACCTCCAGCACTTCTTTTGTAATTCAGGGTTATTTTAACTTTAACCATCCTAATTCTTTGTTTTTCCATATGAAACTGAAAATTGTCTTTTTTTGGAGTTGTTTCCCATTCTGCCATGGCAGGAAATTTTTTTTTCTTTAAAAATTTGAAAGGTGTTGTTTCCCTGATTTCTTTCTTGGGCATTTGTATATAGGGTGGCTACTGACTTTTGTGAGGTAATTTTATAATTAATGAGCCATCTATTTTGCTGCAATTGTTTATAAGTTATAAGAGTTTCCTGATAGAGCTTTTAGGGTCACTTATGTGTGTTCTCATAACATCTGCAAATAAAGATACTTTGACTATTTCCTTTTCTGTTTGAATCCCCTTGATCTCCTGCAGTTGTCTTATTGCTTTGGCTAAAACTTCAAGTACTATAATGAATAGGTATGGAGAGAGTCAGCTTCCTTGTCTTGTTTCTGGTTTTAGTGGAATTGCTTAATGGAGTTTCACTTCATTTATGTTGATGCTCACTATGGGCTTGCTGGAAACTACCTTTTATGTTGAGGTATATCCCTTATTTCTCTAATATCTCCATTAGTTTTATCATGAAGGGGGGTGTTGGACTTTATCAGAAGCCCTTTCTGCATCTAATGAGATGATCATGTGGTTTTTGTCTTTCAGTCTATTTATAGTTCATATTTTTTCTATTTACTTGAGTTCAGTACAGAGTTTGATTTTTTCTTTCCATCCAATCTTTTTTGAGCTTATTTCTTCTTGTTCTGCTAGAGCTTTCAAGTGTGTCATTAAGTTATTAATATGGGATCACTCCAGTTTTTTTAAAAAATGTAGGCACTTAATGATATGAATTTTACTCTTAGAACTTGTTTTATTTTTTCTTAAGGTTTGAGTATATTGTGTTTTCATTTTCATTCAATTTAAAAATGTTTTTAATTTCCTCTTGATTTTTGTTTTAACACAATTTTCATTCAGTGGTGGTTTGTTCAGTTTTCATGAGTTTGTGTATTTTCTGCTGTGTCTACTCTGGGTGGTATGATAGAATTCAGGGTATTATTTCTATTTTTTAAAAAATATATGTTGAGACTTCCTTTGTGTCCTAATAGGAGGTTAATTTTTTAGTATGTTCAGTGGGCTGCTGAGAAGAAAGTATATTCTTCTTTGTTTGGGTGGAATGTTCATTAGATGTCTGTTAGGTATCTTTGATTTTCTTTTTCTTCTCTCTCTCTCTCTTTTTTTTTTTTTTTGGTTTTTCGAGACAGGATTTCTCTGTAGCGTTGGAGGCAGTTCTGGAACTCGCTCAGTAGACCAGGCTGGCCTCGAACTCACAGAGGTCCTCCTGCCTCTGCCTCCTGAGTGCTGGGATTAAATGCATATACCACCACCACCTGGATGTATCTTTGATTTATAATATTACTTAATGTCATGATTTCTTTGTTTTTTTCTGAATGATCAGTTTATTGGCATGAGTTGGGTATTGAAGTCTCCCACTATCAGTGGACAGTCTTGTCTTGTTCCTGATTTTAGTGGAATTCGTTTGAGTTTCTCTCCATTTAATTCGATGTTGGCTATAATATGCTTGTTGTAAATTGCCTTTATTATATTTAACCATGTCCCTTGTATCCCTAATCTCTTCAAGACTTTCATCATGAAGGGGTGTTAAATTTTGTCAAAGGCTTTTTCAGCGTGTAATGAAATGATCTTTTTTTTTAAAATTTCAGTTTGCTAATGTGGTGAATTACATTGACTAATTTTTGTATTGCTGCATCTCTGGGATGAAGCCTACTTGATCGGTAGATAATCTTTTTGATATGTTCTTGGATTCAGTTTGCAATTATTATTTTTTATTTAAATTAGAAACAAGGTTGCTTTATATGTTAATCCCAGCTCCCTCTCCCTCTCCTCCTCCCACCCACCCCCTCAGTCCCCCACCCAATCCCCACTCCATTCCCCAGGGAGGGTGAGCCCTCCATGGGGGATATCCAGAGGCCCTCCCCTGTTCAGGCTGAGAGAGCATCCCTCATTGTGGGATGGCCACCCAAAGTCCATTTGTATGCCAGGGATAAATACTGATCTACTACCCAAGGCCCCATAGATTGCCTAGGCCTCCTCACTGACACCCACATTCAGGGCATCTGGATCAGTCCCATGCTGGCCTCTCAGCCATCATTCTGGGAAACAAGAGCTCCCCCTTGTTCAGGTCAGCTGTTTCTGTGGGTTAAACTAGCCCAGTCTTGATCGCTTTGCTCATCACTCCTCCCTCTCTGTCACTGGGTTCCAGGAGTTCAGTTCAGTATATAGCTGTGGGTGTCTGCCTCTGCTTCCATCAGTCATTGGTTGCAGGTTCTAGGATGGCATATAAGGAAGTAGTTGAACTCATTATCAGGGAGGGACATTTAAGGTGGTCTCTCCACTATTGCTTAGTTTGCCAACTGGTGTCATGCTTGTAGATCTCTGGAAATCTCACCAGTGCCAGATCTCTCCTCAAACCCATAATGACTCCCTCTATTATGGTATCTCTCATCCTGATCTCCTCTTTTCTTCCCCGGACTCAACCTTCCTGCTCCCCCATGTCCTCCTCTCCCCTCCTCTTTCCCTCTTTCTCTCCCCCTTCCCCCTCCCCTCTCCCCATGCTCCCACTCTGCTCAGGAGATCTTGCCTCATTCCACTTCTCTGGGGTATCATGCATATCTCTTGTTGAGTATTTTTGCATCTATGTTCATAAGGGAAATTGGTTTGTAATTCTCTTTTTTTGTTGGGACTTTCTTTCCCGATACAATCTATTTGGTGTTCTGTATGCTTCTTATACATTTATAGGCATCTCTTTCTTTAGGTTAGGAAAATTTTCTTCTATGATTTTGTTGAAAATGTTTTCTGGGACTTTGAGCTGGGATTTTTCTCCTTCTTCTATTCCTATTATTCTTAGGTTTGGTCTTTTCATAGTGTCCCAGATTTCCTGGATGTTTTGTATCAGAAATTTTTTTAGATATAACTTTTTCTTTGGCCTATTTGATCTGTTTCCTCTATTGTATCTTCAATGCCTGAGATTCTCTGTTCCATCTCTTGTATTTAGTTGGTGAAAGTTGTCTCTGTTCTGTTCTCATCCTTAGATTTTTTTGTATTTCCAGAATTCCCTCAGTTTGTGCTTTCTTTATTGCTTCTATTTCCATTTTCATTTTCAGGAAATATTCATTTGCTTCAACTGTTTCTCTTTTTTTGTTTTCTCTTTGCTTTCTCTAAGGAATTTATTTGCTTCTTCTTTAAGGACCTCTTTTATCTTTATAACGCTGGTTTTCTTGTGTTTCAGCTGTGTTGGACTATGCAGGGCTTACTGTAGAAGGATATCTGGGCTCTGGTGGTGACATACTGTTCTGGCTATTGTTGACTGTGCTCTTATGCTGGCATCTAGGCACCTAGGTTTGGGGTGATTATAGTTCTAGGTGCTGGTTTTTGAGTTTGTCTTTGTTGGAGGGGTGTTTGTTCCTTGGTTTCTGTTTTCTGTCTGGTCTTCTTATCTGTGTTGCCTGTAGTTGAGCAGGGAGTCTCTGCCCAAGTTAGAGGCTGAAACAAGGTAACAAGTAGGTGAAGGAGGATTGGGGATAGGGAGGGGGCACTGTGAGAGTAGGGGAGGTCCATGGGCTAAAGGTCTACTTGGGTCTGAGTTGGGGGCTAGGATATGGCAAAGAGGAGGGGAAGGGGGACTGGGAATAGCGTCAGGAGGAGGCACTGAGAAATTGGAGGAGGTCAGTGGGCCAGTGGGCAGGGGGACGGACTATCTGGAATTCTGGCACAGCAGGGAATTTCTCTCTGAGTTTGCCTACCTGATCTTCAGACTGGTGTGGCCTGCACTTGAGCAGGGGATATCTATCTGAGTTGGGGATGGGAACATGGCAATTGGGGTGGGGAGTGGAGAATGGGGATGGATAGATGGTGGTGAATTGGTCTACGGGGAATCTAACCTAAGGAGTGGGAGAATTCTGAGAGCAGGCGGCCTACCCATTCACCTATCCATTTATTCTATCTCATCTTCAAGACATGAAATTCTCTCGTTTGTGTCTTGTAATCTGTTGTTGTGGCTTACCTTATTTGTGTTTGATACCCTAAATCTATCATTTCCAGTTTTATTTCATTTTGAGTTTTCTTTAGTGTTTTATTTGTTAAATTCTACTTTAATGTCTTGAAATGTTTATGTTATTTCATTCAACTGTTTCTGTTTTCCCTATCTTCAATAAGATATTTATTCACATTCTCTGCAAGGTCCTAGGTCATATTTATAATTGCTATTTTGAAGTCTTTGTCTTGTATTTCTGTTAAATTGCTGCTCTTAAGTCCTATTGCAATAGGGTTGTTGGCTTCTAGAGGAGGCATACTGCCTTGGCTGTTTCTGTTTTGGTACTGGACCTAAGGTGAATTTATGATGTTTGAGGCATTCCTTAGTGCATATATCTGCTCTTGTCTTTGTTGGGCGGGTATTTTGTTCTTTTGCTGCTGTTACCTACTCTGGATCTTAGCCAAATGTAGTGGCTGTGGGTTTCTGGTAGAGAATGTTTCTGTGGGTTGTCAAGTGACACAAAGAAATGAAGATGGGTTAGGAGGAATTGATGACAAGGGCTGTGTAAAAGAGCTAGGGAGACCCTGGGTCCACACCAAGGGGCAGAGTCCCCAGAGAATGAAGGTGAGTGGGAGGAAGTGCTCCTGTAGGCAGGCTACAACAGGACTGAGTGTTTCTGGAGAGACAGGAATGCATGACAAGGATAGTGAAAATCTCCTACTTCTCAGGGATAGCAACCAAACACAGCATAACGAAATACAACAAGACTAGGCATAAACCCAGGAGTGCATCTGAGGGAGAGAAGCAGGGGGCACAGAAGAGTGGAAGGAGGGGAAACTTTGATTTGAATGTACTGTATGGCAAAAGAAAAGAAAAATACTGCCTACCTGAGTCCCAGCCCAGTGTGATCACTGAGGATCCCTGTAGAAAGTGTTTCTGCAGGTTGGCAGGTGACCCAAAAAAATGGAATTGAGCTAGAAGGGAAGGCTGAAAGGGTGGCAGGAAATAGCTAGGGGACCATGGGTTCACACCAGAGGGTGGGGTCCCCACGGATGGGACTCCTGCAGGCATATTAAATCAGGACTAAGAGTAAGTCAAGAGATACTAGAATGAAAAAACTCATTTTTTAATTAAAATATTACCACACCATTTTCTCCTTCCCTTTCTTCTTTCCAACCTTCCCTATGTCCCCTCTCCTTACTCTTACTTCCTCTCAAATTCATGACCTCTTTTTATTTAATACACACACACACACACACACACACACACACACACAGGTGCTGAGTTTGTTTAGTGTTACTTCTATGTATGTTTCAGGACTGAGCACTTGGTATTAGATAACCAATCAGGGTGCTCATCCCTTAGGAAATCTAATTCCTCCTCTCTCAGAAGTCCCTAGTTGTCTGCATTTCTTTGTCTAGGGGTTGGGCACCTTGAAATTTCCCTTTTTCATGTCAGTATGCCTATCAGTATTGTATTTTTCATGTTTTATTTATACAGCCATATTGTTGATGTGTCATGGGTGACACTTCCCTGTCATTTCTAGGAGATACAACCTTTCATAAGAAGAAACACAAATGGTTAATAAACATTTATTTTAAAAAGTGTTCACTGTCCTCAGCTATTAGAGAAATGCAAATTATAATTACTTTGAGATTTTATCTTACTCTAGTCAGAATGGCTAGCATGCAGTCTTTTGAAATTAAAGATTATGTTACATTTCCATATTTTGTAGATTATATTTACCAGCACAAAGATGTTCCTCTCTATTCCTAGTTTGCTGGTAATTTATACCATGTTGAATTTTATCAAATGATCTTATGTATTGATTGACATGCTCATTTTTATGTATGTAAAATACAGAAATTAATGTCAAAATGTTCAGCCCACCTTCAAACTACATAAACTTTTTTAATTTTAACTTTTTGCTGCTAACAAACCACTAACATTTTATTTTGGATGATCATGCCAGTGTTCATGAGTTGTGGTAATTTGAATGTAATTGGCCCCCATAAGCTCATAGGGAGTGGCACTATCAGGAGGTATGGCTTTGTTGGAGTAGATATGGCTTTGTTGAAGGAAGTGTGTCATTGTGGGGGCAGGCTTTGAGGTTTCCTATGCTCAGCATACTGTCCAGTGTCACAGGACACTTTCTGTTGCCTTCTGATCAAGATGTAGCCAGCACCATGCATGCATGCCACCATGTTCCCCACCATGATGATAATGAACTAAATCCCAGAAACTGTAAGTGAGCCTCTCTAATTAAATGTTTTCTTTTACAAGAGTTACCCTGGCTCAGTCTATGGGGCCTCTGGCAGTGGAACCAGTATTTATCCCTAGTGCACAAATGGACTTTGGGAGCCCATTTCTTATGGAGAGATACTCTCTCAGCCTAGACAGATGGGGGAGGACCTTGGCCCTGCCCCAAATGATGTGACAGACTTTGATGATTCCCCCATAGGAGGCCTCACCCTCCCTGGGGAGTGGGGTGGGATAGGGAGTTGGTGGGAGGGCATGGAAGGACGGGAGGGAGAGGGAACTGGGATTGGTATGTAAAACAAGATTGTTTCTAATTTAAATAAAAATTTATTAAAAAAAGAGTTGCCATGGTCATGGTGTCTCTTCACAGAAACAGAAACACTAAGACAAATTGTATCAGTCTACAATTTTCTTTTCTTTTCTTTTTTTTTTTTGTAGACAGGGTTTCTCTGTGTAGCTTTGTAGACCAGGCTGGCCTCGAACTCACAGAGATCCGCCTGCCTCTGCCTCCTGAGTGCTGGGATTAAAGGCGTGGGCCACCACTGCCCAGCAATTTTATTTTCTTAAAATAGAGCAATACTGACTCTCTAGGACACTTTGGGAAGGTTTGCCTCTTCAGCTATCTGGAAGGCTTATATAGAGTGGGGATTATTTCTTCGATACATGTTTGGTACTTTTAAAAAAGTTAAATTCAATCTCTTCAATAAATATAGACTCGATGTATATTTCTGATTGAAATTTGCTAGTTATTGCTTTTCAAGGAATTTTACCATTCTTCTAAGTATTATTTTCTGGATAATATTTTAAATAATATCTTCCTATGATTAATTTAACAGTTGAAGACTGAAGAATCTATACTTTTGGTTTTACTGATATTGATTATTTGTTTTATACACACACACACATACATCCCAATTCTTTTTTTTAACCTGACTCTGTTAAATTTACTGATTTTTTAAAAAAAAGAACATACTTTTGCTGGGCAGTGGTGGCACACACTCAGGAGGCAGAGGCAGGTGAATCTATAGAGGCAGCCTGTTCTACAGAGCGAGTTCCAGGACAGCCAGAGCTACACGGAGAAAACCTTGTCTCTAAAAACAAAACAAAACAAACCCTTACTTTTGATTTCATTAATTTCTTCTATCAATTTTTGTCGTTTCTGTTTAGATGGTGTCTGAACAAACACTTATTTTTGTCCTTTTGCTTCTCTTGGCTTTATTTTGATTTTCTATAGATTCAAATTTTTATTTGCTTCTTCATTTATTTTTTGTTTTTGTATAATCTGCTGTTTAGCCCAGGCTGCCTTAGAATTCACTGTGTAACCCAGGATAGACTCAAATTAATAGTCTTCTTCCTTCAGCCACCCAAGTGCTAGGAATCAGGTATGTTCCATTGCTTTCTAATATCTTAAGGTAGAAACTTACCTATTTGTTTTGAGGCCATTGGTTTATAATCATCATAAGCACTTAATGACTTAAATTTCCCTCTCTGAATGGATTTTGCTTTACTTCAGAAATTCTCATAAATTGGTTTCATTTTTTAACACTTTTAAAATTCTCCTTTGGCCCTAGCATTATTTTAAAGATGATATTTAATATTAACATATTTTGTGTTTTTTCAGGTGTCTTGCTTTGACTAATTTCTGTATTAATTATTTGTGGTCAGAGAACATATGGTTTTGGTCCCTTTTAAGTTGTTGAGACTGACTTTATGGCTGAGCACATGGTCTATAATGGTGGACACTTTATTTATTTATTTAATTTTGGTTTTACGAGACAGGGTTTCTCTGTATTGTTTTGGAGGCTGTCGGTCCAGCCTGGCCTTGAACTCACAGAGATCCGCCTGCCTTTGCCTCCCGAGTGCTGGGATTAAAGGCGTGCACTGCCACCACCGCCTGGCGGACATTTTATTTTTATGTTAGGAAAACGTACAGTCTTCTGTGGTTAATATAAAATTAATAATTACCATAAAACAGTCCACAGTGATAAGTCTTTATATATTTCCTGTTTTTTTGTCTACTTGTGATGGAATAATGCTGGTATTTCCAAATATATAACTATGGAATTCTTTATCCCTCCCTCCTGTTCTATCAGTTGTTAGCTCTTGTATTTGAGATATACACACATATTCATTCCTTTTCATTTTATTTTTTAATTTTGTCATTAAAATTAATTCATATTTGTGATGATATCTTGCTTGTACAAATAAAGCCTGTCTGAAGATCAGAGAGAAGGAACAAGTCATGGCTACACCTTACCTCCTTAGCATCTCTGCAGATAAGAGAGCGAGTTTTTGTTTCTCCCTGCTTATATCCTGTTTCCGCCCTTGCTATCTCACTTCATGTCTGTCTGTACAGACCTCCAGACCTCTATGGTTAGCTAGTAGCAAGCTCCATTCTTTGACCTGATAGAGACTGGCTCTCTATCTGGCTGTTATATCACTTTATGTGTGTCTAGGGAATTAAGTCTGACTTTTTTCATAGTATGGGTATAGACATCTTGGACACATTTGGAGGTCCTTGCTGCAGATTGTTATAGGTTTGCGGTGTCTGGCGTCCTGGGACTCAGCTGTGAGGTTTTTGAGGAGTGGAAGGCTTGTGTTCAGAATGAGAGATTTCATGGGTGTTTCAGAGTTTCTGGTCTAATAGTGAAACTATATGATCTGTATTATGGACTTTTCTGGAATTGTACACATTATTACACTGTTGTGGCTGTACATTTCAAGAATTAACATTTGAGAAACCTTGAGGGATTTTGTGAGGGACACAACACCATTAAACCAGTGGCATCATAGGCATCTGATGCTTGGAGGATTCTGTATCCTACATGTGACCTCCATGACCTGGTTATAGTATGAGGCAGAGGGTTCCACTGTATCTTGCATTAAAACATTGGCCTTTCGCAGCGGTACTGGTATACGCCTTTAATGCTAGAACTCAAGAGGCAGAGGTAGGTGAATATCTGCAGCTTCAAGACCAGCCTTCAGGACAGCCAGGGCTATACAAAGAAACTTTGTCTTAAATGTCTCTCTGCAAACAACAGCAACAAGAAGAAAAATGCAAAAACTTTGGACTTCAAAGGAATTTGTGCATCATACCCTGAGGTCTTTGAGATATTTGTTGCAGGAGTGATCCTTGTTCCCAGGACCTGTCCTTTTGGTTGCTTCATGTGTCTATTTCTCAATGTGCGGGCTTATGATTTTATGAGCTCCTGTGATGAGGGTATGAGATCTTTGAACTATGTGAGTATCTGAATCACAAGTTAGGAACTTGTTAAAACACATGTAGGCTAGTAGTTTGGAATTTGATGTCTCTACGTTTTGTTTGTTTTTGTTCTGTGAGCCATTCAGTATTGCATGTTTGAAGTTTAGAGGCCATGTTGCAGAGATGGTTCAACTGGTATAAGTACTTACTGCATAAACATTATGAGCTGGATTAAATCCCCAGAACCCACAGAAAGGTAGAAAAAAGAGAACTGATTTTACAGAGTAACTTCTTTATGTATTTCTGTGGCACACATGTGCCAATGTACAACATACACACACACATACACACACACACACACACTATAACAATACATAATGTTATTTAATTTGGAGTTTAGAGCCATCTGAATTATACTTTCCTGTGTTGGTATTTAGTTTCTATATGACATTGGGATATTTGGGTGTTTGTGACCAATAGTGGGAGGTCCCTGGATTATATTCGAGAGTCTCTGTTTATAGTATGATGTTTCTGAGTTGATGGGGGATCAACATCCCAGAGTGAAGTCTGGTCTGCTTTTGGCTCTGTATGTCATGTCTCAAAGGTCCTGAGCTGTTTGTTTGGTGATCATATCACCAAGAGCAGGCATGGGGGGTGGTGTCTGTGAGTTTCTCCAGATGTTTTGCTCTGACAACTGTCCAGAAACAATGTCTTCCACATTGGCCTGATCATGAGCATCACACCATTCTCTAAAGGGTTTCATAAACCACCACAATATGTTCACAGTTTAACACATCAAGAAGTAACTTGAGTGCCCAGAACAAAGCCAAAACACCAAATAAATTTACATGTCTTGAAAGTAAGTGCCTGTGGCTGGAAGTAAAGGCAGGTGGCCTCAGAAGCTGTCATTGCTAGAAGGTGAAGCAGCAGTAGACAGACAGACTGAGGCAGCACCACACAGGGGATAAAGACTGCCCCGGGGTCTTAGTCAAGTGGGGATGCAGACAGGCATGTCCCTTTGAGCCACATATGCCTATCCCATGTCTTCTCTGAGAAAGACACTGATCTAGTTGCTGGAACATAACAATAAGCAGATAGAAATCCCAGGGCTGGGGACCTGCACAGGTTCAAGCAGCCAGGGTCCCAGTACTAAGAGGGGGAAGTGGACACAGACCCCATCACTAACTGAGACACTATCACCAATTGACATCCACTTGCAAAGGAAAAATTAGTTTTCTTCAATGGAGTATTACTGGGTATATTAGTCACACAGGGCAGGCACCATGCCCAGCAGTAGATGGCCAACACAAAATGAACTCAATGGTATTTTTGTAAACTTTTTGTCTCATATTACTTTATTTGGGGAATTTTTTGTCTGACTCATCTTTTGCTTGCATATTACTGTTTCCAATTTTGTGGGTTTTTGTGTGTGTTTCTTGTGCTTTCTCTGTTACTCTTTAAAATTTGTTTTGTTTGCTTTTGTTGTTTTCCTGATTGTTTTCTAAAGAGAGAGAGAGAGAAAGAAGGCATGGAGTTGGGTAGATAGGGAGGAGTTGGGGAAGGAGAAACCATGATCAGAATATATTGTATAAACATTATTTTCAGTTAAAAATAAAGTAAAAATTATCCTTATAACAAACAAAAAGGAAGATCTTTCAGGAAAGCTTTCACTGACCCTACAGAAAGAGAGACATGCACATGGCTTTTTGTTAAAGTATTATTACTTGTTAAAAATATCTGCTTGTTACTATATAGATGCAATCTGAGAGCTTTAAAAAACATCAATATGTCTTGTGGAAGAAAACAAGCTCATGCTTTAAAATATGAGATATTTTCAGCAGGCTAATTCAAATGTTATTAAAAAACAACAAAAGGAAAGCTGGAGAAAAAAAATTCCTGAGCATCAGTTCCCAAATAGGAAGTGGAGGGTGGCAGATAACAAACTCTCAGCAATAGTCTGGCAAGCTGCACAGTACAGTTGATAGTGAGGGATGCTGGGAGTGAAAAAAGAAAAAGGGGCCAGCAAGATGGCTTAATGAGGTCTGATGACATCAGTTCAATGCCCAGGACTCAAATGGTGGAAGGAGAGAACCGACTATAGAAAGTTCTTCTATAGTCTTTTGATCTCTATGCACATCGTGTGGCATGTATGTGAGCATCCACCTGCATACAAATACACAAAATACATTTTAAGAATACTTTAAAGAGAAAGAAGGAAAAAGAAAACCTGTACCAATTGTGGTAAGGGGACGGAAAACTTGGGCAGGAAGTAAGTGAGCTGCAGTTTGGAATCCAAAGCTGAGTGACAAGAATAAGCAGCACGGATAAAATTTTTTCTGACATCAGTGTGAAGGAGGAGTCAGCCAAGCAGATGTCTGGAGATGGGGCTTTCTCATACTAGACATAGGGAACACCTGGGGAGGAGAGGGTACAGAAGAACCCACCAGGCACATGGAGGGTACCACGACAATCAGTAGAGAAGAGAGCTGAAGGGAAGGTGGGAGGTGCTCAGGATGCTGTCTGGTGGAGATGCTTCTGCTTGGTCAGCCTGACAGAAAAGGACAACTAAGGGTCAGAGATGCTGCCAGCAAGTCTGTGCAGGGCTGCAAGGGCCAGGCAAAAGAGGGACACATGGGAAGAGTAGTCAGCAAATTGGAAGGCTTGGGCAATGAGCTAGTACTTCAATCAGGTGAGGACCTGTCTTCCTGCCCTTGTCCTCAGAGGCATCTGCATTGAATCCACCAACTCGTGTGCTCAATTAGTCAGTCCGAATTCACTCACTAGACTGTTAATTGAACCCATGTTTGAGGGGCTGACTATGTGCACTGTCCCCTGGGCACATGAACAATTTGGTGACTGATAAATGCAATTCCTCTGTGAGGCCAGATCTGAGCCTAAGAGAGTAGCTGATTTGTGCTATAGAAATTTGTATCCTCTTTTAAAAACTATTTTTTATCTTTATTGTATATAACTGTTTTGCTTGTTTGTGTGTCTAGTGTATTATGGCATCCCATGCATGTAGTGCTCACAGAAGCCAGAAGAGGACATCAGATTCCCTAGAACTGAAGACGCAGATGAATGTGAGTCACCATGTTGGGGCTGGGAACTGAACCTGGGTCCTCTGCAAGAGAAGCAAGTGCTCTTAACCTCTGAGCTACCTCTCCAGTCCCTATCTCTCCTTTTAATAGGAGCTCCAAGATTAGGGATGGGATGAAAGATGCAATTCTCCTCTCAGTCCAACTGAAAGAATCTGATTACAGAGATTGTAATTCTCTTGTCTGTTCCGTCTTCCTGAACCATTTCTACTGTACAAGTAATTGCAGCAGTTGACAGCTACCTGCTATAACCATTGGCCAAGTACCTAGAATCATGATCTTTCAATCACTGAACAAGCAAGCTTGTTTGAAGCTCCAGGTGAGTAGCTCATCTGTAGGTACAGGACCCAACAAGGAATTTAGAATGATTTAGACTACATTTCTTGCTGGAAGATGCCCCCATTCTGGTGTGGTGTGAGGAGGATACTAGAGTTTAAGTAGCAGTACTTTAAAAATAGAAGATTGCTCCTGACTCTCCTCATCTGAGGGGAGTGTGGAAGGGTTTGTATACTATAGACATATGGGATGGGAGGTTTATGAATTAGGTAGCTACATTAGACATGTCACAGAGTCAAGGTGGGTGAAGACAGTGATCTAAAGTGGGTGAAAGTAGTGATCTACATAGTCATTGCTAGATTTCCATCTTTGGCATTGTGGGTCCTATACCACCTCTGGGGTATGCACAGCTCTACAGATGTGCTGTTGTCAATAGAAATGCCTCTTCCAGTTCTGTTGGCCCTTATATTCTTATCTTTCAGGTGAAGACTGAAATTGTAAAGTGACACATAACTTGGGCTCGGAGGTGGGTTATTCAAGTGCCTCTGTATGGCATTGCCTTCCCAAGGAAAACTAGAAGATAGTCTTTCTGAGCAGTTATCTCTGAGGCTAGCATTACCCACCAGTGGACTCCAGGGCTGTTGGGTAAGGGCAACACTGGGGAAACTGACATAGTACTGTCTGTCCTAGAACCTTTTAGAGTTGCTTTGGCAGAATGGACACCTGCCTTTCACATGTGGACATGGTGTTGCAATGAAGACTATTCCACTGGTGTACAGTGTTGCCATCTTACCAAGTGGAATGTAAGTAAAGGGTGCCACCATGACTGTAAAAACAACCTTGCATGTCTTTCCTGAGCAAATCCTTATGTACTCCTTGTAGATTAGGAGGGCAAGGTGCTTTCCTTGGTGATCCTCTTTGGTTGGAATCAGGCAGACCTGGCATGTGACTTCCCAATTCACCCTTTTTTGCATGAGATACTAAACATCTCCCACCCACTTTCTTCTCTTTGTAATTGGCCCCAAACATTCCGTGATCTTGGTGCCTATCTCTCAAGTGTTACTGTAACAGCCATCTTCCACCTAGCCAGGCTGTTTTCATGTGTTGTTTTCTTGGGGTTTGAATACTTATTTCTTTGTGGCTTTGGGTTTTTGCTTTGTTTGTTTGCTTGTTTTTGCACAAGTAGGAATTGAACTCAAGGTCTCCTGTCTGCTAAGTAAGTGTTCTATCACTGACCTATGTTCCTAGTCTCTCTGGACTTTTGTACATTAAGAACTATACATGCGAATAATAGCTAGGCTCCAGCAAGAGTCATCCTGATGTGTCTAATGTGCTTCTCCCACTGGGCTACTTAAGGGTAACAATGCTGGGGCCCCTGGGAAGCTAGCTAAATCTCAAGCCACATTTGAGTTTGTTGTTCACCTGTTCAGAACACTTTGGTTATGGTATTTGTTTTTTTTACCTCATTTCCTTCTCAGTGATATCTAGTAGTTGGCAGATAGTATATTCTTCTTGAAGGGCCAGAAGAATATATCCACAACACATTCTGAAACATTAAATTTTACAAAGAAGCATGTGTGCTTTCATATGTATATGCCTTTAGGGGTACACATGGACATATGTGGGCATGGACATGTATGTGGAGATAAGAGGTCAATGTCAGGTTTCTGTGTCACTCTCCATCTTATTTTTTGAGACAGGATCTCTGTAAACTAGGAGCTTGCTGATTTAGCTAGGTGAG
The DNA here is from genome assembly GCF_017639785.1 of Mesocricetus auratus. Taxonomy (NCBI): domain Eukaryota; kingdom Metazoa; phylum Chordata; class Mammalia; order Rodentia; family Cricetidae; genus Mesocricetus; species Mesocricetus auratus. Next base: position 8,461,255 of record NW_024429188.1, read on the forward strand.
GCTGCCTAGCCACTGAGCTCCAGGAATCTGCCCACCTCCCTAACTTTGGGTTTTCAGATATGTGCCCCTGTGACTAGATTTTTGTATATTGGTGCTGGGGATTAAAGTCATATCTTCATGCTTGTATGGTAAGCAATTTAATGGCTAAGCCCACTCCCCAGTAGCCACGGCATAGATAACGTCTCATATTTTGGCAAGCTGAACTAAGAGGAGTTAGAAGGGCTACAGTGCATGGAGCTAAACCTCGTATGTGTCTCAATGTGTTCTGTTGCTGTGATGAAACATGACCAAAAGCAACTTGGGAAGGAAAGGGTTTATTTAATGTTACAACTTGTGGTCCATCGTTCAGGAAAGTCAGGACAGGAACTCAAAGTAGGAACTTGGAGGCAGGAACTAATGCAGAGGTCATGGAGGAGTGCTGCTTACTGGCTAGCATGAATTGCTCAGTCTTCCTTATACAGTCCAGAATGACCAGCTCAGGGGTGGCACAGCCCACAGCCAGTGTGGCATTCCTACATCAACTATCAATAAACAAAACACACCACAGGCTTTCTCACAGTTAAGTTGGTAGGGAAATTTTCTCAACTGAGGTGTCTGTCCTCTTTCCAAATGACTCCAGTTTGTGTTGAGCTGATATAAATGTTGCTAACTCAATCTACCCCTTGTGACGTTGACACACAAACACATCACATTAAACCATGACCTTTCCTTTCTTGTTATCTACAAGATGTCATGTTAATATTAGAATATAAAACATGATATAAAATGTACATTTTTTGAGACAGGGTCTCTCTATTATGTAGTCACAGCTGTCTTAGAAATCAAATGTAATTTAAAAGTCCCACCGTCCTTAAAATTCGAACATTCAAAACCTCAGCTTCTTTAAAATAGCCAAAGTATCCATAAAATTTCAATGTTTCTTTAAAATATCCATGGTCTCACAACTGTGGGCTCCTGTGCAATCCAAAAACAAGTAAAATACTTTCTTATTCTGAGAGAGAAGAACCAGGGCATAGTTATAATAAAATCTTAGCAAACCCAAAGTTCAACAATATAAAAAGCTCAGTGCTTGATGTCTGGGAGCCTCTCACCATCATCTGGGCTCCGAAGGGACTGGCCAGCTGCTAGCTCTGCTTCTTGGGCCTACAATCTGCAGCACATACACGTTGTCTCATATGTTCAGGTCAGCCCCACCCCATGACTTCGGCTGTCCTTGACATTTGTCCCATGGTACTGATGTCTCCAAAATGCTGGGCCTTAAGTTGCAATTGCATTACACTTTCACCTGTAGCTTATTCTTGGTTCTCTTCAGGGTCTCTAACAGTGGTACATGGTGTCAAGTCTCAGTTTCTCTGCATGGCCCCTTCAATCCTGGGCATTCTACTACAACCGAGGCAGCACCTTCACCAATGGCCTTTCCTGTCCTCTTTTCAGAGCCTCCAGTCCTGCCACACAGTACCAAGTCTCAGCTACTCTTCATGACACCTTTATCCCTTCAAGACCAGTACCAACTGGGTGACCATTACACTACCAGGTTTGGCTGCTAGCATGAGGTACAACCTTGGTCATTTCTGGAACACAGCTTTTTTTGTGGTGACCCTAATAAAATACTAAAAGATTTCATCCATGATGTTACATGTTACTCACTCTCTCTCTCTCTCTCTCTGTCTCTCTGTCTCTCTCTCTGTGTGTGTGTGTGTGTGTGTGTGTGTGTGTGTGTCTGTCTGTCTGTCTCTGTCTCTCTGTCTCTCTCTCTGTTTAGACAAAGTTTTTCTGTGTAACAGTGCTGGCTGTCCTGGAACTCACTTTGCAGACCATGCTGGCCTTGAACTCACAGAGATCCCATTGCCTTTGCCTTCTGAGTGCTGGGATTAAAGGTGTGTGCCACCACAGCCCAGCAAAAATCACTCATTTTGTTTTGTTTCTCTGTGTAGTCTTGGCTGTCCTCGAACTCACTCTATAGACCAGGATGGCCTTGGTCTTGAACTCAGAGATTTGCCTGCCTCTGCCTCTCCAGTGCTGGGATTAAAGGCAAATACCACTATTGCCCATCTTCTTAATCACTGCTAATTTCTCACCTCCATCTGACCAACATTTATTGTTCCAGGAAAGCAAAGGCTTTAGTTTAGTGGTTCTTAATTCAAAATATCAAATCAACAATCTGGTAGAGTGTTTACTTCTGTTAAAGAGTTTTTTAAGGCATCATCTGCATTGCTCTCAGAATTATATTCTATATTTCCCACAGCAGTTTATTAAGCTCCAAGTTCCCAATGGCTTTTCTAGACCAAAGTTCTGAAGTCCTTTCTCAGTGTTCCCCCCAAACACACTGTTCGGTCTGTCACAGCAACACACTACTTCTGGTATCAACTTCTGCCTTAGTTAAGACTTTCTATTGCTGTGATGAAGCACCATGATCAAGAACAATTGGGGAAAAAGGGTTAAAGTTAGGGCAGGGACCTGGAGGCAGGAACTGATGCAGAGGCCATGGAGTGCTGCTTATTGGCTTGCTCAGACTGATTTCTTGTAGCCCCCAGGACCAGCAGCCCAGGGATGATAATCCCCTCACCCCATAGTGAGCTGAGCAGTCTCATACCAATCAATGAAGAAAAAACAGCAAAGCTTTCTCACAGGCCAATGTAGAGGGGACAGTTTTTTTTTTTCAGTTGAGGCTCCCTCTTACAAATGGCTATAGCTTGTGTCAAACTGACATAAAAGAGCCAGCACAATATATGAGGTAGCACAAGCTCACTTGAAAGCAGGTAGAACCAGCTTTGGGTTTGATCTTTCCTTAGAATATGCTAGGAACTGACTGAGTTCCCTCTCACTGTCTGTGGCACCCATTGAGGGCATTAAAAACACTGCCGAGTCCCTTCTAGGCTCCCTGACTGGGAACAAGGCTGACTTTGATGTCTATGAAGATCCACAATGGCCAGTCCCTGTGAAAAGGGATTACAAGTCAGTACAATTTGTCAGTGTCACTAATCTTGCAGTGAGGAATTATTTTAGCAAAATGCAATCAATAATGAGGACCACTCCTGTTTAGTTCTTGTTCAAGGATGCCATGAGGTGACACATTCTATCCACATTTCTACTTTCTCTTCCCGGTGTTCTTAGCCTGGATAGTACCATGGTAAACAAAATTAGGGTTGGAATTCTCACTCCAAACTCAAATGCAACAGCAGGTCCATAAGAATTAGGGGGAAGATCTATACTATATGTGTCCTGCCCCTTCTCTGAAAGTTCTTTAAATGCATGCGTTTATTTTCTTTAAGTATCATTATTTATTTTGATATTTACCTTTATAGTATAGAATACATAGTGTGATGTTTGGCACAATAGAGAATGAAATAATGGGTCTATTCAAGAAAGTTATCTTTTCACCTTCCACAGTTACCTCTGTGTATTCTACATCCCTTTAAAAAGGGATGTCACCTTATGACAGCCACAGTGAACGAGGCCTTAAAGGGAAAGGCAGGCTTCCCTTCAAAATCCAGAGAGAAGGTCCATGAAAAGGGATAGGTGAATGTCAAGTGTATATAACAGGGTTTCAGAGAAAGCTCCTCAACAAGAGAAAATGTCTGACTCTTACATCCTTTCAGAGGGTGGCAGGATGTCTGTACTACATGATTTAGTTCAATATAGCCAGGTGACAAAGAGCATGGTAGGAATAAGTAGGAACATAAATTAGGAGCTGTAAAACTGTGGCAATGTGCAGGGGGGGGTTGGGGGTGGGGGGGCAGAGTCTGCAAACACCACTGCCAGTAGAGTCTAAATCTGAGTGAGGCAAGAAGGGAGTTCAGTGCATCATGACTCAGTGGCCAGTGTTGGTTCAAACTTCGAGAGTTTTAGGCATATTTAGGTACAGTGCAATTTGGAAGAAAGTGTCCTGTGCAATCCCATGTGCACAATAAAGCTTGGAAGTCATTTCAAAGTACGTGTCACTATTTCCATAAAGATGGGGACTACAGACGGACTATAGACCCTTAGGGGTCTGTGGGAGGATCTGGTGTGGTCTTGGTCATACAGAGAGCACAGAGGTTCCCTAGGCTATTAACCAAGTCTGATCCTGTTTGTAAGACTCTGAGGGAGCCAGATGCAGCCTGGCCTCCATATAGCACAGAGGTCACCAGGCTAATAACCACATCCATTCCCAGCCTTCTGGGTGGAAAGCAGATTCTGCATCTCTTTCTTAGGAGAGACAATATTTCTAGATTGCCCAGTGCTTATCTGTGAGCACAAGGACCTCTGTGTCTGCAACATAAAACCACAGCACAACTGGCTTCTTAACTCTTGGTTACAGAGAGTAGGGGGCTGGAGGGCATGGGGTGATTCCTTCAGGGTATACGATCTGACCAGCTTACAGTGACCAGCATCTTGGGGGCTGGGTGGCAGGCCCATGATGCCACAGTATGCAGGTACTTTGATCATCTATTGGAGATACAAGCAAATTCACATAATATTCAGATGGAAGTGCTTGTTTATTTTTACAAACAGAATTAAAGCTTGGTCTACAGGACTTAGAACATGTTCAACATTTCTCAGAGTTGACTGACATTTTGATTTTATAATCAATGCTGAGAATCTGGCTTCACATACATATGTAGTATAAAATAGTAACACAGAAGGATGCTTAGAACCATTTCAGAAATGGTTGGGAATTTTGTCAGAATCCCAAATCAAAACTCTTATGTCCATTAAAAATGTAAACCAAATCAACAACTCAGTCATTTTTTAATCTAATTGCTTTTCCCCTCTTTCCTCTTCACCAACTCCTTCTCCCCCGTCCCTACCCCTCCCCCATCCATTCTCCCATTTCTATTTAGAGAAGGGCAGGCCATGGATATTAACCAAACATGGCTTATCAAGTGGAAGGCTGAACGAGGCAAATCAAGCATTTTAACACAATGTAATCCAAAGACATTTGGCACTGTAATGCTGAGTAATGGTAGTAGGAGAAAGAAATGCCTTTGCTTCCTATTGTGTTTCTGTAAGAGCAGAGAACTCCGTATGTACAGTAAAGCAGTATAATTCATAGCATGATGACTCAGGAGTGTTGAGCTGACCTGAGGGCTTCCCAGTACTTGTGATGGTGTAGTGCAGCATGGATCGAGTGTTCAGAACCAAGGCTGCAGGGATGCCACAAGGTGCAACTGGGACAAGAGCTGCCAGAGTTACCTTAGAAATAGTTCGTGTTTGATTTTGAATTAAATTTCGTTGTTGAATGCTCAAAATTATTTCTCTCGCCACATGTTGTGCTGCTCCCACATTAAGTAGCTGTGGAATAGAGACCTAATAGTGGCGATGGTGTAAAGACTTGTAAAGAGCTCCTTAGATGCAGTGAGGGGAACAGGCTGGGCTTCTGGCTTGTGGGACTGGTGGAGAGAAGAACCTATGAAGGATGGCTTCAAACCTCAACCTCAGTGGTTCTCAAATTCCTAACGCTGAGAACCTTTAATAGAGTTGCTCATGTTATGGTTAACACCCAACCATGCGATTATTTTCACTGCCACTCCAGAACTGCAGTTTTGCTACTCTTATGGAGTGTAGATATCTGATCTGCAGGATACATGATATGCAGCCCCCGAGTGGCCATGACCCGTGTTGAGCAGCCCTGCTCTGGCCTGAGAAGCAGGAAAGAAGCCGGTGCCTGAAGGGAGCAGTGAGGGAGGGAGTTCTGCAGAAGGTATGGGCTGATGACCGAAGTTTGGATTAATCTTGGGGAACTCAAACACTTATTTCCTTTTTATAAATTCTTTATTCCTGAGCCTTTCACACATATACAAAATGCATTATGATCATAGCCACTGCAGCTTTAATCCCTCCATTCCCCTAGACATATCTTCTTCCCAAGTTTATGTCCTCTTAGTCTCTCTTTAAAAGAAAACAAACCAGGTTTTAATTAGTGAAGCTCAACTGCGTATAGTATGTTATGCCATCCACAGAGCATGGGCAGCTACCAGTCTCTACACCCCAAAGACAAATGGCTCTCCTGCCTCAAGCCACCATCACCTGCCAACAGTTCCTAAGTCCGGGTAATGCCTAGTGAGCCCATCCCTTGTACCTGCTATAAATTTGATTAGCTTCATCTTGGGGCGGTCACCAGGGTCCCTGACATCATGAGAGCAGCATACATATCAAGACCTGAAGTTACTATTTCACATTCACTACCCACCATCAAGTTGTTATATTCTACCTCCACAGCCCTTCCACAATGTTCCTCCATCCTTCTCAGGGCAGGGTTTCCATAGAGGTTTCCTTGAGGGCTGAGTGTGCAGTCACAATTTCCAACTCTTTGACCAGTTATGAATGTTCGCAGTTTATCTTTTGAAGAATGAAAGCAGCATATGAGTATAAGCATAAATATTTGGGAGGCAGCTTAGCAACACAACCATTTACCAAAGTAACATTAGCAAGTTACTCCAAAGGGCCTATGCCCTCCACAGCCATGGGCATGTAACAGGATTTTCAGTATCAGGTATGAACTTCCTCCTGTGGATCACTGCTCAAATCTCAGAAATTGACTGCTCACCCTCATGACACCATAGCGCCACATCTTTCCTGGTGTTACTACAACATGCAGAGTCCAGCACTATCCAAGGTCAGATGTTTTTTCTCCTTTTCTGGCCTCGGAGCATCATATTCTGGCTCTGTAAAAGCTAGTCATGCGGTAGGACATTTGCCAGTATGCTCAAGATTGACTTTTCTATGCCCTGCAAAAAAACTCAAATGCTTGTTCCTGGAGGTCTTTGGAAAGCTGAACTAACCTCTGAGTCTAGGATGCCCACCTGTCTTAAGACAATGATAACAATCATTGTTAAAAGTCTAATTGGTCTCCTTTGATTAGTCTCGGAACAAGTTCTCAGCTTCTATCTCAGGTTGTGGGGATCCTTATGAGCAGGTATTCATTCAGTATAAGGGGTGTGTCTTTACTCACCTATGTATCTGCGAGGACCCTCAGACCTTCTATGGACGTTTCACCACCATACACCAGGTGCTAACAATGTGAAGAGAAACCAAATATAGAGAGGGGAGTTGAAGCCAGAATGAGCTACACAATGACACAAGCTTTCCTGAAATATCAGCAGCAAAGTAATAAACCTAAAAGAGTCAGGGTGTATGATGAGCGTGTTAAGTATCAAAGCCCACCAACGTCTCTGGAAAGCAGCAGCCTCCACCTGAAACGTTCCAAATGTTCTATAGCTGCCCTTCAGCGTCCAGAGGGGAGGGGAGGGACTTCCCCCATGTGTTTTACATCCCTGGATGATGCTCTCTGAAGTCACATACACTGCCCTGATGGAGCTCAGAGTGCAACTTGACTAGAGGGTGGTCACATGGCTGAGGGGTCTGGCGCTTGAGAGAGGACTGAGCTGCTCGGGAGGATCTGGAAAGCAGCAACATGTGGTTGCCACAGGGGGGGTCATCAAGCCTGGATTTGAACCAAGGATGCACCACTTAGTCCTTGTGAAACTCTACTCACATTGTACAGTGAACACCAGGGCAGTGGACATAACAAGGCTCACAGTGTAGAGACCTCTGTTACTTGATCTCTCTGGGGCGGTTACCACTTCTCTTTTTCTGTCTTAAAATGCAGTGCTGGCCATCATTTCAGGGTCTCACACCCGCTAACCAAGCCTTCCACCACACTTACATCCCTGCAGGGGATACTTGTCTGGGCTGTGAATGCTACCTGGGTGGCAGAGCACCTGCCTGCCATGTGTGAGGTCCAGGGTTTAATCACCAGCTCAAAAAGTTGACAGTGTTTGTAAAAATGAGGATGACGATGACATTCCGGGATAATAGCCAGTTTTGCCTTATTCACTTATGCCGGACAACTAGCTTATAAAAAATATAGTGTTTTTTATGAATGAGTTACTCCCAGGGTAATAGTGAAGTCTTACTTGGGCTGTGGATGAAACTCAGTTGGTAGGTTCCCTACCTTCTCTGAACCAGGCCCTGTGTCCATTTCTCAGAAATGACTAAACCCAGTGTGGTGATGCATGCCTGTAATCCCAGAAATTGGATGTTAGAAGCAGGAGGATCAGAAGTTGAGATCCTTCTTTACTACATATCAAGTTTGAGACCAGCCAAGGTCTTGTGAGACCATGGAACAAAACACAGCAAGAAAGATCCCTGTGTCTACTTGGGCAGGTGTTTCTCAGTGTTGTGTGGAAAGTTGAGTTCCCATTGCTTCCCTGAATTGTGTCCTAGTAAAGAAATGCATTCATAGTATTTCTTTCATGTAAAGGGCTGGCATAAATATCACACTTAACGACATAGCTTGGGTTAAGGCTTGTGTAAATAAGAAAGTCTTCCTGGAAAGAAATTGTATCCACTAAAGCTGATTGACCAAGTAAACTTTAATTGACTGTGGACAGTTGGAATATTGTCTGATCCTAATGAAAAATTTTCGTGTGCTCTCTTTGTCGCCTTAAGGAGACGTTTCTTGTCCACCGGTCTGTTGGAACTAGCATTCCTATAAACAGATAGAAACCTTTGGAATGTATTACCAATGTCCCTTTATCCCCCAGTCAAGAGGCTGAGAATATTAGCACATAGAATCTGAGGTCTGTGGCTGGTGACCTTCTACCTATGAATGTTTCCATGAATGTATTATAAGCATGGCTTCATGCACGACTTTGTTGTGTTACCAAAAGAACATAATGAAGCTGTTTCCACATTGGAATACGGAGCTTGTAGCAACCTAAATCTCTGTTCCGGCACCATGGTCATGTCCATTAGCTCTACAACAGTCTTTGAGGTGAGCCCTGTGTTGTTGAGTTGAGCCTTGATATGCAAGCGCTCTCTTGTCATACTCTGCAGTGCTCCTGGGTGACAGGTCCTCCTCTTCCCATAATTTTTTTCTCACGGACAACCTGCTCAGCTAGGAAGAAGTTCTAACTATCTGGGCACAGATAAACGTTTCCTGCACAGCAGGCTGAGAATTGCCCTGATTCCTCTCCCAGCCCATATGCCAGCACAGCTGATTTCTCCCACATGAGACTGAAAAGCAAACAGCAAATTCAGCCAGACACTCGGCCCCACATCTGGCAGCCTTGGTGCAACTCGTTTACTTCCTTACTTTTCATTTTCCCGAGAGCTACAGTCCTCACACAAAGACAACCAGTAAACAGAGAGAGTCACCTTCCCCTGCATTCTGTAGACTCCTGGGCTGACCTGGGCATCCCCTAGCAGGTAGCCTCCCAGAACTCTCCTAGACTCCCTGGAGTCCCCTGTGATGTCACCTAGCTACCTGCAATCTCTTCCTGTGAGCCCAGGGAGCAACCACTGAGGAGAGGTCCCTGGAGCCTGCTTCTGCCTGCTGTCCTGTCTGGAGAGAGGACTCCATAGAGACCACAGGAATCCGACCTGGACAGTGCAGGCTGGGAAACCCTATGTCAGTTCTCCAGGAAAGAAAATCGCTGCTGCCTCCCCTTGGATTTGGGGTGTAGTAGAGGCAGCTAAGGAAGAGACTTTTTCTCTAAAGTCTTCCTTCCCTGGGAGACACCAGCCAAGCAGCAGTCCCTGCCTGCAGAGAGGCAGCTGGCCTCTCTAGCCTCTGGAGGACAGCTCCTCTAGATGGTCTTAGCCCTCGGTGTCTGAGAGCCAAGTTGCCTTTCAGGACGGAACAAAGGAAGTGGTACTCTGGAGACCAGACTGCAGGACCTGCTTCACAGACAAAAACCTGTGAGACCGCCAGAGAGACACAGGGAGAATGAGTGAGAGATGAAGGCTTCCAGAGAGGTTCAGAAAGACAGCACAAGGGCTCTGAGGGAGGTTGGGGGGGGAGACCTGGGAGCAACAAGCAAAAGAGGGAATTGGGGCAGGGGTGGAGGGGATGAAGGAGAGGGATGCAAAACCCAGGGAGAAAGAAGCTCGTAGCACGGGGCTGGTGTGCATGTGTGTCTAGACCGGGATCCCTCCTTGGCCAGCCTGAATGGTGCAATCTGAGAGGCATCACTGTTTTTCACAAAAGGTCTGTCTCCTTGGTGTCAGAAACATGGCTGGGGTATCTCTGTGTGATGTGGTTTTCTTTCTCTACCTGGGGATTGTGATTTTCTGGGGAGAAGGGGCCAAGATTTCCTGTAGTTACCATTAGGCATTAGGAGTGTTACTGGGCTGGAATCTGTGTTCAAGCTCACAGATGACTTCTTTCCTTGGCATTGCCAGCCACCTACCCATCTGCCACCCTGCAGCGTGAGACAGAGTCCCTGAAGAGTTCCTGTTTTCAGTGGAGACAGCATTTGCCCACAAAGATAAGGATCAAGATGTGACTAAGGAATTGACACTTAAAAATAATCTCTGTGATCCCTGTATCTGCAGGGAGTGCTTGACACTTTTCCTCAGATGCAAGTTGCAACAGAAGATACTCATACAGGCAGCCTATGTGCTTGTCTGGTTTGCTGGGGGACAGCTGATTCTGGGCAGTGGACTTCTGTGGAATGGGAAATTGGTTGTTAGGATTGACCGCAGGTTTCCGTTTGCCTTTCCAATGTGGTTTCTCCATGTGACAAATGCTGGCGGTGGTGTATTGATGGGTACATTGACATCTTTGTGGTGGTGTTGTTGTTAGCCTTGTCCAAAAAGTCAAGTGAGGGTCTTGATGTGCATGTGACTCCCAAGCAACAGAGCTGAATGGTTTCTATGTTGTTGGTTTTTGGTTTTTTTTGTTTGTTTTGTTTTGTTTTTCATGATAGGGTTTCTCTGTGGCTTTGGAGCCTGTCCAGGTCTAGCTCTTGTAGACCATGTTGGCTTTGAACTCACAGAGATCCGCTTGCCTCTGCCTCCGGAGTACTGGGATTAAAGGCATGTGCCACCCTGCCCTTCGAAAGGTTTCTATGTTAAGGAGAACAATTTGAACATCTGTCTCTCAAAGAGGTGGTGTCTTCATCTAGTCACCTTGGCATTAAGAAAACCTTTTGGCAATAGATTTCGTGAGGAAACACGAGCTTTATCCTTGTCAGTTGCTGTGAAAATTGTACACAGATTGAAAGGTAGCTAAGTCGAGAACATGGCTGCTGCCCAATTCCTTTACTCGGTGTGAGGGTGGCAAGGAAACCCAAGATGTTTGCTCAGGTCTGGCACGGGCGGTCGATTGTGTATTTCCAGGAATAGCTCCTTCTCAAGAGATAGTCCTTTGCTGAAACAGAATCTGTGTCCAACATCTACCTAAGAAGGTGAGAAATTAATAGTACAAAATGGTGGATGCACATTCAAGCCAGTAGGTGGCAGTCGTGAGATCGTGAGAGGATAGATTTCTTTTTTTCTTATTGATAAAGACAGCCTGAAAAGAAGTGATCACCATTGAAAAGTAGCTGTGTGACCGTCAGTGAGTGGCTAAGCCTCTAAGATCTCCAGCTACATCTTCAGGGAGGATAACAACACTGTTAGTACACTCCTAATCTTAGCCTGCCAAATCCACATACTCCAAGTCCTGAAACTCCCAGCACCAGTGTGAACCACAGACAGAACCTGCACAGCTGACCTCCTCCTGGCAGCCGGTTATAATGCAAGCAAGGGTGGGATGAGTTTCAGTGAGGGAGTGTGTCCTTTCTATGCCTGGTGCTCTGTGTTCAATCTGAGCATACACACAGACAAACAGAAAGATGGGCACACCTGCACACATAGGAATGCATTAAAATACATGAATTATATCAGCATAAACTGTATAAAATCATCTGTATGTGATGGGTATATGAAATGTAAATGAATTTTGGGTTTCATATGCCCAAGATATATGTCTGCCTGTCTATCTGTCCATGCATCTATTTACCTATCTGCACCTATCATCTTGTCACAGAGAAATGTCGGGTAAGGGTTACCCAGCAAGTAAAATAAAGTTCTTCCATTCCCAGGCTAAGGCCTTCCTGATCTCCTAGCCACAAGGCTACCTTTGTGTTTCATTCCTCTCTGACTGACACCACGTGTTTTCTTGTCGTTTTCACATCAGGTCCATGGCCGGCTGCTCAGAGCCATTGAGCAATGTAATCTTGCAGGATACATGTATGCGTACAGGGAGTGTCACAACTTACATTTCTGTCCACCCAGAGAATTCCTGTGCCTTTTACCCTGCAGTATCCAGAGTCTAGAAGTATGTGACAGCAGGACGGGTGTCTTCCTGCCCTTTGTGTTCTCTAGGTGGTATCATGCTACGTGGTTTTCAGCGGGTATCATCTGTTCTGAATGGCGGTGGCAGACTTGATTCCTGAAATCAGGGGGAATGTCACATATCGTGTTTTCTTTCCCCACTCTATTCCTAAGGGTGTAGTAGCAGTGCAGACCCAAACTTTCCCTTTACTGTACGTTTCACAGAACTTTGCTTCATCATACTGGCCTCAGACCTTGGGATTGGGCTCCATTGGCTCTGTTATTCATGGAAACAGTGTGTTCCCAGGGAACACGTTAGGTGAATGCACGCTGGTCAGTCTTGTGATGTTATGTTACTTTGGAGGTGACTTGTAGGTGTCTCACAGGTGGGCAGGGTCTTTGCTGCAAACCGGGACATTAGTGGCTTTGGGAACCAGGAGTGCTTGTGCCTGGTGAGAAACAGCTGTCTTCCTCCCGTTGCTTTGCCCCTATCCTTTGCCCTTCCCTGGGCACTTCCTTTCAAGTTTCAGTGCAGCCCCTCATCTTACGTTGGGATCCTTAAGTTCCACATGGCAGGAGCTCCCTAAGGTATTGCCTGTTTCATTGTCCTCTTCGTTTCCTTATTTCACACTGACAAATGGGCATCACTGGGCGTTTAGTGACTTTGATGTTCTTTTCTAGGGACACTGCTAAGAAGAATATGTCTTCTATTCTAGACCTGGTGAGATAGGATCTTTCCTGGTAGGCACCAATAATAGAGAAGGCCTATGAGCCAGGCCTGGACAAAATCACCTGTGTGTGTGGTGTTCCTTGTCTGGAATTCAGGCCCCGCAACTGCTGCCCTTATACGTGGTAGGTGGCCAGTCGTCTGCACCCATTGCCTTGTACAGAAGTGAGATTTTGCCATTCTTAGCAGAATCTTCTACAATTACCAACCAAAAATGATTAAATGAACTCTCTTCCTCTCAACTGAAATAAATTCATTTCATGTGTGTATTTTGTTATAGATGGAAGGGTGGGAAAGACATCGTTTTATTTTCAAAGTGAACACAACTGTATTCGTGGTATTCATTACCTCCACATTGCAAGCATTTGATGTTTATCTACTTATCTCTCCTCATCCACAGTGGGGTGCAAGTCGGGGACAAACGAGACAGGCCAGGTTTTTGGGCTGCATAGACAGGCTAGGTTCGTTTGGTATCCCACCAGATGCTGAGAACACAGCATGGCCTTAAGGGCAGGATGGTAAGTTTCCTCTCACCTTGTCTTGCTTACGTTCTAACTCAGGCTTCTGAGGCAGCTGAGAATCCATAGAGCTATTGATTGCTCCACCACCAAAGGCACAGGTATCTGGAGTCAGGAAGACACAGGTGGGAATTTCATTCCTTGTGGTCCTCTGAATTTAGGGGCGTTACCCAGAATATCAGTGTGTGGACCTTCCTCCATTGCAATGTGTGGAAATATGGATTCTGCAAAGTTGAAATACTGATGTGTTTATAAAGGGCCTGGGGATCACCATGCTTTTAACTAGAGATACTAGTGTACATCGTCAAGGGCCAAGGCTCCATGTAGGGTGACCAGAAAAACTCACTGGCCACTCAACTGGCTCCAAGGCTAGAGATTTAGATGTATGCATAGCCATCCCTGACAGCTGAATATGTTTGGGGCTGGGGAAGTGAAACATGGGTTGCTGTGGGAAACTTAGGAAGGTCCCCAGTCCCAGTGGTGTGAAGAAAAGCAGAGAATTCCCATGGAAGTAAGGAGCTCTGTGTAGTCTAAGCCCTGAATGGGGATAAGACAGGGAAGTCTTGCTTAGAACAGCCCATGCCAAACGTTTCATTATAGACTGCCACCATCATCTATTCAACTGGCTCCTAGTTTGCCAAGGAATGGGGAAGTGACCCAGAGTGGACCAAAGGGAGAGGAAAAGAATACCTGCTGGGGACTCTGGGGATATCTGCTCTCAGGAGAGATACAGGAATAGAAAGTGCCTTGTTACACTAGGATCATGGCAACTGTGGATGTCAACAAGAGACCGGTGGACCTTGGTGCCTGTACCTGATCTGCTCCCAATGCCCTGCCTGCTTCCTCCTGACTGTTCAGTGAAGTGGGGAACTGCTATTGTGATCAGTCCTTAGTAAGATCAGTTCTCTTTGCTCGTGATCACCGTAGGCTTTCTTACATGGGGAGCACTGTGTGTGCTTGTGTGTATGTTATGGAGAAGGAAACATGCTATGGTAGTTCAGACACCAGCTCTGATTCTGACACATTTCCTAACAGCCCAGATCTCCCATGTGCCCTTGTTATCATCCTGTCTTCACCCTTGTAATGAGTTTATTATCAACAACACAGGATCAGATGCTTTGATGGCACCTGTGTGTAATTCAAGCACTCAACAAGGGTTGAAGGGTGAGGATAGTCTGGCCTACAGAGGAACCCCCATCTCAACAATGTAAGACTGGAGGAGGAGTGGAATCACAATAACCAAGTCAGAAGGTTCTCGTGAAACATGAGAAATGCGAGGAGGGAAGAAGGCAGAAAAGAATGGGCACATTTCCTGTCATTACTGCCACTGATGCTGCTGTGGGAGGTTTGGCAGATGGACTTCCCAGCCGCTTCATGGCCTTCAGCAAGGAACACAAGGGTTATATAGACTTCTCCAATGGGTCAAGGGCTTCTCCGTCTCTGTCGTTTACTAAGTCGTCTATGGATGGTCCTTCATCCCAATACTGACTCTTCTCCTGCGTGTTCCTCATCTACCAACCAACACATACATCTCATACTATATGACTATTTCTACTATTTCTACTTCAGATTAATCCTGTCCTTCCTAAGATCTGGTGATGCTTCTTGGTTTTGTGGATGTCACAGGACAGATGACAGAATGTGTGACTTTGTTTTGCTCCTTCACGTTGTTAGAAGCTTTCTAAGATGTGTCCCAACTGCTCTGTACAACCCTGTATCCTTCAGCTTCATATTAAAAAGGTCTCATTAGCTACAGATCCCAGGTCAGGTCCAGCCACTGGTCCATCTCTCCTTATTTTTCAAGTTAATATTTCTGAAGTGAAGATCATTCTACCTAATTTAGGTTTCTCTGTGGAGACCCCAGTTAAAAAAAGAATGTAAGGCACCTAGCACATATTTTGTGTTCTGGGGGAGGCCCTACATGTATGCAACCTTTTCTCTGTCCTATTTTTGTCATCCACATCATTTGTCACTTGACACCACAATGGCTAAACAAATTTTATCAAATTGTTCTGCAGGAAGGTGTGGTATATTGTGGCTGTTATCTGTAAGGATTCTCCAGAGAAGCCAAACCAATAAGAAATCTGTGCTGTCTGTGCCTTTATGCATCTGTCTGTCTATTCGGTGCTGGATTCCATCATTTCAAGGCATTGGCTCCACTAGAAAGTGAACCCTGGCAAGTCAGGTGGCATTGGTGGATCTTATTTGTACAAGAATAGATGTGGTCATTTTGCATCTGAATTCATCAGGCAGACTGGAATGCTATGAGAGCAGACAGAGTTTGTGAGTGGGGGTCAGGAGACTGAATTACTTCCACCCTGGGATTGGCTTCAGACTTTTCCAGACTTGAAAGCCCATTCATATAAACGACGGGTGTCACTTGAAGTCTAATGGTAGTAAAAATTTCTCATTCAGGAAACAGCTGCACAAAAACATTTATGCTTGTGTTTGATCAACCAGGCAACACAGCCTACCTAAGGTGACAGGTAACATTGACCACCCCAGTGGGGAAACATTATATATACTCCCAACAGAAGCTTTGACCCGTAAACATTTCATATCCAGCTGTCATTTCTTCCCATTCTTCATAAGCTTGTTAGATGATGATAGCCTTAGTGATGATGATAATGGTGGTGTGTTAATGACAATGATGGAGGAGGAGGAGACAGGAGGTTGCGTTGTTTCAAGCTGAAGTTTGGTATAAGATCTGTATCCCTCTGAGGCAAGAGAAAGTTGGTGAAGTAAGATAAAGGATGGGAAGTCACACCTCCTCCCCTAGGTGCTCCCCACATCCTAATAGCTGACAGTTGTGGGCCTCTTTGTACTTAATACCTCAAGGGATGTCCACAAGGTGCTGCATGATCATTTTGTAGTGGGGCCAGAGGGCAGGAAACAGTTCTCAGAAATAGGGGGAAAGCAAGTGTGGTTAATATGCTAGCCAGTTGAGATTTTATGTTTCTGAAGTCCTGGCAATTTCTTGATGTAAAGGTGTTTGTGAGATGAATTTTCTTCCTGTGAGAATTGGCTTTCTAAATGAAGAAATATACAGGAAGTGTCTCTGTGACATGTGAAAATTGATTGGATCTGTAATTCTAAATTGGCTCTATATGGTTCACACTTAAGTATTTGTATGGGTTGGTGATGGCCTTCAGGATTTAACTGCACGAGCGGGAGGTAACAGCACATTCAATGACAAAACATTGAGTCTCCATTCATAGGATATTAATTTTTGTTTCTATGTGTAAAAAGCAAGTCACATGGCTTGAAATCTGGGTTCTGGATTTCCTACATTTATAACAAGTTTAAATATTCACTGTGTATGGAGGAACCTAATGACTTCTTGGTTTCCAAATTCGCTAAATTGACCATGCCTGAGATACCATTCTTACAATTCAATTCAGCATTTCAAGTGGGAGTGCAAGACAGGCTGGCAGAGAGACAGAGAAAGGGGGGTTATATAGAGATTCCTCCAGGACAGGTTTACTAAAAGAACAAAAAGAGGTACCCATTAAATAGCTACCACTTGGAGTTGTTAGTTAGCATAGAGTAAGATTTACAAGTTTCTTTTGGAATATAGATTTAAAAAATTTTTCATTTTATTTTAATTATGTGTATGCGTGTCTATCTGCATGTGGATTATTCCATCATGCTTTTAGCTCAAGACTTCTTGGTACCTATTCTTTGGTCCTACAGGCGTTTTTGTACAGTGTCTCCTGAAAAGCGTATTTTTATCTTAGACACTTCCTTCTGAATTGCTTTCATTTAGTAGGCATATGAATTATGAGGTTTAGTGCTATATTTTTGGAAAAGGGTAAACAAGGATTTAAGCTTTTTGAAGAGATTGACCATCTTCTGAATTTCTTTGTGCTTTCTTGTCTAGACCCAATTGTAAGAGTGCATTTGTTGATTTTCTTCCATGCATCTAAGTGTTTTTTTTTCTGTTCCAAGACAACAGTCTTCCTGATTGCTGGCTGTTTTTTTGTCAAATTGACAGAAGCTAGAGTCATTTGGAAAGAGGTAGCTCAACTGAGAAAAAGCTTGCACCAGGTTGGCCTTGGGCAGACTGTGGTGGTTTCTTAATTCGTGATTGATGTGGAATAGCCCAGCCCATTGTGGGTGGTGGCCCCATTGGATAGCGCTCCCTGGGGTGTATAAGAAAGCAGACTGAGCATTCCTTGGGGAGCAAGCCAGGAAGCAGCCTTATTCCATGGCCTCTGCATCTGTTCCCTCTGCAGGTTTGTGTCTTAAGTTCCTGCCCTGACTTCCCTCACTGATGGACTGTGTCATGGAAGTTTAAACGGAAATGAGGCCTTTCCAAGCCAGGCTGCTTTTGGTTATGGTGTTTCCATCACAGCAATAGAAACCCAACTTAGACACTACGTGTCTAGTAAGGCTTAAAATAAATGACACGATTTATCCAAATTCAATCCTTTTTTTTTGGTTTTTCGAGACAGGGTTTATCTGTATTGTTTTGGAGGCTGTCCTGGAACTCACTCTGTAGACCAGGCTGGCCTCGAACTCACAGAGATCCAACTGCCTCTGCCTCCTGAGTGCTGGGATTAAAGGCGGGCGCCACCACCGCCCGGCTTTTTTTTTTTTGTCAATCCTTTTTTTTTTTCAAAACGTAAAACTGTCACTTTCCCTGCCTGCTTGCCTTTGCTCTCTACTTCCTTGTTAGTACATTGAGGGTAGCTGTGGCCTTGTGGATGACCTCCTGCATTTGTGTCATTTGACCCATGTTCAGGAATGCAACTGTAGAGTGTGAGGGGAAGATGGCATCAGATCATAGTGGATCAGCATTTCACCTTGGTGTTACGACTATGATAGGCTTAACTGTAAGTTCATGTGTGCCTGCTCCTTACCAGTGGAGTAACCTTCTCCCACACAGCCATTTCTGATGCAGTATCTCATTTTCCACACCAAATAATAAACATACTTAGAAAGGAGAGTATCTTAGACTTCAGGTTGGTGGTATTTTGTTTCTTGTCAGAGTTGGAAAATCCCTGACTGGTAGGCTACCCATTACAGGATGCTCTCAGGACCTTGGATATTTGAAAACCCTGCTGGAGTGGGATGAGTGGGCTTAAGGTGGGAGGTGTGGTGGTTTTAATGAGAATGTCCCTCTTGGCTCATATATTCTAATTTTTGTCCCCAGCTGGAAATGTTTGGAAGGATCAGTGGGTGTACCAAGTTGGAGGAGGATTTCACTGGGAATGAAATTTGAGGTTCATTAGCCCCTATCCATTCCCAGTTAGCCCTCTCCTTACCTCCTGCTTGTGGACTAGAGGCACTCTCTCAGCTGCTGCCCCAAAGCCATGCTTACCTACCTGCTGCCAGGCTCCCTGCCATGGTGGTCAGGGACTTTGACCCTCTACAAATGGGAGCCCCAAATTAAATGTTTCTATTGTAAGTTGTGTTGGTAGTGGTGTTTTTGTCATGGCCATGGAAAACAATGACAGCACAGTCCAGTCAGGCTTGGGAGAACAGAATTCCATGGGACTGAAGTTCCAAATAGTCAGGCTGTGTTTGGGAGAGCATCCTACTGCCAGCAGGAGAGTCCCAAGCAACCAATGGGGTGTGGCTGGAATTCTTGTGTGCTGACATTGATGTGCTGGCAGATGGAGCCTCTGGCCATTCCTTATAGACCTGGGTGTCAGGGTGGTGAACCTGGACAGCAGGCTCGAGCATGATTCACGAATAGAGCACTGTTGCACTATTTCAAAGTTGGGCTGCTATGTGGACACATGCTTTAATTTCAAGAGTCCGTGTGTTTAAATCTACATGGCCCCATGAGGAACCCGGTGATGAATACCCAGTCAGAGACTTGCTGCTCCTGGGAGCTGAAAACAAGCTGAGCTTGTGTCAGGCTGCCCTTTTAGAGAGAAACCGGAGCTGCTTTGCTCCCAAAATCTACAGGTCTCCTGGCAACAGAAGCAGCCGGAGAACAGGTGAGTTCTTAACTCCAGAGCTTGCTGGTATCTCATCAAGGATCCAGAATTATACTGAACACGCCAGAATTATCTCCCATCTCTGGGGAGAGTTAATATAAATGGCGGCTTTCCTTTGCTGAAGTTCCTAGGCCTAAATTCAGAATGGTGATGCAGGCTGTGTTTAGAACACGGCAGTGCACACTGGCAGTTTGCTTAGTGGGTGTCAGACGATATTCTGTGTGTTCTTCTTTCTCCCTCTTTCTGCCTCTCTCATAGACCCATCATTTTAACAAGTGTTCCTTTTAGCAGTAGTGGGTCACACAGAGACCAAGAGACAGGTGCCATACATCCTGCGTGGTCTGCATTCTAGCTGTCCCTCTTACCCAGTGTCCCCTCTGTCGTGGCTTGAGTGCAGTCAGAGTCCTCTGGACACCGCATGTCTTAAAGGGCCAAGTCATTTGAACACGCATTGCTCAGCCCTCAGCTTCTCACACTGGGCAGGCACAAGTACTCCAGGTTCACAGAGTGTTCTTGCAGGTGGTTGAACGGCAGCCAGGGACAGCCAGTGTCTGACTCCCACACAAACGCCTTAACCTGTGTGCACTCTGTCTGTCTGTGCTCACACCAGGCTCCGTGAGCCCCTAACAGTCTTTGAACCGATTGCCAGTGTTTTGGTTTTCTGTTTGCCCCTTCACTATTCTTCGCTGTGCACAGCCTTGGTGAGGAAAGGAAAGGGGATTGTTGGTATTCCTTGTCCTTATTTGCTGATCTTTTAATCACAGAGAAAGATCTGATACAGTCTTTGTCTGACACTGTCTCTGACCGTATTGTGCTGCTATAATAAATACCCCAGGCTGGGTAAATAATAGGAGCAGTAAGTTACTTTGTAACTAGAACAGTGCTCATGAAGTCTGTCACCACAAGAGCTGGCCAGCAGAGACAGGAATTGACACTTTTAAGTTCTGCTCTTCTTAGCATGGCTGAGAAGCCTCCATATCAACATTTCCAGAAGAGCAACAGAAACCTCTCCTGCCTTCCAGCTCATCTCCCAACCTGGGACTGAGATATGCATTACAGAAGGCAGGGAGAATGACAAGACGGGCAATCCTTCTGTATGCTTTCATCAGCCCTCCGATGAGCCCCATTTCTGAGGTTGTGACGTCTCTGCTTCTCTTGAAGTCTTCTCACTCTTCCTACATTCTCTGGATATGTGTCTTCAGACACATTTTGAAATGCTGAGTCTAGCTACTTGTGTCTCTGACCCCAGTCAACTTCTCACAGCTCTGGAGTCCAGGAAGACAAGCATCGAGGAACAGTCTTCTCCAGCATACAGAGGGACTTACTGGTATGTCCTCAAACTGCAGAGTGCAGCAAGGCCAGTGGAGATGACTTGTTCCCTCCTCGGGTCTGTCAGAGGCAAATGCACTCACAAACTCCTTTTGTTTTGTTTTGCTTTGTTTCTCGTTGCATGTGTGGTCCTAGCGCTTGCCCAGAGGTTGGCAGTGGATGTCTCTCTCCATCACTCTCCACTTTGTTACTGAATCCTGTCCTCTCGCTGAACACAGATCCAGCAGTTCTGACTCCAGGGATCTCCTGTCTCTGCCTCCAGAGTGCATGGATGGCACAAGGACCAGACAGACACCTGGTTTCTATGTGGATGCTGGATCATAACTGGGGTCATAATACTTGCATGGATTAGCATTGTGCCCACCCATTTCAGGGTCCTATTGATCCATTCACCCTGACAGAGCCCTCATAACCTAATACCTCCTCCAATTTAGTCACACCCTCCCACACTAGTATATTGTGGTTTTCCAATATGAGGGGTATATTGGTTTTGCTTTTGTTTTTTGAGAAAGCTCTCTCTCATGTAGTTAAGCTGTCATGTGACTAGCTCTGCTGTAGTGGGACTCCCTATGTACACTAGGCTTAGCCTGTTGGGGGCTTGCCATGTGGCCACTACTCCCTTTATTCCATGTAGCATCAGGCTTTTATTTAAATTGTGTGTCCTTGATATCTGAACTTAACTTTACTACAATTCCTGGTGATCCTTTGCTCCTCAGACTGTACATTTGGTATGTCTACTTGTCCAGCTTGTTTTTTTTACAGAACTGTAACATGAGAGTAACCACTAATTACTACTCAACACAGTCAATGCAAGGTTGTCATGAAATGTCCTCTTGCAATGCTATTAATCCAAACTCTTCATGTGAGCTTCAGGCATATTTTTTGGACAAGGGCAAAGAGCAGATGAATTCTTCATAAAAATATCCCAAGCAAGGTCTCTGGGCCATATTCTTCTTTTTCTGACGCCTCTTGATCTGGCCTTCAAAGTCAACATGGCTGTCAGAACCATTTTCTACAGCCCTAATAGTATGGTCCATTAATCCCTGCTTAAAGTGGTCAGCTGCTTTCCTGATCCAAAGTCCCAAAGTCCAGAATCTGCCAAGGAGAAGCATGGTGAGGCCTGCCACAGCAATGCCCCATACCCTAGTGCCATCTCCTGTCTTGGTTACCACTCTATTGGTGTGAAGAGAGACCATGACCATGGCAACTCTTTTAAAAGAAATCAGGTAATTGTGGCTTGCTTACAGTTTCAGAGGTTTAGTCTACTGACATCATGGTGGAACCCATGGGGGCAGACATGGTGCTGGAAAAGTAGTTGAAAGTTCTACTTCAGGATCTGCAGGCAGCAGGAAGACTAGGCCTGGGTTGACATTTGAACCATCAACGCCCACACCCAGTAACAGGCTTCTGCCAAGAAACTACAATGACTTCAAAAAAGGCAACATCTCTTAATCCTTCTATGGAGTATCACTCTCTGATGACTAAGGATTCAAATATGTGTGTGTCTGTCTGTATGTCTGTCTATGTGATTTTTTTAACCAACGCATACATCAGTATTGCAGCAGGCTCGTCAATGCTTCCTTTGTTGAATTCCTTCAGTTCAGCACTTGGTGGTATGAAGAGGCTGTTAATTATATGGCACTGAATCAAATGCTAATCCTCCCATGGTGATCACCATTGAGCAGCCTATGGGGAGAGGACAATGGATAGGCTTGAGAGGCAAACGCATTACGATACTCACACAATGAATTAAATGAGACTTTGCTGTGTTAGTGACTGTGAAAAGGTTTCAACACCTGAAAATGCCACTGCAAACTTTTCAAAAATCAGACAAGTGGCAAATGACCCTTAGATAGACTTTAAGAAGGTTAGATAACAATCTGAAAACGACTTCTCAAACTAATCTCAGAGAGATGTTATTTCAAAAGTAAGCCTTTGACAACAGTAAGGGAGAACACTGAAAGATTTACATGATATTAATACAGTGTAACAACTCATGGGAGCCCTCAGCCTGGACTTGCTTTTTCCTACCAAGATTCCAAAAGACTGGCGATCGATAACTTGTAGATCTAATAGTTTTCTTTCCATCATCCCCTTAAGTTCACAAGACTGGCAAAGACTTTTTATTACCATAGTATTATTAATATGAGACACACTGTGAATAGGTATCAGCAAAAAGTGCTATGTTAAATAGCCCAAATATATGTCAGTCCTATGTAGGTTCTCCTTTGTCTCATGTGAAAAATACTACTCCCTCAGTCATATATTACCCACGATATAGATGATATTTTGCTTGTGTCCCTGAGGCACAATTTTAGAGGATCTCAGGTTGAGGTATTTCCTCAACAAAGCTGTACCTGACCTAGGAATTGATGATTGGTGAGACTGGGGTCTGCCTACAACAGATAGTTAACCAGAATCTGCAAAATCAATGAAGGATAGCATTACACATCAATTTCTGAATTTCAGTCTCAATTTGCTATTCTACAGCAGGACCTCTGTCAGTAGAGCCAGGTAGGATGCCAGCAGTGCAGTTGTTTCCAATTATGTCTCCCGCTGTGTGGCCATAGACCACTCCTTGAGCCACCTGGTGTCTCAAAGGTGAAGTAAAACCGCAGGCTATTTCATTGATCTCAATATTCTTGTGTGAAAACAGGTATGTTCAACCACAAAAAAGTTAAGAGAGAAATGTATCATAACAGATCCACATGTATAACTAAGATAGAAATGAATAAATGATACTCCAACTCTCATGTTCAATCCCACTTCCAGGTGGTTCACCGTGAAAACGACATTTCACTTGCTGAGTCTGAAAGATTGTTCACGGGAGTGGTTTCTTTTTATCTGCAATGACTATTCCTGTTTGAACTTCAGTTTTCCAAATTAACCTTCAAAATAACTACCAGCACATGTTTGGTCAGGCATTTTTCTGGTAACTGGGTTTTATTCTCCTCCAATAGAAATCTGCCTTCTTGGTTTTTATTTCAGTAAAACAGAAATCATTATGGGTTTGTAAATAAAAAGCAACTCTTTCAAAAATCCTACTGAATTTCTTCCCTCATGTAATAATTTTTCTTTGGATATTTTATACATGAAAACCGTTTGCTCAATAAAATAATTAAATTGAAGACTTCAGTAGCATATGAGATTTTTCCCCCTGTACTAGAGAAGTGGTTAAGTCATTTCCATACAGACATAGTCCCTTTGTCCTTTTTAGTTTGTCTTCTAAATGCTGTCCTGAGGCCCATAGTTTAAGATAGATACTGGTGTTACCAAAGCCTGGCTTTTGTTTCTGTCTGAGGTAAGGCATTGCATATTTGCCTTAACCCCACTTAGGTGTAGGCCTTACATTGGAAGATGATAGGTTACTTTGTGCTTCTCAGTCTGTGGAGTAGCTGTTATTACTAGTTTTGTTCATGATATAGTTGTTAAGTTGTAAAATATTTTAGTTTTTATCACTTTATCTTATCTTCTTGTGGTCTCATTAAACAAGAGCCTGAACCCTTTTTTCTAAAATTGAGGTTTTCATATGTTTCCTTGTATGTACTGCTAATCCTCTAAAAATGTTAAATTCAGCCAGGCAGTGGTGGCACAGAGTATTAAATACAGCACTCGAGATGCAGATGTACATAGATCTCGGTGAGTTCAAGGCCAGCCTGGACAACGGAATGAATTCCAGGACAGCCAGGGCAGTTACAAAGAGCAACCTTGTGTGGGAATACAAAACCCAGACAAACAAAAAAGTAAAATCTGTCATTGCGGTTTTCTGGTTCATTTATTTGGACTTCAGAGGCCAAAAGCCATATAACCTAGGCATTTTGAAAAACAGAACCAAATCAATGTGTTTTGTTATAAAGCTGTTTAAGACGTTAATTTAAAATAAATTTAAAATCAATGCTGGTAGTTCCACCCAGGTCGGTCATTTCCATCCGTTATACAAAGCGTTGCCCTAATATTGCTCTTTTTGCACATTTGCATGGTTTAAAACAGTGCGTATTTGATTTCCAAATATTTAAAAATGAAATTGTCGACCATGAAGACCTTTTTGACCTCACTGTACAACCTTAGGTTGTTGATAGATTGTTTGATAAGACTTTTTAGCAAGTCTTCTTATTTGGTAGTATGTGAGAAGCAAGTTACTCTCCTTTTTAAAACCTAGTAATTGGATAGTTAACAAAGTTGTTCTCACTTTCCTCGTGGAGAGTTTCTACCTACTGTACTGTTGGTATCAGTCTAGGACAGTCAGCCCATGCTGGACCAAGCATGAAGAGTTTACAAACATGCTTTTCCTTTTCTCACACCAACAAAATGATCTATATGCTATGCAGATATTGCTAAAGGATGTTTCCATCTCATTTCTTCTTGTGACTGAGTCTCAACATGCTACAGTTTCATGACCACTTTTACATACAGCTACCATTATACAAAATGGAGTCAGTCCTATCTCTTTAATATGTTTTCAGGTTCCACATTTGACAAGACAATGACTCCATGCTATGTAGGTTACACTTACCAGATTTGATGCCGTGACTCTGGTCTCCTTGGAAAGGGGAATGATCAAGTAGGTAAGTTGGTGTCCTTATAGCTATCAAAGATCTTCAATGCTGGCATACAGTTATACATGCTCAGGTGTCTTTCCTGCAAAAATGAGTTTCTTTATCTAGATCCTACGTGTTGCATTGCATCCGTACCTTAACTCTCTTGGACCATTTCAAACATCTCCTCTTTCACAGATTTGACTCATGGTCTCTGGTAAATGGTGGTTACTCGTATTCAATTCTTTCGTGGTTTGTCCTTTGTTCTTGTGGTTGACACTTATGGGAGTTACACATGAGCTAGAGTGCTACCTGGAGAAAGGGCCATTTGTGTTGTTACACGTTTACTAAACACTGTTACTATTTTAGCTTCGGTGGTATTATTAACACGGATTACATACCCACAGGTGCTAGTGCTCACTTTGATTCTTAGTTGATGTGGCACATTAACCACACGACAGAAATCCCTTAGAACCTGAAGGGCCAAGCCATAATTAAACACAAGCATCATATCATCAAAATGCTTTCTTAAAATATTACAGGGCAATATCTTACCTCCTCCAAAGATGTATTCTCTCTTATTCTATAGTGTATATATGTAAGATTTTTGATGTGCTTGTGTGTTCAGAAGAATAAGAGTGTTGGACTGAGCCAATGCCGACAGCTGCTCCCAGACAATCTGATAGGAAGAAGAGGTTGATGATGCTTGCAAGCCTGCCCTTGCTAAGTTGAGGGGTCAAGAACATGCTTGTGTCTCCACAGAAAACAAAAGGGACATTTGTCTGCGGGCACTGAGATTACAACATCATCATGAGACAACATCATTTTCATTATGAGACCCATGGAAATGTCAGTCAAATGCATACACATCACCATCCCTAAAGAGGAAAGTATGTCTCACACAGCAAGCGTCACCACTTACTTGGGGACAACTTAAAAAAAACTTACACAAGAGGCAAAGCACCTGATCCAAGGAGCAAGACAAGCTGTCACCCCTACAACCATGCTTCTCGTGTTGCTAGTTATCAGTCGTGTCAGCACTTTACAAGGGGCTTGTCAACCTTCTGCTGCCACTGTGGGTTGAGCTGTAGTTCATTCTCCACTGTTGTGAAACTGTGCTTTCATATGTAATGAAACTGTGGGTGGCCCAATTAGGTAGTACAAGGATGGGTTGGAGACATTCAGATAAAATTTCATGAGAGGGAGGTCCTTGGAAAATATCACTGTTCAGGTTAAAGAAATAATGTTAATTTTGATATTTTTAGAGTCCCTGCTTGTGGGAATTATGCTTGTGTAAAAAGGGCAACCTGGACACTTTATGCTAACACAACATTAAAAGTAGACCTCTGATTTGGATCCCCCTTTACTCTGAACCAACACAATTTTGGGGGCCAGTTGTTCTAGATTCCATGGACACAACACCATTATGTTAGGAGGGACAACCTGTGCTTCCTGTACTCTCAAAAACTCTAGTTGGATTGCCCATAAGCCATGATGATTATGTTAGTGTCACAGGTGAGAATGTCACTTCACAGGGTGATCCAATCATGACAAACCATCGAGCCTTGCCAATGCATTATGGCCTTTTGCGCAGGCTCATTGCATATGTTGTGACTGTACTAATACCGACTGTGCACACTTACCTGTTCCGTGAAAAGAAACACGTCTGCCTTTCTGGGCAAAGCTTTGTCTTCTAGATGGCCCTTTGTATGTAATCACTCAGCCTTCCAGGCATCACCAGACCACTTCTAGGAATACTGCTCTACAGGCAGAGATCTTCCACTCTTCCCTCTGTAGCTAACACAGAATGACCCTGTTTCTACTTGTGATGACAAACTGTAGTTGTTACACCTAAGTCAAACTGCCTTCACGATTGCCTTCTGCCTCTAGGACTGACAGTGCACTTTCAACGGCAAATCTCCCCACTACTTTGTCTGTTCAGCAACGCCACCATGTCCCAGCTACTATCTTAGGAACATAACCTACAGACACGAAGGCACTTGCTGCTGTTGATTACTTGCTGCTAAAACATCATATTGGCTATGAACTGTGTCCTGGTAAGTATTGCTCCAGTATTATAGATAACTGCTCCCTGGTCCATCAGCAGTTGAATCAAGTGCTCCGAGAGATCAATTTCCTCAGGGTGGTGCTGACCCAATTGGTTCTCTTGGCTTCTTCCCTTTCTGGGACCATTGGCAGTCATTCTAACTGTGATTTTATTCTTACCCTGCAGTTTTCAATTCCTTGTGAACTCTGTATAGCATCTTATTCAGTCCTATGCACTTTCTATTTCTCTTAATGAGTTCACAGAAGGGCGGACAGGGTGTTGCATACAGTTAATAGACTTTCCCACACTGGCCTGCTGCTTGTACTCTGTCTCCAAAGAACTTTGCCTACCCACCCCACTCCTGGAAGCACCTCCACCTGCCCCGGGACTGACAACATGTTTCCTCTGCTCTCCTTAGCAGCATAGCTTAGTGCTTTCAAGGACATTATGCAAGCCTCCTTCTGTCTTCTGAACAACCTGCTGGTAGTGATGAGAAGTAGTTGGCATGGTTTTCACTGTTTCTCTGTCCATGCTCTGAACCCTGAGCTACCTAAACGAAAGTGTCACAGGACGACAGTGAAGGTCCTTTGCACAGCGCAGCCTTGAATCCTCTAGTTCCTGTGAATCTCAAATTCATCTTCAGTGACTCCACACCTGATCCGTGATATTTACCTCCATGCATTTATCTGAATGGTTTCCTGGGAGATAGAGTTTGTTTTTCCTGCCTTCCAAAAAGTATTTGTTGAACTCCTGCTTTTTTTCTCTTTTCCTTGTAACTTTCTTCTCCACCTTTATTTATTCTTTTCTTTTTCTTAACCTTGGTACACAATGCCCCCATTTTTCTCTTCCCCTTCCTAGTCTTTTTATATCTTCTATTATTTCCATATTTATCTGAATATGTTTTAAACTTCTGAACACATTCTTTTTTCATATTCTGGCCCCCTATGTGAGCTGTTGGTGCACATTTTGTGGTTTGATGTTAGTGGTGAGGTTTGTGTTCTCTTCGTTGAGTGCTACAGGGAACTGAGCTTCTAACAGTCCCTTGGGCTTCTAACAGTGCCATGAACTCTAACAGTCCTGTGGGCTCCAAGGGTCCCATGGGCTCTAACAGTCTTGTGGGCTCCAAGGGTCCCATGGGCTCTAACAGTCCTGTGGGCTCCAAGGGTCCCATGGGCTCTAACAGTCCCATGGGCTCTCACTGTCCTGTGGGCTCTAACAGTACTGCGGTAATCTGAAGGAGAGATAGGAGATGTGGCCCCAGACCCCCAGGCATTTGAACACTTGATTCCCAGTTGGCAGCACTGACAGGAAAGTGTAGGCGGTGGAGCCTTGCTGGAGTAACTGTGTCACTGGGGAAGGCTTTGAGACTAAAGCCTCCCCTTTTGCAGTTACACTCTCTGTCCTTGCTCGTGATTCAAGCTGTGAGCTTTGGCCCTCTGTTCCTGCCTTCGTGCCTGTTATTTGATATCATGCCTCCACTGTGCCTTCATGGACTCCGGGAGCCATAAGCCAAGTAATGTCTGGAGCCAAGTAATGTCTGGAGCCAAGCCTGTCTTCCTCAAGTTGTTTTTGGCCAACGGTTTAATCACACCTTCAGAAACAGAACTAATACAAGTAGGTTTCTCAGTAAGGTGTGTGGTGTTCAGTATTAATATTGATATTGAACCTGCCAGGATCTAGAACCACCACAGTGACCTTCAATGATGAGAAAGGCTTTTCTAGATGAATTAATTGATGTGGTAAGACACACCCTAAGTATGATGAGCTCGAGTCTATGGACCAGGGTCTCAGACTCTGTAAAATGGAGACAGCAAGCACTGCAAACATTGTTCCCTCTCTGCCTCCTCATACCATGTGACCAGCTGTGGGCCACTCATGCTGACATGACACCCCTCCCTTATAGTGAGCCAGAAGCACAGCCTTTCTTCTTTCCATGGGTGGCACCACCCTCCAGGCAGGTGATTTAGAGTTGTCTATCTATGGAGGAGAAAGAGAGCCAAGCACTTCCATGCATGTGTGCATAAATTCATTGCTCTCTGCTCTTGACTGTGGTTGTAAAGTGACTAGCTTCAAGTAATGGCCCCCTTGACCTTCATGCAGCTATGGACTGTGACCTGTAATCGTAAGCCAAGTAAATGCTGTTTCCCTTGAGTAGCCTTTGTTAGGGAACAGCATCAGGAATCAGAATGAGAGCAGTATTGTAATAAGTGGGAGAAAGCTGAAAGCATTTCCTCTACCATCGAGAAGGAGGTCAGGACGGCTGCTCTCCACCCTAGCTACTCTTACTGAAGACTGTGCTGAACTCATAGCAGGGTTGAAGTCTTGAGTGCTTATTTATTTGGTATTTATGGATACAGCTTTCATCTAGGTCTTCTTTTTTTCTGCTACCGACTGCTTCCTTCATCACATGGTCAAGGGGCCTTCATGAATTTTCCTCTGGCGGTATGGATTGGTCTGTGCGTCCAGACCTGGTAGTGCAACTGGAGAGCTCCTTCCAGTGGACAACAGGACCCTCAGATTGGGTCACATGTGATGGCTAGTGGTTCCTAGGTCGGAATCCATCTGGGATCATATGTGTCCCAAATGCAAGAAGACAATGTAAGAGGAGATAGATGGCTGAATGGGTGGAGGGGCAGAAAATGGAAGTGCTTCTCTGTGCCATGTATGGTTGTACAGGGCTCATGGTAGCAAACAGGACTGAGATCTAGAGTTTCTCAGGGAAAGGGAAATGGGTTGACAAGCAGCTACAGGATTTGAGCAACCCAAATGGCGGCCATGCAAAGGGAAAGTTCTGATAGTCCACCTACGTGATGGCTATAGGGTCACTGGTAGCAAGTAGGACTGGGATCAGGCAAGTCCCAAAGGCTCATTTATTTTCTTAATGATAGCCATTATGGTAGATGGGAAATAGAATCTCCAAGCAGTCTTAAATTGCATTTCCCTGATGGCTAAGGATATTGAACACATTTTTCTAGTTTTTGTAATCATTTTTATTTCTTTTTTTGAGAAGTATCTATTCAGTCATTGATTCATTTATTGATTGACTGATTTGGTTTCTTGGCATTTATAGGTTGTTTATTCATTCTGGTGATTGTTTCCATTGTTTTACAGAATCTTCTTGATTTCATGTAATTGTATTTATCAATTCTTGGGGTTATTTCCTGTGCTATTAGAGTTCTATTTACAAAAAAAAATCATTGCTTATGCTTATAATTAGAAATGTTTTATCTATGCTTTGCTCTAGTAATTCCAAAGTTTAAAGTCTTATATTTTAGACCTTATATCAAGGTCTCTGATCCACTTTAAATTGATTTTAGGCAGCTTGAGAGCTATGGATCTAGTTTCATTTTCAACACTTGGAGAACCAGGTATCTCGGTATCATTTGTTGAAAAAAATCTGTCTGCTCAGCAATGAATGTTTTTGACTGCTTTGTCAAAAATTAGGTAGCAGTAACTGTTTGGGCCTATGTTCATTTTTGTGTTGTACCATGCTGTTTTCTTTTTTGCTGTTGTTGTTACTATGACTCTGTAATCTAATTTGCATTCAGATATTACCTTTTTCTCTTGCTTTGGATTGCTTTAGCTATTCCAAGTCTTTTTTGATTCCATATGAATTTTAGGATTTTTTTCTACCTCCGTGAGTAATGTCATTGGAACTCTGATAGGATCACATTGAATGTGAAGACTGTTTTTGGCAATATAATGATTTTCACAATATTAATTCTGCTGATTCATGAGCATATGGGTTCCCCTCATCTTCTGGTGTCTTATTCAGTTTCTTTCTATAGTGCTTTAAGGTTTTCATGTAGAGGTGCTTGCTACCATGGGACCTGTGCAACCACACATGGCACAAACCAGCACTCTCCTCTGCTCCTCCTCAGATTCAGGCACCTCCTCTTACTCTTCTACAATGGTGGCTACAGGGTCCCTGGTAGCAAGCATATCATAGGTATCCTTTGAAGCTACAGTGAATGGGGCCATTTCTCTTATTTCTTAATCAGCAAGTTTGTTATGAGTATATAGAAAAGTTATTGATTTTTGTAAGTTGATTTGTATCCTGATACTTTACAAAAATGTTTATCATACCCAAGATATTTCTGGAGAGTTTTTAGTCTCTTCTTTTTTTTAAAGAATATGATTGCATCTGTAAATATAACACTTTGTCTTCTTTTTGCAATTGTACCTATCAAAAATATTTCTCATTTTATTGCCTTATTAAAATTTCTATTAGTATAATGAGTAAGAGGAAAGAGTGGACAACTGTGTTTCTTCCCAGATTTTAAAGTTAATGGAGGAAATTTTAGCTTTATGTTTGTTGCGTGTAGCCCTTAATAGTTGTGGTATGTTCTTGCTTTCTTCAGGACTTGAAGGGATATTGAACTTTGTTTATGGCCTTTTCTAGATCAGTTAAGATGGTCACATAGTTTCTATCCCTATATCTACTTATGTGTTGAATTACACTTATGGACTTGTGTATGTTGAACCAGCTTTGCATCCTGGAATGTAACCAACTTGGTTATGATGTACAATCTCCATGTGTTCTTGAATTTAATTTGCAAGAATTTTATTGAGAACTTTTGCATCCACATTCACAAAAGATGGCTGTTGGTTTTCATTACTTGTTGCATCCTTAACCAGTAATGTTGACTTGACATTAATAGTTTGATAGTGTTCATTCCATTTCTATTGTATGGAATAGTTTAAGAAGCAATGGTGCCAGCTATTCTCCCAAAGACTGGTAAACTTTGGCTATGGATTGATCTGGTTCTGGGCTTTTCTATGTTAAGAATCATTTTGTTAATGTTTCATTCTGTGGGTAGTCACAGATCTGTTTAAGTTATATAAATATTCTTGACTTAATTTTGATAGATCAGATGCATCTAAAATTTACTCATTTCTTCTAGGTCTTTTTAGTATTTTTAAAATGTAAGTATTCAATGTGCTCTCTAATATTCTCTGAATTTTATTGCAGTAATCTACCCATTTTTATCTCTAATTTATTAATTTGGACATTCTTTCTCTTTCTTTTAGTTACTTGGATAGGCTTTAAAAATCTTGTCCTTTTTTTTCAGAAAGCCAACTCTTATGATTCTTTAAAACATTTTTAGATTTATTTACTTTATGTGTATGTTTTGACTGTATGTAGGCACGTGTACCATGTGCATGCCTGGTGCTTGGGGAGGTCAGAAGAGGGTGTTGGATCCCCTGGACCTAGAGTTACAAATGGTTTTGAGTCACCATGTAGGTGCTGGGCCCTGAACCTGTGTCTTCTGTAACATCAGCTAATGTTTTTAACCACTGAGCCATCTCTCTAGACCTCATGACAACTCTTCAATTCTATGTGTTGTTATTTTAGTTTTCATTTTATTTGTGTGTATGTGTGTATGTTTGTATGTGTGTGTACGAAAATGTGTGTTCACATTTGTCATTCCTTAAGTACTATTTACCTTTTTAAATTTTAAAAGAAGATTCACTTTACTTTTTATTGATGGATTGGTGTGTGTGTGTGTGTGTGTGTGTGTGTGTGTGTGCAAGTGCCCATGAAAAAGGGCCTCAGAAGTATGGGAGCTAGAGTTCCAAGCAGTTGTGAACTTCCCAACATGGGTGCTGGGAACAGAACTCAGGGGATCTGCCAATCTCTCAGTGATGAGATTACAAGCATGTGCCACCACATTTATCTTTCTTAATTAATTTATTTTATGTATATGGGTGTTTTGCTTGCATGCATGAATGTGCACCACATGCAGTGAACATGGAGGGCAGAAGAGTGTTGGATTCCCTGGAACTGGAGTTACAGACAGTTGTTAACTGCTCTGTGGGCCCTGGGAATTGAACCTGGGTCCTCTGGAAGAATAGTGCTCTTAACCACTGAGCCATCTCTCCAGCCCCTTCTTATCTTTAGCTTTACCTAGGTTTCTGGTATCAAATTCAGTTCCCAAACTCAGCCCTCTGGTATATAACCAAAAGACCAAACAAATGAATCCACAGGATGGGAGAAACTAAGACATAGCAAACCATTTCGATGAAATTATAGCAGAAAATTTTCCAAGTCTATCCCAGCAGTGGTGGCACATGCCTTTAATTCCAATACTCAAGAGGCAGAGAGGCAGGAGGATCTCTGTGAGTTAGAGGCCAGCCTGGTCTACAGAGTGAGTTCCAGGACAACCAGAGCTGTTACGCAGAGAAACCTTGTCTCGAAAAACTAAAAGAAGAAGAAAAAGGAAAAAAAAAGAATGAAGAATAAAAAGAAAAAGAAAAGAAATTATAGTTGAAACTCCCCAAATCTTGAGAAAGAAATAGACATTCAAACATAAGAGGCATTTAGAACACCAACCATGGAAGAACCTCTCCATCGATACTATTGAGAAGTATTTAATGATTCTTGTAAATTTGTTGTTTTTTTCTGGTTGGTTGGATTATTGTTTGTTCTTTATTTTCTCTCCTATTAGTATTGAGATTTGCTCATCCAGTGATGATAGATGGCATGGTGGATTTCTTCCTAGCTCTCATTTGTTTAGCTATTCCCCTCAAGAAATCAATCTTTTTCTGTTCTTTTGCAATCCTGTCTTTTGTCCTACTGCTTGTACAGTATTTATTTACGTTTTTCTTTTGAACCTGTGCTAGCTTGGTGGTCATGAACTGGCTTAGTTTGTGCTGACCTTGAAATGTTCTTATTTCTCTGTCAAGTTTAAAAATAGCTTTGATGGATATAGCAATCTTGGTTGACAGTTATTTGCTTTTAGGACTGAAATACATTGTTCCATCGTGTCCTGGCTTTGAGTGCTGCTGGTGAGAGATCTGACACTTCTGTGACATTTCTGATATTTGAAGGTTAGTTGGTAATTTTGCCTTATAACTTTTAATATTGTTTCTTTGCTTTGTATTTTAATATTTTGACTATAATGTTATATGTGTTGGTATTCATGCATCACCATTGATCATAACATGAAAACTGGCACAAATTGTGCTATGAAGTTAAAAATTATTTAGGGTCATAATTGCCCATCAGTGGAGATGCTATTTGTTAAAAGGGAAAACAAAGTGGTCATGGCAGTGTCTAGGCAACAGTGACCTGGTTCAATGGGCTGTGCACTCCTCTTAGGTGGCCTGGGGTGAACTGGCAAGAAGATGTACCCTTCAAAGTCCCAGAGAACAAAGGGAATAGCTAACTTTTAAACTATTTCCTCAGGGGGTGACCACTCTAGGATAGCATATAGCTTGGATATGTAGGATATGTGGTTTAAAGACATTAGGTTGACCATAACTCAAGTTCATTGACTGCAAAGATAGGCAGAAATGTTTGCTTGCCCTGTTCTGTCATCCCTTCAGTCAGGGACTTCAAGGGAGGTGTGATTAGGTCTCCTTTGTCTTGGGTTTAATTTCTCCTTTGAAGACTTGTATGTTTTAATCTTCCTACCAGGGGTCTATGAGCTCTAGCAGGGGGCATGCCCTGATTTCTTCAGGCTGTGCGATATGGCCACTATAGTGACCAATGTCTTAAATGAATGCTCATAATTTTATATCTCCAGCCTTTTTGTTTACATGAAAAAAGAAATAGAAGAAAGATTTCCTAGGAAAGGCAAGTAGAGGAGGAGACCCAAAGGGGTTGTGAACACTGAAGTTGAGACTCTGGCTTCTTAGAGCTGACTGGGGATACAGAATGCAGGCAAGGCCTTCTCTTCTGGAGCAGGTAGTCAGGCAGTGGCCTCTGGAACAGAGCCTAGCATCCAGATTTGTGAATCAGAGGGACATAAATCATTCATGTTTGTGTAGTGTGTTGAATAGTACCCTGGGTAAATTGATTCAGCAGGTGGGCTGGAGAAGGACATACAGATATAAGGATCAAGGCAGTTGTTTAAGGAATAGTCTGCTGTACGTCTGGAGGTCTGTTATGAGTTTTGAATGGAATTTGATATGAAGAGTGGGTGAGGTAGATAGAGGACTTAATAACAGAACAGACATTCTGAAGCGGTATATTTTCAGTGTTTTTAAGTAGGTTAGGGGAGGTTGTGGGGAAGATATCAGAGGGTGAGGATAGGTTTGAATAAAATTTGGAAATTATTACAGATGGCTTTAAAGTGAATTGTATTAAGTAGTTTTAGAGCTTTCATCACATAATGTTAAGTCACACACAGAGGAGAGCTGACTATTAAACAGGCTAAAATAGCCCAAGATAATTTAGGCTTTGAATTTCTAACATTTTTAACTCTGTACATCTAAAGATGTCTATAGTTGAAGTTCTAGCAACACAAAGTGTAGCTTGTTAGTTCCAACACATATGTGACCTCTTTTGAAATCATGGCTTGTCACACTCCATGTGGCTAGAATCTTATCCTGGGTCTAATGAAAATGGAGCTGAATAATCAGGAAGGCAGGGATCCAGAAGAGATAAATGATTACCAGAGCCATTACAGAAAAAAAATCCTGGATCATTCCAACAAAATTACTTATGGTAAGTGGGAAGATAGGAAATGAATGGGATAAAGGAAGGGAATAGGTAAAGGGATAAATAGAAAGGAAACCAAGTTAAACTAATGAAATGGGAAAGAAGAAAGCAAATGGTGAAGATTGTTATACAGGAGAAAGGAAAAGAGAAACATTAGAAAAATGAAGAAAAACCAAAAACCTTTTTGCAATAAAACATTCAAAACCAAAATTTGATAAATGTAAGATGTGTAAGACACATAGCCAGAACAGCTCAAAGAGTTGCAAAGAGAGACAGGCTGAGAGAAGGGGCTTTCTGAGGCAGGTGGCAATGAACATTAGGGAGCCCTGAATAGAGGAGGAAATGGCAAATGCAGTGACCTCCCTATGTCTGAGCTTCAGATGATGGCAAAAATGTGGCTCTCATAGTATTGGAAGGTGCTATGCAAGCCAAGGGAGAGAAGCAATCAGTAGTACTGTCCAGCTGTAAAGCCTATAAACCACAGCAATGACCAACTAGCAAGATAGTCACAGTGGTGCAATAATGACACTTATATCCCTGGGCTAACCAACAGGTATCTAATTAGATGTAAGACACGCTCAACAGGAGAGAATTCATGTCTGGTACTGTAAACCTAACCAGAAGCCCATGGCCAGAAAGGTCATAAACCCCAAAAAAGAGCCTACTACTCCAGTTTCATAAACCAATATAATTTCTGTTTTCTAAATAACTATCCTTATATCCACAGACAGTATAGTGCTCACCCCTTTTCTTAGGGTTCCTATTGCTGTAAAGAAACACCATGACATGGCAACCCTTCTAAGGAAAACATTTAATTGTGGTGACTTGCTTACAGTTCAGAGGTTAAGTCTATTATCATGGTGGGACATGGTGGTGTGCAGTCAGATACAGTGCCGGAGAAGGACCTGAGAGTCCTACATCTTGCAGGCAACAGGAAGTAATCAGACACTGGGAAGTATCTTGAGTATATATGAGACCTCAAAGCCCACCTCCACAGTGACATTCTTCTTCCAACAAGGCCACATTTCCTTGTACTACTCTCTTTGGGGTCCATTTTCTTTCAAATCACTACATCTACTACCTGGCCCCCAAAGGCTTGTAGCCATATCATAATGCAGAAATGCATTCCAGTCCAACTTCAAAAGTCCCCATACTCTGAAGCACTGTCAAACTTAGGCTAAAGTTCAGAGTCTCTTCTGAGATTCATACATTCTTAACTGTAATCCCCTGTAAAATTAAAATAAAATAGATCACATACTTGCAACATATAATGGCATAAGATATATATTATTTTCCAAAATGTGTGGAAGGGAGCATAGTGAGGAAATACCGGACCAAAGCAAGACTGAAAACCAGCTGGCCCAACTCGAAACTCTGCATCTCCATGTCTGATGTCAAGACACTCTTCAGATCTCCAACTCCTTCCAGCTTTGTTGACTGCAACACACTTCTTCCTCTTGTGCTGTTTCTACTCCCTGTTACCAGCGCTCCTCAGCAGGTATCCCACAACTCTGGCATCTGAAACATCTTGGGCTCTCCAAGGCAATCCAGGATTCAACTTCACAGCTTCATGCAATGACCTCTCCTAGCCTCCATTCAGGGACACCGCAGCGGCTGTCCTTAGTTGCAGCAGCAAATTTCTTTCTTCTATTCTTAACTCTAAAGCGATGTGGTTGAAGCTGCCAAGTTCTGCTTCTTGCTGAGGCTGGAACATGCTCCCCTCAGTTAATTACGTCTTCACCAACTTTCTGTTTGTCTAAGCTTGACTGTCCTTGAACTTGCTCTATGGACCAGGCTGGCATCAAACTGAGAGATCAACCAGCCTCTGCCTACTGAGTACTGGGATTAAAGGCGTGCACCACCACACCTGGCTCTATTTGTTTCTTTCCTTCCTTTTCACAAGTTGGAAAAGTTGGAAACTAAGCTGCATGGCATCTTGCCCGGAGATCACCACTCCTTTCATTCCATTTCTTAATCCCTTTATCTCATTGAACACAAGATTTAGCTCCGTTCCACTTCCTGGTGTTCTTTTTCTCTTCAAAATTTACATTTTGTAATTTACCCTGCTCAGCTTGCTCCTCTTTATTATAAATCTTCGTCAGAGTTACCACTAATTACCACACAACAGAGTCTATACTAGGCTGTTTTGAGATTTTTTTTCTGCCAACAGAATTAATCCAAATCTCTTCACTTTAGCCTCAGGCAGTGACACACTTCCTCCAACAAGGCCACACCTCCTAATAGTGCCATTCCCTTTGGGGGCCGTTTTCTTTCAAACCACCACACCTTTCATCAAAGAAGTGTCTTTTGCCACAGATGGATACTATTACAGAAATACACAACTGGTCAAAATACAAAGAATAAAAAACTGTGGGGTGTCCAACCACAGCAAATATATCTGCAAACAACGCCTAAACCCAGTACACTGGTTGTTCGTTAGTCCCCTAGATATGCTCCTTAGACTTGAAAGGGAAAACACATTCATGAAATTTCAACAATTAAGTTGCCTGAACAAGACTGGCATAATAACACCACCAGCTGACATGCCAATGTGGCAGGGAGTATTTCACATGGTCCCATGCCTAGATGAAAAGCTACAGGAGGTCAATGACTGCTGAGAGAGGGTAAATCAGTTACCTCCAGGGATGAACTCCCATATTTAGATTGTCCAATCCCAAGAGGGCAGTCCTGGACACATGCATATGCTAAAAATGCTAAATGGACTAAGTAGGCTCTCTCTCTCTCTCTCTCTCTCTCTCTCTCTCTCTCTCTCTCTCTTTCTCTCTGTGTGTGTATACATTCTGCAAGAAGGTTGAGCACATTTATAGAGGCTGAGGGACACACACACACACACACACACACACACACACACACACTAGGAAATTATAGCCATTCTTTTGTTGTCTGAGTGGAAGCAGGGTGAGTTGTTTTCAATACCCAGGCATATTGTTTCTGCATGTGGAGCAGAATGAACAGGCTGGGACAAACAATTCTTTATAGATAGGAGCTATTGCCCAATACAGCCTGATTCATCTTCATGACCTGGGGCTATAATCTAATATGTCTCAACTCTGGACAGGTAAAAAGAAACAGGGACAGGGGGAATCATAGTTTTGGGGAGATTTCTTCCTGTTGGAGGAGGGCGGCAGTCTCAACAGTGGAAGAGACATGTTGATGTCCCTTCCAGGTTGGATAGAGGCTAGTAGTTTTAGGCCATAAAAAATTCAAGGACCCTCTGGGAGTTTTGTTGGAGTGGGAAACAGCTGTTAAAAAGGCAGAGAGCAAATGGTAAAGTTAGTACAATCACAATGTTTGGGCCTGCCAAGGGGCCGATCCATGGCCCCCAATCAGTCATGTATCTTTCCAGAAAGTATTTTCTATCCTTTCTCTATTTTTCTTTTTTTTTTGGTTTTTCGAGACAGGGTTTCTCTGTAGTGTTTTGGAGGCTGTCCAGGAACTAGCTCTTATAGACCAGGCTTGTCTTGTACTCACAGAGATCTGCCTGCCTCTGTCCCCCGAGTATTTTTAATTCTTTATAATAATTATTTATCATTTTCCCAATACTTGGCCAGATTGGTTCACATAAAAACAGTGTTCTTGCTCCTGGGATAGGGTCCTGATGCCACCACTACCAGCTCCCCTCCCCCATACCATGCTCAACCTTGATGTGGGAGTGGAGATTGGCCCTGCCTCAACTGGGTATGCCAGACTTTGTTGATTCTCCAAGGAGGGCCTTTCCCCTACTGAGGAATGGATGGGGTGTGGGAAAGGAGACAAGGGGTGGGAGAAGGGGAGGGAGGGGCAACTGGGGTTGGTATATAAAATGAAAAATAAATTTTTTATAGATAATATAAAAAAAAACAGAATTCCTCCCTTAGGAAGGCACAGATGCCTCCTTTTTCAGCAGATGTTATGTCTAATCCTCTAGGTCATGGTGAGCCACTGCACCCAGGGAATTATTTGATTTTGTAAGGCAATTGTGCTTTATTGTACCAAGGTCAAGTCTCCCCCTAATCAGATTAGTCAATTGACTGTATTGTATCTGTTGGCCCTATTGCTGTGTGCCAGTGGCTGTTGTAGGGTGAGAGCCACTGGGGAGGGCTTACATGGAACCTTTAGTTGGTATAGGCAGAAGTTCAGTAATTAAAACATTTAAAAGACAGGGGAAAATATGAGTATGGGGAAAATAAGGAGGAAAGTGATCAGGGGATAAGCCAGAGTGGAAGTGAACTAAAAACTCACACATAGGAGGAGGCTTGCAGTTGAATTTTTTTCTGGCCCTTGTGTCTTTGGATCACATCTCAAGCCAGTTAGGGTTTGTTGGTGTAGAAGCAGCATCTTTTGTGAAGGAGGGCACGAATCCCACCTTAGCTGCAGTCAGATTGAAAGACCTCGTCATCAAAGCACTGGGCACTGAACCGAACCCTCTGCCCAAGAACCGTGGCCAGACCACTGGTTGCAAATGCAAGAGGTGATTTATTGAGTACACAGGTGCCTGCGGATGCTACTGCAACTCTGGCACAGAGCATACTGGGCTTGCAGGGAGCACAATATTTATAGATTTTTAATGGTTACATAAGTAACAGGCATTTCATTGGCTCATCTTGGGGGCAGGGGTAGTTCCCACGGACTAAGTTTCCTGGTATTACTTTATGAAAGACCCCGGCACGCTTCAGCAATTATTATCCAGGTCCCATGACTACTATGGTGATCATAGACACAACTAGGGGCAAGGGTAGTTGCCAAGGACTAGGTGTCCTGGTATTGCCACATAAAAGACCCTGGCACGCTTCAGCAATTATTATCCGGGTCCCATGACTGCTCTGGTGACCATAGATCCTGTTTGACATCCTGCCAGCTGGGCGAGGCACCTGGTCTGGGTTTCTTTCATTAGGCAACGGCCTGGCCTTGCTTTTCTTTTCCTAGGGGATCCTGGGTAGGGGTCTTTCAAGATCTAGTCATGGAGTACTGCAACAGCCAAAGAACCAGTTCATCCTGAAGGATGTTGTGATGTCTATTATTGTCAACTTAACTGCATCTAGAATGAACTATGACCCTGAAATGGAGGACAAACCTGTGAGACATTTGCTTTTGCTTGGTTTGAAGTGGGTCGATCTACTTCTAGTCCAGATCTTGAGGCAGGAAGACACACCTTTAGTATGGGGCCACACCTTCTGCTGCCGGCCTTTGTAAGAACATGGAAAAAGGAAGCTTTTGCTCTTTGCTTGCTTCATGTCTCCTTGCTAGCAAGTCAGTTCCTTCACTGCTTTAGAACCTACTTCTTTTGGATTCCAGCATCTGCTGAAAACCAGATGGGACTTCCAGCCTTGTGGACTGAGTGACTTCTGGATTCTTGGACTTTCAGTTCATAGACTGTCATTGTTCTATTAGTTGGACCATAGCCTGTGATTCTAATAAATCCCATATATATGTATGTATATATATTTCTCTAAGACTTTTGAGAATTGGTGAGACAAGAAAGGGCTCTAGTCCAGCTGTTTTAATTCAAAGTCCAGAAAACAATTCCCAGCATGGCAAAAAAGAGGTGAGTTGAATAGAGTTGGATCTCCCCTTCAGGAGTCACCTGAACTGTTTTTAGGGGTTGAGTCACAGACTTTTCTTCAAGCAAAAGGGACAATGTAGAAAGGGCAGCAGTTAGAATGCCTCAGGAAAGGTCCATCCAAGGGGCCACACTAAAGCTTAACAGATGGCAAAAATCTAGAACAAAAATCAGGAGGTGCTAACTGTACAACCTGTAGGAAACATTAAATAAAATGAACATAAGTTTTGTTTAGTAAGGTTAAATACGTTTGTACAGCTGGTTAGAAGGATGAGGCAACTGTAATTATGTTTGTTACATCAGACTCCCACAGAAGGAACAAGCAAGCATCCAGAAGCTTTGTAAAAGTAGTCAGTCAAACTCAGTATCTAACTGACAATTTAAAACAGAAATTGAAACCTACTGAGTCATTTTATAGGATTGTCTGGAAAAGTTTCCAAAGACACTTCTTGGGTAGTCTGAACAATTTCCCCAAACTTTGAGCTTGATGACAGTATCTGGCAGCCTCCTTTAATCATGGAACATGGGTAGTTAGGGTGTGGACCCTGGAATTAGCTTTTGTTAAGAAGAAGAACTGAAAGCCAGCATAGTTGGCATAGTCTATTGAACTAGCATGCAGGTTCCATACTAGTCAGGTGGTGGGCTTAGGTGCAAGGTTCCCCTGTTCAGTGTCTTCATGTCAGTTTGGGAGACATTGTTTTTTATTATTATTTTAATTTTAGATAGCTTATTTTACATGTCAATCTCAGTTCCCTCTCCCTCCCCTCCTCCCACACTCCCCACCATCCCCCCAGCCTCCCACCCTATCGCCATTTCCTTCCACATAGGGGATATCTAGAGCCTGTCATTTTTCTCAGGGTAGGGTCCAGGCACTGCCCTAAGAGTCCAGGCTGAGAGAGCATCCCTCTTTGCGTTATGAACACACAATGTCTGTTTGTATGCCAGGGACAAACACTAATCCACTGCCCAGGGCCCCATAGGTTGCTCAGGCCTCCTCACTGACTCTCACATTCAGGGGTCTGGATGCTGGCCTCCCAGCTGTCGGTCTGGGGTCCAAGAGCTCTCCCCTGTTCAGATCAGCAGTCTCTGCTGGTTTTGCCCGCCCATTCTTTGCCAATTTGATTGAGGGCTAATTGTAAGTCCTCTCTGTTGTTTAGACATTTAGGATGTGGGTGTAGACTCTAAGTTCCTCAACCAGATAAGAGAATCCATCCCCCTGTCATATGACACATGAGAAGTAATTCACCTTCCATACAGAAGGAGGCTTTTTGTTTGTTTGTTTGTTTTGTTGTTGTTGTTTTTAATTTGGCCTGCACAGCTGGAGGTGGAAGAAGCAGACTTTTGGCAGGTCTTATTTTCCATGCATCATTATCCTGTTATAAGGCTACCATATAATTTATTCTGGTGAGGTTGTGTCCTATCCAAGGGAAAGGATACTACTTGAACCTAGGGATGTCCAACCATGCAAGGGTATTGTAAATTTAACCCATTTTACTCAAGTATTTAATTTTTATAAGCAGTTTTTATATCCCTTATTTTGAGTATTATTTTATATTAAATGAACTTTAAGCTTACTTTAAATTTTTTTGAGTTACTTGCTTTAGGCTTAATTTTGATAACATATAATGAAGACTATAATTATATAGGTACAAATTAGTTTAAAAACACAATTTTGAGTACATTAAAGAGTTTGATCATTTATAAGGTGACTAATTATTAACTTTCATGTTTTTGTTATCTTTAACAGTTTATGCTGTGTGTGGTGGTTCATGCCTTTAATCCCCAGCAGTTGGGAGGCAGAAGCAGACAGCTCTCTGTGATTTGGAGGCCAGCCTGGTCTACAGAGCGAGTTCAAGGACAGACTTGTTACATAGAGAAACCCTGTCTCGAAAAACAAACAAACAAAAACAGTTTCTAATTGTAGGGAGAGATCTACGTATCCGTAGTGCTTACCACTCCCATTTGGGTGTGGTCACATGTACATAGAATGTATGGGGGATAAAATAGCTAGGGGGAGGAGATGTTTTCTCTTTTGGGCCTGGAGAGCAGCATGTGAACCTTTGGTTCTCAACTTTCTTGGCTTCTCACATCAGTGATTTCTCCCTCAATAAAATATCACAGGACATCCTTATTTTGTGTAGCTTAATATTTCTGCATTATCTGGTGTCAGGAGTGTGATATGAACCCATGCCTCCATTCAGAGACAAGAAGATGGGGGGAAAGTCCTTCTGTGTATATGTTGTCCTATTGGTTGATAAAGCACTGCTGGCCAATAGAGAATCAAGGTAGGTGGGACTAGGAGTCAAGGAGGATTCTGGGAAATGTAGTCACCATGTGATCCCAGGAAGACAGGACGTATGAAGCTGCATCCTCGGTAAGATAAGA
The DNA here is from genome assembly GCF_017639785.1 of Mesocricetus auratus. Classification (NCBI taxonomy): domain Eukaryota; kingdom Metazoa; phylum Chordata; class Mammalia; order Rodentia; family Cricetidae; genus Mesocricetus; species Mesocricetus auratus. The sequence continues at coordinate 8,504,834 of NW_024429188.1, forward strand.
CCTTATAAAAATATATATTAGTAATTATGGGTAAATAATTAAGTCAGAGCTAGCCATTAAGAAACCATAGCAAACGTCCAACAACTTCATAACACAGTCTCCTGTGTTATTTGGGGGCTGAGACAGCGGTGAGACCCAGACATCTAGCGGGAAAGAATACACGGTACATATAATAAGTCAGTAGCTCTAATAAGATTAGAACTTTATAATTTTATTTTTGTTAAGATTTTGAGCCTTAAAAACTATAATTTTGAAATGAAGATCTTTGATTATCAAAATAAACTTTAAACCATAGCTATTGTTCATAGAAAGACTAGGAACCTAATTTTTCTGATCCTTTTATAATGTACTTTTACAAAATATCATAGTTTTTTGTTACTCAGTTTCTCCAAATAGCTAAATCTTAACAAAGTTAGCAAAGACATAGTGGTTAGACATACATCTTTAAGTCAGGTTTTGTTAGCATAAATAGACCATTATAACCATAGAAATTTATACATGGCATTCTGTAGCAAATTATAACCTGCAGTTGGATTTTTAACTATTAAGTTCTTTTTTTAAAGGTTTTAAGTTAACTTTTTTTATTGGGATTTTAAAGCCTTTTTAAGCTACCCTCATAATAACCTATAGACTTTGAGAGAAAGGAAGTTTACATTTCAGCAAGAGCTTCAAAGATATCCGTGATCTTGAATGGAGGAACATTTTGTATACACAAGAACTAGGAAGAGTGTATGAGGCAGAGAGGGAGTATTTAGAGAGCTAGACATTTTAGTTATTTTAACTTTTAAATGAATCTCTCTTGGTTAAAATAAATGTAAATACCATGAGACATAGTAGGTACAAATAAATTCATCATTTGTTCTAAGAAATTTTTCTAAGGGGATGTGTTAGGCAATATTTGGGTGCCTTACTCAGTATATGTAACAGGCTTTTAGAGCTGCATAGGTGGAACTCCTCCTTTTTAGTTTATATCCTGTGTACCTAGAAAACCTTGAGCTCTCATATAATAAGGGTCTAATTGCATACAGCCCTCTGGGAGATGCGACTGGATACTTAGGGGAAGGTCCAATGACCTTGCGTATATCCTCCTTATTTGAAGGAATATTAACAGTTAATGAGTTTAGCTGTAATTATTTTAAGCAGGCACACTGGAGTTCTGAAGATAGAAGCTGTTCATCTTAGAAGATATTGCGTAACACCAACTTAATAAATGAAGTTTGAATCCTAACTACACACAATGAATTGATATTACATATGTATAGGTTGTTAAACCTTTAGGCCTTGTAAGTTTTCAGGTGAACCTTATAAAAAACATAAGATAGCCTTTATAACTTATTCTTCATGTAGTTTTTAAAATCATAATTGTCACTAAATTTATACTTACATCATCTAATAGAATTTAGTTGAAGGATCCTGGTTAAAACTATGATGCTGGAGTTATTATTAAGAAATTTTATCCTTTCCATATATGAGCATGTTGTTAGCTGTCTTGATTATAGACATCTTTACATCATGAGACAAGCAATAGTAGCCTGTATTGGAACTAGTTTACCTTTTAGCTGTTTTCAAGCACATAACGTCTTTTTCATAGGTTATTCTGTTGTTCTTTCTCTCTGTCACAGAGTCAGGAGGCCAGCCTGACCCAGGATAGAAACTCCGGAGGAAACTGAGATAAATATATTTCGGACTGAAACAAGCATGCGATAGGGGCAGACAGCCTGAAAAGACTAGCAAGAAACTGAAAAGTAGAAATAAAAGCAAGAGTATTTAATCTTGGCGGGACAGAAACAAAGGCAGAACAAAGACATAAGGCAAGCAAGTCCAAGAACAAAATGATCACCCTATGTCATTAGGGAAAGCAAGCTTGGTGACCCAGTAGAAACAGTAGGCATTAGGGCCCAGTGTAGATTTTATCTCCAGTTTCCTTCCAAGCTGTATTAATTTCAGGTTCTGGGTGTGGTTGTAAGTGGGAGTTAAGTGGTAGGAATGAGAGGGGTTGAAATAAACTGGGAGAGCATATGGGGGAGGGACCTCAGACCCTTTGCCATGTAGTTTGAGAAGGTTGTCTAGGTATGTAAGAATGTCAAAATTGAAAGTTTCGAATTGGGACCAATGGTGGCCACCATTGAAAGAGTACTATGGCCAGGTTTGAGTAGATAAGCAAATGAGTTTGGTGGTCTGGAGCTTGCTAAACTGGAGCTTTTAGAGCCCATTTTAAAAATTTAGTTTGAATTTGAAACGAAGGGCAGAACTGGCAGAAAGTCTTATCCTACTGCCTCAGGCATCCCCAGGTTTAAGGAAAAGGTGAAAATAAATCTGAGAGTGGAAGAGGGGGGATTGTCTCCACACTCATAAGATGAGAGGAGCTCTCAAAGTTGTTAACTGTGGAAGATTCCCAGACCCTCCAAGACTTTGTCACCAGAAGGGATAGGGAGTTCTCAGAGCTTCTGGAGTCTGGTCAGCACACCTCTGGTCAGACCCAGGTGGATGATTACCTTGTCCTTTAGAATTTGTGTGTGTGGATAAGCAGTGACCAAATGGCTGAAGGACTCTCAACCTGAAGATCAGAGGTCAGAGGAAGGGTCAGAGGGAGATGGATGAGGAGGATTCAGAGGAGAGAAGAGAATTTGGGTCAGGCTGGGATAACACAGAGCACCAACAAAGAAGTCCCAAGAATTGAGGTTTCACCCACAGGATTGCTCATGAAGACAGAGGTAGGACTGGTGGCTGTTTAGCCTATACATTGAGGGTCTTGATCGGTGTTCTATTGATGTGAAGAGATACCATGACTAAGGTAACTCTCATAAAAGAAAGCACTGAATTGAGGAATTCCTTACTGTTTCAGATGATCATCATGGTGGGAAGCATAGCAGCCGCACAGGCAGAAACAGAAATGGTGTTGAGGTAGTAGCTGAGAGACACATTCTAGTCCACTGGCCAAGTTAGAGACTCTGAGTTTGACATGGGCTTTTGAAACCTCAAAGCCCATCGTCAGTGACACACCTCCTAATCCTTTCAAATAGTGCCATTTCCTAGTGACCAAACATTCAAATCTATGAGGCAATGGGGGCCATTCTTATTCATACCTCCACAGTGAGATTATAGGGTGTCTGTACTCCTGAAGGAATGACTCCTAGGAGGAAGGAAGGAGGGATTTCTGCTCAAGAGGACCTTAAAAGGACTTGATCTCATCAGGCAGAGAAATTGCTTTATTAAAACAGAAAGAGGTCCCAAACTTTCTGTGAGATGAAGGTTGAGCACATTTAGAGGGCCTGGAGGACATGTATAATAAGTAACTAGAAGGAAGTTACATCTATTCTTTTGTGGTCTGGTTAGAAGCAAGGTGGCTTATTTTCTATAGCCAGGCATGTTGTTTCTACAGGTTAATTAGAATAGTTAGGCTCGGGCCAAGCAACTCTTTATTGCCCAGTACAGCCTGACTCAATTCCTTATGACCTGAGGCTATTATCCAACAGTCAAGTCAAAATACTCCTAGGAAATATAAAAAGCAAAACAGAAGAAATGAAAAAAAATATTGCTCCCCCACTATAGAAAAAGTTCATGTTCTAGTTTCATTCTGTTACTGTAATGATACACTCTGAACAAAAGCTACTTGGGCATGGGAAGGCTTTATCTCAGCTTACAATTTCAAGTCACAATCCATCATTGAGGGAAGTCAGAAGTAGAAACTATGGAGGAACACTGATTATTGGTTTGTTTACTCAGCTAGCTTTCATAAATGCCCAGGTCCACCTGCCTAGAGATGGTGCCACCCACAATGGACTAGGCCCTCTCACCTCAATCATCATCCAAGACTATCTCTTGCTGATGTGGCCACAGGCCAATCTAATTTTGGTAATTCCTCAATCAAAATTGAAGCTAACTAGGATATTGCATAATAAAATGGAAAAGCACATAAACTATGTGAAGGGAAATAAATGAAAACATGAAAAACATAAATATGCAGAAAAGAGGCTCACTAAGTATCAAGGAGAAAAAGGGAATCCCAAAGGAACGAACAAAAAGAAAAGATGAGGTGTTGCAGAAGCATCTTTCTGTGTCTTTGTCCATTATCGTGGGGGTCAGGATGTTCAGTTAAACTATGCTTCCTGGAGTGGCTGGTGTTTTAGCTGGAGGATGTCTCTCAAGTGCATTTGGAGTGTGGGAAGCAAACAGAGCACTGAGACAGGCATGGCAGAGGACCTGTCCTTTCCTCCCACATCTCTTGAGTATTAAATCACTCTGCTGATATGAGGGATGCAGCTGTGGGTACCATGTATATCCCTTGAACTTTCAGTTTTTCTTGCCCAGCAGTAATGAAGGGCAGATGGGTGGCTCCAGAATTTGACCCACTCTGTGGCCTTAGGCTCAGAGCTTTCAAACTCCAGAATTATTTGCAGTTGATGAGATCTGCTCCCCTGGCACCAAGGGTAGAGCTGTCCCCTCATACACTTCCCAGCTTGAGCCTGCTACCTGCACTCTTTGAAGCATCTATGAGTGTGTAGCCTTCATTCTCTTCACAACTGCCTCTCTGAGATTTCCCTCACTCACTCAGGGTCTGTGCCAGGTCAACCTGAGGCTCCCTCAATTTGGATGTTCCCTCATCTCAGCACCCACCCCCACCCAGAGGTAGCTCAGTTTTGATCAATAGGTTCTCCCTCAAAATGGCTCCTGGACACTGCCCTCCAAGTCATATAGAATGACAAAATGGTATTTCTTTCCAGCACTCACCCATCTTCCAGATGTCCCACTCTTAACAAAACCTGCGTGTGTATTTGAGGCTTGTGAGGGTAGGAGTGTATTTGAGGCTGGTGGGGGTAGGACTGCCTAGATTATGCTCTCTTTCCCATCTCTCTACCAGTTTATTTCCCTGGGTAATGCCATATTTTCTGCTATTTTCTGGTTTTCTTTTACTTACTTTGTGGATTTCCAAAGCTTCTCCTGATAAAAAGTGTATTTATTCTTAGAGAACATATGGGTCATCCTCCCTTGTTTTTTTGTATTAGGGAGGGAGATATTTGAATATGCTATTAGATAATCAATAACACTCATGCGCTTTGCTATTTTCATCAGGAATTCAAAAAGAACTCTTACAGAATTCTGTGTAGAAATATGTTTTAGACACCAATGGGGAAAGAGGATTCTGCTTTCTGATTTTATGGATGTTCTGTCTTGAAGATGATGGATATACTTGCACAAATCTGTTCCATTGCATGTAGCACCTACTGTGGTAGAAGCATGGGCCGTGGGAGTTTGAGATGACAAAACAGGAGAAAATGATTCCTAAGCTCAGTGGTTAAGGATGAGAAAGAGTTGGTAATGGAAATGGGAAGAAACGGGTATGTAAATGATATGGGGAAGAAATGATTTAAAACATCTCTAACTGTACCTTCATGAGGAATTGAATAATGTTTAATTTTCTATAGGCCTTTGTTGGAATGAGTGTTTAAACATATTGCGTATATATAATCTTAGAGGACATTAAATAAAGCTATATAAATCTCAAAAAGGTATATTTATTCTTATTCTAGTTCTTTCCTTTACCAGCTCACATAGAGGCAATCTCCAGCCTGCTGCCTTATCTTGAACTTTCTCTATTTGTCATGATTATATTGTTTCCCCAGAATGCTCTGGAAAAGGACATCCATGAACATCATGAAGACATAGATGCAGTGAGGTCTCCTGTGAGGGGTTCATTCTTGTCTGAGACTCTCTGACTACATCCTAAGCAGAAGTTTGGGTAGTCCCCAGTATGAAATCCACACAGAAGATCTGTGGCCTGTAATAATATGTCTGAGTGGCTGGAATTCTCAGTTGCAATAAGAACTGAACAGAAAGGACTGAGGCTGGGGCTCAGTGGTAAAGCTAATGGAAGGCCATGGGCTTAGTGCCTGGCATCATTTTAAAAAATTACATGAACAAACAAAAACTCTCAATGGGCAATGTCTAACAAGATACACCATAATACATTGTAAAGGCAGTTATTTGTGAATATAGGGATGCCCATTCAGAAGAGAAAACCTGGGGTATGCATGAGACAAAGGATATCAAGATATTATTTTTCATCATAAAATTTCTAGTAATATTTGGCATTATATCAAAGGACATGAATTACTTTAGCAACATATTGTCATAGGGTCAAAATACAACTCAACATACATATTAAATATGCCTACCAGCTGAGCCCTACACAGCAATGGGCACAAATCTGAGTCCTCTTCGATATTCAAAAAAATCATTGCTCTAGGACTCATAGAGGTATCTACTTACTGTTTTACTAACTTTGAAAAGAAAATACAAGAAGGAGTTGTATGAAGAAATACAAAGCCATATATTTTATTCACAAATGCAGGGTTTTAACATCAAAGGTGTTATTTCAGCAATGTAGAGAATAGCAAGGACAGTGTAGTTTTTAAAACATACACTTATTTCAAAGCATTTTCTTTAGTTTTTCCTAAGAAGTCTATCCAACATAGCAGTGGATAAATGAAGCCCTTTTTAAAGAAGGGCTTCACATGTCTGATTTGTGTTTTCTGCCTAGAAACACAGATCCATTTCTATAGCTGCAGTCTAGGCTTTCCTAAGTGGAATGTGAAATAGCATTCATGCTGGATCTCTATGGGTAGAGTTCCTAAGACTGGTTTATGGGAGACCCACGATTGTGCACAATTGAGGTTAAAAAACACAAGCACACACTCCACTATTAGTTTTCTATGCTAGATTTATTTGATTAGTTTGTATCTGTTGCTGAAATAGAATACTCTGATGAGAAGCAACTTGGGGAAGAAACAGTTTATTTGGTGTACATGTCTGTCTTAGGGTTTTATTGCTGTGAAGACACACATGACCACTGCAACTCTTATAAAGGAAAACATTTAACTGGGGCTGGCTAACAGTTCAGAGGCTTTGTCCATTATCACCATGGCAGGAAGCATGAAGGCAGACATGGTGCTGGAGAAGTAGCTGGGAGTTCTACATCTGGATCTTTAGGCAGCAGGAACAGATGTGAGCCATACTAGGCCTGGCTTGAGTATTTGAGACCTTAAAGCCTGCCTCCAGTGACAAACTTCCTCCAAGAAATACATGCCTACTCCAATAAGGACACATCTCTTAATAGTGCCATTCCCTATGGCAAAACATAAAAAAACTGAGCCTATGGGGGTCATTCCTATTTCAATCACCACAATATTCCAACCACAGTCTATCAATGAGGGATATCAAGACAGGAACTTCAGCAAGGAAGGAACCTGGAGGAATGAAATGAAGCAGAGACCATGGAGGAATGCTATGTAACACCTTGCTCCTTATGGCTTTTAAAACTTACTTTCTTATATCACCTAGGACCACCTGCCCAGAGATGGCATCACCCTCAGTGGGCTGGGTCCTTCCACATCAATCATAATCAAGAAAATGCCTCACAGACAGTTCCATAGGACAGTGATTGTCAATTTGTGGTTCATGACCCCTTTGGGGTTACACAACCCTTTCATGGGGGTTGCATATCAGATATCTTGCATATCAGATATTTACACTGTGATTCATAACAGTAGCAAAATTACAGTTATGAAGTAGCAATGAAAATAATTTTGTGGTTGGAGGTCACCACAATGTGAGGAACTGTATTAAAGGGTCACAGCATTAGGAAGGTTGAGAAGCACTGCCATAGGGCAATATGATAGAGGTAATTCCTCAACTGAAATTTCTTCTTCCCAGGCAAATCTGTTTGTGTCAAGCTGACAAAAACTGTTGTCAGTTTTTTTCTTTTTAATGACAATGTGCTTTTTCTTGGGAGAGCTAAGTTTGATATTATTTATTCTACAGCCATATTTAAAGCAATCTCCTTGATTCAATGTGTTCATTCTACATTGTCCCCTATCCCACTTGCTAGCCAGGCAGGCAGAGAGAAAGGACTTTACAGGTGGGAAGGCATCTGAATACTGTTGTCATGGAAACCACTCTGGTTCTCAACCCCAGCAGGTCACTAGCTCAGTTAGAAGGCTGTAGAGTGATACAATAGCCCTCCCCACTCTGATTTCTCCCTGGGAAAAGAGGTTGAAGTTGAGAGCTGAGGTTGATGGTTTCCAGGGAGACCAAAGCCAGGTGTTTGAGACTCATGAAGAAAAATTGCATACATGAAATTTAGTGCACAGGATTGATAATAGAAACCATCTTATAGATATACGAATTGCAAGCTGATAGTTATACTCACAAAGAGTACCTGTTCTTGGTGTGTCTGCATATGTAAACAAGTGTAGACACACACACATGCACACACACATAGTGGAAATTCTGCTTATATGTGCACGGTGACTCTGTCTGACTAGACCATGACATGTGAGTACAGGAGGCAATGAAGCGTAGGACTCATATAACAAGGAAAGAAAAAGTGGAATGTTCCTTACTGTTGTGGAATGTTGGCAAAAAATAATTGCATGCCCTTTCCTCCATGACTTTCACATGTACATTACCTTTTAAAATGCTTTAGTCAGGCATAATTGACACAATAATCTATGCAACTATGTGTATAGTACTTGTAGTGATTTTACACAGTTGTGTAACTGTCACAACAGTCCTATTTTATAACATTTCTACCACTCAAAATAAATATGGCAGACAATCATTATGATTGCTGCCAGGTTCGGGTAATCCATAGTCTATGTCCTGCTTTGGGAGGCCAACGCCTTATCCATTAGGCGACTGGGGCGATGTCCTTCTTTGTATAATGCCCTTTGTGAGCATTTTCTTTAAAGTGACTCACATAGTAAGTGGTCTTTTGACACTTAGCAAGAAGGCTTTGGGCCAGTGAAATGGCTCAGCAAGACACTTGCTGTTAAGCCTGATGACCTGAGTTTGGTCCCCAAGATCCATATAGTGGAAATTATCTTCTAATATCAACACACATGCTTCAGAATATGCAAAAGCCCCCAACACAAAACAATGAATAAATAACTGCAATCGTAAGTTTATGAGATTCATCCATGGTGTAGTATCAGCATCAGCAGTTTCTATGTCCATCATTTAATAATATTCTTCCTCATTGGTAGGCCACCTTTCCTTTATCCCATCAACAATTGATATGTATTTAATTCCCACTTTGGTCCCATCACGAGTAATGCTTCTATGATCATCAAAATACATGTTATCTTTATCTGTTCACTGTTCTAACAACACGGATTCACAAACACAAACTGGATAAGGTATAAAAATTTATTCTGGTTTATGATCTTCATCTAAGATTAAGAGGCTTCTTGCTAGCAGAGTTCTCAGATGGACCAGGAGGAAGCCATTACATGGCAAGGAGACATGGAGCATGGGAGTGTCCTTGCTTAAGTGGCTTTCATAGAAAATTGGTGTGGAGGGTCTGGCTCAGTGGTTAGGAGAAAAAGTGGTGTGAAACTATTGTACAGGAATGATAATATGACCACTGCTGTCTTGAAGTTAGAAGAGCTGTGATTACCGGCAAAAAGTTGCTTGTGGAAGTAGGGAAAGACCGATTGGATCATGAGTCCTCTCTCCAAGAATATATAAGAGGGTTAACAATTGATGGTCGTAGGTGGGAAGAATTCCTCAGAGTATGGCATCACTGCCTGAAAGCTGCCCATGTTCTAGTGAGTAACAACCCAAATTAGACTCATTAATTCACCAAGCTTCATGTGGCTTGAGTCATTTTATTGGACTACCATTTTGGTCCTATACACAGTGAATAGAAATGTTTACACATGCCACCCCAGGAAAAAACCATACTGGAGATAACACTTTAACCTACTTATTCATCCATCTATATTTCTTTTCCTTCCTTCCTTCCTTCCTTCCTTCCTTCCTTCCTTCCTTCCTTCCTTCCTTCCTTCCTTTCCTCCTCCTCCTCCTCTCTCTCAGTCCCATTCTCTCTCTATCTCTTATCCTTTCTTTTCTAGTACTTTGATTTGAACCCAAGGCCTTGCACATGCTAAGCAACTTATCTATCACAGAGTTATATCGCTGGATCCCATTCCTTCAATAATTGCATGAAATCCTAACTCCCTCATGAAGGAAGAGCACAATCAATTCTTAAACATGACTCCTAGCCCCGCTTCTTTTTTTTTTAAGTATGAAGATTTCAAGAAATTTTAATAAATAAATAGTATTATCTATAATAAAACAGTTGGTTGGCATTCCCTGTTTACTGCTCTTATAGTCTTTCTTTTTTTCTTTTATTTTCCAGTTTAAATTTAGATAAGAAACAAGGTTGCTTCACAAGTCAGTTCCAGGTCCCTCTCCCTTTCCCTCCCCTCCTCCCGTGCCCTCCCCCAACCCCCCCCCGTTATCCTCTCATTCCCCCAGGGAGGGTGAGGCCCTCCATGGGGGTGTCCATAGTCTATCATTTCATATAGGGCCGGGCCTAGACCCTTCCCCAAGAGTTCAGGGTGAGAGTGCACCTCACATTGTTCTATGGGAGTCCAAAGTCTGTGTGTATACTTGGGATGGGTACTGATCTGCTACCCAAGGCTCAATAGATTCCATAGGCCTCCTCATTGACACCCAGATTCAGGGGGTCTTGATCAGTCCCATGCTGGATTCCCAGGCTGATGCCTGGGATTCAAGAGTTAACCTTTGTCTGGTCAGCTGTTTCTGGGGGTTAAACCAGCCCAGTCTTAATCCCTTTGATCATCAGTCCTCCCTCTCTGTTACTGGCTTTCTTGAGTTCAGCTCAGTACTTAACCAAGGGAGTCTGCCTCTTCTTCGAACAGCCACTAAATGAAGTTTCTGTTTCCCAGACTCTCTGGCCATAGGATTGTAGGCTGGCACTCCCCAGATCTATGTCTAAAATCCATATATGAGAGAGTACATGCCATGTTTCTCTTTTTGTGACTGGGTTACCTCACTCAGGATGGTTTCTTCTAGTGTCATCCATTTGCCTGCAAATCTCATGATTCCATTATTTTTTTCTGCTGAATAGTACTCCATTGTGTAGATGTACCACATTTTCTCTATCCACTCTTCGGGTGAGGGACATCTAGGTTGCTTCCAAGTTCTGGCTATTGCAAATAAAGCTGCTATGAACATAGTGGAACAGACATCTTTGTTGTATGAATGGGCATCTTTTGGATATATGCCTAAGAGTGGAGTTGCTGGGTCTTGTGGTAGGTTTATTCCCATTTTTCTGAGGAATCTCCATACTGATTTCCAAATTGGCTGAACCAGTTGGCACTCCCACCAGCAATGGAGGAGTGTCCCCCTTTCACCACATCCTCTCCAGCATAAATTGTCATTGGTGTTTTTGATTTTAGCCATTCTGACAGGAGTGAGATGGTATCTCAGAGTTGTTTTGATTTGCATTTCCCGGATGGCTAAGGATGTTGAGCACTTTCTCAAGTGCCTCTCAGCCATTTTAGACTCCTCTATTGAAAACTCTCTATTTAGTTCTGCAGCCCACTTTTTAATAGGGTCCTTTGGTGTTTTGGAGATTTGCTTCTTGAGTTCTCTGTAAATTTTGGAGATCAGCCCTCTGTCAGATGTGGGATTAGTGAATATTTTTTCCCATTCTGTGGGCTGCCTTTTTGTCTTGCTGACTGTGTCCTTTGCCTTACAGAAGCTTCTCAGTTTCAGTAGGTCCCATTTATTAATTGTTGATCTCACTGTCTGTGCTACTGGTGTTATGTTCAGGAAGCTGTCTCCTGTACCAATTCGTTCAAGGGTACCACCCACTTTCTCTTCTAAGAGGTTCAGTGTGGCTGGATTTATGTTGAGGTTTTTGATCCATTTGGACTTAAGTTTTGTGCATGGCGATAAACATGGATCGATCCGCATTCTTCTACATGCCAGTCTCCAGTTATGCCAGCACCATTTGTTGAAGATGCTTTCTTTATTCCATTGTATATTTTTAGCTTCTTTGTCAAAGATCAGATGTTCGTACGTGTGTGGGTTAATACTCGGGTTTTCAATTCGATTCCATTGGTCTACCTGTCTATTTTTGTGCCAATACCAAGCTGTTTTCAGGACTATAGCTCTGTAATAGAGCTTGAGGTCAGGGATGGTGATGCCTCCGGACGTTGCCTTGTTGAACAGGGTTGTTTTGGCTATCCTGGGTCTTTTGTTTTTCCATACAAAATTGATTATTGTTCTTTCAAGGTCTGTGAAGAATTGTGCTGGGATTTTAATGGGGATTGCATTGAATCTGTAGATTGCTTTTGGCAGGATTGCCATTTTTACTACATTGATGCTACCTATCCAAGAGCATGGGAGATCTTTCCATTTTCTGAGGGCTTCTTTAATTTCTTTCTTTAAAGATTCAAAGTTCTTACGATACAGGTCTTTCACTTGTTTGGTTAGCATTACCCCAAGGTATTTTATGTTGTTTGTGGCAATTGTAAAGGGTGATGTTTCTCTGATTTCTCTTTCAGCCCTTTTATCATCTGTATATAGTAGGGCTACTGATTTTCTTGAGTTGATCTTGTAGCCTGCCACTTTGCTGAAGGTGTTAATCAGCTGTAAGAGTTCCCTGGTAGAGTTCTTTGGGTCATTGATGTAAACTATCATATCGTCTGCAAACAGTGAAAGTTTGACCTCTTCCTTCCCAATTTGTATCCCCTTGATCCCCCTTTGTTGTCGTATGGCAATAGCTAGAACTTCAAGTACCATGTTGAAAAGGTATGGAGAGAGTGGACAGCCTTGTTTTGTTCCTGATTTTAGAGGAATTGCGTTGAGTTTCTGTCCATTTAGTTTGATGTTGGCTGTTGGTTTACTGTATATAGCTTTTATTATGTTTAAGTATGTCCCTGTTATCCCAGATCTCTCCAAGACCTTTATCATGAAGGGGTGTTGGATTTTGTCAAAGGCTTTTTCAGCATCTAGTGAGATGATCATGTGATTTTTGTTTTTCAGCTTGTTTATATGGTGGATTACGTTGATGGATTTTCGTATGTTGAACCATCCCTGCATCCCTGGGATGAAACCTACTTGATCATTGTGAATGATATTTTTGATGTGTTCTTGGATCTGATTTGCCAGTATTTTATTGAGTATTTTTGCATCAATGTTCATGAGGGATATTGGTCTGAAGTTCTCTTTCTTAGTTGTATCTTTGTGTGGCTTGGGGATCAAGGTTATTGAAGCCTCATAGAAAGAGTTTGGCAAAGACCCTTCTGCTTCTATTGTGTGGAACACTTTGAGAAGAATTGGTATAAGCTGTTCTTTGAATTTGTGGTAGAATTCTGCACTGAGGCCATCTGGACCTGGACTTTTTTTGGTTGGGAGACTTTTGATGACAGCTTCTATTTCCATAGGGGTTATAGGTCTATTTAAATTGCTTATCTGTTCTTGATTTAGTTTTGGCAAATGATAGCTGTCCAGGAAGTCATCCATTTCCTTTAAGTTTTCGTATTTTGTGGAGTACAGGTTTTCAAAGTATGACCTAATGATTCTCTGGATTTCCTCAGAGTCTGTTGTTATGTCCCCCTTTTCATTTCTGATTTTGGTAATTTGCGTGTTCACTCTCTGCTGTTTGGTAAGTTTGGACAAAGGTTTGTCTATCTTGTTGATTTTCTCAAAGAACCAACTCTTCGTTGCATTGATTCTTTGTATTGTTTTCCTGGTTTCTACTTTATTGATTTCAGCCCTCAATTTGATTATTTCCTGGCGTCTACTCCTCCTGGGGGAGTTTGCTTCTTTGTGTTCTAGAGCTTTCAGCTGTGATGTTAATTCTCTGGTATAACTGTTCTCCTGTTTCTTCATGTGAGCGCTTAGTTTAGCCCCACTTCTTAATGTCTCATATACAGCTTAAAATTCAACATGCATTTTGGAGAGGATAACCCAAAACACATCTAAATGTAAAGATATCTTAGCCTCAGTCTGGAAAAAACACCTCTTCTTTTACTACACTGTACAGTGTGTGCTTTAAACTACACTAGACATCCTTTATTAGTTGGAGGCCTTTTCTGCTACTCTGAAGTTTTTGATTATATTTCATTTTGTCTTTTGACACAGGGCCTCACTATGCAGATCAGCCTGGCTTGGAACTCAGAGATCCACCCATCTCTTCTTGCCAAGTGCTTGCAGTAGAGGCATTTGCCACTAATCTTGGCCTGCTGACCATGTTTTGGATTTTGAGAATTTCATACTTGAGTATTGCATTTAATCCTCTCTCCCCCAGTTCCAGAGGGAAAATCATTTTTATTCAGGGACAAGCCTCCTGTTGGCTGTTTTTAATCATGATTGTGTCTTGGATTTTGTGAAATGCCAAAATGAACAACAGTCTTTGTTCTTGATTATGTTGACTTGGTATGCTACCTTACCTGGGAGATATCTTACTTGGAAATGTTGCCTAATCTTCCAGGCATGCTAGTATGTAAATGAAATCCCAGCACTTGGAGACTGAGGCAGGAGGACTCTGGGTTTGAGCCAGGACAGCACTACACAGTGATTTTCAGACCAGACTTATGTAATAAAACCTGCTTTAAAACAAACATGCACATAAAAATATGTCACATATTTTGCATGTTGTTGCTGGATTTGATTTCTTAATATTTTCTTGAGGAATTTTCCATAGATATTCATGATGGCTGTTGGTCAGTGGGGGTCCTTGTGATTGCTCAGTCTGGCTTTAGAGGTAGAATAATACTATTCTCATAGAGAATATGTTGGAAAATATTCCCCCACCTTGAACATTCTGCAAAGTCTATGAAGAATCCGTATTATTTCTTCTTTCTCTACTGTCATTTCCATCTTTTTATTATTAGCATAATTTTTATTGATTCTTTGGGAATTTCACATCATGCACCCCAATCCCACTCATCACTCAGTCCCTCTATTTCTGCCCCTTATTCTTATAGCGTCCCCATCCCAAAGGAAAATTAAAAAAGAAATAATAAAAGATAAAAATAAATAAAATAATTAAAATACAAACAAGAATATCAATATCAATTTAAAAAATAAGCAAGCAAACAAAACAAAACACTGGGCTACCCCATCCTTCCCACCTCTTCATCACCTCTTCATTCATCTAAGTGGCATTGGGAGCTGCTGTGTGTCATGCAATATACCCTTTTGTCATATAGCTTTACTTGCAAATGTTCATTGTGTAATGAATTGTTGGTCAGGTTCAAGGCCTCTGGTTTCTGGTACACCATCAATACTAGACCCTCACCAAAACTCCTCTGAAATATCCCGCTGTTGCCCTGAGTCATGGAGATCCCGTGGCCATGGTTCCACAGGACACTTCACCCACTCCAGGAGGTCATAGACTGGGGTAAATGATGGGGTGTGCCAGCTCAAAGCCCTGGATGAGTGCATAGGTGCCAACTGAATTGACCATTCAAAGTCACTCCTCTCAGGTGAGGGGTGTAGCAAGATCTCCCAGGTCTTTGGTGAGGGGCAGGACCAGCTTTTCCAAGTGTGGGGTGCCAGTTCTATTAGGGCTGGCACCAGCTTTCCTGTGCTGAGGTCATTGCGGTCTGTTATCCCAGGGCCACTGAGGAATGGAGTCAGCCCTGGGTTGGGAAGTCTCCCCAGCCAGTGAGGGGTGGAGCCAGCTCAGTGAGGCCCTGTACTTCAGCACATAGTTCAACACATGGTTCACATGGCCACCTGTGGTAACACAGGCAACGGATATTAACACAGATCTCAGCTGCAGCAGGACCATGAACCCAGAAATGGCATTAGCAGCAGCTTGGACCAGGATGTTACCATGGCAGTGCAGGCTTCTTAGACCAGCATGGGCCCAGCAACAGTGTGGTCCCTGAACTCCAACATGGCCCCAGGTGGCAGTGCTGACCTCTGGCATTGGCATGGCCTTCGTTGCTACCAGGAGGCACGGATATTAACACAGACCCTGGCTGTGGTGGGGCCACATACCCAGGCATGGCCATTGACTGCAGCTTGACTTGGATGCCACCATGGCCCCAGGTGGCAACACAGTTCACCACAATCTGTATAGTCCCAGCTGCAGCATGACCCTTGGGCACACAAATGGAATCATGGCACTTGGAGGGAAGTTCGTGCAATTGAAGATCCTAACGTTAAACAAAATGAGCCAGATTCAGACAAATGCCACATGCTTTCTTTCATATGTGAATTCTCTATTTAAATACATAGACACGTGTGTGTGTGTGTGTGTGTGTGTGTGTCTGTGTGTGTGTGTCCAAATAAAATTTTACTGTGCATGTGTACCGTATTTCCTTATCTGTTCATCTGCTGATGGATATCTAGTTTGGTTCCTTGTCTTGGTAATGGTGAATAGAGCATCAGCGAATACAGATGTGCACATATCTCTGTGGTGTGCCAGTTTTAAGCATTTCAGGCACATATCTAAGAGTCTCAGAGCTGGATCATGTGGTCTACCTTTAGTTTTCTTGAGGAACTTCCCCAGTGACTTCATATTGGCTTCACCTGCTTACATTTCCAATAGCAGCATATAGAGCTCCTATTTTCCCACATCCTTGGCAGCACTTTCTGTCCTTTGTTCTCTTGATGACCAGCTGTTCTCACTAGGTTGTGGTAGACTCTAATATAAGTTTTAATCTGTATTTGCCTGGAGGTCATCTTCTCAGAGGTGTATAGCCCATTTCTATTTCTTATTTTAAGAATGGACTGTCCTAATTATTGGCCCAATTATTGAATGGTTGGTTTGAGGAAATTTGGTGTTTAATTCAAGCAGTTCATCACATGTTCAACATTAATCCCATATCTGATATATAGCTGACAAAGAATTTTCCCCTCTTCCATTATGCAGTTTTTCTCTTCACTATGGTGAGCATGGATTGAGTTTTATTATTCTATAGGTGGATATACAGTTTTCTCAGCACCCTACAGTTTGGATGAAAATTGGATGATGTATCTGTGTGGGTTTCTGGGTCTCCTGTCCTATTCCATCCATCTACATTAGTGGTTTTGCATCAGTACCATACAGTTTGGCACCATGGCTCTGTAATACAGTCTGAGATCAGGTATTAGGATCAGATATCAGAATTTCTCTCCATATTTAGGATTGCATTTGTTAATTCAAGTCTATAGTGTTTCCATGTGAAGTTTGGGAATACCTTTTCCTTTGTATGTGAGGAAATGTCATTGAAATTTTGATGGACACTGTGGTGAATATGTAGGCCGCTTTTAGTACTACAGACATTTTTACATTATTGATTCAGCAAATCCATGAACATGGAAGGGATTTCTCCCATCTACTGTCCCTTTCTCTATCTTTCTTCGGTGTATTCAAGTTTCCATTGAAGAAGTATTTCACTTCCTTGTTTACATTTATTCCTAGTAATTTTATTTTTCCTGGGGCTATTATAAATGGAATCCTATTTCGGGTTTCTTTCTTGGAAATTTTACTATGGCAAGCAGAAAGGATCCTGTGTCTCGTATCTTGATTTCATATTTTGCTACTTTGATAAAAAAGTGTTAGTCACATCTAAGAATCTCCTGTAGGATTGATTATTTAGGATAATGCCATATGAAACTGGTATAATTTGACCTCTTCCTTTCCCACTTGTAGCTCTTATTACTTTTTGCCTTATTGCTCTACTTACGATGGTGAGCACAGGACTGAGTAAGAGTAGCGAGGGTGGAGAGCAGCCGTCCTGACCTCCTTCTCGATGGTAGAGGAAATGCTTTCAGCTTTCTCCCACTTATTACAATACTGCTCTCATTCTGATTCCTGATGCTGTTCCCTATCAAAAGCTACTCAGCATTTACTTGGCTTATGATTCCAGGTTAGAGTCCATCACTGCATGAAGGTCAAGGTGGCCGTTACTTGAGGCTAGTCACTTTACAACCACAGTCAAGAGCAGAGAGCAATGAATTTATGCACACATGCATGGAAGTGCTTGGCTCTCTTTCTCCTCCATAGATAGACAACTCTAAATCACCTGCCTGGAGGGTGGTGCCACCCACGGAAAGAAGAAAGGCTGTGCTTCTGGCTCACTATAAGGGAGGGGTGTCATGTCAGCATGAGTGGCCCACAGCTGGTCACATGGTATGAGGAGGCAGAGAGGGAACAATGTTTGCAGTGCTTGCTGTCTCCATTTTACAGAGTCTGAGACCCTGGTCCATAGACTCGAGCTGATCATACTTAGGGTGTGTCTTACCACATCAATTAATTCATCTAGAAAAGCCTTTCTCATCATTGAAGGTCACTGTGGTGGTTCTAGATCCTGGCAGGTTCAATATCAATATTAATACTGAACACCACACACCTTACTGAGAAACCTACTTGTATTAGTTCTGTTTCTGAAGGTGTGATTAAACCGTTGGCCAAAAACAACTTGAGGAAGACAGGCTTGGCTCCAGACATTACTTGGCTCCAGACATTACTTGGCTTATGGCTCCAGAGGGCCCGGAGTCCATGAAGGCACAGTGGAGGCATGATATCAAATAACAGGCACGAAGGCAGGAACAGAGGGCCAAAGCTCACAGCTTGAATCACGAGCAAGGACAGAGAGTGTAACTGCAAAAGGGGAGGCTTTAGTCTCAAAGCCTTCCCCAGTGACACAGTTACTCCAGCAAGGCTCCACCGCCTACACTTTCCTGTCAGTGCTGCCAACTGGGAATCAAGTGTTCAAATGCCTGGGGGTCTGGGGCCACATCTCCTATCTCTCCTTCAGATTACCGCAGTACTGTTAGAGCCCACAGGACAGTGAGAGCCCATGGGACTGTTAGAGCCCATGGGACCCTTGGAGCCCACAGGACTGTTAGAGCCCATGGGACCCTTGGAGCCCACAAGACTGTTAGAGCCCATGGGACCCTTGGAGCCCACAGGACTGTTAGAGTTCATGGCACTGTTAGAAGCCCAAGGGACTGTTAGAAGCCCAGTTCCCTGTAGCACTCAACGAAGAGAACACAAACCTCACCACTAACATCAAACCATAAAATGTGCACCAACAGCTCACATAGGGGGCCAGAATATGAAAAAAGAATGTGTTCAGAAGTTTAAAACATATTCAGATAAATATGGAAATAATAGAAGATATAAAAAGATTAGGAAGGGGAAAAGAAAAATGGGGGCATTGTGTACCAAGGTTAAGAAAAAGAAAAGAATAAATAAAGGTGGAGAAGAAAGTTACAAGGAAAAGAGAAAAAAAAGCAGGAGTTCAACAAATACTTTTTGGAAGGCAGGAAAAACAAACTCTATCTCCCAGGAAACCATTCAGATAAATGCATGGAGGTAAATATCACGGATCAGGTGTGGAGTCACTGAAGATGAATTTGAGATTCACAGGAACCAGAGGATTCAAGGCTGCGCTGTGCAAAGGACCTTCACTGTCGTCCTGTGACACTTTCGTTTAGGTAGCTCAGGGTTCAGAGCATGGACAGAGAAACAGTGAAAATCATGCCAAGTACTTCTCATCACTACCAGCAGGTTGTTCAGAAGACAGAAGGAGGCTTGCATAATGTCCTTGAAAGCACTAAGCTATGCTGCTAAGGAGAGCAGAGGAAACATGTTGTCAGTCCCGGGGCAGGTGGAGGTGCTTCCAGGGGCAGGGTTGGGTAAACAAATGGGAAAGGCTATTAACTACATGCAACACCCCCACCCCGCCCTTCTGTGAACTCATTAAGAGAAATAGAAAGTACATAGGATTGAATAAGACGCTATACAGAGTTCACAAGGAATTGAAAACTGCAGGGTAAGAATAAAATCACAGTTAGAATGACTGCCAATGGTCCCAGAAAGGGAAGAAGCCAAGAGAACCAATTGGGCCAGCCCCACCCTGAGGGAACTGCTATATTATTGATCTCGCGGAGCACTTGATCCAACTGCTGATGGACCAGGGAGCAGTTATCTATAATACCGGAGCAATACTTACCAGGACACAGTTCATAGCCAATATGATGTTTTAGCAGCAAGTAATCAACAGCAGCAAGTGCCTTCGTGTCTGTAGGTTATGTTCCTAAGATAGTAGCTGGGACATGGTGGCGTTGCTGAACAGACAAAGTAGTGGGGAGATTTGCCGTTGAAAGTGCACTGTCAGTCCTAGAGGCAGAAGGCAATCGTGAAGGCAGTTTGACTTAGGTGTAACAACTACAGTTTGTCATCACAAGTAGAAACAGGGTCATGTCGCGTCTAGAAACAGGGTCATGTCGCGTCTGCCGCACAGCCTGTGTCTGAGAACATGGGGAGGGTGTCGGGGATTGACAACACAGAGACTTGTTCAACGATGTAAAGAAAACCTTAAGCAGGCCCCAAAAAGGTTCAAGAAAACTTCCTAAGAAAGGCTCCCACCAGAGAAGCTTCTGCTCTCTCCTCTACCCTGGCTGGTTCTGCCCTGACACCAAAAACTGATCTCGGAGTGTCAGAAGAGTCTTTGGACAAGGTCGAGGTCAGGGCGGTTTCTGTGGGCAGGCCTTTTCCAGGAACGTATTGCCCCGGGCATTGTATTGTTTTTAGTAAACATGTTTTTAGTAAACATTGTCTTACAGCTGCCTACTCCCAGGCAGAAGGGGAAGTGGGTCTCTGCTCAAGGTCTGGTGTTCCCACAATTCACCCCTTTTTATTTTTAAATGAGGCACTCCTGGCTTAGGTCAAGTAGGGTCACCCTCCCTTTCCCATCCTTGGGGGACCTTGAACCCCTGTCTTAGGCGGGAGGGGTCTTCCCCACAGGTTGGCCGTCAACAGAGTGCCCCAACTTTAAATCATCTGTAACCAATCTTCATGGCTATCGAGATTGCCATGGGCTAAGCTAAGCAATACTTGGTTACGGATCTCTTGCCTCTGGAACAAGGCTCGTTTGAGCTCGGCATAAAGCCAGAATGCCTACCGCCACTGCCACCATTTCCAGGACCCCCATTGACATAGCACCTCTCCATCACCGAACCCATCACCAGATCTGGGCCATAACATTCTACCAGCCTTCATCTGTTACAAGGGTAACATGCACGTGATTTACATTCTGTTACAAGGGTAACCCGCATGTGATTTACATTTACAATCATTTCAAGATCTGCTCAGGAAAGCATTTAGAAAGTGCACTTGCACAGATACATTAGGTACAATCATTGATGTTACACATGTAGCATTATGAAAAATATGAACAATAGGCTTGTTGCACTTTCCACAGAGCACCAATTTGTTCCTGTGGTGATGCAGTTTGTTGATTTAATGTCAGCTGATTATGGGACTTGAGTCAAAGTCTCCTTTTTGTCGCATTAGGACAAGTTGCATCTCTCTAGAAAAATACACTGGCCTAGTCGTGATTCCAGAAACAGGAACCATCAAGTCTGATATTTCAAGTGACCATGTCCTGTTCAATTACTGAAAAGAGGCTTTTGCCCCTCATCACAGTCCATACCAATGTCCAAATGTTTTAAATGGGTCCTTTTTTCTCTATTGGCTTCACGATGAAAACTCATGGGTCTGGAAGGTTGATGCAGCAGATCTGTTGAGAAACTGGAAATCTCGAACCGACTGTTTTCTTTCTTTCTTGGGCTCTAGATTCGATGACAGCAAGGGTCAGGAACACTGATTTAGGAGATCTCACTCAAACTGGCTTAGGTAGGCTCCCATGGTGTCAGGTCCAGTTTTTCTCTGCTCCATGCCGAAGCTTTTATTCTTTTCCTACAAGAAAACACAAACATGCCCTCGACCCCAAATTAGGGTCTTCTCCACTGTCTAGTGCATGGATGTCTCCATTTGACCTGAGCAATGGTTGCTCAAGTTCCATCATGCCAGAATCTGTCTGAAGCTCACTGGCATTCACATTATAAAATTTTTAAATGAGGAGTGTATTATTTGATGAGTCATATGGGGACTGGGGACATTATTCCCCCTTTTTTATTTTCTAAAAATTTTTTTGAACTGTTGAAGCTGGACCATAATAGTAGAAGGATTTGTCTACCCTCCTTGGTTGACTATCTAGGTAAATTGGGATTACTACTTAGATTATTTGTAGATGCCCATTAAAAAGGACATATCCATTAAATATTTCCCAAAAACTACTGAAAATCACTCAAAGATTGTAAACTATACTGTGTCCAAATAACTTTTGAAAATTATTTGAAGTCTGTGAGCAGTCTTTCCCAATCTAACCTGTAGAGCTCTCACTAGCTGACAAGGCCTCGTTTGCATCTTAAATTTTTCTGTTAAAACATTAACAGACTGGCTGGATGTTCCTTTTGTCTATATTTAAAGCAATCTAGGTAGCTTCTTAACTATTTTTGAAGGGATTTAAGTATCCTTTTAATCATATAAGCAGTTCACAGTCACGCATTCACAATCACATTTCATACATACCGGTGAGGCCACACCATACATTCAGAACATGCATCTTTCAGTCATCCTTTTTCCCTAGGTCATGATTAGTCTGTTGCAATGAAGCTTCCTTAATTGAAATCTATGTAAAAGAACAACTCCAGCCAATCCTTGAACTAAGAGGTTAAAAAGTCCTGCATGTTCTTTATCAGGGTCATTCTGTGTTAGCTACAGAGGGAAGAGTGGAAGATCTCTGCCTGTAGAGCAGTATTCCTAGAAGTGGTCTGGTGATGCCTGGAAGGCTGAGTGATTACATACAAAGGGCCATCCAGAAGACAAAGCTTTGCCCAGAAAGGCAGACGTGTTTCTTTTCACGGAACAGGTAAGTGTGCACAGTCGGTATTAGTACAGTCACAACATATGCAATGTGCCTGCGCAAAAGGCCATAATGCATTGGCAAAGCTCGATGGTTTGTCATGATTGGGTCACCCTGTGAAGTGACATTCTCACCTGTGACAATAACATAATCATCATGGCTTACTGGCAATCCAACCAGAGTTTTCTAAGAGTACAGGAAGCACAGGTTGTCCTCTTACCAATAATCAATTCCTAGGTCAGGTAGAGTATTGTTGAGGAAATACAGGTCCTCCATTGCCTGAGATCCTCTAAAATTGTGTCTCAGGACACAATCAAAATATCATCCGTATCCTGGGTAATATATGACTAAGGGAGTAGTTTTTTCACAGGGTGTCTCATATTAATAATACTATGCTAATGACAAGTCTTTGCCAGTCTTGTGAACTTAAGGGGATGATGGAAAAAATCTTTTAGATCTACAAGTTATCAATCGCCAGTCTTTCGGAATCTTAGTAGGAAAAAGCAAGTCCAGGCTGAGGGCTCCCATGAGTTGTTACACTGTATTAATATCATGTAAATCTTTCAATGTTCTCCCTTACCGTTGTCAAAGGCTTACTTTTGAAATAATATCTCTCTGAGATTAGTTTGAGAAGGTCGTTTTCAGATTGTTATCTAACCTTCTTAAAGTCTACCTAAGGTTCATTTGCCACTTGTCTGATTTTTGAAAAGTTTGCAGTGGCATTTGCAGGTGTTGAAACCTTTTCACAGTCACTAACACAGCAAAGTCTCATTTAATTCATTGTGTGAGTATCGTAATGCGTTTGCCTCTCAAGCCTATCCATTGTCCTCTCCCCATAGGCTGCTCAATGGTGATCACCATGGGAGGATTAGCATTTGATTCAGTGCCATTTAATTAACAGCCTCTTCATACCACCAAGTGCTGAACTGAAGGAATTCAACAAAGGAAGCACTGACGAGCCTGCTGCAATACTGATGCATGCATTGGTTAAAAAAATCACATAGACAGACATACAGACAGACACACACATATTTGAATCCTTAGTCATCAGAGAGTGATACTCCATAGAAGGATTAAGAGATGTTGCCTTTTTGAAGTCGTTGTAGTTTCTTGGCAGAAGCCTGTTACTGGGTGTGGGCATTGATGGTTCAAATGTCAACCCAGGCCTAGTCTTCCTGCTGCCTGCAGATCCTGAAGTAGAACTTTCAACTACTTTTCCAGCACCATGTCTGCCCCCATAGGTCCCACCATGATGTCAGTAGACTAAACCTCTGAAACTGTAAGCAAGCCACAATTACCTGATTTCTTTTAAAAGAGTTGCCATGGTCATGGTCTCTCTTCACACCAATAGAGTGGTAACCAAGACAGGAGATGGCACTAGGGTATGGGGCATTGCTGTGGCAGGCCTCACCATGCTTCTCCTTGGCAGATTCTGGACTTTGGGACTTTGGATCAGGAAAGCAGCTGACCACTTTAAGCAGGGATTAATGGACCATACTATTAGGGCTGTAGAAAATGGTTCTGACAGCCATGTTGACTTTGAAGGCCAGATCAAGAGGCGTCAGAAAAAGAAGAATATGGCCCAGAGACCTTGCTTGGGATATTTTGATGAAGAATTCATCTGCTCTTTGCCCTTGTCCAAAAAATATGCCTGAAGCTCACATGAAGAGTTTGGATTAATAGCATTGCAAGAGGACATTTCATGACAACCTTGCATTGACTGTGTTGAGTAGTAATTAGTGGTTACTCTCATGTTACAGTTCTGTAAAAAAAAACAAGCTGGACAAGTAGACATACCAAATGTACAGTCTGAGGAGCAAAGGATCACCAGGAATTGTAGTAAAGTTAAGTTCAGATATCAAGGACACACAATTTAAATAAAAGCCTGATGCTACATGGAATAAAGGGAGTAGTGGCCACATGGCAAGCCCCCAACAGGCTAAGCCTAGTGTACATAGGGAGTCCCACTACAGCAGAGCTAGTCACATGACAGCTTAACTACATGAGAGAGAGCTTTCTCAAAAAACAAAAGCAAAACCAATATACCCCTCATATTGGAAAACCACAATATACTAGTGTGGGAGGGTGTGACTAAATTGGAGGAGGTATTAGGTTATGAGGGCTCTGTCAGGGTGAATGGATCAATAGGACCCTGAAATGGGTGGGCACAATGCTAATCCATGCAAGTATTATGACCCCAGTTATGATCCAGCATCCACATAGAAACCAGGTGTCTGTCTGGTCCTTGTGCCATCCATGCACTCTGGAGGCAGAGACAGGAGATCCCTGGAGTCAGAACTGCTGGATCTGTGTTCAGCGAGAGGACAGGATTCAGTAACAAAGTGGAGAGTGATGGAGAGAGACATCCACTGCCAACCTCTGGGCAAGCGCTAGGACCACACATGCAACGAGAAACAAAGCAAAACAAAACAAAAGGAGTTTGTGAGTGCATTTGCCTCTGACAGACCCGAGGAGGGAACAAGTCATCTCCACTGGCCTT
Source organism: Mesocricetus auratus (assembly GCF_017639785.1). NCBI lineage: Eukaryota > Metazoa > Chordata > Mammalia > Rodentia > Cricetidae > Mesocricetus > Mesocricetus auratus. Next base: position 8,529,866 of record NW_024429188.1, read on the forward strand.
GCTGCACTCTGCAGTTTGAGGACATACCAGTAAGTCCCTCTGTATGCTGGAGAAGACTGTTCCTCGATGCTTGTCTTCCTGGACTCCAGAGCTGTGAGAAGTTGACTGGGGTCAGAGACACAAGTAGCTAGACTCAGCATTTCAAAATGTGTCTGAAGACACATATCCAGAGAATGTAGGAAGAGTGAGAAGACTTCAAGAGAAGCAGAGACGTCACAACCTCAGAAATGGGGCTCATCGGAGGGCTGATGAAAGCATACAGAAGGATTGCCCGTCTTGTCATTCTCCCTGCCTTCTGTAATGCATATCTCAGTCCCAGGTTGGGAGATGAGCTGGAAGGCAGGAGAGGTTTCTGTTGCTCTTCTGGAAATGTTGATATGGAGGCTTCTCAGCCATGCTAAGAAGAGCAGAACTTAAAAGTGTCAATTCCTGTCTCTGCTGGCCAGCTCTTGTGGTGACAGACTTCATGAGCACTGTTCTAGTTACAAAGTAACTTACTGCTCCTATTATTTACCCAGCCTGGGGTATTTATTATAGCAGCACAATACGGTCAAAGACAGTGTCAGACAAAGACTGTATCAGATCTTTCTCTGTGATTAAAAGATCAGCAAATAAGGACAAGGAATACCAACAATCCCCTTTCCTTTCCTCACCAAGGCTGTGCACAGCGAAGAATAGTGAAGGGGCAAACAGAAAACCAAAACACTGGCAATCGGTTCAAAGACTGTTAGGGGCTCACGGAGCCTGGTGTGAGCACTGACAGACAGAGTGCACACAGGTTAAGGCGTTTGTGTGGGAGTCAGACACTGGCTGTCCCTGGCTGCCTTTCAACCACCTGCAGGAACACTCTGGGAACCTGGAGTACTTGTGCCTGCCCAGTGTGAGAAGCTGAGGGCTGAGCAATGCGTGTTCAAATGACTTGGCCCTTTAAGACATGCGGTGTCCAGAGGACTCTGACTGCACTCAAGCCACGACAGAGGGGACACTGGGTAAGAGGGACAGCTAGAATGCAGACCACGCAGGATGTATGGCACCTGTCTCTTGGTCTCTGTGTGACC